>NC_141688.1:167511659-168111659 GCF_964263255.1 Lissotriton vulgaris | reverse complement strand
TTATTTTTTATATTCTAGGTTTTTGGATGCAGCCTTTTAGTTTTTAATTAAAGAAAGTGTATTTTACTTGTTTCAAGTTTTATTTATTTTACACTTCCTTTAATTTTCAGGTTTCCTGGAGCGTTTTTTTAAATCTTTTTTTAACATTTTTGGGGTTTTGGATGGATTCTGGATTATCTATTTTTTGGGATGTTCGATGGATTTGGCACAGCTGTATTTTTCCATTTTGTTGGGTTTTTTTTTTCATGAGGATTTATTAGTACCTGGATTATTTTGAAGAAGTAGGGTTTGCGAATTACTTTGCTGTGAAAGGTAAGTGATTTTATATTAATTTTATTGTGGGTGGGTAGATGTAGTATTTTTATGCAATTGTTGTTTTGTTAGATATTTGTTTTGTCTATATATTTAAAAAAATTAAATGTATTAGATAAAATAAATACTTAATTTTTCTAAAGAAAATGTGTATGTTTATATATTAGTGATTTTTAGGATTATTTTTAGTTTATATGGTTGCTATTGTTAGATTAGTGTTTTGGCAATCATTTTTAAGTATTCTAGTCCTTGTTGTTGTAGCATAAAGTTGTACTTGTTGTTGTAGATATTGGTTCATTTGGGCAGTTTGCCGTGATAGTTTAGGTTTTAATTGTAAGATAGATTGCTCCATTCCTAATTCTTGAAAACTTTGTTCCTTTTGTATTTCCATTATGAGTTTGTGTAGTGTAGGAGTTGTTCGGCCAGTTGAAGCTAGGAAGGCATTATGCCAACCCTCAACTGCGTTGTTTGTTTTGGCTTTTTGGTTTAGGGTCGGTAGATATACATTCCACCAATGGGTTTGGAATTTTGGTTGGCGTCTGTGGCCTGACCTGTGTAGTCTCCCCACCCAGGCATCCTCGAAATAATCCAGAAAGGGAGCTAGTTTTTGTTCATTTTTGGTATAGAATGGACTTTCTAATAAAATGTTATAGTGCTCAGCCACATTGGTGATTGGCTATTAGGTGTTTTATTTGGTTTGCAAATGTGAGGTTGGTTGCATATTCAACACTAATGTGTTGATTTTTGGAAATGTCTACATAGACATTGGTTAAAGTGGAAATAACATCCTTGTATGGATGTGTGTGGGTATATTTTAAGTATTGAATTTATCATGGCCTGTTCAAAGTCAATCATTATTTTTAGGGGAAAGAAGTCTGTTGTTTCTTCTTTAATTTTGTTTAATATTTCTGTGTAGGTTGAAGCTAGTGTTGGTAATTGACCTCTTGCTTCTCTAGGTACTTTAGGTAGTAGTTCTTTAAATATTACACTTGTTGGTAGTTCTGAGGTGCTGCTTAATTCTTTAATATTTTCTAGAGTAGATCTAACCTCTATTTCTGAGATATTAGGTGGATGGTTGTGTTCAGATGTATTTATTACACTGGTTTCTCTTGTTGTTGCACTCCGATAACATTTGTTTGAGTAATACTTAGTGCATTTTCAGTTTACTTTGAGGTCTTTTTGTTTTTCCTGAGTATAAATATACCCCATATAGCATAACAAAAATTTCCCTTTCTGAGATGTAATACATTTTGCATCTTCAGTCATTGTGGATTTCTTAAATCTAGAAAAGATGTATTAAACATTATTAGAAAATGTATTTATATTATAGGAATAATTTATAATATATATACTTTTGTTATGTACTTACCAATTATAATTTAGTTGACTTTGAAAGTAGACTTTGTCTTGTTTGGTTGATGCTGTTCTGTATTTTAGTTGTCAATGAAAATAAAGTTAAGTATATTTTAGTGAATGTTTACATGTGTATTTTGGTTTAACAGTTTGTAGGATACTATATTGTATTATTAATAAGTTATATTTATTTGTTAAACATTTTATACAGTTTTTAAAAAAAAATAGGATAGTTATTTAGTCAAGTAACATTTTAACATGGTTATCTTTTTTACTGGAATAATAGTGTATTTTTATTTATTTTTTGTTCAATGTTGATGTTTTCTTGATATATTGCTGCTTTTCGTTTTTTAAGTGGTCTGTGGAAAGAAATCATAGTATATTTTATGTTATGATGTGTACTTATATGTGAACTTGGCCTTTTTTTAAGAATCTTTTTAGATTATATTTATTTTAAACATGTGTTTACTTTTTTTTTACAATGTTGAAAGTAAAATTGGACTTGTTTCATGGTTATAACATTTGAGCATTTTTTTTGCTTTTCCTTAGGGTTTTAAAAATGAACATTAGTATACTAACTTTTTTTGTTTGTTGTTTAAGTTGGTTGAAAATGTTCTTCTTTTTCTTAAAGTTGAATCTGTTGTGGAAATATAAAAAGATAGAAATATAATTTAAGTTTTTAAGTTTTAACTATGAAATGCAGGTTACTTTTCATTTTACAGTTTATTTAGAAAGTTTTGTGTACTTACTTTTTGTTATCTCTAGTTGGCTTGTTTTAAGGCTAGTCTTTAAGGTTGTTCAGAATTTTGCAGAGTTTCTTCATGTTGAATTTTCTTTGCTGGTGTTAGAGTATTGAGTTTAGTTCTTTATATAGTGAGTATTTAATTAGTTCTTGTATGTCATTGGTCAGATACATTGAGCATGCTACACACCCCGATTTCCTATAATCCATCCCCTCCTTGAGTGCACCAGGAAATGGATTTAGACCACCTTCTCTAGTTTACTAGCCAATTAGTGACAGAATATATTTCAATCCTGAGTCCTTTCTCCTTCTTTAACTAGGGATCGATCTACCCATGTAGTGTAGCACGCATGGAATGCAAATGCCAGCATAGGGAACTATTCAGTGTTCCCCTTTAGTTTTTTAAGTGCATAATCCAGAGCATTTGTTTATGAGGAAGAATCATAGTAAAGATTCCTATCCTGAGTATTTCTTCTATTTTTAACCAAAGGCTCGACTGACCAATTTAATGGAGCCCGCTTGTAATGCACACGCCAGCATAGGTCCCTCCTTTTTTTGTTTCTTTAGCAGCGTCCGTCGATGACACTGGCTTCCAAGATGTAACACGTAGTAAGGCACACGCCAGTATAAGGAACTACTTGTAGTCCCTTTTTATTTCTTCAGCGTACGTCCACGATACTGGTTTCCGGGATGTAATGCGTAGACTTACGCGCTTGTGGCATTTTTGGTATTTAAACTGGGAGAGAAGACCCTAGCAAGTCAAGTCAGCTTTATTCGACAATTGCCATAAAAGCAAGTTCAATACATAAAAGTACATGTGTAAACCTTTAGTATTAAAACCAATATAAAACCATTATAAAATCAAACTATAAATATCATGAATAAATAGGTAAAATCATTACAAAAACTGTACAAATGCACAAAATATTACTCTCAACAGGGGTACTTAGCCTACGACTTTATGTAATGTGTTATTCATTCAAAAGTCGGGCTCTAATCGACCATGCCCATCCTAAGAATTTCGCCACGGCTATATACACAGACATATTAGGACTGGTCCGGATAAGCCTAACTGCAAACATTCCTTTCCTTGTTCCCAATGACCTACACATCGGTTTTAGCCACTTCCGTCTCGGCGCTGCATACAATGGGCACTCGAGCAAAAGATGGCCAACAGTTTCAGTAACATCTGTGCAAGCTGGACAAGCCACCTTGCCCCCACAGGACCATCTGTTTGAGAATGCCCTTATAGGGAGACTTCCCACTCTTAACTGAAAGTAGAGCTTTCGGTCAAGAGGTTTCGTAATGACATCCCAGAAGTCCTCGAGCTTGGGACAATCTTTGATTTCTAAGAATAGACCTGTAAGAGACTGTGAAGGAGTAGTACTAAAAATCTTTGTAGCCACCAAGTTCCAATACAAAGTCTTTAGCGTCTTCTTCGGTGGGAACCTGGCGTGCAATGGGTCCTTCCACAGTTCGCCTAGTCCTAGCTCAATCAAATGTTTTTGAATGTGTCCCAGCCATTTAACTTTCCGGGAACCGTTGCTATTTATCACGTCCAGCAGCCCACTGGTGTATGTTTCCAGTTCAGGTGTAGTCCAAATACGCCGCCAATATATTATAGGGCGCAAAGATGCGATTAGGGCTATTGGTGATATACCCATATTATAAAACAGGGGATTCAATGGGGTACTTTGTGGTAACCTTACTAGTTTCCTGAGAAATGAGTTTTCGGAAACAGTCATCCCCTTTAGCCTTTCATTTCCCCACATTTCCACACCATAAAGAGTAGAACTAACTACCTTGCCATTGTAAACCGCTAACACCGGACTTATTGGTTTGGTAAAGGACCTAGAATGCTCTATAGTCAAAGCTCCTGAAAGTTGGCGGTGCTTCAGGGTAGCCAAATCAATCTGTTGCCTCCAGGAGAGGTCCTGTTGAATACAGATACCCAAATAACTAAATGCCTGTACCTTCTCGAGTGGGCCGCTACTCATATGGACAGTACCCCTGTTGGCTTTAGGAGCATTAAAAGACATGTACTTAGATTCGAGAACATTAACTTCCAAACCACGGGCAACACAGAAATCCTCGAAAATTATCAGAGCCTTCTGTAACCCGCTCGGGGTTTTAGAAACTATAAGACAATCGTCTGCAAACATTAATATGGGGATTTTACCTCCAGCGAGAATAGGAGCATCAACATTAGAATCAATTAAAATTTTTGCAACATCATTTATATATAAAGAAAATAATGTTGGTGCCAGGACACAACCTTGGCGGACACCTGTTTCTACCGGGAACTGTGGTGTAACATTACCGGGACCACCCCACCTAATCTGGGCAAAATTCTCCTGGTGGAGCTTACTTATTAAAGACAAAAGTTCCCCCTGGCATTCCCATTTCATTAAGTACTTTCCATAGTGTATGGCGAGGGACCAAATCAAACGCTGCCCTTAAATCTATAAAGGCGGCATAAAGGTTGCCTTTGCCAATTATGACGGTCTTCCAGTATAGCATAGTGAAATGCATAACTTGGTCGACCGTGCTAACGCAAGTTCGAAAACCAGCCTGCAAGTGAGACAAAATGCTATGTTCCCTTTCCCAGTCCTGAACCTTATTTAAAATAAGCCTACCAATGATCTTCTGGGTAGTGTCGATCAAACTAATTGGTCGATAATTTCCAGGCTGGGATTTGTCCCCCTTCTTGTAGACTGGAATTATTTCGGCCCCTTTCCATGAGAAGGGGACCGATGCTCCCCTTGCCACTGCATTTGCCAATAGTAATATATATGGTCCCCAAGAATCCCTATCCTTTAGAAATAAATCAGCTGAGATGTCATCTATTCCTGGTGCTCTACCAGGAACAACGTTATCTAGTGCCAGCTGAACGTCCCCTAGGGTAAAAGGATCCTCAAAAAAAGGTGTAGAAGACACCTTTGCAGAGGAATCTTGCCCTGCTGCCATTGCAAACTGAGGTTTAAAATGGGATACCCATTTGTCCTGCGGAACCCAGTTCTGTGGTTTATCAATGTTACTATCCATACCATTCCTATAGATGTTCCAGAACTTTCGAGGGTCTTTATGTTGTCCTGCTTCCTGCAGGTCTGCCCACCTCTGCTCATCCCACAAACGCTTGGATTTATAAATGGCCGATTTATACGCTGCCCTCGCTTCACCAACATCTATACTCGAGCCATTTTTAAGGGCTCTACCAAGCTCCAGGCGAGCCTGCCTGCAATCCACTGAATACCAGCGTGGGGAGAATTGTTTACAAGAACCACTTTTTGGGGAAGGCTTGACAAACACTGTTCGTAGGTCCTTAAAAAAAGCCTCATGTATCCTAGTTACACTATCGTTTCCAATAGTGGGACGCTCCTCACTCACTGCCCCCTTCAAATCATTTGTTGCCTGAATAAGCTTATCAGCTATAAATTCTACGTTCTCCTGATTGACTGCGACTTTGGTCTAGCGGACGTGGCGCATATCGTTGGTGATAACTACGTCCGCCTGGGTAGCGGCATCAGACACCCTTTCTGACGCAGCTGGTGGTTCCCAATAAGATATTTTGACCGATAGGGGATTATGATCACTCTCTACTCTGTCTATAATTTGCATATCCTGCAAATGCCTCCACAGACTCAGGCTGACAAGAATATAGTCTATTGTACTCTGCCGGGGGCCAGTCTTAAATGTACTAGCTCCCCCTTTATCACTCGGTGTTCTACCGTTGGCAGATCTTAGTCCTTTGTTTAGGCAGAGAGAGTTAAGTTGAATAGTAATTTGGGTCCATCTTTTAATGGGTGCTAAATCCAGTTTGGGGACCCCCCATGCTCTATCTTCTTCGTCTAAAAGTTCCCAATTGTCGTTCAGGAGAGGTTCGAAAGTTACGTTAAAATCTCCCCCTATAATAATATTGGTAGGGTGGAGAGAATTACTTTCTAGATGTTCCTCTAGAAGTGTTAAAATTTCCGAGTTCTTTCCCCCGGTACTTCTTGCATAAACATTATATATGTAAATAGGGTCTCGTTTTGCAAACTCCAGCAAAAGGACCTGGAGATCCCTGTGCTTGGACGGAATTACCTTAACCATTACAGCGAGGTCTTGTTTGATCCAGATCGCCAGGCCGCCAAACGGGCGACCTTTCCCTTTTTTCTGCTAGGACTCCATAATTTAGATATCCCGGGAAATGCAATTGCTCTAGAGCCCAGGTTTCCTGGAATAAACATATTTCATGCCGGCTGATAAAAGAAGCCCACTCTGGGGAGTCCATTTTCGTTCTCAGTCCGGCAATGTTCCAGGAAAGAAGTGTCCCGGTAGGAACAGGGGGATTTATAGATATATTATTATCCTCAATGGTGTCTGATACTTTATTCTGTGCATTTAACAACCCTAAGAGTGGGGGTTCTGTGTTGGGGAAGGTTGGGTTCATTACAGTTAATGCATAGTTTGGGACCTCATCATTACTTGTCTCCCTTAATGATGCTTCACCATTCTGGGTCTGGAGTCAATCGTTACTGTCCAAACCAGAATTAGGCATGTCTATACTCCTCTCGATCGGTTCTCTTGCCAGTATCCTACTCTGATAGGGTTGTGATCTCATTTGTATCCGGGAGTTGTCTGGGGAACAAGTTCTATATTACAGGGCTAGCAAGCCCTCTGCTATCTTCGGGTTTTTTAGGACTACCTCAATGCAATCATAGGTGATGCCAGGAGATGTAATTCTAGAGGTTTTTAAAATGTCCTCCCTGATAACAGACCTACACCCCCTGATATGCCTAATCCAATGGATTGTCTTATTAGTTAAGGAATCCGGAGTCTCATGGTCCCGTCCCATAGGTATTTTAGGAACGTTCACCATATAAACCGCGTTTGTAATTACTGTGATCATTTCGATGGAGACTAAATGGCTTAAGGGAACTCAACCTTAGCTCTTGCTGCCAATTTTGCTTTTTGTTCTCACCCTTTCTATTCCTGTCCACTTGTAAGATATTATGTTTTGTGGACACACTTTTGGGCGACTTTAACAAACTATTCCCCCTTACATGCGGATTGTCTATCGAGTGGGTATTCCCCCTTTCTTTCCTTGACAACAAGCTGGATATAAGTGGAGTAGCTGGCAAGGAAGCAGGCGGAGCACAGATCTTTCCTCCAGCCGCGCTGTTAATCACTGGGCCTGTCATTCGAGGTTTTATTTGGTTGGATGTACCTTGTCCTGATGAATCTTTTTGGGCATTAACTGTGACAGTCATGAGATCAATTTTGACTTGCAACGTCTCCACCATACCACACAGTTGTTTGATAATTACCCAAAGAGAACTGGCTGTATGCTCGGGGGGCACTGGTGCATCAGTATGGCCAGGCACAGATATGGAATTTTCAATAATGGTAGGAGTCAACGGGACTCCTACTGAGTCCTCATTCCCTATCTGTGACAAAACAGAGAACCTGTTGCAACTAAATAAGTCCACAATACTGGTATCAGATTCTACAGGTGGATTCGGTTTTTCAACACGTGACTCATTCTCAACATTAGGTACAATGTACAATGTTAACCCCTGTCCCCACTACAGATTTCCCCAAAAACATGTCTGGAATTTTCACCACACCCTTTTCCTGCCTATTGTGCAGATCAGACCCTGTTTTTATAGTCCCGTCATCAGGTTTCTCAGCAATTTTAGGTGCTTGGGTCAGTATATCCCCACAGTCTTGTATCAGATCATCTATTCGATCCATGACACAATTGGCTCCTGCGTTAGGCATTCGCTTAGATTTAAATTTACATTTTTTTGCTTTTTTCCCATCCTTTAGTGCCCCGCCTACTGATTCGCCAGAGTCTTCTATCAGTTTCCGTTTCCCCATAACTCCGGATCACTACACCACACTGTTAGTTACAGGCAAATCACACAGTACCTTAGTTATATATCCAAGGTACTTGGCCCAGCCCAGTCCCTGCCTGTCCCGGACTGTCACAGACTGTCCGCCCTTTGTCCGGTCTTCGTCCGACGTTGGTCCCGCGCTGCGTCCCGCGCTGCGTCCCGCGCTGCGTCAAACTGATGTTGTTTTGAAGGCCGGTGGGCGGGTGGGCGTGCCTCCGTGCACTGGTGTTCACGCACGGGCTCCTGGTCAGTGGAGTCCCGTGCGGAGTTGCTGCGGGTTGCTGCGGGTTTCACAATGCTCCTCCTGGAGCGGGAACTGCTGCATCCTTAATGCGGCACTACCGGCGAAGCGGGACCCCCTAGCAGTTTGGCGCATGTGGAGGCATTTATTGCGGACTGGATTTCGTGACCTGCTTGACTATCTTCAGCTGACTGGTAAGAACACATTGGTAGGACTGTACCTAGAAATATAGGAATGTTGATGGTGGGGCGAACTTTAGTTTAATAAGAGTCTGAGCAAGTGTTGTTTATTTTGTTCGCTTTAACAGGAAGGCGGTTGCATTTTGGATGTTTTGTTCTTCCATTAGAAAATAATCGTTACATTTGAGATAAGTAAGTAACCTTTGGTATAAGAAAGGTGACGCTCTTTTTACACTACAAAATCACGCTCACAGATTGTCGTAATTCATTACCTTAGGGGAGTACATTTGTGATCTCAGCGCCTATCAGGCGCCATGGAAGCGCAGTTTGAGGTTTTCAACTGTTGAACATCAAAAAGAAAACAAGCAATGTGAGTTTTTGAGGACCTCTTTTGAGTTTTTACTGGTGTTGGTTTGGAGTTAAGCACCGTTTGCATCATTAGCCTCTATTCTTGATAAGACTACAGTTGGTGGATGGTGAGGTTTTTTTACACAATAGAGGAGAGGCCCATGAACCAACACTTGGCAGACCCTTAGAACTATCCTGTCACGCTCCCCACATGTTGGCTTTAGGTGGCCACGGCCACTGGGTGATTCACAGGCATGCTCAATACTAACGAGAGAAAATACATGTATATGTATGAAATTATTAATATATATTTATATGGTTTGATCGAGCACTGTTCTTTTGCCCTCGTCCTGAGGAGGACGATTTAATTTCAGAGGCTGAAAAGGCGTCCGGGTCGACAATACGACGGTGGAGGAGTCCTTATTGAATACTGCATAAGTTACTGTTTTGTGACACAAGAGAGCGATAGGATAAGGGTTGTTTATCCTCTGTGGACACATCATTTGGCTACCTCCAAGAGGACTGCCTTAAAAAAAATGGGCAGACACTAATGTGAAAAACAATATTTAGGGTATTGGTAAAACTACGCTGTTTATATTAGGATTTATGTTGTGTATATATTTTTCCTTATGTACATTTGTATGTCTTATATATTAAATGTCATTTTGATCTGAAGATGTGTGTGTACCCTTATCAAATTAGGTGATACATGTCCAATAGGATCGAAAGACTAAGGTGAGGGTAATTGATTGTTCCCTACAATTGAGTAAAAGTAATATATCAATCCCTCCGTATCATTGTTCCCTTATATATGAAGTTACCCAGGGTTAAGCACAGATTCATTTCATTACTTGTTTGTAGCTCACCGTGCTGGGATTTTGGCTGTTGATTGAACAGGGTTCACAACCAGCTTCCCAATTTCTAACAAGTCTATTGGGAAAAAAAATCTTTTAACAGTCTTAAAGAACCAATAATTAATTTTAAATCTGCATCTCCTTTTTCAAATTGTGATATAAATGTTGTTACTGGTGATACTGACGTAAGGCCCCTAAGGTCCAACTCCATCTTACGTAGACCTCGACCCTTGGCTAATGGAGGTCGCCATCTTTTCACTCTTAAATAATGGAAGTCACCATCTTTTCCAATTCATGCAGTATCATTGTCATATCAAGAACTGTGAAAGCATCAACCCTTTTGATTGATAGCAAAGATACAACAATTAATTTGACATTCATTTGAGTTAAATGCCTTTACCATGTTATTGTTAATTAAGCACAAATATATACATATACCTAAATTAAAGGAGTCTGAATTGATGCCCTTCCATCCTTTTATGTTCATAAGGAAATGTCTAGGGGTGCTTATCTCGATGCACATAGTCTAGGTCAGACATTCCTAAACTTATGTCAGAAAATCCAATTATGATAAGATTCAGTATATCCACTTGACGACTTTCACCCAGATTATTTCCTGAGATTCTGCCAGATACATTCTCACCTACTGACAGTACATTTCGTATATGCTGCATCTCACTTGTAAAGGAGTGCAATATTCAGGTACTACACTGCTGGTGTTCGAATCCACTTCGGTTCTTCGTGTTGATCCCTGGCTATCGGCAGCATTGAGCGGCTGTTAGGGGTGAATGTGTGGAAAGGTGAGGCTTACCGGGGTTTCCCACATCTCCTGCCAACCCTGTCTATCCGGCCGCCAGCCCCGCAACGTGTCTCCCCCTCACTTTGTGTTCAGTGCTCCCCCTGCTGACGGAGTGGTGAAAAGTACCTGCAGTGCTCCGCTGGTTCCAATTTTAGTTGTAGGCGGGGGCTGCCTGCGTCCTCTGAGATCTCCCTGCAGCCCTCACTGTGGAACACGGACCGCAGACAGCAGAACACAGCTACAAAAAAACTCTATCACCAATTATTGCTGCGGCCGGACATCAGCACTGACTTGTTTTTGGTGGTGGTGCTCAGCAGTGGACGGCATTGAGCAGCGGGAGCTACTCCACACCACAACCACAAGGTGAGGAGTCACGTACCAACCCCCCGGACAGTGACAGCAACAGTAATTACTCCTGACAGTACCTAGACCCAGACCCAGTATATCAGATCCCTTTGGAGGTGCAGGGACATGCTCAAGGTAGAATGTGTTCAGAATGCGCCCCAAGGCATAAGACCAAGTTTCGACAAAGTGCAGCAGATCTATGTTCTAATCTGAACCGGAGCAAGGTACGGTTAATTGGTGACAGGCATAGATTGGACCAGTCCTGAATAGTCCTGTAGAGCTGCTTCCATGGTGGCAGTGGAGCGCAGGGGGATAGTTGGCTACCACCAGATAAAGTAGCGTAAAGCACTAGCACTGTGAACTGAGCAACTTCACCTTCATATCCAACCCTGCTCGGCTCGCCCAGGTAACCGCTGCACGGTATGAGATCGGGTTGAGTATGGGAGATCGTCCGCACCAAGACTACAGGGCATAGAAGAAAGAGCAAGGTTGGCCCCTCCACAGATCAGATTAGCAACGAGATTGCTCTAATCTCAACAGAAGGTGACCCAATTGTGGGTGGGTCATTAAGAGGGAAACCTATTGCCCCCTAACTCAACCGAAAATTGACATAAAATTCTGTTTCATGAAAGACATTGGTGCCACTCTTTATTCAAGTAACACCACAGTTCTTCAGAGCCCTCTTTTACCAGACCAAATACGAGTATTGTATCATCGACAGAGTAGGCAATTCAGCCAACTCCGCTAAAGCAGAAAATCACAGCACAAGTTCATATTCAAGATTCGGCCCAATCAAATGAGTTTTCTACAACACCTTCATCTACATCTATAACCACATCATCGACAGTGGAATACACCAAAGAAGTGTTACACAACAAAGCAATACAGAGTAACACTCAGAATAATTTAGCGGCTTCATCCCCTTCAACTAGTCCTTCAATCAACCCCAAGGGGCAGCATTAGGTGCAGCATAAGTTGTTCATGGGAGATTCGCTATGCCCTGGAGGAACTCAATTGCACTTTGTCTCATCAACAGGCTCTCTAGGATTTCAGCAAGAAGAAGCTCGGGCTCCAATAACCCCAGCCAACTCAATAACTGCAACAACTGCAATCTCTACATATGGAGCACTACAGACTGCGCAAGTACTGACGACCTTCACAGGAGTAGACAATTTATTGGCCAAGGAAAAAGAAAACCAGACTAACAGGAGCAACCTCTCTTGGCCAGACTCATCTAGCCTAGAAGATAAGCTAACTAAACATCACTACTTACAGACAGCTGAAGGATTCACCATCGGACCCCAGGATCTAAATACACCTAGAGGTGATATATCTAATACAGTCAAGGGAGATCTAAGCCCCATCAGTAAAGCCAGTTTACTCACAACGCTCCCATCAGCCAATCTAAATGTTTCAAAGCAGGACGAAGGAAGAGCTGTCTTATCCTATCTAGGAACCCAAGAATGGGATGACATGCTGGCAGCATAATCCCCAGACCGCCATACGGGAACTTTCACTGAGAATATGAAGCACCTGCATCTGCCTTTAACTGACAAACAACTCTTGTTGGGAGAGGAAAAAGCAGGGCTAAAGGGGCTGGTGGACCCAAATGCGCATGATGGGAGTGCTTGGGCCTTTCTCCTAAAAACTATGCAACTGTCAGTGGAGGCGCTAAAATATCAATCGGACAAGATGGATACACATTCTCTGGCTGTGTTTACAGTAGGGATTGATAAAAAACTGGGGTATCTCAATGGACTAATTAGAAAGGCACAAACTGAGACATACCTTCAATGCGGATGAAGCCAGATTGTGGATAAGCTGTCAACTCTTCAGACTATGCTTTCCACCGTGCTCAATGAGCTGAAGAATGATCAACTTTCTCCGCCAGCACTTTTCGCACCCTTGACGGCTCTACCGCTGTCCCGACAGCTGACAGAAACTCAAAGCAGAACTGCAAAGACATTAAAACTGATACAGAGCAAAGAGTGGGTATCTACGGCAGTACTAGCGCTCCTTCAAAGACAGCTTCAGTCACACCAGCTGAGACAAAAACAAACACTAAACAACGCCGTCAGCTGAAAAGAAAAGGTCGCAATCATAAAGTACTCCTTCTCAATCAAGCGGCCACCTATTCAATTTCAATTCAATTCAAATTTCTTTGTTCGGCATTATACAAAACACCATAAAAGTACAATTAAAAATATAAAAATATTCATTACAATTCATTAGTCCCCCATTTGACCTCCACTAATTTCAGCCAGTCCTCTTGTCTCTCTTAGTTGAAGTGCTAGCCTTAAAAAACTCGTAATAGAGAGCAGAGTCATAGGGTCTTGGGCCAATTGTAAGTATAGGAGGGCAACCTTAGCATGCCTAAATTACATTTTCTTCAGCAGGCTAATTAAATAAAGGCGCCTGGGCAGTGAATAAAAAGGGCATAATAATATAAAATGAAGGATGTCTTGCGGAGATCATTGATCACAGCCACAGGGATCCTTTGACTCAGCAAAATCGGTAAAACCTGCCAGACCAGCTAATAAATAGTGTTAAAGGTTGAGCCTAAAACGTGTAATAAAAAGTCTGTCATGGGCGTTGTGTATGAGGGCTAGGTACGGCTCCATTCCTTCAGTGGACTCACTAGGTGGTAAGCTCTGACTGACTGTTTACCCAAATCCCTATCTTCTCTGGAGGCAATTTTTTGAGTGAAAAACCTCTTCTTCACACTATTCTTATCCTGACCTGCACTTCCGGTTGGGTTTAGGAAGAGATCTTTACAGCCAATCTTTTCAGAAACAACCTTAAACGACTGCAGCCATGGGATGTCGATTTCCCTGTCCCTCCCAAGGCAATCCGTAAATATTTGCCTAGTCAATGTTGCCTCTGGGTTATCCCAGATCTTTAGCCATGCTAGCAGGGGTCTGACCTTGATCCTATCCTCAATAAAGGCCCCACCCAGTTCTTCATGAACAATATAGGAGGGAACACCCTGTGGGACCTTGAGGAGCCTTCTCATATATTTGTTCTCCTCAACCTGTAGTTTGTCTGAATTGGCGAACCCCCAGAGTTCCGCACTGTACGCCACTTTAGAGTAGCAGATTGAGTTGTATAAAACCATAATTTGCTCAGGGGACCAACGTCCAAGTCTGCGCCCAAAGTTCATAATTGCCCCTGTGCTAGACACTAACCTATTACAACGCTCCTCGAGTAGTGCTTTAAAATTAAGATGCCCATCAAATAAAATGCCCAAATACGAGAAGGACTGCACCTTCTCTAATGTATGTTCGCCTTTTCTATAATTAAAACATTTTCTTGATTTTATCCCTGTTTCC
This sequence comes from Lissotriton vulgaris, assembly GCF_964263255.1. NCBI lineage: Eukaryota > Metazoa > Chordata > Amphibia > Caudata > Salamandridae > Lissotriton > Lissotriton vulgaris. The sequence goes on along the minus strand of NC_141688.1, from coordinate 168,097,278 downwards.
ATTACATACAACTTGGTCAGGTTGGCAGACAAATCTAAATTTCCCATAAAATCGATGAAACCGTCTATCAGTACCTGTAGGCCCCACGGAGTACGTGCCAACAGTGACGCGTCATCCACATAGAGCAGGACAAAGATTGGTCTTCTTCCTACTCTGGGTGAGTCCACATTTAGGCTTAATAAGACTTGTTCAAGGCCATTTATGTACAGGGAAAACAGGAATGGGGCCAGAATACACACCTGTCGCACTCCACTGGTGCAAATAAAAGGCTCAGAGCATCCCCCCTCTAAGTTATACCTTACGTTAGCCGAAGTGTTCCAATGTAGTGCTTTTAAAATCTTTATAAGGTCCTCATCTGCCCCTAAATTGCTCATTTGGTCCCAAAGCTTCTCCGTATTAGCACAGTCAAATGCTGCCGTAAGATCTATAAAGGCTAAATAAACCGCTTCATTACTGGCAATGGTGTATTTAGCCACCAGTAAATATAAGTTTAAGCATTGATATGTTGTTGATCTTTTGGCCCTAAATCCATACTGGGCATCAGTAATGATATGTTGGTCATCTGCCCAGTTCATCAGGCGATTTAAGACAACACGTCGCTGGACTTTGGCCCTAACATCGATAAGGGAGAATGGTCTGTAACACTGGGGATATCTCTATTCCCCTTTTTAAAAATGGGCACTATTGTGGCAGATGACCAAGAGCGAGGAAGCCCCGTGGATATAGCAGCATGTAGTACTCTTGTTAGGATTGGAGCCCACAGGTCCACCTTACTTAGGAAGAGGTCCGGGGGGATCCCATCCGGTCCCGGTGCCTTATTTCTGGTAAGAACCAGGAAACCTGCAATGATCTCTTCTAGGGTGAACTCAAGTGTTACAATCCACCTCCCGTCCCCTCACCATTATACAGTGGCTCACTGTTCCTCCGGTTGTAAAGCCTTCTTAAGTGCTCCACCCGCTGTTCCGGGAGAACCTTAGATCCTATCTGTGGACTATTTACATCTTGGAAGCAGGGATTATTGATTATCTTCCAAAAGGTGGTTATGTCTTTCCTTTCGGCAGCTCCTCTCAGGTCCTCTAAAGTTTGAATTTGGAGGGTCCTCTTCCGTCGATTTAGTGTCTGCTATAGTTTAGCAACACCTTTTGTTTTTCCCTTGAGTTAAGTCTTAGTGCAGCTCTTTACTTTCTCTGTGCAAGAGAACATGCTCTGTCAAACCACCTAGGGTCCTTTTTGGGCTTAGCCTATCATGTCGTTCTTAAAAGGCTGTCTATGAGGCGGACCATTTCTTCAAGTAAATCCACTACATATGACCCTTCCACTGATAAGTCTAAGCATTTCTCCAAGAGCAGTCCGCCCTCTTTTGCTAGCTACCTATAAAAGCTATCCCCGTTAATTCTCGACCATTTCAAGCGCCTGCCCTGATCAGTGATCTTTTCTATATTTGTCCCAGGCCCCCCTCTTAATGACCCTACTTACATTTGGTACTAATAGAGACAATACTAGGGGGCTATGGTCGCTAAAACCAATCAATTCGATTGAAAATCCCCGTACCCACTTCTTTAGCAATTGAGACTCTAGAATAAAATCAATGAAGGAGCTACAGCCCCTTCCTTTGAAAGTGGGGGTGACCAGCTTATTGGAGTCAACAAGCAGTAGGTCCATTGTGTGTTCAAGCATGTGGTTACTCATCAACCTGCTCAACTCCCTACCCTCTGAGCTACAAGAGGTGGGTCCAGTCTTCTTTAACTGGTAGCAAATTTAGACACAAATGGCAGTTGAAGTCTCCCACAACTAAACGCATCGGTGCCATTGTACGTTGCTTCTGCTCCATCAGGGGACTTAGTCTTTCATCAAGCTCTCTCACTTTGGAACCTCCCGAATATAAAAATTCACCAGAGTTGTATTAAGGCCCCTGTTTTTAAACTTGAGGCCTATCATGTATTCTGAGTTCCATTTTAGATCAACCCACCCCCCCTTCCAGGCACACATCTACAAATATTAGGAGGCCTCCCCTTGCTCTACCGGCCATGGACTTACTTGCCGGAATCACAAACGATTTGTACCCGAATAAATGAAAATTAGAGTGGTCTACCTACCAGGTTTCCTGGACACTGATTATTTTGAATTTATTAATGTATTCCAGCCACTCCTGATTCTCAAATTTAGCTGACAGACCTGCTACATTCCAGGATACTAATTCAACAGTACTTCCTAGTGTGTCTGCAGCAGGGCAAGGGCCTGTAATAAATCTATTGGTACCTTGTAGTGCCTCCATTCTGAGCTTCCTTTTTTTACCGGAGTCAAACTGATGTGTATGCAAAGCCACCTCTCTTGCCTGCTCCTCCACCTGTGATTTTGGGTTTGGCGAGGCCATAATCAAGACATTATATTGACCAGATTTCTCCCCCTGTAGTCAATCCACTTCACAGAGGTGTCTACCTCAGTGAAGTGGTGCATCTCTATTGTGCAAGAGGAGTGCCGGCTCTCCCCCCTCACTCGTTGGCACCACCTGCTGGCCATATATATTTCCTCCCCCTGGGACTCCCAACCAAAGCTCATTCCTCGCCCCTACAGCCCCCCCCTCTTAGCCTACCTGGCTGTCCAAACCTAGCCCTATGCCCAACAAAATGCTCATAGTTAGGTGTATAGTCTGGTGGAATATAAAAATAACTTAAGTTCCGGGCCTGGATAGAAGATTGTGCCTGTGTCCAGGGGCCCCAGCAAACATGATCCATCACCCTAGAGTCATTAAACTTAATGATGACACAATCTCCTGCTATGTTTTTTTGTCCTGTCTCCTACCTAGCTAACTCTCCTAAGGAAGAGAAATTTACACTTTGCATCTTGGGGCAGTGGTCTATTTGTATTTTGCCAGTGTGTTGTCTTATTTTTTAATTGGTCATAGGATTCAGTTTTACCATCTCCCAATTCAGGTACACCGGTCAAAACAACAGCCTACGGTGTACAGTCAGCGGGAAGGTTTAAGTGGGGGCGCTGATTCAATGCCTCATTTTTATCCATGTTCCGGTAATTACTGTCGCTTACTCTGTGTGTATCTAAGGGGACTACATTTCCACCACACGCTATTCCTACCCTTGGGTTATCTGAGCCTGTAGGGTGAGCAGCCGTACCCCTGGTTGGTGCTACTGTGGGTCTAGGGCAGGCAATGAAGTCCCTTCCTCTCTCCCTCACTGGCTCGTTTATACGGCCACAATTCGCTACTTTGTTCTCAATGCTTCCTAAAGTGGACATTATTAAGCCCTCCGTTTTCTCCAGTCTTTTTCAATTAATAAGAGTCTATCCATTAGTAGCTCCAACAACGATGATATGAGGGCACCTATTTTCCACCAGTGCACTTCCTCCAGCTCCCCTAAGTCAATTACTTTATCGTAAGTGCTAGAGTTAATTGCTGCGGGCACAGTTTCATGTGAGACTTCAATAATTGGTATATCTGTGCGTGGCAACTCCCTCTGTTTGCTTGGCTTAGAGGTCTTTGGTTTCTTCCCCTTTTACTGTATGCCTCCTCGTGTGCCTCCTCTTTTTCTCTTAACGCCCCCCCCCATGTGGAATCCGTGGATTCAGAAAGCTCTTTGTGGACTTCTGCCACGCACGTAACCGTGCTCTTTGTTCGATCCGGCATTGTCCTTCCTGGCAATATGGGGGAATTCAGGAGTTCTCCTTAATTATTGATTAATATCTGAATTTGCTGTGAGTTTACAGTCTCCGACTGCGGACCCATTGCGGTGACAGGCTGGCAAGATCTTTCCGGGGAGCACACATTGATTATGCCCCCCAGAGATAATCGTTTTGAAATCACCGGGTCTGTGGACAGCGTCGTTCTGTGATGGCAATCTTGTGTGCGAGCACGGATGTGGCCTTGGTTATGAACTGATCAAGAGTTCCCACAACGTACCCCATTCCCATGCCTTTCTTACCTCTTCCCTCACGTGCTGTCATATTAAATCACTTTGCAGTTGCAGCTCTTGGGGGAGAGGTTATTGCAATTGGCAAAAATTTTAAACTTAGAGGCCACTTACTGAAAGGGCACATCCGCCATTGAGATCCAAGACCTTAGAGGGGACACCCAGCCTCTCCCTGTCTTGAACGGGCTCAAATGGGCCCGCCCTTGGCACGAGCAGTTTAAGTAGCGCTGCACAGGTGGGCTTAATCACGGGGCTTCTGGTCCTGGAAGTCCCCTTAGCAGTAGAGCAAAGTCAGCAACAAAGTCCCGGCTGCGAGCGGCACCAGCAAAGTGGGTGCTGTGACCCGTTTAAGAAGCGCTGCAGAGGCAGAGGTGGGCTTAATCACATGGCTTCTGGTCCTGGAAGTCCCCTTAGCGGTAGAGCAGAGTCAGCAACAAAGTCCTGGCTGCGAACAGCAAGCAATGCCCTAAATCAGTCGCCACATGAAAAGAGAGGACAATTATTTCTTATTCTCGAAATGATTTGCCGTCTGCCTTGAGCTACACAGTGCTCAAACCAGAGTTCAGCGTATCGTGATGTTCTTTTGAAGAAAGGACGTCACGATACTCTGAACAGGGTCAACATTCTCAACTTACTTCGGGCCATACCCATCCTAGCAGACCTGAACACAACAAATCTACTCGCAATAGAGTTTCTTACACCAGAAACCCCAGCTATGCTGGAAGTAACAAGGGCATCATGGAAAACAGCTGCAATCGCCCAGAGAGTATTAAATCAGCACCTCACCTTTAACCACTCCCATGCTCATGATGAGCTGAGCACGTCATGAGCCACGGCACTCCGGTGCTCATGACAAGCTCAGCTCGTCAGGGCCCGTGGAACGCTCAGATGCGGGGAGCATTCCCCTGCTATTCTGAACGTTCCACGGGAGCCAATGCACCTGTGACTAGCTGAGCTCGTCATGAGCATGGGGCGCTGTGCGAGCCCCCCTCCCTCCCAGCACAGCGGGGGAATAACCCCTGCAGCGAAAGGGTTAAAGACTGGGGCATTCAACTCGTCCCCTATGATCCTCCAGCTTAACCAGCACCGCTTTCAATCTCAAGCCCAAGGTCAGGTCTCAAGGAATTTTCAATTCCCCTAACCTCTGTTTTAAGAGGGGCACTGGGCCCCTCTGCACCATGAAGGACTTTAAATCAAGGCGCACAACATGGATCTCCTAGGGCTTAAACGTCACATGGATGCAGCTCTTGGTATGCTGATCCAAATAAAAGAACTATAAACCTTGCTGCAGCAACTCTATGACATCATAGCCACTCAAATCCCAGTAACAAGAGACAAAAAGAACACGTGATACATCTCTGCTCATGGAACGTTAATGGCCTAGCTTAAAAAATTCAGGACCCAGAATTCCTGCAATTCCTTAACAACTTTGATATTATTAAGCTACAGGAAACATGGCTTACGGAATCACTATAGATACACAGGTGTCTTTGCTTTGATCGTCCAGCCGTTAGAGGTAGTAAAACAGGTCAGTCCTCAGGGGGGCTGGCAACCTACATCTTAACAACCTCCTTACCAACAGCTGTGGAAACTGGCCCGGAAACAGATGTAGCTCTAGCAGTTAAACTTACTTTTTCTCTGACATGGGTACAAAATGAAGTAACATTTTTCAAAGTATATATACACCCAAACCGGACAGTAAGCGACTCGGCGAAGTTAACTGATCAAATAACTACTTATTTTGGCAGCGCCAAAATTCCATACCTTATACTATCCGGGTACTTGAATCAATATTTATTGGGATCATCCAAAGAAAATGAAGTTTGCCTCCAATCCTCAAACTACAACATACCAATACAAGGGTCCTTTACACATGGGAAGCCTAATAGGGAAAACAGATTCCTCTTGCAGGAATCTGAACATCTAAATCATAGGGCCCTTATTGAAAGGTCAGCTGGCGATACTCCTTCAGTAACAAGCTACTACAGTGAACTAACAAGCTCACTTTTAGATTATACATTTGTTAGTCTTTTGCTGTTTTCATACGAAACGAGCTTCAGAATGGGCGACAAGGGGGACAGTGATCACCGTCCACAAGATATTATTTTAATGGCAACCGCTCCATCTGGCATTCATCATGCCCCACATTTAGGCTCAAGCTACACGATAAACTACAAGAGGATCAAGTATATAGCAGCATAGAGTCCTTAACAGACACAGCAATCAATCTTTTACTTGTACAATCGTTTGAAAAAGATTTGATACAAACCTGGGAATGTTTCACCACTAAACCTAGCAATCTAAAGGCTACAGAATAAAAAATGAAGAGTGTTCCAGTCCCTGCACAAGAGGAAAAGATAACTAAGGTTCAAAGAGAATGATAAATGGCTCTATAAGATCTCTGCATCACAATCCAGGGAATATATTGTCTCTTTCATCCCTGCGGCAACAAAGAACTAAATGAAAGAAGCTCAAATGGAATATTAACAATAACTACGAACAGGACTTCTAGGCAAAACCTTTGCACAATATAAAGCATAATGCCAGTGATCGCTTCTGGAAATCAATAAATGCAATCATCCACCCGCATCATGGGGGACTTTCTTCATATATTTTGCAGGAAACCTGGGCAAACTACTTAAATTCTAATTTTAACAGTCAAACTAATAGTCTGCCTAAACCAGAGCTGAGTAGAGCAGACTTGGACGAACACTATACCAACACCGGAAGAAGGGAAAGAGGCATCAATAATTTCCCTGACTGTCCTGTTCCCCAACCAATGGCAAGAGACATATCCAAACCTCCTGTTTTAACCCACCATCAGGAGGAAGGGCCACTCGCCACTGAGCATCTAACAATCAGGAAACAGATCAGGAAGGGAAGAAAGGAAGGAGTGCCAGGCCCAAATGGAATCTCGCGTGCAGTGTTCAAACAAAGGCCGGAAGAATGGGCAAAAATACTCCATCCATTATTTCTGGTAGTAAGACTACTGGGAATCATTCCAGACTCCTGGAAAGGTTCAACGATTATTCCAATCCATAAAGGTGGTAGTAAGGCTTTGCCAGCCTGTTATCGGTTAGTGGCACTGATCGATAATGAGGACAAATATTTTGCGGGAACACTGCTAGATGAACTTACAACTTCAGCAGAAGTCAATGAAATAATCCCACTAAATTAGATAGGCTTCCGAAAAAATTCTGCCATCATATCCAACATCCTGGTAACCTCGCTGATTATGGACACAACAAAAATGAGAAAAACATAGCTGCACATTTGTTTTATCGACTTTAGCGCCACATTTGATAATGTGGAGACGTCTAAACTGTGGACTAAGTTGCCAGATTGGGAATTCCAAACGCTCTTTTATCAATGATAATGCTTTTACATACCAACACCTGGATACAGGTGAAATTAGGTTCAGGGTCTCATCTCTCAAGAAAAGTAAAAACAACGAAAGGACTCAAACAGGGCTGTGTGTCAGCTCCTATCTTATTTAACTCATTAATGGCAGACTTACCAAAGACACTTAACATCTGTAACTCCCATGCGCCCAGATTGGGAGGTACTACTTTGTCCAACTTACTATACGTGGACGACGTAGTCCTGCTCAGCCATACGGCTGACTGCAGGACTACGCAAAGGAACATAGCCTTTCAATTAACTTAAACAAAACCAGGACTATGACAATTAACAACAGACAAAGAAAAAGGCACCTCTGGCATCCGGGCGGTACACATATAGGAACAGTGGAGACTTTTAAGTCTCTGGGTGTCTACTTAGACAAAGAAGGATCATTTTCCTGCCAACAAGAAGAGATCAAAAGGAAATGTATGAACCTTGCCTTAATCATGAAAAGTTTATCAGCCAAACTACTGGGACCAACGCTGTGCCCTCTTCTAAAAGTAGCAGAGGCTAAAATTCTACCTACATTCACCTATGGTAGTGAAGCTTCGCGAGGGTGAGATGCCAATCTTTTCGATAAAACACTAGTAAAAGCATACAGAACTATGTTCATCCTCCCAAACTGTACCTCCCAGGCTAAATGTAGACTGGAGTTTGGCCTGCTAATTCAAACTTGGGCCAGATATTGAGCATACATTAACTGCTGTAATAAAATCAGAACATCAACCCCTCATTAAACCACCTTCTGTGGCAAGATCCAACAAAGGGAGAATTCGCCCGCAAGAATGTATCTTCAGGAGACACTTGCAAAGAGAGGCTTATCATCCTTCAGGACCCCACAGTGCCACCAATCAACTCTGAAGAAATTAGTCTGGAAGTTGCTGAAAAAAACAGTCACTGGTGGAGGATAAAGCAGCTTTTTCAGCTAGAGCGCATGCCTGGATGACTCTGAATTCTTATAAGATCCTAGCCCCCCAATAATATTTCAACCTGGGCTATTCAAAAGCACAGAAATTAAAATTCCTAAAGCTGCAACTTGGAGTGATACTATGCACGCAGCATCTTCCACCATGGGAAAGGGTGCAGACTTTTACAGCATGCAGTTTGTACAAAAATGGCCAGGGTCACATAATCCATACCATTTGTTCTTGCACGGAGATGCTTCAGGAAAGGAGGCAACTGCTAAAAAAACCTTCAACCAAAGGGGAATTCGGACAAGGAGGCAAGCAGCTCTGGCTTGCTTTGAGCCAGCATCACCACAACTAAACTCCAGATTAGTCAGATTTCTTGAAGCGGCCAGGGCAAAAATGCCAAACTGTCACTAAAGCTTTTTTGGGGCAAAGGGACCAATGGACAATCTATTTTAATTTCTTAGTGGGAGTAACAATCGCTACATTGACTGGGCCACTTACAGTGGTTGCTCTTGGTACGTTTAAATTGGTATTTTTTTTAACTTGTTAGTAACTGAAGTGTTTTTATAGTTTAATTATGAAGAAATGTTATCATTGTGAATTAATCTTTAATGTATGGCTTTTATTTTTCGAACGTATTGCCATTGTTTTAAGTAACACTGAAAAATGAAAGAAACTGAAACTGAAACATCTCACTTGTAGCTGATAAAACTGAGCACCGGAGAAAGTCTGCCTGATTGGCACCGCAGCACATGTTTGCACTTCGCAGGGAACACTGTCTTCATGCCTTCACTATTAAAAACAGATTTTGCTGTCAACAAGGTATGCACTGCACCTCTTCCCATAGATACTTAAGACTGCAAAACCCACTGCCTTCCATGCTCTCTTAGTGTAGCACATAGAAATAGGCATTAGGTTGTCAGGTTTTAGATTAAATTTCAAACGTGCTAGAAATTTTCATTTTATTCTCACGATTTGTAAAGTGCCTTCTTTCTGTTCTTATTATATTCTGTGCAGTTGTTTTAGATTTACTAAGAAACAGATCCTTTAGTAATAAACACTTTTCTCAAAGTTTTCATTCATCTTAGTACATTGTGTTTATGATACTGTGACTAGCGAAATTACCTTTGTTACAATTTCCATGATGCCCCTAATCCATTTATAGAATTGTTAGCAACCCAAAAGCAATACCTTTGTCTCAATTACACATTGAATAGTGTTTTATGGGGATACAATAACCTGTCCATCACATTCATTGCTGGAGCACTGAATCAAGTTCAGGTATCACCTGTGGGTGGGAAATCACACCCTGTAAACAAGTTGTAAATTACTTAGCAGGTTTAGGTGTTGTGCTAAGTCAGATTAAGGGAAATGTCAAATGTACTATTGCTTTTGCCTCTAGGCCTCTAATTCTGACTGAATGTGAATACACTACTACTGAACGTGAGCCATTGGCTTGTGCTTGGTCTATGGAACATTATAAAATGTATTTGTGGGGTAAGCCTTTTCATCTTAGTACTGATCATAAACCTTTGAGGGCATTGTTGCCAAGAAATGGTGTTGGTAAAGCTTCCTCAAGATTAATTACATAGTTGCCAACATTATACGTGTATGTATATTCCTGGTTTGTTGAATTTTACAGATGATCATTTATCCAGATTGTCTGTTCAGTCCAATTGTGCAGATGTTGATGACTTGAAAGAAGGTGTTACTAATACTGAAGATATTGCTCTTTCTGTATGACATATTTTATTCAGTCATGATTGGTTAAAAGCACATCAGAATGCTGACATGTTAAATGAAGTTAAAACTTCCTCAATGAGGGATGGTCAGTTAAGAAGCATTTTTCCAAAGATGTACTTATTTTTGAAAAATCAAAGAGGACTTATCCATTGAAAATATAGTGTTATGAAAGGTACTTGTATTATTCCTCTGAGAGCAGTCAGAGGAAAAGGTATCGCTATTGCTCATATTGGACAATTGGGTACTAATACAAAATTCTGAAATATATTTTGGTGGACATTTACGGATTTAGACATTACTAATTTTGTAAAAAAATGGCTTTTGTATATTAACTCAGACAAGGTTTAGGAAACACTTAAGGTTAGGAAAGAGATACCAGAGAAACATTGGAAAGATTTAGCTATGGCATTACTAGGACATTATGAAGTTATTAGACAAATATTGCACAATTGTTTATTTTGGGTTTTATTGATTACATTTCAAAGTAGGTAGCAATCAAATGGATTATAAATCCTAATACTGATAAACGGATTGATTTTTTTCAAGAAGGCTTTAGAAGAGAAGATATCCTTGAATGTAATACCTCAGGCCATAAAGTACAATTTACTTCTACCATATTCAAATATTTTTTGTCAGATTTGGGCACACAGCATAAATGTGTGGCAGCATATGCTCCCATCACAAATGGTTTGGGGGTTGGATTTGATAAAACCTTGGTTGAAGGAATACATACAGTTGGCTACCAAAGCAGGAATTAATGTTAAAAAACATGAGTCAAATATTGTGTACTCTTATCATGCACTCCTTATTGTACTACAAAGTTTGCTCATTTTCTTTATAGCTGAAGGGTTGAACACCTGTTCAAGATTTGAATCCTAATTGGTTGACACATAGTGCAAATAAATGTGACATCAAAGTGTACAGGAAAATGTAACTCTGAAATATAGGTACAGAAAAATGAAAAATTATTCAAAGTTGAATAGTTTGCATGACGTGGAACGTGCCAAATTAAACTTCTGTGTTTCATGCCTAAAGGACGTTCAACATGTTTTAAAGTATGGAAGGTCATTAATATTTGTAAAACTAGCTTCAGTTTTCGAAAACAGAGTTTATTCTTCCATTGTATTGAGGTTTTATTTGATGGATATGCACCAATGTATCAATTTGCATTTGAGGCAATGTAGGCTATCACATCTTGGTAACTGTTATCACATTGAGATCTAACATCTTTTGTTGTTTTCATTACATCCTTTCTCCAGTGTGGTATCAAAAGTGTGTTTGCAACATGACAGTGAATCCTACTCTTATTTTGGCATAAGCTCAATTGAATTCTTTGACTAGAGTTACCCACATAGATTTCGTCACAGGGGCAGCAGTTGCAGTATATCACATACCAGGAATTACATTAAAAAAATTATCTCAGATATTGCGTAACCTCATTATGCGTGAGTGTTTTTTGTTACTCATAAATGACCAAAAATACCTGGCAACCTCATGTTTTGGAGCTCTCTGTATTAGCTCTGTGATAGTGATGTGATTCCCAAAATGCACACCATAGTTCTTGATATTACGCCCTCTTAGGTTGAAATTAAAGGTTATTTTCTCTTACTACATGCCAATATTTTAATGAACTTTACAATCTTGTTGTTATGGGGCGCAAGTTTGTTACACATCAAAGCTTGTATGTTTGCTGTCTAGACTAAGAGTGCCAAACTCTTTTCACAGTGTTTTAAAGGTTTGCAAGATTTCCCTCTTTCCTGTAGACACTTTGTTTAACATCTAGCCTCTGCAAAGTAGTCTTCATTGAATTTACAATTGTTATGGATATCAAGAAACTGTCTCTAAGGGTTCTAGGTAGGTTACTTTGTTATTGCAGTAGGGTTTTTTAATTCTCACTTTTAAAAAGATTTGTGTAAACATATTTTTTGTGCACTTTATTATAGGGTCAAGATTAAGAACAATTTTATTGTCTTGGTGTTATTTAACTAAATCACTTTTTCAGAGAGCATTAAAATTGATTTTTCCGCAACATAAAAAGATCATTGATATGCATCTTACAACAATAATTAGGTGCCCAGGCATATCTCGTCTGCTTCAATGCAACCTTGACCTCCCCTTGCTCTTCTGACTTGTATTGGTGTATGTCTCCTGCAGTCATTCTTGTTAGCTGCACGTTTTGCCCCCAATTCAGTAACTGGTCTTTCTTTTTTGTGCCGTCTGTACAATCTGCCCTGTGTCAGTTTAGCTGCTCCTTTTTCATTCCTTGTTCTTCTATGCTGACCCTTTTAACTTATTTTGCTCCTCTTACTGCTCTGGCTTGCGTCTTAGTCTCTTCTGTCAGTTTTTGCCCCCTGACTTGGTCCACAATCACGTTTTCCCACCTTGTCGCTCCTGCCGGACTTTATGGCTCTCCCTGTTGGATATTTCTGTGCTGGCTGATCCCATCCACCACTGCCTATGCTCCTCCCACTCCCTAAGGCCATAATAATGAAAGACTCAGTGCTACCATGCTGCCGCCATACAGAAGGCATACCAATAGCAAGCCCGTCAGCACCTATCAGTGTCTGGAACGCACCCAGCACCAGTAACCCTGGTCCAAATGCCTCCCGCAGCTAAACCGCTGAAAAATTCCAGCTGCTCAACCACAGATGTCGCAATGAACGCTGCTGCAGAGCCACACCTCGGGGCATATCACCAAGCAATAGCGATAATTATCGCTATTGCTTGGTTAGCGGGAAAAAAATATCGCCGAGCACCGTGGATTTTTACCGCTGAGATACCTTGATATTATCAAGGTTTATCGCAAAAGCGGTAAAAATCCTGCGAAATGCATGAATATCGCTGAAAATTCTGTGATATTCATGCATTATCGTGACAATGCTCTTAGCCATGTTATCCACCTTCCATTGGATAACATGGCTAAGAACTGCTATTAGCAGGCGTTAGCTTTTGGAGATATTCGCGCTTAGCGCAAATATTTCCAAAAGTTGTTAATAGGAGTTAGAGATGTTAGCGACTGTTTTCAGTCGCTAACATCTTGGCACGCCCACTTTGCATGTCATTAGCGATAATTATCGCTGACATGCAAAGTGGGCCCCTAAATGCCCGCTATCGCCTACTAGCTGTCGCTAACTGGTGTTATCAACAGCTTGGTAATAGGGCAATAAAATTATCGCCGCATTAGCGGAAAAAAGTCCCGCTAATGCGGCGGTAATGCCCTTAGTAATATGCCCCCTAAGTTGACAGTGGCCCTCTGCCAGCTTGCATTGCTCGTTCATCTGCTTTCACACACCCACTCTTCTGTTCACATACGCACCACATCCCTCACAAAGTCAGAACTCAAGACCCTTCTCGCACAGCACCACACACCCATCCTACATAACAAAACTCACTCGCATGCATGCTCCTCAACACATGCCCACTCCACCAAGATTTGGGATCTCATTGACTACAATGTACCAGGCCTCCTCTTTCTCACCGAAACCTGGTTCAACCCCACATCAGTGCTGGACATCGATACAGTTGTCCCTTCTGGATACACATTATTGTACCAGGAGAAGGAATTGCCATCATCTGCAGCGACACCATCAAGCCACTTTTATGAAACACAATCAATTCATCAATGGCTTGTAAAGCATGACTACTCACCAGTAAGGGTCTCAAGTTGCTAGGGGGGCTGCTGGTCTATCAAAGGCAAAGTTGTTCAATTAAAGAGCCAGGTCTTGAGGTCATTCCTGAATTGAGGCAGTGATGATGATTGCCTGAGGTGGAGCGGTAGCGTGGTCCAGGTCTTTACTGCAAGGTCATAGAAGGCTCTTCCTCCGGCTGTGGTCTTCAGGATGCGTAGGACAGCAGCCAGGGCCAGTTGGACAGAGTAGAGGTCTCTGGTGGGTATGTGGAATACGAGGCAGTGATTGAGGTACGCATGTCCACGGTCATGTAGGGTTTTGTAGGCATGTGTGAGGAGCTTGGAGGTGATTCTTTTATTGACTGGGAGTTAGTGGGCATCTCTTAGGTGACTTGTGATGAGGCTGCGTCAGGGGATGTTGAGGATGAGTCTGGTGGAGGCATTTTGAATGCTCTGCAGCTTACTGAGGAGTTTCAAGGTGATGCCACCGTAGAGATTGCTACTGTAGTCGATTCTGCTACTGATGAGTGCATGGGTGACCGTCTTTCTGTACTCGTTGGGGATCCACTTGAAAATCTTTCAGAGCAGGTGTAGCATGTGGAGGCAGGATGACAGTGTTTATATGGTAGCTCATGGTGAGTTAGGAGTCCAGGATGTTGCTGAGGTTCTGTGCATAGTCTGTGGGTGTGAAGGGTTTCAAATGCTACAGGCCACCAGCCCAGTCAGTGGGGGTGGAGTCCATGATGAGGACTTCTGTCTTCTCTGAGTTGAGCTTTAGGCAGCTGGTATTAACTCAGATGGCGGCATCCTTCATCCCATCATTAAAGTTGTTCTTGGTGACTGTGGCTTCGTTGGTGAGGGAGAGAATTGGATGGGTGTCATTGGCATAGGAGACACTGGTGAGTCTGTGATTCCTGAAGATGGCTACGAGTGGGGCCATGTAGATGTTAAAAATAGATGATCTCTGTGGTTTCTGAGAGGAATGGAGGTTGTCTGACTCTCTGTGTTCGGCTGGTGAGGAAGGAGTGGATCCATTCCAGGGCATTATTGAGGATGCCGGTGTCGTGGAGTCTTGTGCATAGGGTGCAGTGAGCGATGGTATTAAAGGCAGTCGGGAGGTCCAAGATGATGAGGACTGCAGTTTTGCCTTGGTCAAGGAGGGCGCAGATGTCATCTGTGGTGGCGATGAGGGTGGCTTTTTTGCTGTGGTTGCATTGGCAGCCAGATTGGGAGAGGTCCAGGATGTGGTACACTTCGATGAACTCAGAAATTTGGCAGTTGATGGCCTTCTCAATAACCTTAACTGGGAAAGGGAGATGATAGATGGTTTGGAAGCTCTTGAGGTCAGTTTGATTGGCACATACAATTCAAGCTTCAGCTGGACAGTAAAACTACTACCAAAAGCACCCGTGCTTACCGGCCCCAAGACCTTACACCCACTTCAGCAACCTCTTCACTGACTTCACCACATCTCTCGTCATGAGTACCAAAGACTTCATACTCCTAGGCAGTCTCAACTTTCATTTCAATTACATATTGGACTCCAACTCCATGGACTTACTTGAATGTCAACAGAACATCAACCTCACCCAACTCATACAAGGTTCCACCCACATTGTAGGGCAAAACCTGGACCCCATCTTTTCCTCCAGTGATGGAGTTAGAGCCAGCCACATCTTTCTACACACATGGTTAAACTACTTCATCATCTACTTCTACATAAAAGTCCACCAACCACCCCACGGACTCTAGCAACACCCCAAGACTCTGCTGCAAGAAAGTCACAGAAACTGAATGGCTAAACGTCCTCCAAGTGAACTATCTACAGCCCTCCAATGACCTCTAATGACACAGACAACTTCAACAGCTGCATTCCCACCTGCACCAGTACCCTGGTTCCCCTGGAAAAAAAAACAAGTGTAAAGATCCAAAGAACAAGCTAGCTGGAACAACACTGACCTCTGAGAATCCAAGAGAGTTTGTAAACAACTTAAAAGAAAATGGAGTACCCCCAGAGGAACCACCACAAGAAAATACCTACAAGGCCACACTTAGACACTATCTCCATCAAGTAAAGAGACCAAGAAAAAGGCCGTGACCCTGAGAATCAAATCTAGCTCCAACAACTGCAAGGAACGTTTTGCCATCATCAAGAAATTCACCAATCTAACATCCACAACCTAAACCATCACCCCTACACAAGAACTCTGCAACAACCTCTCCGACTTCTGCCACAAAAACATCACCAAGATCTACAGCAACTTTGAACCCCAGCCACCCTCTATCGACCTTCCCAGCCGTCTGACCTCTTCAGCCAAAAACTACCGACTGATAGCATAGAACCTTCTATTCTATGGACACTGCAGCAGTAATGAAGACAGTCCACTCAGGGGCTCCCACAGACACCTGGCTCCATCATATCTACAACATGGGAAGAGTCAAGATAAGAGCGCTGCACATACTTCTATCATCAACACCTCCCTCAAAACAGCCACCTTCCAGACATCTGGAAAGGAATTCACTTCCCTTCTTAAAAAAAACCCTCAGCTGACCCCAACGTCTGAGCAACTACTGGCCCATCTTGCTGCTTCAATTCCCATCCAAAGTCATTGAGAAGACCAAATACAGACAATTCTCTGTGCAACTAACGTGCCACAACCTCCTGGACAACCCACAATCAGGATTCTGAATAACCACAGCATGAAATAGCCATAATCGCTGCCACAGAAGACATATGCACCAGCCTCTATTGTGGACAGACTGCCCCCCCTCATGCTCCTCGACCTCTCTGCCACTTTTGACACTGTCTCCCACCACCCACTCATCTCCAGAATACCCACAGCAGGAATACAAGTACCAGCACTGAAATAAATAGCTTCCTTCCTCTCTGGAAGGACTCAATATGTCAGGCTCCCGCAATTTTCTTCACAAGCCAAGGGACTCAAATGAGAAGTGCCACAGGGATCATTACTCAGACTGACACTCTTCAACATGTACATGATTCCTCTGGGCAAACATCATCAGATCCCATGGGATCAACATCACATCCTATGCCGACGACGCCCAGATCACTTGTTCTCTCTCAGACGACATCATCACCACCAAGACAAACTTCAAGCAAGACCAGCGTGACCAGTTCATGACAAAAAGCTGCCTCAAGATTAACAACGACAACAACTGAAGTGCTGATCTTTGTAATAAGAGCTCACCATTGCACTCCGCCTGGTGATCCGCTGATCTTGATTCCACACCCACCCCAACTAACTGTGCAAGGAACCAAGGCCTTATCCTGGACACCAACATCCTCATGTAGGCCCAGATCAATGCAGACCTCTCCTCATGCTTACACAATCTCTGCATGCTACGCAAAATCTTCAAGTAGCTTCCACTGGACACCAGACGTACTACCATGCAGCCCATAATCACAATCAGATAGTGGCAATGCACTCTATACTGACATCTCCTTCCCAGACTTCAAACAATCCAGAACGCCAAAACTAGACTCATCCTCAGACGTCTGAGCTGAACCCACACCTCAGAGAGCTCCACTGGCTCCAGATCCAGAAGTGCTGCCAGTTCAAACTTCTCCCACACGCATTCAACTCACTACACAACATGGCACCCGCAAGTGCACCAGTGAAGAGGGAGAGCAAGAATGTGCCGTATCTTAATAGATATGGCTCATTGCTGCCATCTCTATTTGAAGTAGAGCAGCAAAGTTGTCTTACTGCATTGCGCCAAATATTAGTAAACCTTCCTCTTGATGGCAACATTTTGTTCAGTCATGTCTAAACATTGAGCTTGAGGGATATTGGTGCACAATAATTCAATGTGCATTTTAACCACAGCTCTAAGGGAGAGGGAAAAAGAGGGAGGTTTGCTTCTGAAAGATGTCTACCCAGCATCAAATCCCCCAGCCCATAACACGGACACAATTGTTGATACTCAGTTGAGATTTATTTTTATAGCTATTCCCCTCTATTGAAATGATAACTTGTGTGGTAGTAAATAATGCTTAATATAGTGATATATAATTATTCTGTCATCTCCTATAAAGTAGGGTTCATGAAGATAAAGCAGTGAACCCCCAATCTAAATATTTATGGACGTGTGGAGCGCCCTGAATTACTGTAGAGCAAACTTTAATTTGTGTCATCTCAAAATGGATGCTTCTAATCCACATGCTACATTTGAAACGTAGCTCAAACCAAAATAATTCGGTAGATGCAGACTGGTAATATTTGTATACTCAACGCCTTCGCTGCGGCGGGAATTCCGCCGCAGCGCTGAGGGGGCGGGGGGGCCGAGCGGCGCTCGCATGCTCGTGACGGAGCCGCTCCGTCACGAGCCGCGGTTTGGCTGTGCTCATGACGGAGCGGTTCCATCATGGCCCCGCCCGCTCAATGGAACGTCCAGCGCAGGTGCGGAATTCACGCTGCGCAGGTGCGCCGAGCGGGCCATGACGGAACCGCTCCGTCATGAGCACAGCTCAACCGAGGCTCATGACGGAGCAGCTCCGTCATGAGCATAGCAGGGGTAAGACATAATATCAACACAACAAATATGCTCTGATATTCTGATATTAAAAGCTTTTCTTCCTGTATGGAATCAACTCGAAATTGTACAAGAAAATCAGACTAGCCTTTCAGCAACTATCTTTATTATCGTAAGAATGTACAAGAATACGTCAATATATATTCAAATATACTAATGAAAGAAATTAATTTCAAAATCACTTCCAGCTAAGGGCGAGGCACCCCTATTTATCCCCATCGAATAACCACAATGGAATATTTTCATAGCAGAGCTGGTGCATCATGTAATTTACTAAAGGCTGAAATTGGAGAAGAGCTGTAGACGTCCTTGGAATTCATACAAATAATTGTCTTATTGACGCTTCGGTCAATGCTATAACGAATGCTGAACATTTAAAGAATGCACCTTGTTGTTGGTTATGATGGCTTCCTTTGCAGTCTCCAGCCTTTCGTGCATCCAAGGACCAGGTGAATCAATAGAGTTGAAAATGTGAAGTGTGAATCCTTTTCAAACCGAAAGCATTGTTGTCTGGTTCAGCGGCAACCTTACGAGTGAACACATTTCCTAACGCTGAGAATCTGAGAAAAATAAAACTAAGATGTGATAGCGAGTTCTTTTGACGTTAGATCTTCTGTGTATCTGCTGACCTGATGACCCTCGAAGCAAAATGTCTTAGGGCTAAATATCTAAAGGAAACTGCAGCAGTGCTGCCTGCGAAGGCTGCAGACTGTGCCCTGTCGGCTCGAGCAGCAAAACCTCTTGGAGCTGAAAGTCTAAAATAAACTGACAGCATGACAGTATTGTCTGGTCCATGCCTCACTATAGCTCTTTATCGTGTCAGTAGGCTGGAAGGTAATGCTAAACCGCTGGCAGCAACTGTTGAAAAGGGATGTCCAGCCGAGAAACCTTTCCTACAAATTTACCTTAGGTGCGCCTAAGCATACAAATACAAACTCTGCCAAGTTTTCCTACATCAGTGAGTGCAGCATACAAATAGATTTCATAAACTCGACCTAACCCCACAATGTGGAGAACAACAGGCCATATTATCAAGAAAGGGCGATACATTATCGCCGCTTTTATCGGCAGGAAACTGCCGCTAAAGCGGCGATAATGGGCTTCATAATATGCCCTTGTGAATTCCCATAGAAGCCCAGGTTAACACCAGAACCTGGGCTTCTATGGGAATTCACAAGGGCCTATTATCAAGCCCATTATCGCCGCTTTAGCGGCAGTTTCCTGCCGATAAAAGCGGCGATAATGTATCGCCCTTTCTTGATAATATGGCCCAACAATTTTAATAAAATAACTGTAATATGGAAAAAATGTATACTAATATGGGAAAAAATCCATTCATTTATGAGAACAAAATCACCCGTTATCAACTCCACATCAACCGCAACGCTCAAAGACATAGATAGTCAGGCAAGTTCGGAGACTTCAGCCCGAGGTCACTGATTGATAGGTCACAGGTGGGGTGGCATGTAGCCGGCAGACAAACATAAATTATAAACAGAAAAAAATGAGATCCATCCTACAGATAGGCATAGCTACATTCCAAGGGCCAAGGGAGATTGGCGCCGCAAAAGCACACTTAGGCGGTGGAGGTATGAGCTCCCCTAAAATACCATAGAGTCAAATGGCACATGAGTTTGAAATGTATAGCTAATCCGGGCACAGCACACGCAGTGACACACATGCTCCCGTGCTGCACATCTGGACACATGACCCACTGGCCACATTGTGTCCATTTGGGATCGAGGCCCACCTGTATTTTGCATTAGACAATTAATTTATGACGACAAAGGCAGCAACTTACATTCCTCAACATCATATGGATCACTGGAAACCTTTTTACCTACGATGAACCGTGTAAATTGAGACAGTCCTCAGACCCTGTGCCTGTAACTTCGCCCAGACACTATGTTTACTGAAACAAACTGATCCCGGTATGCAGGTTGTCTCTTCGTTTTCAAGGTATTTCAAGTTCATGTAACCTAGCCCAAAGGGTTCATGTACCTGTATTCGGAGCGATTTCAGGATCAGCGGCCTAAATACTGCTGCCTCAGCCTTTTAAAAGTCACTGGCATGACGAAACATGTCGTTCTTGCTTGCAACCTGACCCGTTGGCAGACACCCGGATGCAGCTGGTTTCCCTAGCGCTCACGGAATTGCGTGCGCATAGAAGGACTTTCATGCGCTTTTAATCCTAGCCGTACTTCACATAAAGCCGGCTTTAAAGCTACACTCTTCGAATCGTGCACATCGGACGAGCGAAGCGTGCACACCATTACAGCGCCTAAAGTATCCTCACAAAGGAGCTATCACGCCATCCATGGCTCTACACTAACGCCCCCGTCATCCTATTTTACTCGTTACAAGAAATGGTGGTTCCTACTGATTAACAACGTTCACTTAACCCTTTGGTTCCTAACACTATATTATAAATTCTCATGGCACTGGTCTGCCGTTTGACTGGAACCCACATTCTGAATATACAAAGTCGATTTTAATGGTTTTGTGATCACGCGTTGGACCCCACTTTGTTTTTATACCATAACCTAAATAGAAGAAAACGCTGCCCATGCATGCAAGTATTAGAACTTTTGATGGTTAAAGTCCTGAGGAAGGCATATTGTATATGTCGAAACGCGTCGACTGGATGCCATCTGACCTCTTTTTAATTCATTTTGTGAATACATATGTATCATCATTTTTATCAACTGTGATTAATGCACTTACTTTTTATTCCCTTATTTTATCAAATTAAAAATTAATAATTTTTCTAACTGAACTAGTTTGTTTGTTGCATCTATTGTGTACTTTCCTCAGTGTATGCCTGGGATTGTTACTTTTCACACCTAGCCCAAAGGGTTCATGTACCTGTATTCGGAGCGATTTCAGGATCAGCGGCCTAAATACTGCTGCCTCAGCCTTTTAAAAGTCACTGGCATGACGAAACACGTGCCAGCTGTACTTTATGGACCGGCGGTTTTTTACACCAACTGAAAATACAAACTTAAGTGAAAAACATGTCCTGACAGCTCTTGAATATTTCTTTGTACTAAATGACTACAGTACAATTTGGAAATAACTGTTTATGGATTGTTGTCAGGAGTGCTATGTGTAGTAAAGAATCACCACACCCGGTAGGTTCTTTGTATATTTTTATTAGTTAAATGTTAACTGGTGCTTCCAGCTTGGCGGCTAATCTTTCACACCGTGAACGTTCTAACTCGCACTCTCAGGAGCAGTGCGGACCATACCAAGGAGGAGGGAGGGAGAGGGGTGGGTGCGGAAGGGTCCAGCTGGTGAAGTTACAACACACCTTCCCCCCTAAGGAGAGCAAGGGAAAGGGATCCCAAGGCCCCGGGCTGGGGGAGAGAAAGAAGGAGAGAATGGAGGAAAGGACCCCAGAGAAAAGACAAGAAGAGAACGGAAGAGAGAACATGGGGGAGAGAAGAAATACGCCAGAGACCAGAGCAGGTAGGACTGAAAGGTGAAGAAGGGAGACAGGGTAAGGCGACCCCCATAAACTTGCATATAAAGAACAACATAGACGCTGAGACTTGAACCCCAAAACAGGAGACAGGTGGCTCCTAACACATTACCCTGAAAGAAGGGGAAAAAAAACCAACTAGGCGCCCGTCTAGTAAGACAGGAGATACTTGCACTACAAAAGTTAGATATTTTAGCGACCCAGTCATCCCGGGAAAAGGTAACAGCCTCCCAATTCTCTTCTGAATTTGGCTACTTCCGTCATCGATGTGATGATCACCACCGCTTCCGGCGGCGGAGTTGCTGAGAGATGGGGTTGATAGTTCCACGTGGTCCCTAGCCACGCTTTATCCCTTCCACGGAGTGGGTGACTGTACTGTTCACTAAGATGCTTTTGTTCGAACTGAGGGCACAACATTTGCCCTCCTTTCTGTTCCCTTTTTTGCTTGTGTCACATCCATGTTTGGTTTAAGTTGAGGGTAGGGAAAGGGAACTGATGCCTAATGGTACTCTGAATTAATGTCCTCAGGAACCGCTCGACCAAAATGTACTCTGCTGACATGCTCAAGTCCTCCGTTACACATACCTCCTCACCCTGCTGGCAAGCATCGATCCCTTGAACAGTTTATTCCTTTATATATTTATTTATTTATTTTTTCTTTTTCTCTTCGGAAGTTTCCTGGACCATATTTCACTGCTTCTGACCCTGCCCCTGTGACCGGTTTCCTTCTCATTGGTCTCCTTGTCGTTGTGTCCCTCATAATTTCTCTTGTGGAACGCCGTGCCTGAGCTTCTCGCACTTCCACCTGTACAAGCCTCCTCGGGGACTGGACTTCCCTCCAACTTCGCCCTCGGGATAAACCTTGTGAATCTGGCCTTGTCCTTTGTAAACCCTAACACAACTTCTTTCCAGCCTTCTGGGAGCCAATAGACTCTTCCAACCGGACCTTTAGGGTACTGGCTTGGTCCGTTTTTGAGTGAATTCTCACACCCTCCTTTACGATTTCCTCTTCCCAGGCTCGAGTGAAGGTCAGATCTCTTATACGGTCTGAATTGGTAAACAACCCTAGCGGCATAGCTCCACGCTATCTTAACCCTTTGGCAGATTGGTTTGGACAGTTCGTCCACTCCTCTCGTGGACTGTGTAACCCCGTACGTTTTCTCCTTAACCATCTCCTTTACTTCCAGAACATCATGTTCCCTGTTCATTCTCACAATGTTTTTCCTCATCTTGTTTCCAACATCCTTTTCCTCAGACATATTCTGCTTTACTTTGCGCTTGACCCTCGCGGTTTCTGTTTTCTTTTTGTTCCTCCAGACTTTTCTTCTTCTTACTTCAAGGCCTAAGGATGGATACGTGTTGACCTTCAAATTCTCCAAACTGGTAAGTGGGTTACTTCTATTTACAGCCAACCTTATCTTGGACTCAGAACCTTTCGGATTTTTATTTCTACTTAATTTCCCTCGTTCCATCTCTTCTTGTACTGCAATCACCTCTTCTGCATTATTCACTTTAAATTTCATACTTCTCTTCATGTAATACCACTCTGTCTCTTCTTTTCCTTTCAATATCAAGTTTCCTCCTGCGTCTGCTGCTTTCACTTCATTTCCTATAGTTAAAGACAAATCGCTCTTTCACCTGTTTTTGTCCATTACTGTACTTTGCGA
Source organism: Lissotriton vulgaris (assembly GCF_964263255.1). Classification (NCBI taxonomy): domain Eukaryota; kingdom Metazoa; phylum Chordata; class Amphibia; order Caudata; family Salamandridae; genus Lissotriton; species Lissotriton vulgaris. The sequence goes on along the minus strand of NC_141688.1, from coordinate 168,073,969 downwards.
CTCTGAATCTGCGACAGCTCCCTTAAATTCTCCACTTCTATTGATGGTATGCCTCAGTTTTGCTTCGTTTTTGTTTCTCACCGCTTCGTTATCTCCCCTCTCTCGGCATATTTTTCTCCTTTGTACTTTGGCACTTCTTTCTCGCTTATTTTGTACATTTGCATAATTCAAGTCCTTTTTCCGACCTTTTATTTCTGCATCCTTACAGTCTCTCCCTTCACTTTTAATATTCGCTATCCATTCTCCACCTTTCCAACAGTTAGTCCATTCTTCTTCCCCTTTCTCTTTTACCACCGGTTCCTCCTTCTCCTCAGAAATGGTTATGACGAATGCTATGCGTTTTTTTTCATCCCATCTTCCTCTCCTCCTTATCCGCGGTACCAATCTTTTTTTTTCCTTAGTTAATAGCTTATGATGCGATAATTTTCCCATAATGCCTCTTCTGATGACTTCTTTATGCTTTTATCCTAATATCCTCCTTATGTTTCGTGCTTTTCTATCGAGGCTCTGGTGGAAAGGTCTAGTTACTTGCACTACACTGAGATCCCTTAATGTGCTTTGTTCACAACTCCTGTAGCTTACTGATCTTTGACCCCCACAAGTTAAGGATCCTCGAAAGATATCGTATCTCACATGAGAAGCTCTTCCTCAAATCTGAGTAAGACTTCCCCCTTAGGGTTCACTGCACACCTTGCCCCTCAGAGATTTCCTCACGCAGCTTCACCACGCTGCCTCCGTTCGGTTTCCCGCACAGGACAAAAAGTTTGCCACACTCCCTCACAAAGCTTAAAAGCACTGCCTCAGCTCCGTTTCACGAATGGCACGAGTTAACTGCCTCCCCTGATCTTCACCGATGCTTAATACCGCTCGCGGTGCTACCTCAGTATAATTTCTCACACAGAAATCAAGGTCCCCAACAGACTTTGTTCCACATATGTCACCTCACACAGCTGCTGCACGTTGTTTCAAAGCGCTGCCTCAGTTCCTTATCGCACAGGGGTTGACTGCTTTCCCTGACCCTCTCCGTTGCTTCATACAGCTCACGGTGCTGCCTCAATTAAATTTCAATCACAGAGACAAGGTTCGCTACACTCTTTGTTACTCATATGTCACCTCACACAGCTGCTGCACGCTGTTTCAAAGCGCTACCTCCGTTCCTTTTCGCGCGTTTCAACAGGGATTGACTGCCTTCCCTGATCTTCACCGTCACTTCATACAGCTCACGTTGCTGCCTCAATTTAATTTCAATCACGGAGACAAAGGTTCGCTACACTCTTTGTTCCTCATATGTCACCTCACACAGCTGCTTCACGCTGTTTCAAAGCGCTACCTCAGTTCCTTTTCGCGCGTTTCAACAGGGATTGACTGCCTTCCCTGATCTTCACCGTCACTTCAGACAGCTCACGTTGCTGCCTCAATTTAATTTCAATCAAGGATACAAAGGTTCGCTACACTCTTTGTTCCTCATATATCACCTCACACAGCTGCTGCACGTTGTTTCAAAGCGCTACCTCAGTTCCTTTTCGCGCGTTTCAACAGGGATTGACTGCCTTCCCTGATCTTCACCGTCACTTCATACAGCTCACGTTGCTGCCTCAGTTTAATTTCAATCCCGGAGACAAAGGTTCGCTGCACTCTTTGTTCCTCAGTTGTCTCCTCGCACAGCTGTGCGCACTGCCACTGTTCAGTCTATTGAGTTTCCTAAAACAATGTGTTCCACATAACGCTCCTCACCGTGTTTTAAAGGCTCCCTACGCCTCTGTGTAATTCAGCTTGGGTCCCCTTCCGTTTCCATGCGCTGTCAAAATTCTGAGCTTTTCCTCACGTTGCTTCAACACCTGCTGTGGTTAAGTTTACTATGTATAACCCTGAGGTTTTGCCACACTCCTGAAGTCTCCACGCACCGCTTTGAGATGTTGCCTCAGTTCTGAATTTTCCTTACGCTGCTTCCACACTGCTGCGGTTATTTTACTTCACAGGGCCCTGATGTTTGCATCGTTCTCTCAGTTCCTTCTGAATCTCCTCACCACACTAGCCAGCGCTGCCTCAATGAAAACTCCCGAATTCTATGATGTTATAATTCTCTCGCCTCGGATAATACTGTGTGTGGGAGATCTCCGCTTCTCCGTGCTGTCATTCATTCCAATCACGATCACCAAGCGCTCTGCCTCGGACTAGCGTCAATTTAGCATTTTTTTTTTTACACGCAGATTCTTAAGCTCACCTCATGTGCTTAGATGAATCCCTCGGATATTGTCTTGAGTCTTGCTTCCCCACTCCGTGACCGTTTCCCTGAGGCACCACAGGGAAACCGAGTTAACTTTCTCCTTTCTTCCTTTTCTCCAACAGGCCACCAGAAAGGGAAATAGGCTTCGAAGTCCTCTTTCTTTTTCCAGGATTAAGTAACAGGAACTTCCTGTCGTCGACTCAGCAGTTCCTCGGGGCAAGATCTGCGATGTCCTCTCCCTGAAGGATGTTCCCTGCTTTTCACGACCTGCGCCCAAATCCTTACTTAACACGGAGGGGGCACGGCGCTGTTCGGGAAGTCACCTCATAGATGCCAGGAACGGAACATTGCCACCGTATTTCGTGCGTCCTTTGCTCTCACAGCTTCACTCCTAGCCCCTCGTCCCTTAACGACAACACATCGGGTTGTGGACTGGGTGAATTCCAGATTTCAGCTCCGATTACTGACCATAGACCATGGATCTTCCTTCATCACTTGGTGAGCCTCATTCCACTTCAGTTCTTCGCACAAGCATAAAATTCATCCAGGGGGAATGCACCTAACTGACCCTGGCTCAGCTCCACGTCCTCGTCGCCAAGAATGTAGTAAAGAATCACCACACCCGGTAGGTTCTTTGTATATTTTTATTAGTTAAATGTTAACAGGTGCTTCCCGCTTGGCGGCTAATCTTTCACACCGTGAACGTTCTAACTCGCACTCTCAGGAGCAGTGCGGACCATACCAAGGAGGAGGGAGGGAGAGGGGTGGGTGCGGAAGGGTCCAGCTGGTGAAGTTACAACACTATGGTATTTGTCTTTGATGCATTATAGGGATAAAACAAATAAAAAGTGCTCTATTTTAAATTGTAAAACAAAAGCATCACGTTGGTTACATGAAAAATGCTAGACACACAGCTTAGAAATAAATTAACTTTCTGAAGCCGGGGGCTGAAGGCCATGGGTGATTGGTGGGCTTGAATTATAATTAATAAATTAGGCTGATCACACCCACACCCTAGTCTCCTCCATGCTCTTTTGATAATGGACAAGTAGTTTCGGCGCCACCTCATCCCTGAATGGGTCATAATCCCTAAATTGAGGTAATTTTAGTGCCCCCTCTGCTCCTCCCAAGTCATCTGTGGGTTCTGCTCCCCCTTTTCTGGATGGGCCTGTCAGCAGTGCATATTAATTGCATTATACGGTTGTTCCTCCTTTGTTGTAGATCACGGCGGCACTATTTTTAAAGAGCCCCGTTTTTTTCACCAGTCAACTGTCAGCACGAATCATTCAAACAGATGACGGCAGAGATCCCCTCATGCCTCATTCTTCCCCTTCTCTATGTATGATGGATGGCACAGAGAGGCAGCACATTCTAGCTGATGTAACTACTGTGCTATTAAATGTCAGTATGTGGGACTGAGATGACAAGAAATATACATGACATACTATTTCCTTCAATACAAGCCTAGCACACAGACTTGTAAGTATGTCACTTGCCTACCAGATCAAGATAATACTGTATGCTATGTTATGTCATCATAGTATGTTTTGTTTTTTATGCTATGTTATATGTATTTGAATAGCGTTCTGTCACCTCTGAAAATATCTTGGCACTGTGCAGGGGCGTCAGACTGGTCCCAGGAGTAGTGATGAGACATATTCAAAAAGTCAGCTTCTTGCACAACTAAGGAGGAGGGGGCTCTGATATGGAGTGGGACGTTGTCCCATGCTTTAAAAGTGATATGAGAGAAAAGAGTAAGAGAATGTGTGGGACATGTGCTAGTAAGAGTTCGGCTGAGTGTAGGTGTCTGGATGGTTGATAAAAGTGTATGTGGTTGTTCAGGTAGGCTGGCACAGTGCTGTGTAGTGATCTGTAAATGTGTGCATTGCGCCTCTGTGGAACTCCCTCAGGTGTGGTTTGATGTGAGTGCTTTGCGGGAGGCTGAGGACAAGTCTGGATGCTGCATTCTGGATGGTCTGCAATCTTTTTGTGAGCTGCTTGATGATTCCTGTGTAGAGAGAGTGCCCATACTGCAGTCTGCTAGTGACAAGAACTTGGGTGACATTATTTCTGGTGTTGTTAGCTTCCCTCTTGCAGATCTTTCTCAGCATCCTAAGACCCAAGACTGTGGAAGCAGGAAGTGAACACAGCATTGACATGATGATCCTGTGGATTTTAGCATTTGGGATGGGGTGGGAGTGGGACCGGTATCTGTAGGCCACCATGTGGAATCCTGTGGGAAATTTGGTTTCTGGTTGTCTAGCATGTGAGCCCTGGTCAAGCAGCAACCACAATTCTTGGTCAGGGAAAGGCACAAGCAAACCAACAAATGAACCTGTGCTCAACCTCATGGTGTATTCGCACAAAGCAGCCAGGCTTAGCTTGGAGGCAACATGCAAGGTATTTGTGCAACAATTCAAACAGTAACATAATGAAAACGCCACACAAAAGGAATCTTATGAATGAATTTAATAATTAAAACAAGACTAACATTACAAAAATCCAATCAGCAGAAAAGGAGTAATGAATTTTTAAAAATATCTATAAAATAGCGCTTAAAAACATAAAGCAACAACCGCAACTATGTGGTCACCATAGAACAGTTCAATGTTTGTTTAGGTCGACCTCAATAGAGCACAGGTGAGATACAGTCTCAGATTAGTTTTGCTGAGATTTTACCTACTGAAGTTTTGTGCCAAGTGTCCTGTTCTCATTGGAGAGGGCAGCAAGGAGCAAGGAGAACATCGCAAACATAAGAGCTGGGGCTTCACATTGGCAGTCCGTCCCGAGGCGTCAATGCTGCAGTAAGCCACTCATATTGGCTTTGCGTGAACTCATAGATGTGATTTCAAAGTATACGCTGCCAGAGCATCACAAAAAGACTCTTAAGTATGCCCCTTAGGGCCAGATGTAGGTGGCCATTTACCGGCCGGTAACGGCCGATAGGGGGCCAATTTTACCGAATCTGTAAATTTACCGAATCAATTTTGGTAAATTTACCAATCAATTTTGTTTTCATCGCTGGTTTTGGTATAACATAGGTATGCTGAGAGATCAATTTCCTCTTGTGCCCATGTCACTTGGAAGAGGACTATGTGATGTTTTCTGATGAATGTTAGGAATTCCTGATCATCCACATTTGCAGACAATTCCTCTATATTCCATGAGCAGATGTCAACCATGTTCTCTTTGTGGCCGGCAAGGCTTTTTTTCTGTCAGGTACTTGGGTCTTTGTCTATACCGGAATACAGAGCACCCAGGAGCCAAGACCTTTCAAAGTTTGGGTTTAGGGCTTGGCTCACAATGGCGACCTTATAGCGGTTAACTACATGGGGGGCTAAGTTGACACTAAATGATGAGGTTAAAAAACACCTTGCCCCCTTTAAAATCGATGTTGATACAAATTGGCACTTATTCTTAGAAGTTAGTGGGCTTTTCTTAATCGTCAGGGTACAGAAACTGTGGATAATCTTCCTTCTTTTCCCTCGTCATTTCTATACCCCATTTTTCAAAGATCTCCTTTTCAGCCCATACTTGGTCAGCTACAGCACGTGTAGCCCATGTGATTGATAGAGCGCGCAGGTCACCCGGCCATAAATTTACCAATACTCACCTGGGCCCATAATCAATTTCAACATTTACTTAACCAGGTAACCTACACTCTACTACCAGTCTATTATATTCTACTAAGTCCTATACCATTGACTTACCAATCCGTTCACTGGTACCTATAACTTACTGGATCAGGGAGTTAGTTATAAAGATAGATAGCCAATAACATAAAATAGAAAAATAACATTTGCACTCATATAATAACCACAGACTCAGGAAGTTTTAAAACTCTTTATCTAAATTTAATCAAAAGTCAGGATCAAAGATTGAAAGCAATAAGACTATCAATAACCACAATCAGAAATAGTGTATAACTATGCAAAAGAAATAAGATGCCAATCATTTAGCAAATTTAAGGGAAGGTAAAACAAGGAACATACTATTTAATAAGACAGTTGCGCAATTCCCGAAGGGAATTAAGAAAAGAAACATACTAAATAACATAGCTTTGAGTAATATAAAAAGGGTGGGTAAGAAAAGGGGACATTATATGCAATCACGAAAATGATTTAACCATGAAGCTATAGGGAAGGTAAGAAAATGGAACACGCTATTAAATCGAAAAACCACACTTAAGCACTTTCAAAGGGTAGGTGAGAAAAAGGGAACCTAATATGAAATCATGAAATGGTTTAGCATTCAACCATAAGGAGGGTAAGAAAAGTGGAACATTCTATTAAATCAGAGAATCGAATGATCATTTATTACGGGGATTGAGTAAGAGAAAAGGAACATATGCAATTAAAATGATATCGTAAACAAGTTAAAGAGAGAAAACATTTGTAATGACGAACCCACACAGGTTTATATTTACCTAGAAAAGTGTGAGGACCAACCCTGGCCACGGGTCAGTTGGAAAGACAGTAGAACCCCAAAGGTTGCAGTTGCCAGTAGCCCAGCAGGTGCAGATTAGAATCAGGATAGGAAACCAGATTTGAATCAGGACAGGACCACCAAAGGTTAAGACCAGCACGCGCAGTTCAGTTGCAAAGCCTGCGCTACTCCCTCTCTGCAGCTAACAGCCAGAACCCCGATTGGGTTATCAAATTCACCGAACAAAGTTCTTCGCCAGCACTTCAACTTCCCAGACCCCGCGTTTGGGTCAGCAAATCTTCCGACAGAGTGCTCCGCAGCCCTCTGCTTTGGTCACCTGTTGAGTGCATTGGATCAGTGACAGGTCAGCTATTCGGACAAGTCGGACAAATTAACTTGCTAAGCCTACTCTAGTTATACTATGTTCCAGGTCAGTGTACCACCCCACAATGTTGCAAGTGTAAAGATCCCCAATTTCAATTGGACAAAAGAGGAGGAGAGGTCATCACACCACCTAAATTTTGTTACTCCAGTGTTGAATATTAATTTTTCGTTCCCGTCCATCAAATTCAGGTTCTCATGACGTTTTATTCCACCCAACAATGGATGTTCTATTGACCAACACATTGTAATAATTCTGAGTTCACAAGTGCACTTTCCCAGGAGCATCTTCTAGTCAGTCAGCTCCTTGGCTATAGCCCAAAGGTCACTGTTCCAAAGACTTGAGAATTTCGCGCAGCCTCAGTTTAAAAAAAAATGGTCCCGTTTTCAAAGTGTAACATGAAATGGAAAAGAAACAGTTTTAGAACACAGACTAAATGAATACACTGTCTACCATGTATTTCTACTCTACACCCATTACTTTATAATAAACTATAGCATTAGGGATAGGCAGAACGAACAGCTTTGCAAAAGCAGCAGTGCAAGCTTCGCGCATGTGAGAACACAGAGCAGCCATATTAGCACTAGTGCGCAGAAGCGAGAAATTCCCTCCAAAGCAAAGAATACGTCATGTCACGTGAGTATGACAGACGCATGCGCAGTAGAAACCTTTGCAGCAGCCATCTTATATGCAAGCGTATTATGATTAGTAAAACACGTATGCAAGCTTCTATCGGACACCCAAGTCAATGTAAAAGGTGCTAAATTAGTAAGACGAACATATTGGTTACTTAATTAATGTTAGTCGAGGTTCATGAGTACAAGCAAGTCGCTTTTAATGCGAATCCTTGCTTCATCATGATCATTGTCAGTTCTTCACCTCCCCAGGTCAGAATGTTTACAGAATGTGACTGAATATATGTCTGAAGACTCAATATGGTTTAACACCAGTATTTCTTTGGTCATGTGTATCGTAGTCCCTCGATTTATTCTGACAAACCGCCCCATGTATTTATATTTCAGAAAAAATATCACTTTACAGCGAATACCAGGAGGACTAGGGCGAGTCAACTATTCTCTTTGACCCTGCTGTATGGTACAAACTATTTCCTGTTATATATTTTTACCCTGCTCTCGTCCTGTAAGATTCTGTGTTTGCCTTTTTTCTTTTCTGTGCTCGTTGAAGTGTACCTTAAAGGTTTGTATTTTGAAATCTTTTGAAGACATGCTGCATAATTCACTACCCATTGTTGTTTTACATTGCACTGAGTCAGCAGATATCTTTTAACCAAGGGAGTAGCTATCATGGTAGATTCCGGATGTATATGAGACCTTGCTTCCTAAACAAGAGTCGGCTGACAACCTTTGGGTCCGTTCCACTTGTCGGCCCTTTTACTTCCATGTTGGTTTTTCCTTTGCTCGCATAATAGTCACTATCACCTCCTTGTCTTCAGTGCCTTTCTCTAGTATAGGGTCTTCTTGTATTCTTTCTCGTTGCAATGCTGGCTTAGCTACTTTTCGTTGACATATTGACTCATTTTTTCATGAACTAGCAAAGGCTGGCACCCATTGATTCAGGTCCAATTGTCGGTCCTTTTCCTTTGTCGATGATTTTTCTTTAGCTTCAGAAATGTCAGTTTATCCTCCTTTCCTTTATTGGCTTCCTCCACTACAGAGTCGTCATGCTTTCTTTCTGGGAGCTCCACTGAGTTAACTGTGTTTTGGAATACAAATTGAATACACCTTCCCTTGGTGTCCTGTTAGGCTCTCCACAACATTTCTGTTATGACTTTTCCTCAGTTTTTCACGCTGTCTCTTCGAAAGCTTTGGTTGCTTAACCGATTCCCCTTGTGAGGATCTTCTTGGTACTACCTGCACCACTGACCCACTCCTACCCAATGGTCTAAACATTGATTGGTCAAGTGAGTGCCTTACACTGGGGACTGAGTTTGTATCCAGGATACTTTGTGATGATAAGTCGACTTCCTTTCCTTTTGTAAATTCTCCAAACTAGAAGTTCCCCCCCAAGGCCACCCCTTCTTCATGTGGCTTTATCAGGTAGGTTTTTTTCCTACCCCCCTCATGTTCTTATCTTATCTTAAGTGCAATTTGTAGAGCGCACTGACACCTAGGCTTCATGGCGCTATAAGACAGAGTGAGAGAATGAGGGGGAAGCAAGGGTGACGGTGTTCTAACCAAAGGGTGGGAAGAGATAGGTTTTGAGTGTTTTTCTGAAGCTCAGGAGGGAAGGGCTGGATTTGATGGACAGAGGGAGAAGATTCCAGAATGCGGGAGTTAGGTGGGAAAAGCGACGACCGCCGAATTTCTGGGTTTTAGCTTTTGGGGTGACTAGCAGGTGAAGGTGAGCTGAACAGAGGTTGCGCGTTGGTCGATGAGGAGTGATGAGGGATTTGAGAAATGCAGGGCCGGTGCAGTGGAGGGCCTTGAATGTAAGGCAGGCCACCTTGAAGGCCGCCCTTTGGCCAATTGGTAGCCAATGCAGGCTGTGAAGTAAGGGTTTTGCCGATTGCCATCTGAGAATTTTATGAATGAGGGGGCCGCTTGGTTCTGGACAACCTGAAGACGGTGCAGCAGAGATTGTGGGAGACCGTGATAAAGGGAGTCGGAGAAGTCCAGACGGGAGAGTACTAGCGAGATGATGGCCTGAGTGAGAGCGGTGGGCGGAAGTAAGTGGCTAACTTTGCGGATCTTCCGGAGCCGGTACATACAGGATGAGATGACCGCACCCACTTGAGCTTTGAGAGACAGTTCGGTGTCGATAATCACACCCAGGCTCTTCACTGACTTGACCGGGACTGGGGGGGGGCCTAGCTCAGAGGGCCAGAACTGCGTGTTGGTATTAATTTGTCCTGTAGGGGTTATAGCTGCCTTGGCAGTTTTTAACTGTCCCTTAATCTCTGCAAGGACTGAATCAAGCATCCCAGGAAGTGAAGTCAATTTGTCCAAAACTGGGCTATAGGCACAGGTAAAAGTGGTCTGTGCATCAGCCTGAGCCTTTTGTACCAGCAAATTGAGTACCCCAATTTTAGTATCGATTGCATTAATATATAGCGCCATTGTGTTTAAATGGTCCACCTGGATGTCTTACTTGCTTGATTGATATGTCAGGGCGTTAACAACCAATTTAAATGAATTGAGCAAGATCTCCCAGGTGTTGCTTTCAAGACCTTCTTCCCTAGTAGATTGACTGCTTGGGGAATCAGCTTGTATGTTAATGGCGGGGGAGCACGATAAGGGGGTACCAACTGGATGTGAATCCAGCGGATGTACTTCCTCACCCTTAACCTTCCCCCTGGGGTGATGGATAAACATTACCTAATTGTACTTCTTTGTCCAGGGATGATGAAATAATGGGTTGGTCTACTGTAGAGCCTGATGAGTCAATTTCCAGATCTGATTCCAGTATAGGGACTATGCAATCTTGATCTTCCATATTAATCTTGGATCTGGTCCTGTTATAGGCAGTGTGGTGATACACCTCAGCAATTATATAAATGTCCTTGCGTGAGCAGGGGGGTTTAGTTTACTCCTTACCTCTGTTTAAAGTTTCTGTAGATGGTGGAGGAGTTATGTTAGGAAATGTTTCCTGTGTTATTGGCATTGCCTTTTGCAAGGCCCCTAACTCGCGACTTTCCTTCTTCTCTCATGGCCGGCTGCTACTTGTAGCCCAGGTGTCCCAATTAAATGGGGTCTTCTTTATATTTAGACCTCCCAGGGGGCAGATGCTTTAAGTTCCTCCTTTTCCTTGAAAGCTACTTTAGGATCCATTTTGGAATTCTCCAGCAGCTGTGGCTGTATTGGGCTTTGTAGGCTACTGAAATGTATATTTTGACGATATGTAAGGCAGGCATCCACCGGATTCTTCAGAAAGTCAGTTTTCCTCAACACCTTATTTTGTCTGTTGGTTGGGATTTTGTCAGGAAAGAATACAGACCCTTCCCCTTGTATCACTATACTTGGCTCCTCCTTAATGCCCCCCATTGGATACATTGTTTGAAATTGTCCTTTTAGACTGCATCTGTCTCTTGTGTGCTTCCATAGGCGCAACTCTCATTCTCATTGAGCGCATCACAAACATTTTTGGGGGGGAGTGTGAGCTTCAGGAGCTCCGGAAGCTCATGGGAGCTTTAGATCTATATGGCTACCCCGAGATGGGTAAATTGGATTTGATTGTCAAGCACCAGACCTTTAGATAAACAATTTGAATGCTATTAGCCTTCATATCTCTCTGCCTTTCCTCCCAACTCATCCGGGGACTTTAGTGGTGTTGCTGGCATTGGTGTATGTCTGTGCCCTGGAATAGAGCACTTTTCTGCAGTTGTAGACAGTATTGGCAGAATTGGCAGTGTTGGATGGAATGGCAGTAGGTATGGGCTGATCCTAGGCTACTCTGTGTATAGGTTTAAACCTTTTACTCCGTACAGCCTCCTCCACGGTTAATACTGCAGCTCCTCAAATGGAGCTTTACTCCTCCTTGCCTCCGTTCCCTTCTTTCACCAACTTTGCCAACATCATGGCTTTTCCCACGCTTGGCTCCTGTGCCGCCAGTCCAGCTTGTACAAGAGCAACCCCGGCCTGCAAACTGTTTTCCCTGTAACACAGGCACAGGCACACGTGGTCACTGGAGACACATCTTCTGGCCCTATACGCAGCTACAGTGTAGTGAAAGCACCATGGGGCAGATTTACAAGCCGCTTGCGCCTCTTTTGCGCCGCAGTTGCTTCACTTTTGTGACACAGCGGCAGCACAAAAGATGCGCCATGGTGCTGGGTATTAACAACGTGACGTATCTGAGAGATGCGTCATGTTGTAAAGCCCTGTGTCATCAGGAGGCGTTCTGGCGCAGCGGAGGGCGTTCCTGCGCAGGAACGTCTCCTAAAAGTGGCTGAGTGAAATCTACAAGATTTCACTCAGTCACTTTTAGGCCAATGCTGCGTCAAAACCCTGCGCCTGCTTGAAGCAGGCGAAAGGCTTGACGCAGCATTGGGGAGATAGGGCCCCCCAGAGCATTGCTGGAGCTGTGTCGCGCTTGCGACGCAGCTCCAGCAATGAGCTGCTTTTACGGCACAGATGTGTGACGCATTTGTGCCATTTTTTCCACATGGTGCGCCACTTCGTAAATGCGGCTGACCATGGGTAGCGGAGCTGCGGCGCACAATAACTGGTGCATCCCTGGGGAAGCGCCAGTTATTGTAAATCTGCCCCTATACATTTAGCCAAAGAGGGAGCACTTACTGATCAGACAGTAGAAAGTACTCCAGTTGAGTAGAGGTATTGCACAAAACGGTGGCATCTTCGTGGACAAACACGCAGGGCGGGATTCATTCTGCCCCCTGTTAAACTCGTTTTTTGTGCCCTTCTGCCCTCTGTTAGACTTGTTGTTCCCTTGTTTTTCTGCCCTTCTGCCCTCTGTTATACTCGTTTTCCCCTTGTTTTTCTGCCCTTCTGCCCCCTGTTAGACTCATTTTTTGTGCCCTTCTGCCCTCTGTTAGACCCATTTTTCCCTTGTTTTTCTGCACTTCTGCCCTCTGTTAGACTCGTTTTTTGTGCCCTTATGCCCTCTGTTAGTCCCTTGTTTTCTGCCCTTCTGCCCTCTGTTAGACTCGTTTTTTGTGCCCTTCTGCCCTCTGTTAGACTCATTTTTGTGCCTTTCTGCCCCCTGCTAAACTCGTTTTTTGTGCCCTTGTGGTAAATTGTAATTTACCGTCGGAATTTCTATGCGGTAAAGTTCAATAATAATAACTCAAGTCCGTGGCAGCTGAGTTTCAAAATGGGTTTTATTCCATAAAAATGGAATGGTTCGAACCAGGATATCATGTTCCTTTCACCATAAAGGATCAGGAAGGGATAGAGCATACTTTATTGACAGAACAGAACTTTTATAGTTAATGCATAGAATGGTGATCAATACAGAAGGCGTAACAGCTGAGAGAAACGAGATAAGAACACATGTGCGTAGCAATACGTAATCAGAAGGCGTGCACTAGGGCGTACACAGAGGCGTGTGCTAGAAACGTCATATGAAGGTGTCACAAGTGGGCGGATACCTAGTGGAATCTTGCAGTGTCAGCAGAAATCTGTGGCAAGGATGCGCGCGCAGCAGCATGACGTGTGACTGACGTGAGGCTGGAGGGTGCAGGGGACTTGACATTTAGCACTAGAGGAAAGAGACAGAAGTCTGGCATGTCAGATCAACTCGTTCCTAAATTATATCTGATATCTTGTGTTTGGGGAACTATATTATCTAGAAGGAAAGGTCTCTCGGGCAGAGGCTACTCTATACTGACTATCAATGCGTACATATGTGACTACGTGTCTGCGTGCAATGCGAGGGGCCATGGGCCTACCATGGTAACAGGAGCAATGAATTACTTGCATGGAGACAGAGAGGCCGGGCCCTTTGCTCTGCAGCCGGGGAAATGTTTATCTATTCTGCTAGACTGGAATGTGTTTTCGAGGAGCTGAACTCGGCTATACTGATAACTTGAAGGCAAAATACTGTCTTTGGCAGGCAAGCAGGCCGAGCCGGGCACCGCTCGCCGCGCAGGGAGTAGGACAGAGGTCAGGGAGGCATCCCACGCTGCAGCTCTTCAGGAGGCAGAGAACAGAAAGGACTTGATGGCAGAAATCAGGGCCTAGCTTTGCAGGGCTAGGGAAAATGTGGAAGTGCACCATGAAAAGACGTTGGCAAGGCATACTTAGGATTTATCAATCCATTCATGGTGGATCTGAAAGAGGACATGGACATGTTAACGTTGGACGCAAATGTATTTGCGTTTTCATAGCTGGCACAGGAGGGAAGTTACATGCACTTTAAGCTCGTACATGGCGACGGTGGGGTACACGTTAGGGAACATTTCTGACCATAAAATTTTATATTTCCTCATTCCCTCCTTGTTCCCTACGGACCCTTCATGATACATCAATCCTCATTAGTCCATCTATTTGTTCATATAACATCATTTGCTCTTCCTTTTTCAGACGGGATTTAGAACGTGGACTTGGATGAGGAAAACAGGATGTGGCGCACAGGCCGCAAATCGCCGGCCCACATTGTATACATAGGCAACAACTGAATACTATGAGAAGGGCTATTCCGAGGAAGGATAGGACTTTCCAACCCCAGGCTGACAACACGCTCCAGAACCAACCGGACCAAGTCCAAGTACCTGGATTCTGGTGTATCTGACTTGCAATCTTATGGAGACGTGTAATGGCTTTATATACTGACGGTGCATTATTAGGAATGAAAACACAGCAGCTCGATCCGAGGACTTTACAGGCCCGCCCCTATCGGCCAGGATGACGTCAAGGACGAGACGATTTTGAAGAACGACAAGTCTCATAGCAGACTGTTCCTCGGTCAAGTTACCTAGGGCGGAAGTAGTTTCATTCACTACTGCTTCGAGGGTTCTGGTTAAGTGACGTATAGACTTACTATTAAAGACAGCACCTAAATAGGGAAAGAAACCTTTATTGAAATCTGTGTATCGTTCCCATGCCGTTTCAGTATAGTCGACAAGCGGGAGATCTCTCTTGGGTCTGTGAACTAGATGGGAGTTTCTATGATAATCAGGTGGAGCTAGAAAAACAGGTGGCAGAAGGAATGCAATGTAACATGTCCCATCCCAATCAAGTGGTAAACGTATATAGGCTGTATGACCACAAATGAAATAGGAATGGCGGGTAGCTTTGAATGTAGACTTGCCTTTATCACTGAATTCGATCACAGTAGTACATTTACTATGACCTAGAGGTACTGAACCATTCTTCCTGACACATAATTCGCCTTTGACGGGCAATACTGTCATAGAGGGTAAGTCTGGTCCTGTATCAGACTAAACATTCAGAATCATGAGATTGAGTGTATAATTACCTAATCCATATACTTCATTTTCTAGATCGGTCCCTGTCCTTTGTGGAAGACCCTCCTTGTTAGGGCAACATACTTTATGCAGAACTGTATTCAGATTTCCCCATATCCAACTGCCTTTGTAAACTATGGACTCAGAGTCTAAGGAATTTATTAAACTAAACCAGGCACCACAGGAACCATTATGTGTGAACGGGTACGGGAAGAGGGGCAAGACTCCCTTGTATTTCTGATAGGGAGGAAGTCGGCCACATATCCAACAATTGGTAGCATTGCTGGTCTGATGAGAATGATGTAACATACTGATAAAAGTATTGTTGCGCAGCGCAAGTCGATAAGACAACTCATGAGGGGGTAGTTCACTGAAAGTATGCTCGACAGTGCTGTTTGAAAAGAAATGCGCATGTATGGAGAGAGGGAAATACATGTGTAACAGAATACTTGCAGCAATAATCGTAAGACTCAGAAAAAACATAATCAATAATGTCACAATACAGTGACTACGAAGAGATTTACAATATTCTCGTTTCTTGAGTTGTTTCTGTCTATCTCTCTCTCTATTGGGGTCTAACGGGTACATGTCAGAAACTGTCTAACCGATTCACCTAGGGGAGGACTTAAACAATTAAACTGTCTGACTTGCTAGACCTCAGCTTTAAACGATATTCTTGTTGAGGAGTTTTCTCTACCAGAGGAAGTTTAGAGTCACTGGAATCTGGGCAGTCCTTAGAGGGGGAGGAAGAGTCAGTCTCTGGCGGTGATCCGTAAAGTTTCTTAACATGACTCATGTGGACCCATCCTTTGCGGCCCTCAAGCTTCACCGCCGTCCTCGTTGTCAATAAGACGAGCTTCGGCTCCTGCCAGCGGGGCTCCAGCGGACTTTTCCTGTCGAAATTGCGCACAAAGACGAAGGTTCCCGGTGTAATCTCGTGCGGCTTCACCTCGGTGTTGTCGGGAAAGGCTGCAGCTACCTGTGAACGACATGATTGTAGTGCAGACATCAAGGAGGCAAGGTAATCTGTCAACATGTTACTATCAACATCAGTTATTTTTCTTGGTATGGGCGTCCCCCACATATTCGGTGGCCTACCAAAGACCACCTCATACGGGGATAGCCCTGTTCTAGAGTGTGCAACCATCCTCATGTAAAACAATGCAACTGGTAAGGCGTCTATCCAGTCGGCCCCTTTCTCGGCACAAATTTTAGCAAGACGTGTTTTCAGTGTCTGATTGTGGCGTTCCACGAGACCTGCTGCCTCGGGATGTCGGACGCAGTGGAATTTCCACTGATATCCTAGCAAGAGTGAAACCTGCTTCATTAATTCGGACGAGAATGGTTGGCCGTTATCTGAATACACGACACGAGGCAAACCGTACCGTGGGAAGAATTCGCGAACCAGCTGCTTGGCAGTGGTCGGAGCAGTGTAATCTGGGACTGGATATGCTTCTGTCCAACGGGAAAGTGCACAAACAACTACGAGGACCTATTTGAAACCTCGACATCGTTCCATCTGGATATAATCCATCTGGAGGACTTCAAAAGGGTAATCGGGAGGATTGAATCCACCTTGCTCTACAGGAATGCTTTTGCCTGGATTGAACTGACAACAGATCATGCAAGTACGCACTTTCTGTTTTGCTGCTGCTCGTAAATGTTTGTTGTACCAGAGATTCTGTAAACTGTCTAACATGGCTTTTTCTCCCAGATGTGCTGGACTGTGTGCAGTGTTGATCATAACTTGAACCATAGAGTCGGGGAGAAACCATGTGGCTTTTCCCTTCGTCATCCATCCCTGATCTGTCTGGATCCCTCCTAGTTCAGTCCATATCTTTATTTCATCTGGAGTAGCATGTGTCTGTATGTCAATTACATCTAGTGCGGGATCCTTAACTGTCATGCAATGTGTCGGTGTCGGAACTATTGTCTTTGTCATGTCAGCTGCATGTGTATGAGTCAGAGCTGTGTGTTTCGCGGTTTGATCTGCCAGGTCGTTGCCCTGGGAAATAGTATCGGTAACTTTAGTATGTGCTTTACACTTCATGATGGCTATGGCTGAAGGCAGATGTATTGCTTCTAACAGTGCTTGAATGAGGGGACCATGTTGTATCTTGGCTCCGTGAGAGGTCAAGAAACCTCTTTCCTGCCAGAGCACTCCAAAATCGTGTACGACTCCAAAGGCATAACGTGAATCTGTGTATATGTTAACATTCCTGTTTTTGGCTATTATACAGGCTCGGGTCAGAGCAATAAGCTCTGCAGCTTGAGCAGACAGTGTATCAATACGGTGTGTTTCTTTGACTTCAGTTTCAGTGGTCACTGCATATGCGGTTACTAATTCGCCTGTGCTTGTTCTCATACATGAACCATCCACGTAAAGTGTCAGGTCTGGGTTTGTCAGTGCAACATCTGTCAAGTCTCGTCGGGGCTTTGTTACTGCATTAATGATCTCTATACAGTCATGTGGAGCTGGATCTGTAAAGTTTGAAGGTAACAATGTGGCAGGATTAAGTATGTTACAGCGTCTGATTTCTATGTGTGGCTGGAACAATGTCAATTCATAACCTGTCAGTCGTGCTATGGTCAAGTGTTGAGTCTGTGTTCGGTTTAAAAGAACTTCCACAGAGTGTGGAACTTGTACTGTCAGGGGGTGTCCTAACACTATGGAGTCACTTTGTCGGATTGCTAAGGCTGTTGCTGCAACTGATTTTAAGCACGCAGGCAGAGCCTGGGCTGCTGGGTCTAATGTACTTGAAAAATAAGCACAAGGCTTATGTGAACCTGCTTGATCTTGTGTAAGGACAGACAACGCTGTACCATCACGTTCTGTAACAAAGAGTGTAAAAGGTTTGCTGTAACATGGCGTTGCTAAAACAGGTGCTTGACATAATGCTTTCTTTAATTCTTCAAAAGCCTGTGTGTGTTCCTGAGTCCAAGGGAGGACAGTCGAAGTCGCTGCCTCCTGTGTTGTCAACTGTATAAGTGGCTTGGCTAGAAATGCATACTGGGGAATCCATTGTCGGCAGTAAGAGGTGAGGCCAATGAAGGCCCGCACTTCCTTTTGTGTCGTGGGTTGCGGTAAGTGTGCAATTAACTCGATGCGATCAGGTGTTAGCTGTCTTCCCCTCTTGGACAGCAAGTGCCCAAGGTACACCACTTGCTGAACACAGAATTGTAACTTTGAAGGGGAAACCTTATGTCCCTTGTCAGCCAGAAAATGTAAGACTGTTAACGATGCGTGTTCACATTCAGGTTCGCTACGAGCGGTGATCAGCAGATCATCGACGTACTGCAGCAGGGCAGTGTTAACTGGCATTTGAATACTGTCAAGTTGTCTTTTCAATGCTTGGCTGTAGATGCTGGGGCTTTCTGTGAATCCTTGAGGTGCGCGTGCAAATTTGAAGCTTCGGCCATTTAAACAGAATCCGAAGAGATATTGGCTTTCCGGATCAATGGGGACACTGAAGAAGGCGTTCTTGAGGTCAATTACAGTAAAGAACGTCGCCTCTGAATCAATAGCAGTCAATAAGGATGAGATGTCAGGAACCACAGGGTACTGTGGCACAATGCATTTGTTTAATTCTCGCAGATCAATCACCAACCGATAAACTGGTGGTGCATTTGGGTCAGTACGTTTAAGAATCGGAATGATAGGGGAATTACATAGATTGGAGTCGGTTTCGACAACCACTCCCTGTGCAATGAGCTCTTCAATGATTTCCAGCAAAGCCACTGCAGCATCGGGTGGTACTTGTATTGTCGGATTCGGGGCAGAACAACTCCTGGCTTGAGTGTAACACGGTATGGTGTAATGTGCATACAACCTACATCAGTTGGGCCTTTCGCCCACAAATGCTTTGGTACATTTTTCAATCTGTCATCAAAATCTCGTAATACATAGTGACCTTTAAAGTCACGCAGAAATAATCTAACTCCCTCGGGAGAACAACATATCACTGCTCCTAGAGCCTTCAGTGTCTTGATACCTAACAAGTTTTCTGGACATGACTTCGTGAGTAGTAAGTCTGTAGTGCGTGACAATGGACCAACTGCTAGGGGAACAGGCTTCGATACTTCATTAATAATAGGCTGTCCTGAAAAACCAAGGGAAACATTCTGTGTGCCTGAGAGGGGTGCCCCTGGAACCTCGTTGTGACTTATCGTTGTTCGACTTGCCCCTGTGTCAATCAGAAACTTTCTATCCTTTCCTAATACTTGACTATGTACATAAGGACCCTCTTGATCTACAGGTACTTCAATAAGAGGCAAGCCAACTTCCCTCTCTAGGCTGTTTCATGTGTATCGCTGATAGTCGGGGTAATCGGATTGTGCATACTGGTACATCTGTTGTGAAACTTGATATGCCGCGGCAATAGGCTGTGGCTGTGGTACCGCTACTGTCTGTACTGTCTGTTGTGGAGCATGCATTGGCTGGGTGTTCTGTGGAACATGTTGCTGGACCTGATGTTGAATCTGGTCCTGTCTAGGCTGACGGGGTCTCTCTTTAGTTTTACCTGTGGATATGTTGTGTTTCAGGACGGCACATTCATTTACATAGTGACCTGGCTGTTTACAATAATTGCATGTCCCTTTAACAGGAGCTGCCGAATTATTAGACTGTGTCATACCCCTTTTCTGACCGTCAGCTGGGACTGACTGAGCAACTAACATTTTCATTTTCGTGTCTTTCATACGTCTTTGTTCGTGATCTTGTTCTTCTCTAATTCTGTTCTGGTGGTACTGTAACATTTGCAACATTTGGGATGGTGAGTTTGCTTGCCATGTACTCTCGACTTTGTATACACGGTTCTTAACCTGGGGCAGGGAATTCTCGACTAATTTGGTTACAAAAAGGTGCGGGTATGACTCGCTACTTGGTTTCAGGCCACTATTAATAATAAAACATTTCTCGAATCTAGAATAATAATCACTAGTGTCTTCATCGTGTTTCTGTTTACAGGCTGAGATTGCGTCCCAGTCTTCCTTTTTCGTTGTCAATAATCTTGGCAGAACCTGTACAATTAATCCTGGTAATGCTTTAGCTTTTTCCCCAAGGCCTAACCCTGGAGTACGACCATTTTCCTCGTCTTCGATTTCAGTCCAATTAATCTTTTTATCTCCCACCTCCCATTCTTTCTCTTTGAGTTTCTCATAAATGCCAGCTGGCAACAGTACCTTTAACATTTTCATAATATCTGAGTATGTGTAGTCACCCATGAGTAGCATATCTTTAATTTCTCGGTGAAAACCTGCAGGGTCTTTATCATGACAGGGTACTAGCTTCTTCATTTCTAGCAATTCTATTTTAGTGAGGGGTGTATATACATATACACGTTCTAGTGTGTCATCTTCTTTTCTTACTGGATGTACTTCTCGTAAGGGATTCTGTCTGTCGAAGTAATACATTTTTCTTTCTGGGGGTGGTGGAGCTGACATAAACTGTGGTTTCAGAAAAGTATTATACTTGAGTCTATGTTCTAGTATTTCTTTAATTAAATCGGTACCTAGGCCTCTCCATCTATTAGAGAGCAGTTCTACCAATATGTCCGGTAAGGGACCTGGATCAGAATGTTGGCTTTTAAACAACGTGATGAGATGCTGAATCATGTATACACTGGCTAATTTCTGTTCATCAGGGGAAAGGCTCAGAAACGTCTGAGCTACTGCATCATCATTATACGTACTAGAATTGTCAGCCCATTGTACGGCGGACCGAGCTAGTTCTTGTTCATCCATGGAATTGAGTACATGGTACCCCATTCGATCTTGAAGTATTTTATCGGTAGCCTGAAACAAATGTTCAGGAGTCCTTGGATTTGACATGGCTGCTTGAAAAACTCTCTTACTTTCTGGACGTACCGGACGCATTGTATTAATAAAGGGTCTTCCCTTACCTACATAAGCTATCATTTCTTTAGCTGGTAATTGCAATGTTTGTGCTGTTGTTTCGGGTTGCTCCTCCTCCTCCGTGGATTCATTCTTATCTGAATCTATTTCTATTTCAGGCTGTCTTCTTTCGTGTATCTTAATTACTGCTTTTCGGATCCTTTTGTACATGTTTTCTATACAACTCTGTTTATCATGCTTTCCGTCTGCTATATTCTGACCCCATTTGTTAAGTGCGTTCATTTCTTCTTTGTCTACACCAGGCCTATCTTGATCTCTTATCAAGCAGTTTATGAAGAAGCGTAATATCATACCTTGAGTGTCAACTTTCTGGTATGCCATGGCCTGGCCAACACTTTCAGGACCTTCCCCCGTTTGGACAAAATGATATATTCTGTCTAGATGGTCAATCATTCCTGGTAGTATCATTAAGTAGTTTGCAACTCGTCGTAGGCGTACTGATGCTAGCATCATTCTGTCGTCTTTACCGGGTACTGGATCATATCTACAGTCTGCGAGAGGCTCTTTAAGTATGTCATAATTCGCTGTCTGAGGTGTACGTTGTTTTGCTAAATCCCTATAAGTCAGTCTATGTGTTTGTGGCGGCGTTTGAAAACCGAAAGGATTTAGTGGATTAATGCCAGGAATAATAGGTGCAGGAAGGGCTGGGGCTGGGGGAACAGGCGCAGGATGTGGAACGGGAGGAGGAGTTTGTTGTTGCAGAAGTGGTTGATCATTTCGGGGCGGGGTGCCATCAGCAGGTGGCGCCTGGACACGTGGTTTTGTATATGCGGGAGCTACGTCGTCTAAATAGGAAGAAAGGAATATGTCCTTTGCGGTCTTGTGGCATACTTTAGTAGGAACTAATGGAGGGGGCAGATCTTTCGGTACTTCCGGGGTGGCCTTAGGCAAACCTTCGGCCAAAAGAGGATACATACCATTCGCAAGAGTATTTCGCTGTCTGTCTACTTGCTCTGCTTTGACTCGTATACCTTCCTCAAATAATTCATTTTCTCGGGCTTTTTCTGAATCCTCCCTATGTTTCTCGGCTTTTCGGAATTCTTTTTCTGTTCGTTTATGCGATTCTTTACGCCACAATTCTATGGCATCTTTCTGAGATTGTCTGGCTTTCTTTTTCCATAACGCTTCTTCTACTCTCATGATGCAATCTGCATCCCATGTCCCTGTAACGGGCCATCTATATTTCTCTTCTAGGTTCTTAGTATAATCGGCCCATAGATCTAGGTACAGTATGGCCTCGAAGCCATGTTTGTGGTACATAAAATTTCCGGGAGTGTCCCTGGGTGGGACAGGAATCGCTTCCTCTAGTATCCCTTTCCTAGTTCCTATCTGTCTTAATTTGCTGAACAGTGGCATCTTGATATTCGGTACTTGATACTTACTTGAACCTGAACACACTTTTTAACACAGAAACACAGTAATGTATATCAAACAGTCACTCATACCACAACATTAATCACATAAAAACATTGTGAACACATATTGACTACCCTTGAACTCGAAAACGAGAACAAAATCGAACCCTTGAATGTCTGAATTTCTTGATATACTGCTAAACAGTACAGATACACCGCTAAAACAGTGCAGACCGGGTCTGTGTACCCAAACCCGTCTTTACCGGATACATAGTAATGCACCCGTCTAGATGCGTCCCCAGCAACGGTACTCACCGGGAAGCACGGAAGGCCTCGGAAACTCGACTGGACTGGACCGGACTGGACTCGACTCGACTCGTGACGTAGATACTTCGGAACTGGTGGGCCTCTAGATACCTCGGACCTTGTTCTCTTTGGCTGGGCTCTGGTCGGGATCCTCCGCACTCCTCACCGCCTCGTCTGGGTGCTGATCGCAGTCTCCGTCACCTCCGTAGGCCTGAGGGAGATACAGGAAATCCTGCGGGTACGCGTAATTGTCCGTCTTGGCTGGGGCAGGGGGCAAAGCCTGCAACGCACCTACCGGCGCGTGGGGTGGGGGAGGGGTCCCTATTCGGGCGCCAAATTAATGTGATAAATTGTAATTTACCGTCGGAATTTCTATGCGGTAAAGTTCAATAATAATAACTCAATCGAAAATAAAGAGTCAAAGTCCGTGGCAGCTGAGTTTCAAAATGGGTTTTATTCCATAAGAATGGAATGGTTCGAACCAGGATATCATGTTCCTTTCACCATAAAGGATCAGGAAGGGATAGAGCATACTTTATTGACAGAACAGAACTTTTATAGTTAATGCATAGAATGGTGATCAATACAGAAGGCGTAACAGCTGAGAGAAACGAGATAAGAACACATGTGCGTAGCAATACATAATCAGAAGGCGTGCACTAGGACGTACACAGAGGCGTGTGCTAGAAACGTCACATGAAGGTGTCACAAGTGGGTGGATACCTAGTGGAATCTTGCAGTGTCAGCAGAAATCTGTGGCAAGGATGCGCGCGCAGCAGCATGACGTGTGACTGACGTGAGGCTGGAGGGTGCAGGGGACTTGACATTTAGCACTAGAGGAAAGAGACAGAAGTCTGGCATGTCAGATCAACTCGTTCCTAAATTATATCTGATATCTTGTGTTTGGGGAACTATATTATCTAGAAGGAAAGGTCTCTCGGGCAGAGGCTACTCTATACTGACTATCAATGCGTACATATGTGACTACGTGTCTGCGTGCAATGCGAGGGGCCATGGGCCTACCATGGTAACAGGAGCAATGAATTACTTGCATGGAGACAGAGAGGCCGGGCCCTTTGCTCTGCAGCCGGGGAAATGTTTATCTATTCTGCTAGACTGGAATGTGTTTTCGAGGAGCTGAACTCGGCTATACTGATAACTTGAAGGCAAAATACTGTCTTTGGCAGGCAAGCAGGCCGAGCCGGGCACCGCTCGCCGTGCAGGGAGTAGGACAGAGGTCAGGGAGGCATCCCACGCTGCAGCTCTTCAGGAGGCAGAGAACAGAAAGGACTTGATGGCAGAAATCAGGGCCTAGCTTTGCAGGGCTAGGGAAAACGTGGAAGTGCACCATGAAAAGACGTTGGCATGGCATACTTAGGAACTGAATTATCGATCCATTCATGGTGGATCTGAAAGAGGACATGTTAACGTTGGACGCAAATGTATTTGCGTCTTCATAGCTGGCACAGGAGGGAAGTTACATGCACTTTAAGCTCGTACATGGAGACGGTGGGGTACACGTTAGGGAACATTTCTGACCATAAAATTTTATATTTCCTCACCCTTCTGCCCTCTGTTAGACTTGTTTTTCCCTTGTTTTTCTGCTCTTCTGTCCTCTGTTAGACTGTTTTTCTGCCCTTCTGCCCTTTGTTAGACTGCTTTTTGTGCCTTTCTGCCCTCTGCATCACCACATCATCACTCAGCTCTACCCCAGCATCACTCAGCACAACCACATTATCACTCAGCACCACCATATTATCCCTCAGCACCACCACAGCACCACTCAGCACCACCACAGCATCACTCAGCACCACCACATTATCACTCAGCACCACCACAGCACCACTCAGCACCACCAAAGCATCACTCAGCACCACCACATCATCACTCAGCACCACCACAGCACCACTAAGCACCACCACAGCATCACTCAACACCACCAAAGCACCACTCAGCACCACCACAGCATCACTCAGCGCCACCACAGCATCACTCAGTGGCACCACATTATCACTCCGCACCACCACAGCACCACAACAGCATCACTCAGCACCACCACAGCACCACTCAGCACCACCACAGCATCACTCAGCACTACCAAAGCACCACTTAGCACCACCACAGCATCACTCAGCACAACAGCACCACTCAGCACCACCAAAGCATCACTCAGCACCACCACAGCACCACTCAGCACCACCACAGCACTACTCAGCACCACCACAGCACCACCACAGCACCACTCAGCACCACCACAGCACCACTCAGCACCACCACAGCATCACTCAGCGCCACCACAGCATCACTCAGTGCCACCATATTATCACTCAGCACCACCACAGCACCACCACAGCATCACTCAGCACCACCACAACATCACTCAGCACCACCACAGCACCACTCAGCACCACCACAGCACCACTCAGCGCCACCACAGCATCACTCAGCACCACCACAGCATCACTCAGCACCACCACATTATCACTCAGCACCACCACAGCACCAACCCAGCATCACTCAGCACCACCACAGCATCCCTCAGCATCACCACAGCACCACTCAGCACCACCCCAGCATTACTCAGCACCATCCTAGTATCACTCAGCACCACCACAGCACCACTCAGCATCACGACAGCACCACTCAGCACCACTACAGCACCACTCAGCGCCACCCCAGCATCAATCTGGGCAAACCATTCAACAACAACTGGTGCAAATATGTTCTCTCAATGTTTCTAGCTTTATTACAAATGTCACAAAAGTATGTTAATATTTCACTTCTGTTCTTGGATTTTCGTCACAATAAAATACACTGAACATAATCTTCACAAAAGTTATTTACAAAAGTTTAAGCTATTGCTATTATAAAATAAAATCACCTTTATTTAAGTATTAATTATTTAAAAAAATTAAAAGCCATTGCAATTTGTAATATCAATACATCTAAGTCACTTAAATACAAAACATGTTGCATTACAAATGCTGTAGGTGTCACAATTGCGAAAGTTATAACTATTGGCATTGTAAATGACAAAGCTATTAATTTAGCTATTTTCAAAACCAACACATAAATAAAAAAAATTGTCATTTACAAGACCAATAGCTCAAACTTTCCTAATGCTAGACCTATTGCATTGCAAATGCTTGCTTTTATATCTGTCAGTGCTTCCTGTTGACGTTAAATTTTCGTGACAGAACTCACAGTGCCTACTTGTAACTATTCTCTGACCCTGCTTCAAGGGTCAGAGCAGGGTCAGAGAATAGTTGCAAGTAGGCAACGAGGCGCCAGAAAGCACTTACAGGCTTACAGCAGCAGGTGCCCAAATTGAAGTTAATTTCTTTGTAACCCTTTTGTAAAAGGTTACAAAAAATTTGCTTCAACTTTTGCACCTGCTGCTGTAACCCTGTAAGTACTTGGCTGAAAATTCGTCCCGGCTGTTTCACTGATTTTACCGCGATTTCGCGAGATTCGCGGATCGCGAAATCGTGGAAAATCCGCAAATTCTGCGAGCTGAACAAATTTTCAGCCCATGCTTAGTTGCCAGTTAGATTTGGTCAAAATCAAGGCATAAAGCGGTTTAATATTCTGGGCATAAACGGGAATGTAAGTACGCCCGAAATTTAAAAAAAACATCAAAGATTGGAGCATTTTCAGCGTTGTAGGAGCGCGCAACTGTGTGCTGAATCTCGACCTTCATTGTTGCGCTCATAGCTCAGGTAGAACACTGTGAACTCTGCATTGTGTGATTTTGCAAAGTTAAATTTGTAACTGAAATCCGCAAACATACAAGTGATGCGGTTAACGCGACACAGATGCGGCCATAATTCCTCGTCTGTGAGATAAATGTCATCAACATACGAGCACGCATCAGATTCGATTCTCTCTAAAAGAGAGCCAATTCGGCCAGCAAAAACGCCTGGACTGATTTTGCAGCCCATAGCCAATCTTCAGAACTGTTTTTGTTTGCTGCCACAGGTGAATGCTGTCCATTGACTACTAATACAGGACAGGTTATGGCAAAAAATGCCATTGGATATGTCAAGCGTGGTCTTAAACCGTTTACACACAAGACTAATTACAAGGGCAAAACTGTGAGTATTCTGTACCGTGCAGGTCCAACAATGAGAGTTTAGGTGGGGGTAATCCTATACCAAATGGCACGAGCCATCAGACAGGGTCACCTTAAAAAGAGGATTATTCATCATTGACACACATTTTAATCACACCTTGATATTCCAATTGTTCAAGGATCTCAGCAACGGGAGCTTTCGCCTCACGTCGCATGGGATATTGGGGTTGAGGCTGTGGCATCGACCGCAATGGTATCTCAGGTCTGGGGGAAAGTGTGTCCCATCCACACTGAGTACAGTACAACGCCATGTAGTGCCTGCTCTTTCGGCACAGTGTGTGCGAAACTAGGGAGGATTACCTCTTCCCCTCTCGGAGCGGCAAAAAAAGAAAGATGGGGGCCAGTCAACCTCCACCAACAACATGTCAGTTGCTATCTTCTTCAGATATGGACGCAATGCTTTCCACACTACTGTAATTTCCAATGCGCTGTCTAGCAGTGTCAGCGCCTATGTCAGGTTCCAAAGCTGTGTTCTCACTATCCATGGCATACCTTGCTGTTAAAGCGGCAACTTTCTTCTTCTGAAACTAGGATCTTTGACGTGGAAAGTCGTCTTGCTTGCCTTTAACTCCCATCTTGCGGGGCTGCTCACAGCTTTGTTGGGCACCCCGACCTCTGCCACTGTCTCCTCCACCGGTTGATGAGACCGATGTATCCTGCAAAGAGTGAGGAGAATGTGGATCTGGTGACAATCGCGCGAATAATATGTGTGCTCAGTAGATGCAGGTATTGGTGATGCAGGAAGTGACCCCTATTTCGGTTTCTGTTTCCCCTGTTTTTTATTCTTATTCCAATTCTGCTTTGGAAGATTGGGGCTTTCATCTTTATATGAATTTGACACCTGCATTTGCTACTGTGCTGTTGTTATATCAATAGGCTTAAAACCCAATCTATTGCGGCCAATGGTCTTATAATCTTCCCCAATGATTTTCAGTAACTGCCAGGGTTTATCGGTATCGGAGACATCACGCAAAGCATTAGACACCTGGAGGTTCACTGCATCTCCCTTAACATTAGCAAGGACAATATCGGCAACTACCTAACACCCTCCAATGAGTCTAATTCCCAATTCAACAGCCGCCTCTGCCCCATGTTCATCTTGTACATCTTAGCACACCTCTCATGTACATGGTTAATGAGAGAGGGTAGGACAGCCATGGACGGAGTGCCGAAGCACTTAGCATAGTCCTTCGCAAATATCTTACCCCAGGTCTCACAATCAGGTACCTCAGGTATTAAGTCTTTCTGCAAATGGAAGCTCAGAACCCTGTGTTTTTCAACAGGAGTTGTGTTAGGAAACACTGCTTCCAGTTGGTCAAATTTCTCAGCAAGCCAAAAAGGCAGATCATCCTTATCTTGGGGGCGCTTGCATATAACCAAATTCACCATGACAGGATTAATTTTTATCCCAGCCGGTCCAACTGGTTGCGCGGCAACACCAGGTGCCCCCACCTGGACATTGTGTGTAACATACTGCACTAAAGCCCGCTGCACACCAACCAAGGAGGTGTAGAGCACACGTAACTCAGCTATAGTGACTTGCTGATAACGCGGATGCAGTGTGTACACAAACAAACCTGGCCACATGGCCCCAGGAATAGACAAAGGACCCAACCGAGCCGCTGTTACTAATTGGGGAAGGTCACCAACAAACCAAACTCGATGCTGCCAGGCAGTGATAGGAATATCTAGTGTCCGATATGAAGTATAGGCTAAAGGCACACCCTTAGGAGCATAAATGTGAAACATATCAGTACACGCATTAACAGCAGGAAAGGTGACCCATGAGTAAAAGATTTCAAAGGTGTAAGCTGCTTCAGCACTCACCACAAAAAACAACCGCCATTCTTTCCAAGGTGACGCCATATGTCTGCATATGATTGCCGATGGCCACCTTTCTATGAGGTGGAATATCAACGTCAGCCATGAGGACACAGAAGAGAAAATACAACGCAAATGAATTGTAGCACAAATGGGTAGTAACTCAAAGTACGAACCTTTTTAAATTATCAAGCTTGAACAAACCTATGTATATATAGGAAGGTTAAACTGTCACCACCGTCAACCGGAAAAAATATTGAGGGTGTCGTGGACTGATATAAGCACTACTCCAGAGTAGACCTGTGCGGTAAATTCCGTTCCGCCCATGGAATTAGCGGAATTTGGGTAATTTTACGTTCCGCGGAGAACGCAAAATTGCCAAAATTCTGTGTTCCACGACTTTGCAAAATTTTCTGCTTGTTCATGTTCTCAAAATGCATGTTCGCAAGATATTTTCCACTGAGCACGCAAGCAGGAATTGCGAACAGGAAAAAAGCATTGCGTACAATCAATTGCTCGTGTTCGTGGAATTTCTGCGTGTTTGCGGAGATTGGGTAACATTCCGCGGAGGTTTGCGTAACACGATTCTGCAAATTCCTCCGACCCCTACTCCAGAGTCTCAAAATAAGACCACATCGTTAGGTGCGCCATGTTGCAGGGATTCTGCTCATACACAGAACTGTGCACAGAGACCCAGGACCTCAGTGAATTGTGGTGGACCAAAAACAAACCTCAGTACCTAGAACCCCTCACCGACTAGCATCAGTGTCTCATTAGCTCTTCGTCCTATAGCAAAGGTACCAATGATTAGAAAACCCCGAACATGCAACTTAGGTTACTCTCAGGAATGGTGGGACTCAAGAACACTCTTTTGTTTGTTATTCTCATACCAGTCCACAACATGAGTAAATAGAGACACAGAAAGGTTTCAAATGTTTATTTTAATGACATGCTCTAAGCTGCAGTATTTTTGCTAACATAAGCAGGCATCTGATTAAAAATAATACGATCAGCATTGTTAAACTTCCATAAAACACGAAAGGAGAAATCATATTATAATGAGAGTGAAAACAGGTCTTATAGTGCCTTGTGTACCACCCTCCCTTGCTAAGGACTAGGTTTTATAATAATAGAAGGGCTCTTAGGCTTGAATGGGGAACCCCATACCTCCAAGATCAGTAGAGATGAATCACATCAGGATCTGCAAAAGCTCTCTCTCTCTGGAAACGGATTTGATTTTCTCCAAGTGTTCAAATTGTGCATGCAGTGCAATAGTAAAGGTGCTAGAATTTCCGTTAGCCAAAGTTCTCTGCATGTTGTGTCTAGAGCATGAGCCGATCAACCCGAACAACAGATAACATTGTTATAAGTCTAGGGATGTTGAAAACAATCCATTCTCATGTGAAGAAATTCACTCAGCCTAACTTATAACAACAGTTACATGCAGTGTTGTGTGCATAAGCAGCAAAAAGGTAAAAAGGTGTTTAAACTTCTAATAAGCCTATGCTAACAACGCATTGTGTGCAAGCAGGGCCCTGTCTTCAGTACAAGATAAGGATTGTTTGTATTCATCCTATATACAATGCAGATATAGTTATTCCACAACTGTGTAGGGATAGCATTTGCCAAGGTTTCTAATGTTTGGTTGAATGTTCTGGGCGTTGAGAGGGATAAGGTAAGCAGGGGAATATTTGCCTTCCCTGTTTAAGTAAAAGGAGAACATTGCATGGGGGTGAATGATTGATTTGTAATTGACTAATAATAATCAAATCTGTTATATAACAAGTCTATATCATGGAATCGACACTTCTCAGGAAGCACAACTAAAGTTAGGAAATCCAACCCATCTACCCTCTTGCCATAATGCTCATTCTCAATACAAAGAGCTTTACTATAGCTGATAAACATCAAGTTGCAGACCGTTACCCTATATAATTACTAATTATAAACTTTTAATTGTATTGGAAGCACGCTTATAAGAAAGGAGTGCTGTACCTAAGTGACTCGCTTTGTAATATGTGCATCTTTGTAACTTTCTTAGATGCAAGTAATCTATTTACTTCATGATTTGTGTATTTTGGGTCCTACACACACAATCTAAACTAAATCATAAAATTATTAAAGAAATAAAAGTGATTGTACGAACTTGAGGGGACTGATTCTTTTGATTTTTTTTAACATTGTATTGAAAAGTCAGGAAGATGTGAGATTCAAGTACAGAAACCATGTTGCAAGCTATACCATGCATGACATACAAATACAGCTCTTAGATTATGGGCAATGTGGTCAGATGTAAGGAATGCAAACAAGACTGAGAGGACACTGCTGAATCTGTTTTTATGGCTCAAAATCATCTTTGACCATATTTAAGATACTTACATATATCAAATAGAGAATTATGAGCACTTTTACCTCACTATACCGTCCGTACAAAAGCTTGAGAAGGCTCCAGGGGAAAAACTGTTGGTAGCAGTAGTTGTGACAATATAAAAAATTTATAATTTTCAACAAGTGTAAGTGAGATATGCATACATTTCATTTGGATTAAGTGTAACATTTCTATTCTTTACTGTGTGCATTTGATTGTATGAGATTTAGTGCCTTGTTGTAACAAATGCAGTTTATGGACAGGAAAACAACAAGAATATGTTACTATAATAAGTTAATGGTAGAAGCTGCAGCACTAATTGGCAGAGGTTTCCAACCTGTCCAAGGTGGGAACCGCAGGGTAAGCTAGATCCACACTCTAAATTAACCTGTGATCCTCCTTTGGCAGCTTGGTACAGAGCAGGCAGGCTTAGCTTAAGAGGCAATGTGTATTTGTATTTGTGCAACACACACACACACACACAGTAATACAATGAAAACAAACAAAAAGACTCCACACAGGTTTAGTAAAATAGAGAATATTTATCTGAATAAAATAAAATCAAAACAAATAAAATCCTATCAGTAGAGTCAAGATATGAATTGTTATAGAATAAATGCAAAAACAGTGCTTAGAAGACAATAGCGCTAAAAGGTTACTTAAGGTCGTAAGGAACCAGGGTAAATCCAAAGTACAGGCTGATCACAATGGAGGGCAGGACAGGTACGAAACTCACAACGATCCCGTTGAAAAAGGACCTTGGATCGAGCAAAGTGTTGATGCTGAGGGCACGATGCATCAATCTTTTCCATGTAGTGGGTTCACTGAGTCGTCATCAAGCTCCGTTGGGATACTGGCAAAGGGTCATCATCAAACTGGTGTAGTTGAACATGCTCTGTGTTGTCGTCGAACAGCAATGCATCCATTCCAACTGGCAAAGTGGTGATGCTGCTTTGGTTTTGTGGCAAATCAGCTGTAGAACCCACTTCTGAGGTCTAGGACTGGAGGAGGTACCTCAGGCAAGAGTAGGACTCACAGTTGGCAGAGTTCAGAAGCACCAGAAGAGTTGCAGAAAGTCATTTGTGTCACTGAGACTTCAGAAAACAGGAGGGAAGCTAGCAATCCTTTGGAGTCACTCTGGGTTCAAGTGAGATGGGTCCAGTCCTTGTCATCAGCAGGGAAGAGATCGGCAGGCAGCAGGGAAGCTCAGCAAAGCAGAGATGCAGTGCTTCAGAACAGGCAGTCAAGGAAAAGTGGCAATCTTTACTGTACAGTAGTCTATACTCCAGCAGAGTTCTCCCCAGGTCCAGTAGTGTACTGATTTGGTAGGGTCAGAGCTACGGTACCTATAACCAAATGTGCCTATGAAGTGGGAGTGACTTCAAAGCAGCTTGTTGAAGTGCACAGGTCCCCTTTTATCCCAGCTCTGTTTGCCAGGCTATCTGTAGGGGGTAATCAGTCCATTGTGTGGGAACAGGACACAGCCTATTCAGATATAAGTGTGGGCTCCCTCTTCCCCTTCCTGCCCAAGATGGCTATCAGAATGCAGATGAGTGCAAATGAGTCCTCTCTTACACTCACCCTTCCTGTGTTTCCTGCTGACTAGAGAAAATGCACAAAGTGTAACTGCCACCCAGGGAATACGTGTGATTTTGAGACAAGCTGCAGACACACAACAAAGTTAAGAGCAGAGATGTACACTTTCTAAAAGTGAAAGACAATGGGAGTGACCCCTCTGCTCCAAGACATGGGGCACTGATAATCTTTTTAAAACAAAAAGCTCTTGGGGGTACCATGCTCTGATACTCAACTCACCTGCTTTAAACATTCAGAGAAGTTTATTGTGTGTGAGTTGAGTATCATAGCATAAATCCTCCAAGAGCTTTTTGTTGTTAAAAAAATAAACACTTTCCATTTGCCATTTCTAAAATAGTAATGTGAAATCTAACAAAACCACTAAAGAGGATTTATCAGTATCATTCCAAATATATGAAACATGATTTATCTATTCTTTTCTAATCAGGAATTACAGCTTAAAAGTATTTTTAGGAATTCCGTATTCTAGCCGATGATGGGAATAGGCCTCACAGTAGTGAACAATGAATGTAGCTGTTTGTCACTACCAGGACATGTAAAACTTAAAAGTACAAGTCCTATATTTGAGTTACACAGCACACTGCTTAGAGGGCTACTTAGGGCCTAGCATAGGGGTGATCTATTGGTTATAAGAGGGGAGTTTTAAGGCTTTGCAAGGGGTCTTAAATGCCAAGTCAAGTTGGCACTAAACTGCCCACACAGGCCCTGCAATGGCAGGCTTGAGACAGGTTTTAAAAGCTACCTCTGTGTGTGGCACAATCAGTGCTGTAGGCCCACTCGTGGAATTTAGATTACAGGTCCTAGGTTTATAGTATACCACTTTACAAGGGACTTATAAGTAAATAAAATACCAAACTAGTGTAAACCAATGATACCTGTTAGAGGAGAGAGCATATGCACTTTAGCAATGGCAAGCATAGGTAAATGTCCAGAGTCCTAAAGTCTACAAAAAAAAGGTCAGAAAAAGAGGAGCAGGAAGGCAACTTGTTTGGGCTAACCCTGCAAAAGGGCCATTTGTAAAGAGATGCATTTTAGAAATGGCCAAAATAATGCCAAAGAGCTCTTAACGCTTAAGCTAGGTCTGTCTTCTAGCTTGCTGTTAAAACACAGTAGTACTAGAAACATGTGTGGGCCATAAAAAACAATAATGAAGCCATTTTGTTACTTTTTGAATTCAGGTAGACTCTAATTTGCCTTATAGCTGCAAATGCATGAGTAAATGTTTTGCATCTGTAAATAGTAAATCACCCACTATTTATTAAATAGGAAATAATAATGTGTCTCAGTGATACAGATAACTAGAGAAAATTGTATGTCATCTAAGTATGCCTGGGGTCCTTGCCAAGAGCTCACTGTGGCAATAGCCAAAATGGATCGTTACTGTTTTCATCCTGCGAGCTCTACCAGCTTAGCGTGCATCCACAGGGAAAAAGGCCAGGATAATCCCATGCAGATTTGACTCTCTGTTAAACCATGTAGCACTATGGTCCTACTAGCATTCATTTAGACAGAAAATGCAATATTACTTTGCAGGTCGGCCTGCGAGAAACACATTAAACATAACACACTTGAACAAATAAATGTATATATTTTCAAAATCATTTATAATATACACAGTACTTATGAAGATTCTCAAATCAGAGTTGCTCCAAAAAGAATGCAAGAAGAGGTGTTGATAGAAGTGCTCTTGTAAAATTTGATCAGAAAAGAGAGAGAAATAAATAAATAATAGAAATTCAGAAAAAATGCCCTAGTATTCACCAATGGCTATGGAAAACTCAGATTAGCCAAAGACAGGAGCCTGTCTGTCAAATATCGGCTATCCTTATTTCGAGAGGGTGGTAGCTCAATCTTAGCACACCCCTCATAGGTATGAAGCTTAGCACACCCCTCATAAGGGATGCATCTTAGCAAACAACTCATAGAGATTCATTTTAGCACACCCCTCATAAGGATGAATCTTAGCACACCCCTCATAGGGATGAATCTTAGCACACCCCTCATAGGCATGCATCTTAGCACATTCCTCATAGAGATTAATTTTAGCACACCCCTCAAAAGGAAGAATCTTAGCTAACCCCTCACGGGGATGAATATCTTCAACACAATCTTAAAAAATCATTGTTGACGTTTCGACCCGACTGCTGCATGAGGTGAATTAAGCCCTTGTACGCGGGTCTACATCAGGACAGTCAAAAGGGGATAGGGCAGCCTAAAACGGTGCAGCCGCACTGCTGGTAGATGTGGGCGTTCAATCTAAATACCAGGCACGGCTGGTCCATTTGGGCGGAAGGGCCCTGTCCCCTTTTCCCCCGTAGGAACAGTGTCTGTCAGGCTGAACAAAAGTCAGCCTGACAGACACTATTCACTATTCACAGAGTGGAGAAGTGTGGCTCAGGGGTTAGAGGCGGCAGACCTGGAGCTTGAATTCGGCCCTGGACCAGAGTTCAATTCCCCGCCTCGGCGGGTCTTGGGCTCAAAATTCCACGGACTCGATAATTCTCGCTCCGGTGCCTTCTCGACTCACGGGTTCACACTCTACGACTCTGGGCAATAGCTTGCTTATTCTCCACATCGGCCCCTCGCGGTGGGATGCCTGGTTTTCACCTTGTGGATACCCTGCCAGGGTTATCTCACAGGGGAATACCAGGACGGGTTCCCTAAGCAAGCGCGGAGATGCCCCAGGGTAAGTCATGCGCTATATAAGCTTCATTCATTTCATTTCATTTCATTTCAGTTTTAGCAGCCAGGAGACACACATGCGCATTTAGCGCTGGCTCCTGGCTGCCTAAACGGAACTTTGCTGGGCTGAGAAAGTCACAATGCTGTTGGGCGTGACTTTCTCAGCTCCGCAAAAGTTGCTGAGGCCCTCCCCTCAGTGACGAGGGATAGAGTCACTGATCGCCTCGCACCTGGGCGCTTCAGTTTTAAGCCCTGAAGCGCCCAGGGTCGAGTGTCAATCTGTGACACTTCATCACAGAGTTGGATGGGGTCAGTAGTGTCCCTGACCCCATCCCACTCTGTGATGATGATAGGATTGCTGCCTTCCCTCATTGGCTGACCTTCTGAGAGAAGGCAGCAGTCCCAAGCCTCCTTGAACCTCCGAAGCAGAGCAGAGCTGGCTGAAGGTAAGTGTGATTCATTTTCATTTTACATTGTTTGGTGCGTGCCTAAGTGCATGTATGAATGTTTGGGAAAGAGTGTTGTTAATGAATGTGTATGTGTGTGTGCGCGCCTGGTTGTAAGTGCTATGTGTATGTGAGCGTGTGTGTGTGTCCCGTCCGCCCCCTCTCCCCAAAATTTACCGGCCGCCACTGCTAGATCCACCACTTTCCAGCCAAGGCTCAGAATCCAAGTAGTCCATCAAAAAGATCTCCTCATCTGATCCGAGAGATTCAGCTCAGCCTGTAGAGACTCAACGAGAGAAACGATGGGAACGCCAGTATGCCGCCACAGATCCATTGATTTCCACTTGATAATATTAATAGAATAAAGAACAGGAGGCCAGCTTGACCCGATTTTTCCTATTTATGGATATTTTACTTTGTGAATCTGGTACATTCCCACAGGCAAACCCCTATTTTATTTGCACATGTGCAAATTCTAGTAGAAACAATGATAATTTTTTATGTGCCCTTTTGCAGCAAGAAAATGTGCACTCAACCTCAAAACAGTTCGCAGGCACTCCATGTGTCCTGCTTGGGAGCCTCTCTCTCTCTCTTGGTGTTAGGACGTACCACAGACCTCCTCACAACCTGCCATGGCCTGATTAGGCTCAGCTGGACATTGTGTAGTATCAGGCTCTGACCTTAAAGGATGTCTCAGCTATTGGACAGCAGGCCTTGCAGCAGCTGAGAAAGTTGGCGCCCTGGAGCCTGTAACCATGAAAACGCTTCTCATCTGAAAAATGAGTGATAATTTAAGAACATGCAGAGATTCGGAAAAATGCACTCGTTTGGGTTAATCTACCCCCCAGTGTGATGTACTTGGCAGGGTTGTAACTATGAAAAAGCAATTTTGAGCAAGAACGCATTGAAAACGTACCGAACTATAAAAACAGCGTATTTAACTAAAAACTTAAATTCATTAATTTATATCAGGGTCAAAATGCCCACCCCTACAGTTATAAAAATAGATTCTAGTTCAGAGTAAATTAAGATTGCCACCTGCATTTGGTGACGTTTATTTTCAATTGTGTATCATAGCGTACTGAATCGGAATCGAACATTTTGTATTTCAATCCATCAATTTCAGTCCATGACCGCACCGAAGCGAAACTCCGCAAACCAGGAGCAAAAATAATGGTTGAAACATTTAAACTAAAGAAGCTATGGCCTCATTTATGAAAAGTGACGCATCGCAGCGATGCGTCACTTTTCACTGCGCCCTCCTTGCGACACCAATGATGCGTCATATTTACACTATGACGCATCATGGCGCAAGGAGTTACTGATACGTCAGTATTTCTGACGTATCTGTATG
This sequence comes from Lissotriton vulgaris, assembly GCF_964263255.1. Lineage (NCBI taxonomy): Eukaryota > Metazoa > Chordata > Amphibia > Caudata > Salamandridae > Lissotriton > Lissotriton vulgaris. The sequence goes on along the minus strand of NC_141688.1, from coordinate 168,037,077 downwards.
GCGCAAAAGTGATGCATTGCTGGAGTGTGTCACAAAAGTGACGCAACTCCAGCAATGTGTCCTTTCACATGGGGCAAGCTCAATGTGAAAGGGCTTGTGTCAGTCATATGCCTGCTGTGAGGCAGGCGCATGGAATTGACGCTTTTGTGTCCTAGATGTGGCGCAATGAAATCTTATAGATTTCACTGCGTCACTTCTATGACCCTTTCTTGCTAGGGAACGCCCACCCTGCATACATTATACCTGGCGTAGGTATAATGTAGTGCAGGGGTTTACAAAGTGACACATCTACCTAGAGGCGCCACTTTGTAAATATGGTGCAACAAGGCACATTTTTTACGCTGCTGGTGCGTCACAAAAAGTGACGCACCGGCGGCTTAAAAGTGACGCACTGCCTCATAAGAACCCTAGTGTACATCCTCAGACCACATAATGACTCACAGTCTGGAACCTTGACAGGCTTGCACAGTTTAAACCTAAAGCAATATCATGGCTCTCTTTTCCCCCTCTCCCACCTCTTCTCATCCTACTTAGCTGCATATCTGCCTATTACTCTTAAGTTGAGCAAGTCTGCCATGCCATCTCTACCCTTTAGACTGCTTTGAAACTTGCCTTACAGTATTACTTTATGTATTTCTATTACTTTATGTATTACTTACTTACTTGAAAATGTCAATAAAAAAACTTTGAAATATATAGGAGCTAGTGTAAGGATCCCATACTGTAGAAAAAGCAGAAGAAGCAGATGATGGGAACAGTGAAAGTTATCATGGAGCAGCCGGATTTAGAGGGCAAGAATACTGAAGCGTCCATCAGCTGTTACTCCATTTGTTTTCTACTATGGTGCAAAACTCCACCTAACCTGGTTTCAGAGCCATGTACAACATATACATGCTGAAAAAAGATATTTTACCAATGGATTGAATCAGGCCCGGCTCCAGGAATTTTCATTTGGGTGGGCCAAGGGTGCATTTGGGTGGGCCACTACGGGCCCAATTTGTCGCTTTTTTTGGTAGCCTACATGACGTAGATTACATAATATCTACTTGCAAACAGTCACCATGATACAACAGTTCAATTCTGTGTGTATACAGAGCATGTGGATAGTTATTTAAAAGTAGGAGCAATGTCAAGACCTAAGTGCAGACCCTCAAATTTCAGCAGGCCAGGCTTCAACACAAGATCTTCCAGGCCAGATTATCCACTTTTCTACCATCCCTCTGCTGTCCACCTCATCTCACAGCTGACCTTGGGCCCCAGCCCCATATCAGCCACCATCCAGATCCACCTTCATTATTCCTGAAAAAACATTACTAAAATCACCTTCAAACTTAAAACACTGAATATATTAGGAAATATAATTAGCAGGCACTTTAAAATATGTTTCCTAATTATATAAACAAAAACAGAAAGGCCATGACAGGGCTGGCTTTAGCGCTACTGAGAAAGTCTTTCTTGGTGCCCCACCTGTGACTTCTTTCTTCGAGTATACCATTACTACCACCCTCCAACGGTGCCCTTCGTCTCTCCGTAGCCCTTCTCTCATATGCATTTAATTTTTTGTATAGTGGTACTTATATCAGTGTAGGGTCTCACAGTATTTTTCATCACACACACGTTATACAGAGACAATGAATCATACAAGTATGTAAATCAGCCTATAGGGAATGTCACATAAGCAAAATGAGGATTACAAGGTGTATGAATCAGTTGTCATCAATACTGGTGGCCAGTATATTTTCAGAGGGTTAGGCTGGGGAAGCACAAACTCAGGATTTAAAGCATAATCCAGTGGTTAGGGGTGACTTTACTGATAAAAATGTATATTGGCCCAAACTCTTTTTAGCAACATTAAACGAATGAAAGAGTGGTGAGTTCTAACTAAATAGCAACACAAACAAGTTAACTATACTATTCATGTTTGTATGCAGCTCTTTGATGACAGTTCATAGGTCAGTGTCCTATGTTAGGATTGTACCTTCTGAACTGCAAGTAACAAAATAATCTCTGTGACAAAGGCAGTAACCCACCAAGCTATCCACATAAAATAGATCTTATCTGCAGTTCAAAACTACCAACAGACAAAGGATTGCTCTCCAGCAGGATCATTGAATACCATTTATCTTGACACTTTTACAATTGTCTTGCAGCCATGGCCATGATAATGAAAAATGATGTAAATGAAGCAAACAAAAAGCATGTGCTTGCTGGGCCTATGCAGGTTTTAAAAATTAGAACAAATAGTATCAGATTCTCTTACCTACTTGGTTAGTCAAACTTTTGTGTCGCAGCCTGATCTGATAAGCTGCTACAGGGGTCAGGAAAGGTGAATAAGGTTAAACAAACTTCTTTTTTCCAGCACTGAACACACAGCAGGATGGAAGTTACTTGGTGCCAAATAAAGGTTTTATCCCCCTTCACCATGCCCCACTGTACCTGCAAAACACGGGACACCTTATAAAAGGAGATGCTTGTGAGAAAGACCCCAGGACCAATCACGCAACTCACAGAAAGAAAGAAAAACAATGAAGGAATGTTTAAAACTAAAAAGGAGCTAAACGACCACTGGCAAAACCTTCAAAAATTAAAAGAACACAGTCTGCTCAATTTAAAACCAAGACATACTGTTGCAAACCATCAATTTTTATGGCCTTCCATAAAAATTGATGGTTTGCGACAGTATGACACTGATCAACTTTTAAACAATATGGACAGGAGCACCTAGGATTGGACAGCATTGTGGAAGCTGTAACTAAACATTAGAGCCAAGATATGGCATGGGGTATGCTCACAAGAATTGTCCCATATTAGATCAGGTTTTGTTTTGATTGAATGTAAAAATTTTTTTAACAAATCTCAGGAAGAGCAGACATGTTCTTGTCCACCCTCGCTCGCTGTGCTTTTCGTGGTTTTGTTAAAATGGAGGCATTCCAAGTGTTTGGAGGGAATATTGTGTTGCAGAAATATTGTTTCAAGAATATCAGGATTTCAAATTTATCGTGGACAGGAATATTGAAGGTAAAAATGTTGTTTTAAGTGATATTTTTAATATTTATTTGAAAAATAACAATGTAGTAAATATTGTTGTATTATAATATTGTTATATAGTATGCAATGTATTGTATTTTTTTCTTCTATGTGCTTATTTTCTATATATTTTTTAATGTTTTTACTGTAGAAAAAAATGTATTTATTAAAGTACTATAGTTTTTAAATATTTGCATTTTTTCATGATTGAATTATTTTAGTAGTGGGATTTTGGGTTAATTGGGGAAAAGTGTGGGGAGATTTATAATTATGAGTTTATAATTTACATTTTTATTAAGTGTAAAATGTATTTTATTATATTACATTTGTATTGTATTTTAAAATGTAATGTGACATAAGATATATTGTAATGTTCATTTGAAAATAAAATATTTAATATTTAAAAACATGTAAAATATTTATGTGCATTTATAGAAGGTATTATATTTGTATTTATTTAGATGCATACACTAAAAGTATGTTTTCTATGTATTACATTGGTATAACTATATAAAAGCTGTAATAATGCTATTTAGAAAAAAATTAAATAGTTTTTAAAGTGTTTAGATACAAAAACATAACTTGTGAACATTTATTTTCAATATTTGGTTATTAGAAACACATGTAATTGTAGTTTTTGAACATTTAAGAATAGTAGAAAATAATATTTACAATTTTGGAAATGTTATTACTAAATAAAACATATATTTTAAAATTTAAATTTGACCTTAAATATCAATAGTTTAAACTAGTGGTATAATATAATATTTTTCAAAAAACTATAATTTAATCAAGTGTAATAATATGTAGTATCAATTGTGTAATATTTAACATTCTAGGTAAAGTATCTTAATATGAATTGTATTTAATCCATTTGCATTTTAAGCTATTTATACCTTCCCCAGGTTTGTTGAGATTGGAGTGTGAGTAGTAAATGTCACCCCTTCATTGTCCAACACATTCCCAAATTGGTTAAAAGTGGAGTGGGAATTGCAATTGTCACCCATTTAGTGTCCAACACCTTCCCCAGGTTGGTTTTTATTTGTTAGTGGGAATATTAAATGTCACTCCATGAGTGTTCCACACCTTCCCCTAGTTTGTTTAAATTGAAGTGGGAATAGCAAATGTCACCCCTTTAGTGTCCAACACCTTCCCAAAGTTTGTTTAGATTTTAGTAGGAATAGTAAATGTCACATTTTTATTGTCTAGGATTTCCCCAGAATTTGAATATAAAAAAGATGTAAAACATATTTTATACATTTAATATTTTTAAATTTGAAATTAATGTATACTTTTACATCCTGTCAAATATATATATATACATATATATATATATATATATATATATATATATATATATATATATATATATATATATATATATATATATATATATATATATATATATTTAAATAATAGAAATTTGAAAGTGCAGTAAATACAATAATTACATTTTTTTAATTGTACAAATAGAGAAATAAATCAGACTTTATATATATGTGTATAAACTAAATTTCCACCTGTTATACTAAATTCAATATTATTTGTAAGCATTTTTAAGACACTTTTTTTAAACATCATATAACATATTTATCCTTAGTATATATTGAACAATTGCATATATTTTATATTAATACATTTTTCCTTTATACATTTTTGCATTTATTGAACATTTTTGCTATACTTCTCAATGATTTCTATGGGGTGAAGTCTTTATTTTAGTTTCATTTGGAGCCATTTTATGTTACCGTTAACTTCTATTTTGCAGTCTATTTCCAGAGGCTAAGTCAGGTGTAGGTGCTATTGTTCATCGGAAGATTTAAGTCCTTTTTTTATAGATTTTTTTGTGCTTTTGAACATAGTGTGAATTTAGGATGAATGTGTTTTGCACTAGGTTAACATGCCACTTAAAAAAAAATGTATTAACAATCTATGATTATGTTATTTTTAAATATGTGATATTACCTATGTTTTAATGATTAAGGCCCTGATTAGAACGTTGGTGGTTGGACAGCTAGGCCACAGCATCAGTGGTGGGGAGAACGTCTCAAAGTTGGCTGCATTCCATCCTTCACATTCTGAAATTACCACTTCTGCTCGCTGCCTTGAGGCAGCGCATGCTTTGGCTCAAGGAGAGAGCCCTAAGGCAATGCCGCCAAACTCTAGCGCCTGCACTGTCATGTTTCTACAGTTGCAGGGCACCAGGTCATGCATGAGGCACAATACTTGCATGAAATTGCAGGGTTTGGGGAACAACATCTACCACCAGTCACAATGCCAATGGACAAAGTCACCCAGGGGCCCTGTTTAGCCTGCCTTTTCACAGCAGGATACCAAGCAGTTTGTGGTTATGGGGAACCCCTAAATTGTAGACCCCCAAAAATTACCTTGACAGCACGCCACAGGTGGATGAATCAGAGACAGTGTTAAACCTCACTTTCATGGGGCAATGTTTTCCAGAGATAAGACACCCTCCAGCATGCCACATCACAGTCAATTAAGTAAGGACAGACTCAATGAATGAGTTCTGGAGCAGGAACAGGAATTTTAAGAGTTTTATCACAAAAATGTATTCAAATGCAAAAAATCATTAATATGGAGAGTGTCTTTAAACAGGGCAATATAGAATAAGGTGCAAAATCAGAAAAAGTCGAAGTCCCAAATGAGAAACAAAAACAGCTAGAAATTTGGATACATCTCTAGTAGCACACAATCAAATCAGGAACGTCTTGTGGCTCACCCAAAAATGTAGGTGTTATTTACAATATTTTGTGCACAATCATCATGATGACTCAAGAGAATTTTATCTTTAGCAAATATGTGCATGGATTCATTAAACATCATGTGCCCTTATCATCTAAGCACTATCTGACAACATGCCCACTCTATGCTAATATCATCCAGAGATTGCAGAATTAAAACTAGAAACACAAATAATACCAAACTATTATAAATGAATGTAGTACAGTGAGCTAGTGGAAGGGCCTTCGTAAACTACAACATTACAGTGTCAATGTTGTATAGTTTTCTTAGAGAATAGCAAGAAAATCATTAATAGAAATTAACAAACATTGCTTAGCTTGACTGCATGTTGTAGAAATGTTGAACTGTGAACATGTGAAGGAAGTGGCCCGATTAGGGTCACTCAGGTCACTCACAACCACCTCTCAGCCTTCCATACCAAATGATGAGGCGGGCAGACAGCAAATAATGCACACAAATATCTGTTTATTCACTTACACTCAGAGTGGAGACCAGTCTTCCCAGTCGCCTAGGAGTGCTGCAGAGGGACTCAAGTCAGCAAGCATAAAGATACATTATGTACATTTCAGAACCAATGAAGGCATGCCCACAATGGAATTTTCCAAGCAGATGCAGTTAAACAGTGAAATAAAAAAATTACCTTTTGATTCTGAGGCCGGGAACACACTATCTACTATCCAATGTTATTCTGCCTGCGCCCGCCACTAGACAAGGGGGAGAAGGCTTCTATCTAGAGAGAAAGGTATACGCTAATAAGAGCAGTGTATTCATTAGTGAAGCAAAACCTAACCTTGGAGAAACAAAACCTAACAGAGGCCTTTTCTCGGATATAACAGAGTATAAATTTAGATTATAACACAAAATGGTGCAGGCATGGAAAATGGTGCCGCAAACGCTAACATATATAAAGCAATTCGTAAGCATTAATTTTCTATTCTAACAAATGCAGGAGGAGACATCCATCTTGAATAAGATGGTGCTGCTGAGGCTTAATTAAGGCCTAGTTAGTATACATCAGAAAATGCACTTTAATACATCGCTGTAAATTTGTTTCAGATGCAATAGCACCATGATTAGTGTGTGGATATATAATTCGAGAGTATATCCATGTTCTGCACACTGTTAATAATGCAAAAAATATAGATTGCACAAAATCTCTAACACGTCTAAGATATTTTTATGACGGGCTATTTTTTAGGGCCTAGGAAAGGAACAAAATCATGCACACTATATGTAAGCGTAATGAAGGAGGCTACACTGTTGGCACTAATTGGTTCCATAACAACAGGATACATTCAGCAGAGCAAATTATGCCTAAATAATGGAGAACATATGTGTTTAGAGAAGATCGGTTTCTTAAAATGTGATTTGCAGCAATATTCTAACCCTGCTGGTTCAGATGATGTTAGTGATTGCCTCTCACCGTACTAACAAGGACAATTATAGTTGATGATAGGGCTATGGCAGCTGCCTTGCCAAAAGAAATAAACTAGAACAGGAGTTTTAGAGGCTCAACCATGCGGAAAATATGTACAGGGAGCTTAAGTAACTGAAGTAATTGGCCACATTAGGAACATTCGGGTTTTAAAGTCAACATAAAAAAACTCTACCTTTATAAGTGATGGCAAAAGAACAGAAGGATGTGATCATTTCTGGTTGTCCTGGGGTCCTGTCAAATAAATATTCTTAGTTTTGAAATTGAATTTCTCTCTTTTTAAAAATAAAGGGGAATATTATCAAGGGGGTTTATCTCTGCTTTTTTGGCTATAAAAGCCAAGAAAGCGGGGATAAAATGATCTCCCTATTACCTAGCTGTCGCTAACACCAGTTAGCGACAGCTAGTAGGAGATAGCGACCATCTTGGGCCCCACTTTGCATGTCAGTGATATTTATCACTAATGACATGCAAAGTGGGCGTGACAAGATGTTAGCGACTGGAAACAGTCGCTAACATCGCTATCTCCTATTACCAACTTTTGGAGATATTCGCGCTAAGCGCAAATATCTCCAACAGCTAACACCTGCCCTGAGCAGTTCTTAGCCATGTTATCCAATAGGAGGTGGATAACATGGCTAAGAGCATTAGCTCGGTAATGCATGAATATCGCTGACTTTTCAGCGATATTCATGCATTGCGGCCGATTTTTATCGCATTTGCGATAAACCTTGGTAATACCAAAGTTTATCTGCAATAAAAATCGCCGCAGCTCAGCAGTAAATTTTTGTCAAAGTCTTTCCAGGCTAGCTTTCCTAGATTGTCTTCCATTTTATTGGAGGAAGCTACTTCTCAGGATCCAGGTGACTGGATATTAGCTTAAAGGGATCCTAATCATCTATTGATTAGTTTTTGTGTGCTGATGTCTTGGCTTTGGTGAAGCTGGTAAAAAAAGAACATTTGGCCGAGTTACCTTTGATTGTCATTGGTCAATAGTGACAGCCTCTTAAACTGCCATTGAATCTAGATATCATCTATGACTAAAACTGTGGATGTTGAAAAGAAAATAAGGGAGCTCTTTTTACGGACCTTCCATTTCTAGGACCTAAATGATTTATTCTGAACTCAATGAATTTTGTGAAACAGATAGCAGATGTAAAAATAAATAAAAACTTTTTAGATCAGCAGTTTATTATTTATTATTTCAATTTGTAAAGCGCGCAGCTACTCAACAGAGTGTTGCGCCACTGGCAAAGGGAAATACAGGCCACCGGAACAGAATTAATCGTTAAAGAGATGGGTTTTGAGTTTTTTCCTAAACAGTTCAAGACTGTATAAGCCTCAGGGATGGCGGAAGACAGTTCCACCCGCGGGGGCCCAAATAGGCAAAAGATCTATCACCCATCCGAAGGCGGTTGCAACGAGGGACCTTTGCCATAAGAGTAGAAGAGGAACAATGAGTGCGTGCCGGAACTTAGGGAGTAATTCTCTCCTTAAGAAAGGCAGGATTTTTCCCGTTCAAGGATGTCTGCATTGTGACCATGGCTTTAAACATCACCCTCTGTTTCATGGGAAGCCAATGGAGGGCCTTTAAGTGCAGAGTCATGTGAGATCTTGAGAGAAGGGAAAGAAGAAGTCTAGCTGCAGCATTCTGCACTACCTGAAGTCTCTTAAAGAGGTATTCTGAAAGGCCCAGGTGCAGTGCATTACTGTGCTCCAGTCTCGATGTAATTAGAGCCTGTACTACCGTTGTACCTGGATTTTTTTCAGCGTGCAAAGCGCGCAGAAGCATGTCCCCGCCAAGGCTTGAATCTGCGGGAGGCAGGATAACAAGCTATCAATTTAAATTCCTACGTTTTTAACACCAGTTTTTAAGAGATCCAACAGTCTACCATTGAGTTGTGAGGGACATCTCCAAAGGTCCCAATTTCCGTTTCCTCTGAATTGCATCTGAGGTTGTGCAATTCCAACCACTGGAAGACACCGTAGAGGCAAATGGCTATAACTTTCTTATCTAAATCCTTGTCTTTATCACGAGAACAAAAGCTGAGTGTTGTCTGCATATGAGACGACTTTAGCACCAAAAATCTTTGCCAAAGTTGCAAGAGGGGTCAAATACACTTTGAACAGTGTGGGGCTGACAGCCAATCCCTGTGGCACTCCCACCTCCAGAGGCCTGGCCTGAGCTATAAACAGAGGCAGCCAGACGTGTATGGACTATTCGTCTAGAAAGGATGCCAGTCATTTATGGGCCAGATGTCTAATTCCAATTGCATGTAGTAATTCCAGCAGCTTGTGATGCAATACCGTGTCAAATGCTGCTGTAAGGTCGAGCAATATTAACATTGCTTTTCCTCCCCTGTCCAACACGCCACGGATGAACTCTGACACCTCCAGAAGTGCTGTTTCAGTGCTAAATTGAGGGTGGAAGCCAGATTGCGTGGCATGAATGATATTGTTGTCCTCTAGATATATGGACAATTGGTGGTTCACTTTCTTCTCCAGAATTTTGGAGAAGGCCAGGAGCAGCAAAATAGCCACATAGTTAGTAACTAGCTTAGGATCCGCTGTAGTTTTTTTTTTTTGCAGTGGCAGAACTCTCTCTTTTTTCCACATACAAGGAACCATCCCCGAAGTTTGTTTATTTCACAATGAAACTGTGAAAGCCAAATCAGTTGCAACAACATTCTAAAAGAGAACTTTCATGGGAGGTGCCCTAGTTGAGAGAAACTTATCTATAACAAATCCTGACACACAACTGGGATCAGTCAATTTTAGCCACAAGCACGATTGTGGCCTGTAGCAACTTCTAGTAGAAGAACAGCAGTAGTACTTAACCAAACAAACCATACTTCAAAAGTTCTTGATTTCAACCATCCTCCTCCTTTAGACCTATTCTATAATGGCAATTGAAAGTAGAATCCATTTATGCAGGTATGAAGGTGATGCTAGAAAAGAAAACGGGTTGTCCTATTCCAAAATCAAAGATAGATTATATTGGACTTGGCCCTTTTTGCAGGGTCTTAGCTGAACGTTTTGCTTCTGTCCTGTTTTTGTTGGTTCTATGACTCTCTGCACTTTACCACTGCTGATCAGTGCTAAAGTGTATATGGTCTTCCTATTGTAAACTGATGTATAGATTAGTGACTCCATGATTGGGTTATTTGATTTACTTGTCAGACCTTAGTACAGTGCACCATGTGTGCCCAGGGTTTGTAAATCAAATGCTGCTGTTGGGCTTGCAGCACTGATTGTGCCACCCACAGAAGCAACCTGTAAACGGTGTCTCAGGCCTGCCATTGTAGACCCTGTGTGCAGTCTAGTACTGCTGTGTCGGCTTGGTAAGTGCACCCACTTGCCAGTCCCTAAACCTTACCTTTTTTTCATATCAGACACCCCTGAGGTAGGCCCAAGGCAGAGTGCATTGTAAGTATTAGGTAGGACATGCCATGGTGTGTGTGGCATGTCCTAATAGTGAATTACAGCCATTTTCGTTTTTCACTATTGCAAGGCTATGTGGTCCCCATAGGCCATAATGGGCAGTTTGATTATAAGATCTTATAATCCTAACTGACTTAGGGGATTAGGTAGAAATTTGTGTTTAGTATGCATGAACTCAGAATGATAAAATACATATTTTAGTAAAGTTGGTTTTAACATTCTGTGTTTGAAAATACCACTTTTAGAAGAGGGTATTTTCTTACCTAACCATCCAGCCTGCCTCTGCTAGCTTGTATATTGTGTGTCCTGTTTTGTGAGTGACAGGAGCTGGGGGATTCCTGGAGACAGGGTGAGTCAGCACAGGGCTGAATAGATCCATCTTCATGTAGAGTGGTGGGAGGAGTTGCACCTGGGCCTGAATAGGACTGTGCCTGCCTTCCACAATTCTGGCTCCACCTCCTGTGGTGTGTCTGATGCCCCTGGCACACCCTGCCAAAGGAAAGCAGGAGTCATGTAAACAAAGTGCTCCAGGACTACACAGAGCTAGTTTGGACTAGATACAGGGCCCTCTGCCTTCAGCGGACAAAGGATTTGCAAGTATAAATATGGAGACTCAGACGCCAAGACTTTAGATCTCTTCTGGAACAACAAGACAAACCTCTGCCAAGGAGAAGAACCAAGGAGCTGTAGGATTTGGACTGCCCCCTGCCAATGTGCTGTGTTGCTGGGTTGGCCTACATTGGTGTCTTCAGTGCCAAGGAGGAGAGAAGGAACTTTCAGAACTTTCATCATCTTACAGAATATAACTCCAAGGGCTTGAACTTGTGCTTGCCTCCTGCTGAAGTCTCAGGGTAAAAGACTTCACCACCAGCTTCCCTCTGAATTTCCTTGCTGGGAGTTCTGTCTCCAGAAGCCTGCATGCCATTGGGAGCTGGAAGCGCGACACATCAAGAAGAAGCATGTCACAGTCACCACTGTTGCCGCTGCATCACCAGAGAAGCGTGCCTACAGCAACGCTGTTGCCCGCACATCACCAGAGAAGCGTGTCGCCGCACCAGAGGTCGCTGTCGCCTCACCTGACAAGCGTGTCACAGGGCCTGTCACGGCTCCAAAGTTACAGAGTTTATCGCACGGCCGCCGGGCGTGCACGCTTTGTCTTCACGTCATTGCATCAAGGGCACCATCCTATTGCATCGCACTGGATTGTCGCATCGCATTGAGGCGCCATCTCGCTGCATCATAACAGGGCCACAGTACAATAATCTACGCATCACCTCCTCTCCAGTAAGGACCAAGACACAATCCCTACTCTGTGCAAGCATTGAGGCGCGACGCATCATCTCCCCCGAAGCAAGGAACCAACGCATATCGAACTCTGCAAGGCTTTTGTTTGTTTTGCATTACGCATCCAGGTACTTTTGTGAGAACTGTGTCACACTTACCATCAACTTGAATTAGGTGAATTCTACCATCTAATTCTATTTGAAGTTCAGTATTGTGATTTTTTGTCATTTGTGGTCTTGTGATAAGTCCATATAAAGAATACTTATTCTAATAAAACCTGTGCTGTGTCCATCTGTGGTGTTTTCACTGTATTACTGTATGTGTTCACAAATGCTTAACACACTGCCTCTGAGATAAGCCACCTGTTATACTAAATTCAATATTATTTGTAAGCATTTTTAAAACACTTTTTTTAAACATCATATAACATATTTATCCTTAGTAGATATTGAACAATTGCATATATTTTATATTAATACATTTTTCCTTTATACATTTTTGCTATACTTCTCAATGATTTCTATGGGGTGAAGTCTTATTTTAGTTTCATTGGAGCCATTTTATTTTACAGTTAACTTCTAATTTGCAGTCTATTTCCAGAGGCTAAGTCAGGTGTAGGTGCTATTGTTCATCGGAAGATTTAAGTCCTTTTTTTATAGATTTTTTTGTGATTTTGAACATAGTGTGAATTTAGGATGAATGTGTTTTGCACTAGGTTAACATGCCGCTTAAAAAAAAATGTATTAACAATCTATATGTTATTTTTAAATATGTGATATTACCTATGTTTTAATGATTAAGGCCCTGATTAGAACATTGGTGGTTCGACAGCTAGGCCACAGCATCAGTGGTGGGGAGAACGTCTCAAAGTTGGCGGCATTCCATCCTTCACATTCTGAAATTACCACTGCTGCTCGCTGCCTTGAGGCAGCGGCATGCTTTGGCTCAAGGAGAGAGCCTTCTACAGTTGCTGGGCACCAGGTCATGCATGACGCAGAATACTTGCATGAAATTGCAGGGTTGGGGGGCACAACATCTACCACCAGTCACAATGGCAAAGGACAAAGTCACCCAGGGGCCCTGTTTAGCCTGCCTTTTCACAGCAAGGTACCAAGCAGTTTGTGGTTATGGGGAACCCCTAATTTGTAGACCCCCAAAAATTACCTTGACAGCACGCCACAGGTGGATGAATCAGAGACAGTGTTAAACCTCACTTTCATGGGGCAATGTTTTCCAGAGATAAGACACCTTCAGGCATGCCACATCACAGTCAATTAAGTAAGGACAGACTCAATGAATGAGTTCTGGAGCAGGAACAGGAATTTTTAGAGTTTTATCACAAAAATGTAATGCAAATGCAAAAAATCATTAACATGGAGAGTGTCTTTAAACAGGGCAATATAGAATAAAGTGCAAAATCAGAAAAAGTCAAAGTCCCAAATGAGAAACAAAAACAGCAAGAAATTGGGATACATCTCTAGTTGCACACAAGCAAATCTGGAACGTCATGTGGCTCACCCAAAAATGTAGGTGTTATTTACAATATTTTCTGCACAATCATCATCATGACTCAAGAGAATTTTATCTTTAGCAAATATGTGACAACATGCCCACTCTATGCTAATATCATCCAGAGATTGCAGAATCAAAACTAGAAAGACAAATAATACCAAACTATTATAAATGAATGTAGTACAATGAGCTAATGGAAGGGCCTTCGTAAACTACAACATTACAGTGTCCATGTTGGATAGTGTTCTTAGAGAATAGCAAGAAAAGCATTAATAGAAATTAACAAACATAGCTTAGCTTGACTGCATGTTGTAGAAATGATGAACTGTGAACATGTGAAGGAAGTGGCCGATTAGGGTCACTCGGGTCACTAACAACCACCTCTCAGCCTTCCATACCAAATGATGAGGTGGGCAGAAAGCAAATAATGCACACAAATATCTGTTAATTCACTTACACTCAGAGTGGAGACCAGTCTTCCCAGTCACCCAAGAGTGCTGCAGAGGGACTCAAGTCAGCAAGCATAAAGATACATTATGTACATTTCAGAACCAATGAAGGCATGCCCACAATGGAATTTTCCAAGCAGATGCAGTTAAACAGTGAAATAAAAAAATTACCTTTTGATTCTGAGGCCGGGAACACACTATCTACTATCCAATGTTATTCTGCCTGTGCCCGCCACTAGACAAGGGGGAGAAGGCTTCTATCTAAAGAGAAAGGTATACGCTAATAAGAGCAATGTATTTATTAGTGAAGCAAAACCTAACCTTGGAGAAACAGAACCTAAAAGAGGCCTTTTCTCGGATATAACAGAGTATAAATTTAGATTATAAAACAAAATGGTGCAGGCATAGAAAATGGTGCCACAAATGCTAACATATATAAAGCAATGCGTAAGCATTAATTTTCTATTCTAACAAATGCAGGAGGAGACATCCATCTTGAATAAGATGGTGCTGCTGAGGCTTAATTAAGGCCTAGTTAGTATACACCAGAAAATGCACTTTAATACATCGCTGTAAATTTGTTTCTGTTGCAATAGCACCATGATTAGTGTGTAGATATATAATTTGAGAGTATATCCATGTTCTGCACACTCTTAATAATGCAAAAAATATAGATTGCACAAAATCTCTAACACGTCTAAGATATTTTTATGACAGGTTATTTTTTAGGGCCTAGGAAAGGAACAAAATCATGCACACTATATGTAAGCGTAATGAAGGAGGCTACACTGTTGGCACTAATTGGTTCCATAACAACAGGATACATTCAGCAGAGCAAATTATGCCTAAATAATGGAGAACATATGTGTTTAGAGAAGATCGGTTTTTAAAATGTGATTCGCAGCAATATTCTAACCCTGCTGGTTCAGATGATGTTAGTGATTGCCTCTCACCGTACTAACAAGGACAATTATAGTTGATGATAGGGCTATGGCAGCTGCCTTGCCAAAAGAAATAAACTAGAACAGGAGTTTTAGAGGCTCAACCATGCGGAAAATATGTACAGGGAGCTTAAGTAACTGAAGTAATTGGCCACATTAGGAACATTCGGGTTTTAAAGTAAACATAAAAAAACTCCACCTTTATAAGTGATGGCAAATGAACAGAAGGATGTGAACATTTCTGGTTGTCCTTGGGTCCTGTCAAATAAATATTCTTAGTTTTGAAATTGAATTTCTCTCTTTTTAAAAATAAAGGGGCATATTATCAAGGGGGTTTATCTCTGCTTTTTTGGCTTTAAAATCCAAGAAAGCGGCGATAAAATGATCTCCCTATTACCTAGCTGTTGCTAACACCAGTTAGCGACAGCTAGTAGGAGATAGCGACCATCTTGGGTCCCACTTTGCATGTTAGTGATATTTATCACTAATGACATGCAAAGTGGGCGTGACAAGATGTTAGCGACTGGAAACAGTCGCTAACATCGCTATCTCCTATTACCAACTTTTGGAGATATTCGCGCTAAGCGCGAATATCTCCAAAAGCTAACACCTGCCCTGAGCAGTTCTTAGCCATGTTATCCAATGGGAGGTGGATAACATGGCTAAGAGCATTAGCTTGGTAATGCATGAATATCGCTGACTTTTCAGCGATATTCATGCATTGCGGCCGATTTTTATCGCATTTGCGATAAACCTTGGTAATACCAAAGTTTATCTGCGATAAAAATCGCCGCAGCTCAGCTGTAAATTTTTGTCAAAGTCTTTCCAGGCTAGCTTTCCTAGATTGTCTTCCATTTCATTGGAGGAAGCTACTTCTCAGGATCCAGGTGACTGGATATTAGTTTAAAGGGATCCTAATCATCTATTGATTAGTTTTTGTGCGCTGATGTCTTGGCTTTGGTGAAGCTGTTAAAAAAAAGAAAATTTGGCCGACATTACCTTTGATTGTCATTGGTCATTAGTGACAGCCTCTTAATCTGCCATTGAATCTAGATATCATCTATGACTAAAACTGTGGATGTTGAAAAGAAAATAAGGGAGCTCTTTTTATGGACCTTCCATTTCTAGGACCTAAATGATTTGATTCTGAACTCAATGAATTTTGTGAGACAGAGAGCAGAAGTAAAAATAAATCAAATCTTTTTAGATCAGCAGTTTATTATTTATTATTTCAATTTGTAAAGCGTGCGGCTACTCAACAGAGTGTTGCGGCACTGGCAAAGGGAAAAACAGGCCACTGGAACAGAATTAATCGTTAAAGAGATGGGTTTTTAGTTTTTTCCTAAACAGTTCAAGACTGTATCAGCCTCAGGGATGGCGGAAGACTGTTCCACCCGCGGGGGCCCAAATAGGCAAAAGATCTATCACCCATCCGAAGGCGGTTGCAACGAGGGACCTTTGCCATAAGAGTAGAAGAGGAACAATGTGTGCGTGCTGGAACTTAGGGAGTAATTCTCTCCTTAAGAAAGGCAGGATTTGTCCCATTCAAGGATGCATGGATTATGACCATGGCTTTAAACATCACCCTCTGTTTCATGGGAAGCCAATGGAGGGCCTTTCAGTGCAGAGTCATGTGAGATCTTGAGAGAAGGGAAAGAAGAAGTCTAGCTGCAGCATTCTGCACTACCTGAAGTCTGTTAAAGAGGTATTCTGAAAGGCCCAGGTGCAGTGCATTACTGTGCTCCAGTCTAGATGTAATTAGAGCCTGTACTACCGTTGTACCTGAATTTTTTTCAGCGTGCAAAGTGCGCTGAAGCATGTCCCCGCCAAGGTTTGAATCTGCGGGAGGCAGGATAACAAGCTATCAATTTAAATTCCTACGTTTTTAACACAATTTTTTAAGAGATCCAACAGTCTACCATTGAGTTGTGAGGGACATCTCCAAAGGTCACAATTTCCGTTTCCTCTGAATTGCATCTGAGGTTTTGCAATTCCAACCACTGGAAGACACCGGAGAGGCAAATGGCTATAACTTTCTTATCTAAATCCTTGTCTTTATCACGAGAACAACAGCTGAGTGTTGTCTGCATATGAGACGACTTTAGCACCAAAAAACTTTGCCAAAGTGGCAAGAGGGGTCAAATAAACTTTGAACAGTGTGGGGCTGACAGCCAATCCCTGTGGCACTCCCACCTCCAGAGGCCTGGCCTGAGCTATAAACAGAGGCAGCCAGACGTGTATGGACTATTCGTCTAGAAAGGATGCCAGTCATTTATGGGCCAGATGTCTAATTCCAATTGCATGTAGTAATTCCAGCAGCTTGTGATGCAATACCGTGTCAAATGCTGCTGTAAGGTCGAGCAATATCAACATTGCTTTTCCTCC
This sequence comes from Lissotriton vulgaris, assembly GCF_964263255.1. Classification (NCBI taxonomy): domain Eukaryota; kingdom Metazoa; phylum Chordata; class Amphibia; order Caudata; family Salamandridae; genus Lissotriton; species Lissotriton vulgaris. The sequence goes on along the minus strand of NC_141688.1, from coordinate 168,019,840 downwards.
CCTGTCCAACAAGCTACGGATGAACTCTGACACCTCCAGAAGTGCTGTTTCAGTGCTAAATTGAGGGTGGAAGCCAGATTGCGTGGCATCAATGATATTGTTGTCCTCTAGGTATATGGAAAATTGGTGGTTCACTTTCTTCTCCAGAATTTTGGAGAAGGTCAGGAGCAGCAAAATAGCCACATAGTTAGTAACTAGCTTAGGATCTGCTGTAGTTTTTTTTAGCAGTGACAGAACTCTCTCTTTTTTCCACATACAAGGAATCATCCCCGAAGTTTGTTTATTTCACAATGAAACTGTGAAAGCCAAATCAGTTGCAACAACATTCTAAAAGAGAACTTTCATGGGAGGTGCACTAGTTGAGAGCAACTTATCTATAACAAATCCTGACACACAACTGGGATCAGTCAATTTTAGCCACAAGCACGGTTGCGGCCTGTAGCAACTTCTAGTAGAAGAACAGCAGCAGTACTTAACCAAACAAACCATAGTTCAAAAGTTCTTGATTTCAACCATCCTCCTCCAATATTTTTTTTAGACCTGGCAATTGAAAGTAGAATCCATTATGCAGGTATGAAGGTGATGCTAGAAAAGAAAACGGGTTGTCCTATTCCAAAATCAAAATCAAAGATGGATCATATTGGACTTGGCCCTTTTTGCAGGGTCTTAGCTGAACGTTTTGCTTCTGTCCTGTTTTTGTTGGTTCTATGACTCTCTGCACTTTACCACTGCTGATCAGTGATAAAGTGCATATGCTCTTCCTATTGTACACTGATGTATAGATTAGTGACTCCATGATTGGGTTATTTGATTTACTTGTCAGACCTTAGTACAGTGCACCATATGTGCCCAGGGTTTGTAAATCAAATACTGCTGGTGGGCTTGCAGCACTGATTGTGCCACCCACAGAAGCAACCTGTAAACTGTGTCTCAGGCCTGCCATTGTAGACGCTGTGTGCAGTCAAGTACTGCTGTGTCGGCTTGGTAAGTGCACCCACTTGCCAGTCCCTAAACCTTTCCTTTTATTTCATATCAGACACCCCTGAGGTAGACCCAAGGGCAGAGTGCATTGTAAGTTTTCGGTAGGACATGCCATGGTGTGTGTGGCATGTCCTAATAGTGAATTACAGCCATTTTCGTTTTTCACTATTGCAAGGCTATATGGTCCCCATAGGCCATAATGGGCAGTTTGATTATAAGATCTTATAATCCTAACTGACTTAGGGGACTGGGTAGAAATTTGTGTTTAGTATGCATGAACTCAGAATGCTAAAATACATATTTTAGTAAAGTTGGTTTTAACATTCTGTGTTTGAAAATACCACTTTTAGAAAGTGGGTTATTTCTTACCTAACCATCCAGCCTGCCTCTTAGCTTGTATATTGTGTGTCCTGTTTTGTGAGTGACAGGAGCTGGGGGATTCCTGGAGACAGGGTGAGTCAGCACAGGGATGAATAGATCCATCTTCATGTAGAGTGGTGGGAGGAGTTGCACCTGGGCCTGAATAGGACTGTGCCTGCCTTCCACAATTCTGGCTCCACCTCCTGTGGTGTGTCTGATGCCCCTGGCACGCCCTGCCAAAGGAAAGCAGGAGTCATGTAAACAAAGTGCTCCAGGACTACACAGAGCTAGTTTGGACTAGATACAGGGCCCTCTGCCTTCAGCGGACAAAGGATTTGCAAGTATAAATATGGAGACCCAGACGCCAAGACTTTAGATCTCTTCTGGAACAACAAGACAAACCTCTGCCAAGGAGAAGAACCAAGGAGCTGTAGGATTTGGACTGCCCCCTGCTAATGTGCTGTGTTGCTGGGTTTGCCTACAGTGGTATCTTCAGTGCCAAGGAGGGGATAAGGAACTTTCAGAACTTTCATCATCTTACAGAATATGACTCCAAGGGCTTGAACTTGTGTTGCCTCCTGCTGATGTCTCAGGGTAAAAGACTTCACCACCAGCTCCCCTCTGAATTTCCTTGCTGGGAGTTCTGTCTCCAGAAGCCTGCAAGTCATTGGGAGCTGGAAACGCGACGCATCATGAAGAAGCATGTCACAGTCACCACTGTTGCCGCTGCATCACCAGAGAAGCGTGCCTACAGCAACGCTGTTGCCCGCTCATCACCAGAGAAGCGTGTCGCCGCACCAGAGGTAGCTGTCGCATCACCTGACAAGCGTGTCACAGGGCCTGTCACGGCTCCAAAGTTACAGAGTTTATCGCATGGCCGCCGGGCATGCACGCTTCGTCTTCACGTCATCGCATCAAGGGCACCATCCTATTGCATCGCCCCTGATTGTCGCATCGCATTGAGGCGCCGTCTTGTTGCATCATAACAGGGCCGCAGTACAATAATCTACGCATCACCTCCTCTCCGGTAAGGACCAAGACACAATCCCTACTCTGTGCAAGCATTGAGGCGCGACGCATCATCTCCCCCGAAGCAAGAAACCAACGCATATCGAACTCTGCAAGCCTTTTGTTTGTTTTGCATTACGCATCCAGGTACTTTTGTGAGAACTGTGTTGCACTTACCATCAACTTGAATTAGGTGACTTCTACCATCTAATTCTATTTGAAGTACAGCATTGTGATTTTTTGTCATTTGTGGTCTTGTGATAAGTCCATATAAAGAATACTTATTCTAATAAAACCTGTGCTGTGTCCATCTGTGGTGTTTTCACTGTATTACTGTATGTGTTCACAAATGCTTAACACACTGCCTCTGAGATAAGTCTGTCTGCTCATTTCAAGCTTACAAAGGGGTGAGCAGGGGTTATCCAGTAGTGTAATCCCCTTTCCCTGACTTAGAAGCAAGGATCCCTATTTGGTGAAAGGTGTATACCTTTGCCAACTACAGACCCCCAGTTCTAATAGATCAACACTGCTATTCAATTATTTTCTTAGAGTCAATTACACTGAACAGTTATAAACCTATCTTGAACTGAGGTAGATGACTTATAGATCATTCAGATTTTTTCCACATCTTGATGATTGGTTATGGCTTACTACTTAGGGCCCTATTACAAATTTGGCGGTCCAAGGAACGCCAGAATCATGGTGGTACAGCGGGATGGATCTGAATGCCCGATTACGACTCGGACTGCCCTAGGACTTCTGGCTCCACCAGGGAACCACCATTCCCTGGTGTAGGAGCAGCAGTCAGAGAACGCAATCTGTTTGGTGGGATGCCACAGTCCCACCCAGCATATTATGAGCTGCCTCTTAGCAAAGATTTACGGAGAAGAAACGAGAAGAAACAAAGGGGGCTGTAATGGACCCCCCTGTGCCTCACACATATGTGGATGCACACAGGGGAGTATAACGTGTGCCCCCTGTGTACATGCACATTGGTTCCTGCAAGGCGTGGACTTTCAAGACTTTGAAAGGGTACCTCAGGGAGAACCACCACGCTGCCCTGCTGCCAGACCACTGAAAATGATAATCTGGTGGGCGCGCAGCCGGGACCTTCAGCCGTGTTGTGGCATGTCTGTTTGCACAGCAGCACTGTTGTTCTGCTGCAAAGGTCATAATGAGGCATAAGTGTGGTGAATGTGTGGGGAAGCAGTAATATAAATCGTTTCAGCAAAGGAAAGGCTAAATATCATCACGGAGGGATGCTGTACTTTGGGGAGGACATGCCGTACAGCAGTGCTCTGGCAGTGATCTATGATTTCGAGTATGCTGCCTGTCTGGAGAGATGACAGCGATCCTAGATATTCAGGTATATTTTTCTCACAGTTTGAGGTGTCCTGTGCTAGGCAACTGTGCTAAAATGTTTTTCTAGCCAGGCCCTTGCTCGATGAATCATGGTTTTCAGTTGGCAAGTCCGCTTACTTCTAGAAGGATTATTCTATGGATATTTTGAATTAGAAAAAATCAGCCTGAATTTGTATGTTGTTGTAAACCTGATATTATTTCTTGAACACTCATTTGCACTTTTAGGGCGGTTTAATATTTTTTTTAACTCTTAAGAGCTGACTTGTGTTATACTAAAAGTCCCTGTGAAGGGGCAGAAAGGATTTATAAGAGGAAATTGTACATGCATATTCATATATGAAAGTCATCTACAAGGTATGTGACTTCCAGTCTGCTTATAAGTTGCAAGGAGTACATAACAGTGGATGTGCATTGTATTCATCACTCTGTAGTTCAACAGAAGTCAATTAGAAGCTAAGCACATTAGTAGGTCAGAACTTAAATGACCCATGACTAGAACCTGCTTTGTGAACATGACACCATTTTCTACCTTTGTTCTAGAGTCTAGGTCTTCCTTATCCCACTCTTGATTCCCACCGGTGGGGTGGTGGGTCCGAGTTGGGGGGATGACCTTCCGGGAAAATTAAATAAATTATTTTCCCTTGTCAGCTTCTGTTGAAATCCCTCCCCAACCGGCCCCACCGCACTTACCTGCACAGGCCATGGCTAATTACCTCCCTTTTCCAACATCAGTGTGATTAATTGGCGAGATTTAAAAAAACAAAAGTTGTGGACATTCAGATTTCTTTTTCTTATATTATGACCTGCTCTACCTTGTTCTCTGAGTTCCTTTCCTCCTCTGGACATCCAGACTTTTTCTTCGCTTCTTCGCACCTTTATTCTCCTGTCCACCTTTGGTGCTTCGCATCAGCTAGCTCAGCTTCTGAATGCTTCACTCTCAGAAGGTAGTGCCCAAAAGACGTGGAAACATGTAATGGTCATGCCCCTGCTGAAAAAGTTGAATCTTGACGCTTTCACATGGTCCAATGATAGGCCAAGCTTTCTTTTGCCTGCTTTGACTAAAGTTCCGAAAAAACGCGTGAATGAACAGCTTACGATGTATACAGAACTTTATAGTCTGCTACACCTCTCGCAATCAGATTTTAGAGCAGCCCATAGCACGGAATCAGCTCTTCTCGGCGTCACTGAATATCTAAGGTACCAGTTTGATGAGTTTAGGCCTCAGCCAGGCCTGCAGATGCGAAAGGTTCGCTCTTCTGTACACAAGTAGTCCTCAGACTATATAAAAACTTGGCACGGAAACTAGAAATACAAAAACAAAGTTTAATAAACCTTTAAAGGTGGTACTACAGCCCACACAACACCCTTCAGTATTGTACAAGGTAGCACAAAGAACACGGACACGGGTCCCCTTTTATACCAAAAGAAGGGGCTCATAAGTGGGCAGTTACAGCAGAAGAACATGATTTACAACCATATAAGGACATTTCTTGAACATAATCAATACATGGTGGAGCGAATGGTCTTGCGAAGCCCCCTGAATGCACATTCCAATCCCCTCTAATCAGAAACAGATGCTGCATGTACTGAGCATGCGCTAGATAGGCTGGAACTATTTATAGCTTGTTGCTAGGCAAACTCCAGAGGTGATGGTCAGTGAGGTAGGACTTGCTGCATGGCGAGCACATGGCACGATGTAACCTACAAGATGGAGGCCAGAAAACAAAATGGAGTCAGGCCGGACAATAGTGAAACATAAGAAAACTTCCTTGAAGACGTTATAATATGTCTTCAGCGGATGCTTAACATTTATCGCTGTTTTATTTACAACAGACGACCCTTTCAGCATTTGCTGAAGACATTCGGCTTCTTTGGATAATCTAGATACTCATCGTTTATATCGATGCTCATCATGTCCGCTATCTCTCTAGTTATGGTTTTCTTATAGGTAGCATCCGCTACAGCCTGTTTAATAGGCACACAAAATGAAATGCATAACGAACATATCATGGGACTACATTGAATACACACACAACAGGTGAATAATATGCCAGCAATTATACATAGTCCAGTAAGGACCTTCCAACCCCATGTGGAAATCAGGGCCCAAAACCACCCAGAGAACGTCCAAGACCCATTTTCTTGATGTATATCTGCTGCAATTTTATGCAACTTATTGATAGCTTTGTATACAGAAGGAGTGTGATCAGGTACAAAAACACAACAACTACTTCCGATAATTCTACAAGCTCCACCTCGGTCCGCTAACATAACATCAAGGACCATCCTGTTCTGTAACGCAACAACCCTAGTAATCTGTAGCTCTTCAGTAAGGTTCCCTAGAGCTGCTGCAGTTTGATTTGTAACAGCCTCCACTACTCGCGTTAATCGTCGTATCTTTCTGCTATTCAAGGCTGGTCCCACAAAGAAGAACAACCCATAGTTAAAATCTATATACTGTTGCAGACTAGTGTCTGTCTGATCTACTTCAGCCACAGATAGAGTCCGTTTGAACCTATTTACAGTTACATTATTCAACAATTTCAAATCCTTGTGATAAGATGCTGGTGCTAAGAATACAGGTGGCAGTAGGAATGATACATAACATACTCCAGACCATCCAGCAGGTAATCGATAATAACCCTTATTCCCACATACACAATAAGTGTTATGTGAAGCAAGAAAAGTACTGTTATTCAAACCATCAATGTTTAACACAACAATGCAATCACTAACACCCACAGGAATATGGCCTACACGTTATACACACAAATCAGCCTGTGCTTGGGCTACAGAAATTACAAATTTCTCCTGTCCAGCAGTGTCTCTAGTGTTCATGAAGATATATGGAGTTGATGCATTGTCCGGTTTGTATTCTTCCCATTCCCATATAGTTCCATTGGCTTGGGGATAGCCATCTTTATCTTGGTGGCATTCCTTGTTCAGTTTAAAGATCAATCGTCCCTGTTAGACCTGTCTGCTTCTGGGAAGACTCTAACCATCATGATTTATTTTTGTCCCCCTTAGCCTCCCAGAGTTCCTATTTTTATTTTTACATGTGTCCATCAGGAATTTTTAATGCTGTCAGGGGGCTAGGTGTTCCCTGGCGATGACGCCATTTTTCCCTCATAACTTGTGAGGCCTAGTCACCCCCTTGAAAATCTAGGGATCTCCAGAGACCTAAAATGGTGTCCACCAACTGCCATAACGGACACAACTGGAGGACAGGTCCATAGGATAACATTAGGGAACTTTCTGGAATCGACTAGAGACTTCTGCAGGTCTCAGGCCACCCTATATAAGGCCAGTGACCAGCAGCCATTTTGTGCTGACCCCAGAGTAGAGGAGTGAGGCAGTGGTGAGAGGAGGTGGACACACTGAGAGCAGCTAGTTTGTCACTGAGGCTGACAGTTACTTCAGAGGATTGTTCCCCCTTCAACCTTTGACCGATCCCTCTCTCTCAAGATAACAACTGCTGATAAAGAAATCGAGCTACTTGAGAAGGAAGACCCTTCTTAATCGGCATTCCAGTAAAAGCTGACAGGACCTTCCTTCTGAAAATCATTCCCACATCCCCTGCCCAGCGCTGCACCTACCAGGGTGTCGAATCAGTTGTGGACCCCTTGAAGCGCCTTGGTGAGGTTGGGGGACTGTGGAGCCTGTAGCGACCGGAAGAGCGAGTGCCCGATCAGGAGGATACCTTCCCTGGAGCCAGGTGAGGGAAGCGACAGCGTGTGGAGAGCGGCGCTGTGTTAACTGACTGCGGGACCCCGGGGGCACCGGACGCGTCAGTGGAAGCCAGGAAACGCTTCCGCGCATGTCCGTAGCGCGTCCGCTATTTAAAGCAGGAGGGGCCTAGGGTCGGGCAGGCCCAGGAGTGCAGCGTTCCCCTGTGAGGCGAGGTCCGGCGAGGAACGCGCAGGCGCCGAGGAGCAGCGCGACTCGAGAGGCGGGGCCGTCGAGGAGCGACGCGCATGCCCAGGAGTTCAGCGCGACCATCGGGTTGCCTGAGGTGGTGCCGGAAGGTTTCCCTGAGCGCCGCGTTAGCGGCGGTAATCCCCCACTCTCGAGCGCTATCTGGAGGAGCCAGCGCTTGAGCAGAAGACTGCCCAGCCAACCCCTAGCGACACACTGAGGCAGTGAATCATCGCGCTGAGCCTAAAACGAGGCCCCTAGCCCAGCGCTGACAGGGAGGCAGTGAATCATCGCTCTGAGCCTAAAACGAGGCCCCCTAGCCCAGCGCTGACAGGTGGAAGCGCGCTTGGGCTGAGGAAGTCGGCAAGGTTTCCCCCATGCCAGCAACAGGAAAGCAGCTGGTCGGGGAAGCCCAAGAGGCAGGTGCCATCTGAAGGCCTATGGACTGTGGCGTATCCGCCACAAAGACAGTAAGGAGAGTGGGGGTGTGGAAAAGAAGTGCTAGGCACTAAGGTGTAAAAGTTAACAGATACCTTAACAGTTCTAAAAACCAACAAGGTGCCTTGACCCTTTTAATTCCCTTGGAATTCATACTGTGATATAGAAGATAAGGGGATAGAGTGTATAGCCCTGAATGTGATAGAATAACCAGGGAATTGGCAGGGTTTATTGGTGAAGTATTGGTGACATTGTGTATTGATGTAAATTAACCCTACATAGTGTGAAACTGATGAGATTCTCTTAATTATCCAAAGAGTTACCTTTGTGCATTACTGAATCCTTGACAATAGTATGTGGTTTACTGCCCTTTTTCCACAGCAGGAAGAGTGAAAAGTAATTTCTCAAAGCAAAAGTGTAATGTTTACTCCTGAAAGAAATTGATGTTGTATCCTGTATGATTTGAATCCAAAGAAACATATTATTTTTATAAAAGGTAACGGTATTTTTCCAAACAGTGGTGTTGTGTCTTTATTTTAGTGGTTCATCACTGAGTTACTGTGAGTGAGACTTGTAAGTACTTAGCCAACGCCTTGAGTTAGCTGTAGACCACTACTGTGCCAAGCTACCATATGTAGGCTTGGGTAATCTAGGTCCAACAGTCCCACAGTAGGTTTTCTCGTAGCAAAAAGCAAAGTATACCATGCTCTACAAGAGCCATTATGTGAAAAGGGAAGTGGTATAAACGGTTTTCCCCCCTTCTTTTGGTGTGCTGGCATCATCCCACATATCCAGCAGTCTGTGGCATTTGTAGCAACGTGAGTATGATGCAGCATCTGTATAAAAGTGTTATTCAGATAAGACTGTCGATGCTTCAATTCTTGATAAGGGAGTGTATAAAAGAAATGCTCATCAGGAACTGGAGTAGAAACAACATACAGTTCACGGGCAGGAGCTTTCTCCTCAACGAACCACATGACTGTAGCAATGACTGCTATAACAAGAATGAACCCTACAGAACCAAAAATCTTCCTCTTATCCATTTCAACCGAAAGTCACAGTATCTTCCTGTTTCTAAAGTTTTGTCGGAACTCTTACCCCTAGGTAGCCGTTGTTTTCTTCACCATCAGGCCAAGACGGGTGTCACTACTCTAATGCATGGCTGATCCCCCCCCTTGCCTCACCGGCTCTCTGTTTCACAAACCTAGGGACCGTTCTGACAACTTCACACAATCGCAGATTCCTTTCTTGGTCGCAGATGGTATCTCCTCGATGCAGGCATTGTTTGGTCCGGGAAAAACTCCTCAGAATCGTCAGATCCCACAGCACGGCCTTTGTCCGTAGTCAAGATGTCTCGATGGTCTGTCAGCACAGCAGGCTCCACCAGGTCAGGTTGTACCTTCTGACAATGAACTGAATGAAGCCAATTCTTTCGATTCGTCACTTGCACTGCTGTTCTCGTGGCCAGAAGAACTTGTTCAGGACCACACCATCTTGGCTCCAGACTATTTGACCTCTCAAAGCATTTCATGAGGACAAAATCACCAGGCCGGAGGTTTAGACCCTCTCCTGTGGACCGATCAGGGAGTGCTTCTCGAACCTGTTGGTGAATAGAAACCAAACTATCAGTTAATTGTGCCAAATAGTCATTCATTAAAACACAGGGTACATCATACAGTGAACTCGGTTTGGGCACCCCCCATATATTCATGGGGCGCCTGAAAACAATTTCATAAGGTGTCAAGCCTGTCCGAGAGTGTGGTACCGATCTGATAGACAACAACGCCAAAGGCAGAGCATCTGGCCAAGTCAAAGAAGTAGATGCCTGTATTTTTGCAATTTTTAATTTCAAAGTTCCATTATACTTCTCCACCAATCCTGCTGATTGCGGGTGGAATACTGCATGGAACTTTTGCACAATGCCTAATCCCTTCAGGACATATTTAATAACGTCCGCCACAAAATGGGGCCCGTTATCACTCCACAATAATCTGCAAACACCAAATCGAGGAAAGAATTCCTTCAAAAGCACCTTAGCAGTAGTCATTGCAGTGTTGTCCTTAGTAGGGTAAGCTTCGATCCATTTACTGAATGCACAAACCACAACCAGAACGTACTTCAGATTATTACAGCGTTCCAGCTGAATGTAATCCATTTTCAATACTTCAAAAGGTGCAGTGGGTGTTGCAAATCCTCCTGCTGGAGTTCGCGTCCCTTTTCCTGGATTGTACTTTAGGCAAATCATGCAGGTCTGTACTACTCTCCTAGCCGTGCTAGCAATCTCTGTGTGCTCCCAGACCTGTGCAAGCAATTTCACAATCGCTGCAGCTCCAACATGTGCTAGGCCATGTGCCATTTGAACCATAGGTTGCACGAAGGCTGTAGGTAACTTCCACCTATCCATCTGCTAATTCCTCCAGCAGCCTTCATCGTCCAATTCTCCATCTTTAGACCACTGCTCTCGTTCCTTATCAGTAGCAGTCTTTTGCATCTCTAACACCTTCTCCCTTACATCATGCCACCGTTCAGCTTGGGACTTAACAACATACATAGAAGTGGAACCAGGCTGCATCGCAGTTTCTCGTGCCACTCGATCTACAAAGGCATTTCCTTGTCCCACTTTGTCTGTCACTTTCTTGTGCGCACTACATTTTACTCTAGCTATTCTTCTAGGGAGTGTCAGTGCAGTCAGAAGCTGGTGTACTAGCTCTCCATACATAATCTAGGTCCCGTGTGATGTCAAAAAGCCCCTTTCCTTCCAGAGCAGGCTGAAATCGTGCGCCACTCCGAAAGCATAGCGGCTATCAGTGTAAACATTCACACATAATCCTGTACTAAGCTCACAAGCATGTATCACTGCTATCAGTTCAGCTGCCTGTGCTGATTTTTGTGGTATGCGGGCTGTCTCCACTATCGTGTGTAATGTAGTAATTGCATAGGGTGCAGAAGTGGTTCCATCTGGTAACTTTAAACAAGACCCATCCACCCACAGCTCTCCATCCACATCTGCGAAGGGTGTGTCTTGTAAGTCAAAGCGACCCTTTGTCTGTTCCTCAGTCACAAAGACACAGTCATGCGTCTCTTGTGCTTCAGGCCGGGTCGTTGGAAAGGGCAACAATGTGGCTGGGTTTAATGTTGCGCATCGTTTCAAAGTTATATGGGGGCCAGTAATGTTAACTCATATCCTGTGAGACGAGCACTAGTCAGATGTTGCGTCTTTGTCTGATTCAAAAGAGCATCCACAGCATGGGGGACCAACACTAACAGCTTATGTGATAAGACAATCCCTTCACTCTGGCGTATTGACATAGCTGTCGCCGCAACTGAACGAAAACATCCAGGTAATGCTCGGGCAACAGGATCAAGTACTGCCGAGAAGTATGCACATGGGCGCTGCTTATCGCCGTGCATCTGTACTAAAACTGACAACGCGCATCCATCTCTCTCATGCACATATAATGTAAAGGGCTTCATGTAGTCAGGGGTGCCTAATACTGGTGCCGAACAAAGGGCTTGACGTAATTGGTGAAAAGCATTCTCACATTCATCTGTCCATGGAAGGGGAACAGGGGTATCTTTCGTCAAGAGGGCTAACAGTGGTTTGACTATGTGTGAAAATCCTAATATCCATTGTCTACAAAAGGAGGTAAGACCCAAAAAGGCTCGAACTTCTTTCTGCGTGGAGGGGACTGGTGTATCTAAAATGGCTTGAATGCGATCTGGTGTGAGCGCACGCCCCTCCTTAGACAAAAGGTGACCTAAGTAGGTTACCTTTGGTCTACAAAATTGTAATTTTTTCTTCGATACTTTGTGATTGTGAGAGGCCAAAAATGTGAGTAAGGACAAAGTGCACGTTTCACATTGCTCTGGGGTGTCGGCGGCCAGCAAAATGTCATCGACATATTGTATGAGTGCCACGCCATCAGATAAAAAAAAGGAATCTAGTTGCCGCTTCAATGCCTGACTATAGATACTTGGACTTTCAGTATAGCCCTGGGGAACTCTACAAAATCTATACGATCTATTATTCAAAGTGAAACCGAAAAGGTATCGGCTGTCAGGTTGAATAGGGATCGAAAAGAAAGCGTTCTTCAAGTCTATAACAGAGAACGTCGTTGCTGTTGGTGGAACCAAAGTGAGAAGTGTCGTAATATCTGAAACCACAGGGTATTGGGGTATCACAATCTTATTAACCTACTTTAAATCGATAATTAATCGATAAACTCTGGTGTCAGTGTCTTTTTTCAAAATCGGTAGGATAGGGCTGTTACACACATTGTAAGGGACTTCTTCAACCACTCCAACTTTAATCAAATCCTGAACTATTTGAATGAGCGCCTCCTCCCCCTCCTGCGAAATCCGATACTGAGGCAGGCGCGGCAATACAGCTACCTCCTTCACACTGATGTGTACCGGAGGGATAATCATTTGTCCTACATCAGTATCAGACGCAGCCCACAAGGATTCAGGCAGAGAGGCCAATGCAGCTTCTACCGAAATCAAATACACCCTCTCCGTGGATGGATAATTGTCATTCAAAATAACATGCACTCCTTCAGGGGAGCACCGTATCGTGGCTCGAAAATATTTGAGCATATCCAAGCCAACGATATTGTCAGGGGTATTTGGAGAAAGCAGGAATGGACATGGTGCAGCAAACTGATCAACATAAAGTGCGAGAGGTTGTGATAGTAGGCTAACAGAAGGAGTTCCATCGAACCCTATTGACGTAATCGATGAGCCAGACAGGGGAGCCCTCGGAACCAATTTTCTAGACAAAGCGCTACGAGTAGCTCCGGTATCAACCAGGAACTTATCAGTAGAGCCCAAAACGTGTGCTGCAACATAAGGACCCCTCTGATCTACTGGCACTTCAACTGGTTCCTTACCCCATCCTACGCAATCCTATGCAAACCGTAAATCATGTTGTTCAGGAGGTGTGTAGTCAGACATCTGATACTGATTTCGTCGATCAAAAACATGGGACCCCTCACGGGACCGCACATTCGAATCAAATCTAGCCCTGTCATTCGTGTTGGATGGAGGACCTAGAAAGTTTCCTCTACCCCTTGCAAACCCTTGCCCCCGATGCGTGCGCAGCACCGGGCAATCACATGCCCAATGTCCCTTCATTTTACAATACGCACATTGATCCCGGGCTACATCAGTACGACCCTGTGAAGGAGTAGAAAAATTCCTACCACCCCGGTCACTTCCTCTACGCTGCTGCCCATAGACTTGCGCTAGCATAACTTTCGTTTTTAAATCTTTTCTTACTGAGCCATCGTCAGGAGGGATGCTGGCGTCGAGGTGGTCCAAGAACTTTCACTCGCTTTTAATCGAGCTGCAATACTTGGTAATAAGTTTGAAACATATTTATCGACAAAGAGATGGCAGCCCGTGTCGTCTGTAAGCGACTGACCGCTACAGTCATGAAACGTTTCTTCAAACCGCGTCAAAAAATCCGACACAGACTCATCTGTTTTCTGTTTGCAGGACGCTAACATAGTCCAATCAATCTTTTTAGGGGGAATAAGCGTTTTTAGTTTAGTTACTATGGCAGCGGGAGGATCTAAAATCGCTTGGGGCGGTTTCTGCGCAGGTTTTCTCTCCCTATCTTCATCCTCAAGGTCCGCCCATCTAGCTTTAAAAACCGCTTTCGAATCGACCTCCACATATCTAGTGGCAAAATAAGCACAAAGAACAAATCAATATCAGCTAAAGTCATAGTACAAGAATTCAGAGCCCCTTCAACTTCCTCATAAAACGCTGCAGGATTCTTTCGGGGATCGGGTAACGCTGCTTTTAATGCCATGACATCTGCTCTATTCCAAGGAGTATATACCCAATTATAAATAAAGTACCCTTGCGCATCAGGCGACCCCTTATCCGAACTAGTTCCCACTCCCTTAGGGGGAACGTACAACGGCGCTGCCTCCCGCATCGGCTTAGCATGCACAGTGTCGATCTTATCTGAATAGAAGATGGGTGATTGCTTCCCGGCGCCAGGCAGGCCCGAAGACTCATCGTTGGCCTTCCGTTTCCGTGCCTCTTCCCGTAGTCGTAACGTTTCATCCCGTAACGCAAAAAGTCGTCGAACTGCGTTGGGCACCTGGGAAGAAGGAAAAAGACCTTTACGTAATTCTTTAGCATCAGCTACTACATCCTCTGGTTCAAAAACATCGGTGCATTTCCGAAATGCGGACACCACTTCATCAGAAAGAAAACTAACAAAGTACAATCTTTCTCTATCCTCCCATTTTTCAAGATCAGTTAACACATCAGTCAGAGACACAGTATCATACGATCGGTCGATAACATAGACCGTGTATCCCTCTTCTAATCGGACGGTCTGGAATCCGAGTCTCCTCCATGCGGGGCAGACGGGCCAGCGTAGGGCGGAGGTGAACGATCTAATAACGAAAAATCATCAACCGATTTATTAAGGACAGGATAGAGTGGCTGGCGAACAGGGTATTGGCCAGATATTTGCAATCGCCGTTCTTTCTCCTGCTTCTCCACTACTTACTTAGCTTCACGCTGTTTAGTTTCATGCGCCTTCTCACGTTCACTCTTTCGCTGCTCTTTCTCAATCAGTGCTTGCTCACGCTTCTCACGTTCTCGTACTTCTTTCACCTACATACGTACACACTCAAACATATCTGGTCGCACTCTCCGCTTACACAGACACTGCTCCACATACTCAATCTTTCTCAAATCAAACGATCCATACATAGGCCATCGCAACTCAGGATCCTTCTTGGTATATTTCCTCCACAACGTGCTGTACATTATGGGGGAAAGACCAAATTTCACATACATGTCCCTATTCCGCGTTCCCTCTGGGGGAGCCGGCTGAGATTCTTCAAGCACCAACCGGTCATTTCCAAAACAGCAGCACCACTTACAAAGTCCGCTAAAAACGGGCATGTCTAAAAAAATAATGCAGAATATGCAATATTACAATAAAATGGCACTTAAAACGTTGCGCCGTTCAAATTCAAAAGTCAGGAGAAATGTACCCACATTGCCCGCCTATATGGGTTGCAACTCATATATCACAATCAAAAACACATTCACAAATGACTAGTCAATTTCAAATTCAAACAAATTAGTCGGGGCATGCGTATCCTAAAACTGCCTTGCCAATCAAGACTCAAAAGCTCGGGGCAAGTATCGTACCACGATCCTTACCAATCAAGAGCGTCCATATTCCAACTGCCAAGTTCTGAATTCGCCCAAACGGCCACTATACGGCAAACCGACAGAAGAGGTCTCAGTCGAGGACCGGCGCCACCCAGACGGTCAGATCGGAAGGGAAGGAAGAATACCTCGGATGCCAGGACTAAAGGTGCCGCTGGCAGTGATCATGTCCCCGGCAAGGTTCCAATCCTTCGTCACGACCAGTCCTTCGAGCATCCGAGTCGCCGATGAGCCCCATGATGGGCGCCAATTGATGAGTTTAGGCCTCAGCCAGGCCTGCAGATGCGAAAGGTTCGCTCTTCTGTACACAAGTAGTCCTCAGACTATATAAAAACTTGGCACGGAAACTAGAAATACAAAAACAAAAATTAATAAACCTTTAAAGGTGGTACTACAGCCCACACAACACCCTTCAGTATTGTACAAGGTAGCACAAAGAACACGGACATGCGGTCCCCTTTTATACCAAAAGAAGGGGCTCATAAGTGGGCGGTTACAGCAGAAGAACATGATTTACAACCATATAAGGACATTTCTTGAACATAATCAATACATGGTGGAGCGAATGGTCTCGCGAACCCCCTGAATGCACATTCCAATCCCCTCTAATCAGAAACAGATGTTGCACGTACTGAGCATGCGCTAGATAGGCTGGAACTATTTATAGCTTGTTGCTAGGCAAACTCCAGAGGTGATGGTCAGTGAGGTAGGACTTGCTGCATGGCGAGCACATGGCACGATGTAACCTACAAGATGGAGGCCCGAAAACAAAATGGAGTCTGGCCGGACAATAGTGAAACATAAGAAAACTTCCTTGAAGATGTTATAATATGTCTTCAGCGGATGCTTAACATTTATCGCTGTTTTATTTACAACAAGTTAGATAAAGGTAGCCCTGCTGCTTTAATTCTCTTCGATTTCAGTGCTGCGTCTGATGCAGTTTTTTAAAATATTCTTCTCCAAAGATTAGATGAGGTAGGTGTGCAGGGCAAGGCTTTGATTTGAATAGGTACTTTCCTGCACGCCCATGTCTTCCAGGTACAATCAATTAATCAATTTTTATAGTGCAGCTACTAACCCGTGAGGGGTTCAAGGTGCTGGGGGATTGGTGGGTGTGAGAAGTTGGCCTGGTATATAATGCTCACTAATTCTAGTGATCACTTTGTACCATGCCAAGCAACCCTTATGATGATTGGTTGTAAGTCAACCTTATAGACCAGTTATCCTAGTGGTAACGTGGACAAAGCAGTCTTAGGCTAAACTCTGAAAGGCATGTGAAGCCAGCTGTATTACCATACACAACCCCCTTGAATACCAAATGAAAGGACACCACACAGATATATATTGAAAATATATATAGATTTATTAACTAAAAGTATCCCTTGGACTCTTTATGAGCACAGAAGCACAAGCGTTAAACACAAGACAGTTTAAAATACACAAAAGTTGCACAATATGGATGAGCCCTAGGGGCCACCTAAACCATATACTAAGAAAGTGGTATAAGAGATACCAATCTGAAAGGAAACAGGCCTAGGGCCTTGGGAATCGCTGGAGCTGATTGGGACTAGCAGTGACTAAGTGGGGAAAGGCCCGCAGGACTCGGGTGCAGTGTTTAAAGTGCACACACTCACCAATGCAAAATCTATGGTGCGTAAAAAGTACAAAGTTAGTTAGTTCGGAACCTTCCGAGTGACCTAGAAAGCTGAAACTTGAGACACAGGCCCTAGAGATGTGTACCAGTGTAGGAACACCGGCGGAGCTGAGTTACCTCACCCACAGGAAGCGGGTGCATAGGGTCAAAGTAGTGTTGGGTTTCTTCACGCTGTTCGATGGTGCTTGGATCTGAAGATGCTGCAGGCGGCTCGATGTGAAGAGTTCTGGTGGATCCAAGGGTGGATCTGAAGTTGTGAAGACCTGAAAGCAGAGGGGACAATGTTCAAAGTCACTAGCCAGTGACTACCGTGGAACCAGATTGGAACCAGGCGATGTCTGGTGCAAACAGGCGTTGAGGTGTAGCTTCTCTCTGCAACCACGTGGACACCGGGGATTGAGGATGTCTAGGAGTCAGTCATAAGCTGTCCCACGTAGACTTCTCGCTGTTGGCGGTGTCGGCAACTTGATCGGAGCAAACAGGCCTTGGCTAATGCAAGCCATGCAGGAGTCAAAAAAGGCTTAACACTCGGACCAGCAAGGTCAGAGCGGGTGCTCCTTTTTACAGGAGCTAGGGCAAGTCTGGAGCAACCAGACCCGCAGTGTAGTTCTTCGGTTTCGTCGCCAAGATGGCCGCTGACCACGTGGCTAGTGGCCGGGATGGCACGTCGAGTGGCACAATGCAAAAGGGAGAAACAAACAGGAGGTACCAGGTCAGATCACTTATCTACGTGCTGTGTCATGCCCAAAAGACCACTACACCAACATGTCCTCACAGAGATAATACTGGGTTAGAAAAATTCCCATCAGCCCACCGTTATTGGTGGAGTGTCGTCATGTGGGATGTAAACCATGAACCATAATTTCTCCCAATGCACCTGATGATGATGCGGAGATAGGTTCTGGAAGGTGTTATTCTAAACCACAGTATTTCAAAGGTAGAACCAATGGAGTGCAGTGCTTGTGTAAAAGAAAACAAAGGTGATTGTAAAATTGGCTCCTGAGACAAAAAATATGTTTATTCAGTATTGTCCAGGGTCAAGAATAAAAACAACGCCTCATAGTCTTAAAGAATGGCTATGTCATGGCGTAGTGCATAGTGGTCGACATGTTTCAGCTGGGAGGACAACTAGTCCGAGCTTTCTTCAGGACCGTAAGATGTTAAGCATCTGCACTGTGTGAGACATAAAGTGTAATTAACATTTTGGATTAATCCTACCGGATCTTTGAGCCCAAAGTATTCCCTGGTAGTCATCCAACTGGTCGTGATTTTCCTGAATAGGAAAAAAGGGGGGTGTGAGAGGCAATTGTGATATAATGGCACTTTAAAAACACAACACAACAAGAATAAGCAGGGCAGCAGAAAACTGTTCTCCGCCTTTCAGAAGCTGCATAAGTCTCCTGATTTACAACTCAATTAGTTACACAATGTTTATTGATCTATGTTCTACTCACCCAACAATCTGTGGGAGAACACCTCACCTCACCCGGCACCCACTCGGAAAGAAGGAGGCCCGCTCTGTTAGAAATGGAAAAGTGTAGTGACCTCTAATGAAAATTCTATTGAGGTTCAGAGTGAATATGCTCTACTTATCCATATATATATATACACACTAACAAATACTAGTTGATTAAAAAGAGACTCAACCCAGACAGAAAACATGGTTATGACTAGGCTAGGGGATAATGCTGGTTGTAAAGATGGTTCCATAGGTGAGCTATAGATACTGGCTAAACCCACATATAGGAGTTTCTTAAGAGCATAGTGTAGGAGAGACCAAAGAGTCTAAATTGGTGCAAGTGGGACAACCAAACTAAAGTTAAGTAAACAGGGCTTAAGATTAGTATTCCTAGTTACCAGATCTTAGGTTCAGATGGAGCCATACCTGTCCGTCGGTACCCCAATGGCCGCGTCCAAGTGGGAGTGGAGGTGATCTAAGCTGTGTAAAACTCCATCTTAAATACCCAGTCTAATTGGTCAATTCGGGAAAAAAAGCGCGAAAAACGGCGCTTTTTTATGAACCGAGCATGTACATTGGTTCGCGCTGCCTGACTCTTGTTATAAATGGCAGCGAAAGATAAACGCGCTTGCGCTGCAAGCTAGCACCATTCTGAAACGCTGACGCTCTGGCGCGTGTGGTGTGTATGAGCAGCGAAAACTGAATCGCGCATGCGCCGTGCGGGAGCGCAGTGCGCATGCGCGAAGGGAAAACACCGCTTGCGTGTAGCAGCGGTAGCGGCTGCACTGGATAGATTGCAGATGCGCCTGCGCGAAGCAAGCATTTTGTTCATGATGTATGTTTGTATATACCCAAAGCTTAATTTATGCCCTTAATTAGATTTGTAAACACAGAACATCATAACAAAAAATAATCTATGTTTCACAGGCATGTCAGGGTGTATATAGGCGAGCCTATTATGCATTGAGGGAAAACAGTAATAGGAATGAAAGGATGCCGATCCACACACAGGGGACTAAGAGGTTGGTGTATGACCTACATATATATCTGTTATATGTGTCTGTGAATGATCCTACAGTGTATATGCCCGTTATATAAGGCAATATTGACTGGAAATGTCAACATTACCAAGTGCCGGGAGAAGATGTATTACTAAGGGACCTATATACTTATATCTGTCAGTAATTGTATATAGTCACAAACTCAAAGGCACTTATAGTTTTAATTAAGCAGACAGGTTGTTGTTAGCGCAACCATGGTTAGTTATAAAGATGCCCATGGTATGTCATCATTGAGACCCTTAGAGTTGCTTTGTAGTTGGAAAACCCATTTCTGCTCTTTTCTAAATAGGAATTTAGAGACATCATTTATATGAGTGGGGATGTATGGATGTTCTAGAACCACCCATCTCATGTCTTCTGCTGTGTGTTTGCAGATCAGGAAGTGGTTTGTGAGTTTGGTTGCCTGCTTGTGACACCTAATAGTGCTCTTGTGCTCTCCAATCCTGATTTTGATTTTGCAGGTTGTATATCCAATATATCTGAGAGAACAAGGGCAGGTGATCATATAGATCACGTTCTCTGTATTACAATTTGTGTGTTTCTTAAGGACCCAGGTCCTCCCTGAACCCAAATCAATGGTGTTGGTTTTACTAGTCTGAGGACAGACACTACAAGATCCACATGGGTGATGGCCAGTGACTGGTGGGAGATCCCATAGAGTGGTTGGTCCTACGGTGTTTTGTGTCCTGGGTCTCGTATGGACCAACGTGTCACGTAAGCTTGGCGCTCTTTTAAATGAAAAAAGAGGTAAGGGGATGTTGGCATTTGTAGTATTGAGAATCCCCCAGTGTTTTCGCACTGCTTTCTGAAGTCTGTTGGATTGTACGCTGAAAGTACTCACAAATGTTAGTCTCTCAAGAGGTGGTTTTGGAGGACGTCTATCCAACAGCGCCTCACGATTGTTGTTTGAGGCCCTTTTCCATGCTCTTTTCACAAGATGTGTTGGGTATTCTCGTTCCTGTAATTGTTTGGAAAGGGTCTTTGCATGTTTGTTAAATAGTGCTTGAGATGAACAATTCCTCCTCACTCTGAGGAATTGTCCTACGGGGAGGTTCTCCTTCAGGGAGCGTGGGTGGTGGCTGTTGAAGAGCAGCAGAGAATTTCTCGCCATAGGTTTAGTGTATAATTCACTTTGTAGACTGCCAGCCTCAGGAAAGATGGACAGGTCTAGGAACGAGAGTCTGACACGACTATGTTCCAGTGTGAATTTGAGGAACTGATTTCGTTCATTCAGCCATAAGTGAAAGGACTCGATCTCACTCTCAGTACCTCGCCATACCATCAGGATGTCATCTATATATCTCCTCCATAGTACCACTTGGTGGAAGAAGGGATTACTATGGTGGAGAACAAGATCTTGCTCAAATTGATGGACATAGAGGTTGGCGAGGCTAGGGGCAAAAACACTCCCCATCGATGTCCCTGAGACTTGCAGGAATAGTTGTTCCTCAAATTTGAAAACATTTTCTTTCATTGCTATTTCAGCACATGCAAGAATGAAGTTCACGGGGGTGATGCTGTCCAGCTCTTCCAATGATAGAAGGTGTCTGATGGTGTCAAGAGTATCCTGCTGGGGTATGCAGGTGTAGAGGGACTCGACATCAAAGCTGGCTAATATGTCGGTCTCTACATTAAACTCGATATCAGGTAGTAATCGAAGTACATCAGCAGTGTCTTCCAAATATGTGGGCATTTTCTTAACAAGAGGTCTGAGAAAGACATCTACGAAGGTTGACAAAGGCTCCAGTAAAGAGCCAATCCCGGAAATGATGGGACGTCCCGGAGGTGGGCTGGTGGCCTTATGGATCTTTGGTAAACAGTAGAAGCCAGGGGTGACGGGGTTCTCTGTTACCAAAAATCTTGCCTCCTGAGATGTGATCCACCTTTCATTCAGTCCTTCATCTACCAGATTTTTCATCAGTGACAGTAGACGAGGGGTGGGGTCTTCAGACAGACGGCGGTAGAATTGCTGGTTATCCAGTTGTCTAAGACATTCTTGTCGGTATTGGGCCATGTCTAGAACTACCATCACACCCTCTTTATCCGCCGGTTTTATAATGATTGTCGAATCTTTAGTGAGACTGGTGACGGCCTGTCTTTCTGCTTTTGAAAAGTTCTGGAAGGTTTCGGACTCCATATCTTGTATCTGTGCAACATCATATCTGACTGCTTGTTCGAATGTAGTTACAAGCGATGGTACTTGATGACTCAGGGGGGTGAAGGTGGATTTTGGTC
This sequence comes from Lissotriton vulgaris, assembly GCF_964263255.1. NCBI lineage: Eukaryota > Metazoa > Chordata > Amphibia > Caudata > Salamandridae > Lissotriton > Lissotriton vulgaris. Next base: position 167,998,164 of record NC_141688.1, on the reverse strand, counting down.
GCAACCCGGTATTCCTGGGTTCATCACTGCTACTGTCAGGAGATTCAGTTCTATCTTTGAAAAAGAAATGCAAGCGCACCTTGCGAAAGAATTTCTCTAGTTCAGTCCTCATCAAGAAGGGGTCCCCCTTGTTGGTGGGGACAAAGCCTAGGCCTTTTCCCAAGACTGTCTGTTCAGCCAGTGTCAAAATACGGGAGCTTAAGTTCACTATTAGATCCCGTTCGTCTCTGCACTGCTGCTCTGTTGAGCTGCCTTCCTGCTCCGTGTGTTGGGAACTGAGATGTCGGGGTCCCATTGGACCGTTTGCTGTCCTCTTCTTTTGCCCCGGTTTTGTCCTCGGCCACGTCTTAAAAAAGACTGGTTAGGAAAAAACTGGGGGGGTTGTCCAAATGGATTCATTTGTTGCGGGAATGGTGGTGGAGGTTGAAAGCCCCACGGCCCTGGATGCCACCAACAATGCAAAAGGGCCCCACGCAGATCGTGGAGATGCTGGAGGGCTGATCTTCGGTGCAAGGGCTGCTCGGTGGTGGGGATTCTCAGTCCCCAAAGCACAACATCGAAGATGCCTCTGGTGCTATGCAGTCAGCTCTTTGGGTGTCTTCCAAGATGTCCGGTCCCACGTCTCTCGGTGCCTCCACGGGTCCCTTCTTTGCAGGGACTGTGGATCGGGCTGTAAGAAGTCTGGAAGTCTGGGTCTTGTCAGGCTCTGGGCTCGGGCACAGGCGGGAGGCAACGGCAAAGCAGATGTCGATTCGCTGGTTGGTACCTGTGTTCACAGGGTGGCCACTCCTAGGCCACAAGGGAGATTCTCTTCAGTCTTCTGTGCAGCAGAATGTCGAAGTCCAGTCTTCTTCTTTGTTTAAAGTTGATTTCAGGATGATCTGCTGTGCAATGGCACTGCTCCCACTCTTATTCCCAATCTGAGGGGTGGATCACCTACTAGGTCCCTCCTCTGGGTGGAACCAGGAAGGGGGGCGGTTACACCCCCTTTCCTTTGTCCATCTCCTCGCCAGGCCTGGGTCTGGAAAGTCCCAGGACCGGTTTGGACTGGCTTATGCACGGGGACACCTTGTGTGCCCCGGGCATGTCTCAATCTATTCAGCCCTGTTCGACCCAATACACAAAACCCTGTCTGGGTGGTGCTCGCACCTCCCAAGGCAGGAAACCCTTTGTCCAAGCCTCCCTCGCTGGAAGGACTCCCAGCAGCAGGAGGTCAGACTTGTGTCTGATGTGGCAGCATCCATTTTGTGATGCTGAGGCTCTGGTTAACTTTAACCGGGGTTAAGGCTACACACATGTCGTGTCCCTCTAGAAGGGTGGAATGCTATCCCCGTCGACAGAACTGTCGAGGGGATAGTATTCCAATTCGTATGACACCTTACTCAACATGTTTTTATAAAGCCAAACCAAAGATAGCATATAACCACGAGGATTATAATGCACTTAAGAGTATATGATATGGCAATATCCCGGAACAGCTAAGGGAGTGGTTCCCGACAGCTGCAGACAGGCTCAGCTCATGCTAGAGCACCATCTCACATATTTCCAAGCACTCTGCCTCCAGGATTGATGAGGCCTTCCATAGGAGTGGCTGATAGGAACATATGTGTCCAGTTTAAGGTCAGATACAGGGATACTATATCTAAGTAAGAGGTGATTACACCAACTTACCCCAGCTGAGTGATCAGCCAGTTGTGTCAAATGTGGAGGCCAGGCCAGGGGTGGCACAATACATGCTGCAGCCCCTGGTAGGCCTTGGAAACACCTATGCCCTGGGTACCTAGGGTACACTGTTACAGGGGCCAATAAGGTGAACCAGTTCCAATTGTGTATGCACCTAAGGTACATGGAGTCCATTTTATGGAGAGAGCAATTAGCCTGGGGCCCTGAATAGCAGGATCCCAGGCCAACTATGTCAAAAACCAGCTAAACACCAGGCAAAAAGTTTGGGGGTAACCATAGTCAGATATCCACCTTCCTACATAACCCCCCCAAACAAAAGGAGATAAGGCTATCCTTGACCAGGTAAGCCTATATTGCCTAAGTGGCCATATAAGGAAGTACCAGCTCTGGCTTGGTAACCCCCGTCTCATGGTCCACTAAGCAATCCCTCACCCTAAGGGTATCTGAGGGTCTCCACCATAGGGAGTCTCTACCTGTGGTGTGTCTTTGCAAAGTTAAAGGCTGGTGTTGGGATGGAGTACTGAAGTGAGATTCCTCTGTAGGACTCAGCTTCCTCCAATCACTCTCCACCATGTGTGCCTTTTTTTCCTTGACTGAGTTGCACTGTGCTCTCAGGGTCAACCTCTGGCTACCTAAAGCTGGAGGCTGAGTCCCTCTGTTTGGCTCACTGGAGGGACAGTTCAGGTTTGGGCCCTTAGGGTCCCAGGTTTGGCTGTGCCCAACAATATCCTTCTGGGGGAGGTCCCTAACTACTTTTAAGGGGGATCCCTCAGGACTTTTTAAAGTTTGCACCTCACTAGGGCTACTAGTTTCGGTGCCCCTAATCTGTTGATGGGGGTGCTTTATTTGACAGGGGGCCCTTTGGTTCTCACTGTCCTTCTTGTCCTCTGCAGCCCTGGGCTGAGTAAGGCAAGGTAGAGAGGGGCAAGTTACCTGCTCCAGACTGGGTCCCACCTGAGAAGGGTCCACTGCCATCAGAGGCTCTGTCAGGCCAGGCCTAACAACCTCTGGGACAGTTCCTTCATCAGGGGTAAGATCAGTTCCCTGAGGAGGCTGATCCTTTCCTAAAGTCTGGTGGGAGGGAGATTTCTCTTCCCCCTCAATGCTCTCAGTTTGGGTGGAGTGATCCATAATTTCAGGCTTCACTACCCATGTATCAGTTTGAGTTTGGGCTGTGGCCATCACAGCCCCTCCAACCTTTTCAGGAGGAGACTCAGTTTGGGTATGGGCTGTTACCATCACAGTCCTGCTACTCTTTTCAGGAGGGAATTTAGCTAAAGATGGGGCTGAGGTTTGCTCAGCCCTCCCAACCTTTTCAGGAAGGACATCTTGGATTGGGGCTGTAGCCATCACAGCCCACTAACCTTTCCATGGAGATTTACCATTCTAGAACGGGTTTGCTGTTCAACCTCAGCCCAGGCTGAGATTTCCAAATCATTACCCAGTAGGCAATCTACAGGTACGTTTGCTGACACTGCCACTCTCTTTGGGCCAGTGACACCTCCCCAGCTAAGATTGACTACTGCCATGGGATGATTGGTTTCTATGCCATCAATGTTTGTCACCTGATATTTGTCATCAGGTAAAAGTTGCCTTGAGGGGACTAGACATTCAGCCCCATGGTGATGCTAGCCCCTGTGTCTCTGAAGGCCTCAACATTCAAACCATTGATGAGGGGCTCCTGTCTATACTTGCTCAAAGTGTTTGGGCAAGCAGTGAAATTGGCAAACCCCATGTCAGTCTAATAGACAAGAGTATCTGAGTTAGGGGACCTGGATAGGCCAGAGTCCACCTGTACTCCAAAAGTAAACCCACCCAAATTTTTGGGGGTGCTCCCACCACCTGGGGGACCACTGCTAACAGTGACAGGAGGTGTTGGGGCCTTACCTGGAGGTAGATTCTCCTTATTGCCATTCTTGGGACAACAGCTGTCTGTTTTGTAATGCCCAACCTGTTTACAGGTATGACAATTAGGCTTTTTCTGGGTTGAAGAAGTGTCTTGGGACCCACCCCCATTCTTGGAGTTTTGGGGCCCTGGGGAAGTCTTTTCTTTACTTTTATCCCCACCCTTCTCTTGAGGTTTGGTAGTCTCGTTCTTTTGGTCACCACCCTGGTTCTTAGGCCTGATCCTGGTTCTGACCCATTTGTCTGCCCTCCTACCCAATTCTTGTGGGGAGGTCAGATCAGAGTCAACCAGGTGCTGATGTAGAAGCGGATTTTGACAATTACTTAAGATTTGCTCTCTCATAATTAAATTATACAATCCTGTATAGTCAGTAACCTTACTTCCCAGCAACCAGCCCTTCAGAGCCTTAGTGGCACATTCAACAAATTCAGACCAGTCCTGAGTCTGTGTCTTCTGGGTATCTCTGAACATTAACCTGTACTGTTCAGTGGTTAAGCCTAACCCATCAATCAGAGCACTCTTCAGGACCATGTAGTTTCTAGAATCCCCATCACTAACTGTGAGGAGTCTGTCGCTGGCTCTACCTTCAAAGGAGAGCCACAAGATTGCTGCCCACTGCTCCTGAGGGATCTGCTGTACCATGCAGGCTCTCTCAAGTGCAGTCATCCATTTGTGGATGTCATCCCCAGCTTTGTAGGGGGGCACAATCTTACTCAGGTTTCTTGTATCAAAAGACCTGTCTTTATCCTTAGGGATAGTGCTGCCACCAGTGGATCCTAATCCACTCTCTCTAGGCTGTCTTGCTCTAGCAAGTTTCTCTTGGGCCAGGGCAACCTCTAACTCTTGTCTCTGGATCCGCAATTCAGCCTCTCTCATTTTGGCCTCATGTTCCCTTCTCTGAGGGCTAGTCATCTCCCTTCTGGAGTGACCATGAGAACCTCTAGAAGCATGGGAGTTGTTAGATTCACCTGAGTGAGTCCTTCTTCTCCTAGGCTTCTGGTTAAGTCCACCTGGGGGTCTGAATGGGTTGTTCACAGATTCAGTCCCAAATAGGCTTAAGTTAGCCTGGTTCAGTCTATTGACCAGCACCTGACTATTTCTGTCATCATCAGACTCACTGCTCCCCCTTCTGTCTCTTCTTCCTCTTCCTCCTCCTCATCTACCTGCGGAGCTCCAGTGATGGGGGCTTCCTCATCTATCAGGACTATAGGGACAGGGGCTTCTGCAGTGTCATCCTCTGAAGGAGAGCCTCCTCCAGCATTCCCTGTGGGGTCTGCCTTAGAGGTCTTTAGAGTCTCAGACTGGTCTAAGATCTCTCTAAGGTGCTCTGTAGTAGTGGAAGGCCCTGTCTTCAGACCCCTTAAGACACAAAGCTGTCTTAATTCCTTAAAGGAAAAAATAGCAAATTTGGATGGTGCCCTTGGAGGGTCACTCTCAACAGAGACATTCCCAGTGGAACCCACTGCTCCAGACATTGCTCTAGTGTGGGTGGATATGTTGCAATCTACCTACACTGGTGTTTACCTACTAAACCTATCTAGTAGTTGTAGTCAGGGTGTGCTACTCCCTTTCCTCTACAACAACTAAGTTCAGTAGAACTTAAGTATACTAGTCTTGTTTTATATGTACCTAGCAGGTACCTGTATGATCTTTCAAATGATAATCTCAAAGATTGTAATGGTAAAACAACAGCAAGCTCAGATCCCACCGCTGCCACCAATGTGAGAAGTTGGCCTGGTATATAATGCTCACTAATTCTAGTGATCACTTTGTACCATGCCAAGCAACCCTAATGATGATTGGTTGTAAGTCAACCTTATAGATCAGTTATCCTAGTGGTAACGTGGACAAAGCAGTCATAGGCTAAACTCTGAAAGGCATTAGAAGCCAACTGTATTACGATACACAACCCCCTTGAATACCAAATGAAAGGACACCACACAGATATATATTGAAAATATATATAGATTTATTAACTAAAAGTATCCCCTGGACTCTTTATGAGCACAGGAGCACAAGCGTTAAGCACAAGACAGTTTAAAATACACAAAAGTTGCACAATATGGATGAGCCCTAGTGGCCACCTAAACCATATACTAAGAAAGTGGTATAAGAGATACAAATCTGAAAGGAAACAGGCCTAGGGCCTTGGGAATCGCTGGAGCTGTTCGGGACTAGCAGTGACTAAGTCGGGAAAGGCCCGCGGGACTCGGGTGCAGTGTTTAAAATGCACGCACTCACCAATGCAAAGTCTATGGTGCGTAAAAAGTACAAAGTTAGTTAGTTCGGAACCTTCCGAGTGACCTAGAAAGCTGAAACTTGAGACACAGGCCCTAGAGATGTGTACGAGTGTAGGAACACTGGCGGAGCTGAGTTACCTCACCCACAGGAAGCGGGTGCATAGGGTCGAAGTAGTGTCGGGTTTCGTCACGCTGGCTGATGGTGCTTGGAGCTGAAGATGCTGCAGGCGGCTCGATGTGAAGAGTTCCGGTGGATCCAAGGGTGGATCTGAAGTTGTGAAGACCTGAAAGCAGAGGGGACAATGTTCAAAGTCACTAGCCAGTGACTACCGTGGAACCAGATTGGAACCAGGCGATGTTGGGTGCAAACAGGCGTTGAGGTGTAGCTTCTCTCTGCAGCCACGTGGACACCGGGGGTTGAGGACATCCAGGAGTTGGTCACGAGCTGTCCCACGTAAGCTTCTCGCTGTTGGCCGTGTCGGCAACTTGATTGGAGCAAACAGGCCTTGGCTAATGCAAGCCACGCAAGAATCAAAAAAGGCTTAACATTTGGACCAGCAAGGTCAGAGTAGGTGCTCCTTTTTACAGGAGCTAGGGCAAGTCTGGAGAAACCAGACCCGCAGTGTAGTTCTTTGGTTTCATCACCAAGATGGCCCCTGACCACGTGGCTAGTGATGGCGCGTCGAGTGGCACAATGCAAAAGGGCCCCACGCAGTTCGTGGAGATGCTGGGGGGCTGATCTTCGGTGCAAGGGCTGCTCGGTGGTGAGGGTTCTCAGTCCCCAAAGCACAACATCAAGAATGCCTCTGGTGCTCCGCAGTCAGCTCTTTGGGTGTCTTCCAAGATGTCCGGTCCCACGTCTCTCGGTGCCTCCACGGGTCCCTTCTTTGCAGGGACTGTGGATCGGGCTGTAAGAAGTCTGGAAGTCTGGGTCTTGTCAGGCTCTAGGCTCGGGCACAGGCGGGAGGCGGCGGCAAAGCAGATGTTGATTCGCTGGTTGGTACCTGTGTTCACAGGGTGGCCACTCCTAGGCCACAAGGGAGATTCTCTTCAGTCTTCTGTGCAGCAGAATGTCGAAGTCCAGTCTTCTTCTTTGTTTAAAGTTGATTTCAGGATGAGCTGCTGTGCAATGGCACTGCTCCCACTCTTATTCCCAATCTGAGGGGTGGATCACCTACTAGGTCCCTCCTCTGGGTGGAACCAGGAAGGGGGGCGGTTACACCCCCTTTCCTTTGTCCAGCTCCTTGCCAGGCCTGGGTCTGGAAAGTCCCAGGACCGGTTTGGACTGGCTTATGCACGGGGACACCTTGTGTGCCCCGGGCATGTCTCAATCTATTCAGCCCTGTCCGACCCAATACACAAAACCCTGTCTGGGGTGGTGCTCGCACCTCCCAAGGCAGGAAACCCTTTGTCCAAGCCTCCCTCGCTGGAAGGACTCCCAGCAGCAGGAGGTCAGACTTGTGTCTGTGGTGGCAGCATCCATTTTGTGATGCTGAGGCTCTGGTTAACTTTAACCGGGGTTAAGGCTACACACATGTCGTGTCCCTCTAGAAGGGTGGAATGCTATCCCCGTCGACAGAACTGTCGAGGGGATAGTATTCCAATTCGTATGACACCTTACTCGACATGTTTTGATAAAGCCAAACCAAAGATAGCATATAACCGTGAGGATTATAATGCATTTAGGAGTATATGGTATGGCAATATCCCGTAACAGCTAAGGGAGTAGTTCCCGACAGCTGCAGACAGGCTCAGCTCATGCTAGAGCACCATCTCACATATTTCCAAGCACTCTGCCTCCAGGATTGATGAGGCCTTCCATAGGAGTGGCTGATAGGAACATATGTGTCAAGTTTAAGGTCAGATATAGGGATACTATATCTAAGTAAGAGGTGATTACACCAACTTTCCCCAGCTGAGTGATCAGCCAGTTGTGTCAAATGTGGAGGCCAGGCCAGGGGTGGCACAATACATGCTGCAGCCCCTAGTAGGCCTTGGAAACACCTATGCCCTGGGTACCTAGGGTACACTGTTACAGGGGCCAATAAGGTGAATCAGTTCCAATTGTGTATGCACCTAAGGTACATGGAGTCCATTTTAAGGAGAGAGCAATTAGCCTGGGGCCCTGAATAGCAGGATCCCAGGCCAACTATGTCAAAAACCAGCTAAACACCAGGGAAAAAGTTTGGGGGTAACCATAGTCAGATATCCACCTTCCTACAGTGGGTGGGCCTGCTGATCCATCTAGGTTCAGTTAAAGAAATTGGTCCTAAGATCCTGCTTGAATTGGGTCATCAAGACTGGGTTAGCATGAGGTGGAGGCGCAGGGTGTTCCAGGTCTTGGTAGCGAACTTGGAGAAGCAGTTCTCGTCTTGTGGATCCGAGGGAAGGAGGCAAGGGCTAGTTGGGTGGAGCGTAGATGTCTGGCAGGAACGGGGAATGTGAGGCGTTGGTTCAGGTATGCTGTTCCAGTATTGTGGAGGGCTTTGTAGGCATGTGTAAGGAGCTTGAAGGTGATTATGTTGTTGACTGCGAGCCAGTGAAGGTCATGAAGGTGTTCGGTGATATTGCTTTGGTGGAGGATGTTGAGGTGACAAGTGTGTGTGTGACCATTTTCTTGCATTGGTAGGGATCCATTTGAAGATCGCTTGAAGCATGAGTAGCACGAGGACGATATGGCGTTGATTTGATGGTTCATTGTGGTGCTTGGTGTTCGGGCGTGTTCTGGGGTGAGCTGAAGCACGGCTGTACAGCTCCTGAGAACCTGGGGCCTGGGAGATGGAGCCCAGCTCAGTCTGGCTGCACAAGTGTGTGCCTGTGTGTGGCCGGAGCCCCGGCAACCGAGGTGGTTGCTGAGGCCAGTAGTGTGTCTCTCTTCTACTATCTACGCCTCAGCCGTGTTTGCAGCTGCATCCCTCCTGAGACCTGCCCCTGTTTGCCTCTTTTGACTCCCTGCTTTGCTTCCCATCCCTCAGTTCCGCCTTCCTGCTTTTGCAGCTCCTAAGAGGCATCAGGGTTCAGTGCTCAGGCCTGCCTGTCCCCAGAGAGATAAGACTGTGTACTGCGGTCCACGGCTAGAGGTGAGCAGTGGGGCTTAAGTAAGCATGGAGGCTATACTCAGCCCTCGCAAAGTGTGAGCCCGGCCACCGGCGGAAGCGGCCCAACCGGGCCGGGTGAGGCTTGCTGCTGCTTGCCCGTCCTGCTACAGTTAACATTAAACAACAACTAAGACAAAGAGGTGCATGGAAAGACATCCTGTTTTGGAAATTTAGTGAACTTGGGCATGTGCCCTTTTAGAAGTGGGCGAAAAAGTGGCATTTCTCCCTCAGTAGGGGGTAACTGCAACTTCCAAACAGACTACAGATGAACACAGTAAAAGAAAAGGCAGCTGCTCACTTGATGTGGCGAGTGAAAGAGCATGTGAGGTATAGAAGGAGCACTGGGTAAAAGCTCATTTTTAATTTTCTAACTTTCATTTTTTAACTGATCAATCTCAATTAAACCCCTGACGTGCCCCTGGATGTCTTCACCTGAGGCTCAGCCCACCCAAGGGAGTTGATTCCCTCATAGGGCAGTCAAGGACCCTAATGCAGATTCGACAGAATCCCTTTATACACTGGTGGAAACTATCACATAGATTAGTTTACCAATGACATGCCAACGCTACGCCAAAAAAACAAGATGCAGAGGTCAGGCATAACACCATCTGATGCATCTGATGTGCTGACATTTACCCAGGAAGGATTTAAACACACCCCTAGTTCCCTGTGCCATGATTAACCTTAAAAAGAAGGCCACAACGGCGGCAGAGGTCCCCAAAACCCCTAAAGATGCAGCTTGTGCGTTGTACCCCAATCCATTACCAATTATACCTGCACCCACATCTACACCTAAGGATAGCAAAGATAGCAATAAGGACAGCAGAATCTGCAAGGGTGGTATTCCACAACCAGTGAAGAAAATATAAATAACAGATTACTTCAAACGGAGATACAGCGGCAACATCAAGTTCCCTGGTAGATACAATATCTCTTATAACATCACCCCCCAGAGCCAATAGCAGATACAACTGGGTGCTTCAGGTGTCAGGAGACAGCAAAATAATAGAAATCTCTTAGGAAAGTCCTCCTGATAGTATGCTGGCTGAAATCGAGGTGACAACCAGTGTTTACGGAAAAGACTAAAAAGGCAATAATGCTATTTGTACCACAACTAGCCTTACCTCTACTCATAGCCCGCCGCAAGCCCAAATCCCATTTAAAATAAATAGTACTATCTCGATCGCTCCGATCCACAGGTTCGGGGGAGGGGGTAAAGGCGGCAATAGACAACACAACACAACAGGTGGCAATCTAAGGACAGCCGAAGATGTCGACCCAGCAGGCATAAATGGGACCAAGAGAGTCTAGAATCATGTCATTGCCCACATGTGTCCCCACCATGCTAGAAGGGTCACAAAAGATCTCTAAATACTGCAGATATAGAGGAAGCAACTCAGCATCAAAAGCTACTACCTCATTTTGACCAAACCTCCATACAAAGTGTAAGTATTTTGGAAGGTCTCTTATCATCTGCCACTAAAAACCACAGTGAGTAGGACAAGTTATTGGCTTCAATTAATGCCACCCTAGCCACCACAGGGAATACCTTGACATGGCAGTCAGACAAAATAAAACTGCAGTTTGAGTTGATCCAAGCTTTGGCAACCTGATTACTTAAAATGGAGGAAAAAGTCAGCTCCCTGGAAGAGAGGGTAAAAACCGCGGTTTCACACTTCGGGTGCCAGATGAATAATATTGCACTAGAATTAGAATTACAAGTGAGAGCAGCCCTAGGAGGCCTGTCCATAAAACAATAGATACAGGGACTGGACAAACTGAGCCAAGAGCGACCCACATATTGGAGCATGACATAAAAGTAATAGCATTAGCATCCTCACAGCTGGATGCTTTGCATCAAAACAAGACATATCAAACATCTCCTTGCCCACTCCATCTGAAAATATGAATAAAGGCGCCTCCCAACCCCCCATAGAGCGGGAATCAGAATAGCAGGAAAACACCACACAATGACTTTTTAAAGACAGAACCTCTCCCAAGGATAATCAATGATCTGTTGCCCTTTCAAAAAGAGAAAAAAGAGGTAAAAGAAGTCTAGAAATAAAACCCAGAAAGAACGCTTCTCAACTTTTCACCCAAAGAATCAAAAAACCTAGATAATAACTTGTCCTGTGTATACCCAATGTTTAATGGCAAAGAAAAAGTGAAGAACAAGCTAAAATCAGTGTGAAAAATTGCATGCTCCTCTCAAGCATCCTTGTCTTCAGCACTCACTTTTTTTCAAGTCTAACACAAATACCACCGTCGCCCAAAGCACAGGAATATCACCTACTGTGCTTGGTACCTACTCACAGGGGATGCAGTGACTATTCACGCAGGACCAGAGGGAACATCTGTTTAAAGGCAGATGAAATGAGAAGAGGGAACCCAAATCAGTGCAGCAGATAGCACCCTTATCCCAAGGTGCTCTGACATCAGCACTATCTTCATTCCTGCATAACACAAATCCCATTATTGCTCAGAGCACCTCAGTATTGTTGACTGTGCCTGGTACCGACACACAGAGGACGTAGAAATCACCCAGGTGGGTGTTGATGGAAGTCCTGCCTGATAAGCAAAAAGGATGAGTCACACGGAACACTGATCCAGCCTGATAGGACCAGAATAACCTCTTAGTAATGCTCTACATTATCCCAAACTTGTTATGAAGGCCAACTTAGCAAATGACTGTTTCTGGATACTCACAACAAGGTTGCCTGAGAACATTTTGAGTGCTGAGTTTTAATCTACCTTGGAGAGTAGTAATGGCAGGGAAGCAACATTTTTAACATTAAAAACAAATTCACAGTCAGAAAGAATATTGGAATGTAAGTCTATCCTTGAGGAATGGGCATTGGGCATGAAGCCCAAAAATATCTGGCGCCATTAGAACAGCAAAACAACTTGTCCAACTATAAAGATCACCCCTTTAGTATCCTAAGAAGGACCGGGCACTTGTTTTGCCGCTCGTCTTCAATAAGAATACAAACTCCTACTCACCAACAAGGAGCCCCATTAGGAAAGTCGCAACAGGACAAACTGGGGCAGAACTTACAACTGATTGGAATTGGGTACCACTTGCCCTGTCCAGAGAGTTAATGAATTTCTGCTACCATTGATACATGCTCAGCTGAAAGAGAGCAATCTATAAAGCTCCTGACATGGGATGTCTCTGGGCTATCGAGGCTACTAAAATCAGAAACTGCAAAGAAACATGGACACTAACCCCACTGGCAATGTCCGCTTCAATGGGGTCCATCTTGCTGGGTCCATCAAGCAGCAAGAAAAAAATGAGTTCTTTGTGAGGCCATCGGGAGGTCTATCGGCTTACCGTAACTTCAGCCTGAAATTAAAATTAATAGAAATGCCAGTTCAAGGTGAGATGCTTCAAGTGCTCGTACTTGAGAGATTCAAAGCAACTGCCTCCCGAAATAGGACTTTTTTTATTTTAAATTTTTAATTGCTTTGGTTCAGTGCAAGCGAAAAGGGTGAGTCAGCTAAGTGATAACCTAGACAGAATCCTCTGTGACCATGTGGCTTATGAAACAATAGTTTGTGGATTGGGATTTCAACTTGCGACAATTTGGATCTACTCTTGCCGGCTCCTTACTCACAAATTTCTTAAGCGACTGGCTTCACAAAACCTTAAGTAAGCTTGTCCATAGCTCAGAACTCAGAAGAATCACCATAGTTTTTTAAATGTTTTAAGGGGATAAGTACAAATGACTATGTGTTTGCTTCTGGAAAAGTTGTGGATCACCTTGAGAGTTTTGTAGTACTCTCCTTATCCGAGAGTGGCCACCTTCCACTCTGTTTATCCAAACATGTAGGTCAAAAGACATGGGGCAACTCTTACCAGAATGAATTTGCATTTCTAATCTGGAGAATTAAAATGGGGCCTAGTCCCTTTGAAATTAAAAGCATGGAAAGCTACTGCCGGTCAGTCCCTGTGGGCCCAAAATAGTGAACATCAATTGGTTCACTGGGAATTACTGGACTCTGTTCAAGGTTGACGGCGCTCTTTGTCAAAAACTTCTAAACAAACCAATTCATTCTGATTGGCTCATTGAGTATTCGCAGGTTGGCGAAAGCAATATATAAAGCCCCCAACCAAATAATTAAAGCAGCCTTGCCGCAGGAACTGCTGGGTTTAAAAAAAACAACGTAAGCAATTGGTATGGCTGGTAAAACAATTCAGCAGAGGGACAAGGAGTGGCTACACGTATATTCACTTATGAGTAGGCCAACCTTTGGAGGTATATTAAAAACAAAAAATGAAAGGATGCCATCAGATCAAATGCCACTGATGAAGCCTTGTGGACCCAGCATGTAAACATATTATGCAAAGTTGAACAATTGAGTGTATCTCATCTGAAACTCTAGACCCTGCAGACAACCCCAAGGCATGGGACCCTCAGTACACAATACATTTAATTAAACAAGCTACACATAAAACGAGAACATCAAGTGTGCCAGGCTCAAGCGGACTACCAGTTCAGCAGATTAAAAGAGATTTCAAACTGTAGCCCCGCAATACTTTCCCCATTGTTCTACATATATTTCAAATCTTGCCAAGTTCCTGACGGTTGGTGTTTGTAAGGCCGTGTTTTCTTACCTAGCCTAATTTGAGCCAGCGGGGTGAGGGGGGTGTAGGGGGGGGGGGGGTGCTACCTCCAAATAGAAAGACACTTGTTTGAAACGTATGCGCTGAAATTGAAGTGGCACTTTATTTTAAGGCATTCTTAAACAAAAAAAGCATCAACGACACAATCATATTTCAGCAAACATTTTCCTATAGATTTCAATAGAAGCACTGGTGCCAGCAAGACACACTGAGAGATACACCTCAAATGATAAGCGACATCAAACTAAATCATGCTAAAACAATAATATATTTGATCTATATTTCCTGCAAGGAGCGAGAGAGAGACAGAGGAAGAGAGAGAAAGAGAGAGGCAGAAATTTCAATCTACAATGAAGTGCTACCACCTCAAATAGACCAGGATTCAAGATAGATTTTTGGTCGACCGCGAACACACCAACGCCTGCAAGATGCTGCAAAAGGGTGGTTCCCCGAGTGAAGGGTGGATCACATTCTTATTCTGTTTAATGTGGTACAACAGATCACGGGGTTTGAACACTGGCGTGCGCTCTTAACCGCAAGTCTTTGGAAAGATAAAAAATGTACAAGTGACATTAAGATGAAAAAGGTGTTTTTCAGAGGGGCAACTTCTGCTAGACTGTAGATCAGACAGAATTTTAAGATATTTATTATAAACATTTTTGCACATTCTTGAAATTGCACACAAAAGCTGAACCTTCTAAAAGGTCACAGGTTATGTTTGCATGCCTTGATGCTGGCTTGTTTTACTTTTGAGCAAGCAGAATTACAGTAAGTTGAGAAAAACAAGTATGCCCCCACCAACAGGTATCTAGTGCTGTTCCTCTTAATTTGAGGATTTCCATGTTTTTGTGGTTAGCTATCTCACAATAGGTGGGAGAGTTGACGAGCACATCTTGTGCAAGGAGAGAGTGGGGGCTCAGGGACTTGAGCTGAAGCTTTGTGTCTCAGACGAAATGAGTGGAGAAGAGAAGCATTTTAGGCCTACTGTATTAGAAAGACCAATTGAGACAGTATGGTCTGGTCAACCTAACATGTCCCAATATTGCGACTGGCAGGGCCTATATTGAGGGCTTCATGCTACATGCTACAGGTGTAGGGCAGAAATGTATGTAGGGCATATCACATTTTATATGGTAAAACTGGACCCTGCTTCATTGGAGAGGCTCAATACTGCACCCAATCTTTTAAAAAGGCAATAGGCAGAATCCCACCAATTACTGCCTTATTGTCATGTTGAACATCAAGGCAAAGATATATGTTTCTTCCATCTTGAAGGTTCTTGAATGCTGGGCAACAACTAATGCGATAACTCCTTTTTGTCAAACAGGGTTTAGACCAGATTCTTCCACACTGGGTAACATAGCCACTCTTTCTTGTCTCATCCACCAGGGGACCAACCAGAAGTCATATGCGCTTCATGCATGTACTCTTCGGCATTTGACCTGCTGGAGGGGGTAATCTATGGAGTAAACATCAGAAGTGGGGTATTCCTAACAACCTGCTTAACGCTATTATATCATTGTATACATCAACTTGGGTGAGAGTCAAACTGTCTGATACTGCGCTAACCAGGAGGATATACACGAATCATTGGCCAAAGCAAGGATGCGTCTTGGCTCCAATGCTATTTAATCTCTGCACAACAGACATGCCCATGGCCCTAAACTATGCCAATGTAATCACTCCAAAAATAGGAGAAGTCAAGATTATGAATTTGAAATATGAGGACAATATCCTTTTGCTTGAGTACTCAAAAATAGGGATTCAGAGAGCCCTAAATACCTTTCACAGATACAATATGGCAACTAGGATGCCCAAGAAATCAAATTGCTATTGGTCCATATGCCCCCTAAAAATGTAAGGAGCAAAATCCTATAACTATTTGGGTCTATGGCTTTTGGCAAATGGCGGCATCAAAATACACTTGAGCCACCTAAAGGACAAGCTTGCGCTAATTACTACTAGGCTCTGTCAACTAAATGTTGCCCTCAAAAGCCCCACTTCAACTCCAACACAAAAAGAGTAACTTTTCGCAACCACCTACGGGTTCAATGCCTTTCTAGGACAACTCATCAAAACCATAGAAAAGTTATACCGAAAGTTTTATAAGAGAGTGTTCAGGTTACCGGATTACATCAGGGCATCTCTGGTGCGACTTGAATTTGGTCTGGAAGGTTTACATTGGGCTAATTTGGGGGCCTTTCTAAAATACTATTAAAAATCAACCTCGGCCATACCCTGCATCCTTCAGTTTGTTGTTCACAGCAGTAAACAAAACCTTGGTCTGCGTAACACCTAATGGTGGCAACAGACACCTTCCAAATAGACTTGACTTCATTAAATACTCTATCGCTCATGCATATTGTAGTGAAAAATATTCTGAAACAACATCTCGCAAAGTCTGCAGATATAGAAAACATAAAGTCTACTTATATGATTGCGAGCATCACGTTGGATTGTACCCACAATTAGGAAACTCTGTCTTACCCAAATATTTGCTGCAAGGTTGATGGCACTACAAATGAAAGACACTAATCTAAACTGTCTGCTCCTTTCCAATATTGTTAAGTACAGGCTGTGTGGCTACAAATATAGAAAATGTTTACTCATCTATACTACTATTATAAAGAGAGAACACAAACCTTTGAGCCAGGTAAACTCTGGAACCACAGCGCCAATCCACACACCCGATACATCGTAGAAATTGTCAGGGTGTGCAGATGGACATAGGCTATAAAAAATAAACGTAAATTAAAAAATATAACTTAAAAAAAAAGTAGTGCCCTGAAAGTAGCACCGGCCGCGACGCTGCGCTGGCCGCGACATAGCGCTGGCCGCGACGTGCGTGATGACGAGGAGGAGCGGCGGACATGGAGCGGCGGTGAAGTGAGGAGCGCGGGGAGAAGCGGCGACTCAGGTGCGTCATGACGAGGAGGAGCGGCGGACATGGAGCGGCAGTGAAGTAAGGAGCGCGGGGAGGAGCGGTGGCTTAGGTAAGGTAAAGGGACACATTGGAGTCTGGGCGGGAGCGGGTGCGCACAGAGGGACGGGTGGGAGCCCTTACTGCACGCAAGCCTCAAATGCTGCCCCCAAACCCCAGTGGCGGCTCAGGTAAGGTAAAGGGACACAGTGGAGTCGGGGCGGGAGGGGGGCGGGCGGGAGCGGGTGCGCACAGAGGGACGGGCGGGAGCCCTTAGTGCACGCAAGCCTCAAATGCTGCCCCCAGCCCCCTTCTGCCCCGGTCAATGCTGGGGCGGGCTGCTAGTCTATTATATTGTTGCTTGCTGCTGCTCCACTTGAGGCGGCCACTGCTATAGCTACTTGGCATAGGTACCAGCACATATGTCCCTTCTGATCTGGCAAGACTAGGCAAATATTTTAAAGTGGTGCAGGACTTTCTTAAAAAACCTACAGAAGATCGTTGAATGTCAGAATATTCCACTATCATTTAACTTCTCAACGTACATTTTTGCACCTTGGAAAATATCCATCATGCACCTAGATTTTACTTGCATTTGACTTCAAATTGCAACACAGCTTCTAAGTCAACAATAGCGAATTTGTTATAAACAATTGTTTCATATTTTTGTATTTTGTTTCCTGATATCATATGTCTGCTTGCAACAGATGATTTAATACTGTTTTGTTCTTTTATACTGTTTTTCTTATAGCATGTCTCTTTTAAATGCCTATTTTGTCAATTTTTTAATTAGCCATACAATATAACTTTTTTAAACTAGAGGCAATGTGTAAAGTATTTGTGCAATGCTTCAAACAGTAACACAGTGAAAACACAGCATAAAAGGAGTCCACAACAGTGTTAGATAACTGGAGCAAAATCTAACAAATAAAATATGTCTAAATAGATGAAAATCCAATTAGTTACACCAGAGATATTGATTTTTAAAATCAAATGTTTAGAGAAAATAGTGCCAAAAGGCACAAAACACCAACAGTGAATATCTGGTTGTGCCAGACCTAGACAAACTCACAAGTTTAATCCGACCATGATGGAGCGTGGACCAGCTATAGAAACTCAGTTAGGCCAGCTGAACAGAGTACCTTAAATCTTGGTTTGCATAGCGTTGTGTGGATCCACGCAGAAGAGGTGTCGCCCAGCGATTCCGAGATGCGGGAAGGCTGCAGTGAGAGGTCCTGTTGCATAAATTTCAAACATCCCGACGATGAGGACTTGCGGTGTGAAGTCCAGAACCTGGGATGTGTCCCACAGTCAGGGCACTACGTCGGTTCTGAGGACCAATGAGGCTGTCACGCGGAGTTTGTTGTCATCGAGGATGCAGACGATGAGAGATGCAAGGGTCTGCATTAATGATTCTTTGTGCAGCAGTGGTTCTACAGGAAATGGGTACTATAGCAGCCATGCTCTAAAACATCTGCCTGTGCTATGAACTGCCTATGTACAGATCTCTTCTCAGGAGTGCATCTTTGAAGTCAGCTCTGTTAAGGGGCAACAATGGTGCCATAGCCATTAACAAACCTTCCATAGTATCCTGTGAGGCCTAGGAAGGCTCTCACCTCAGTCTATGTTTTATTTAGTTGCCAGGATAGTCTCAAACCTGACCTAGAGGGGCTGCACCCTGCCCCACCCACCATGTGACCCAGTTAAACCACTGAACCCGGCCCTATATGTCACAAACTGTCCTTGATAGTCAGGCCTGCTTGTTGCAGAGCCTGAAGCACCTCCTGCAGGTGGTACAAGTGTTCCTCTCAGTTGGAGCTGTAGAAAGATATATTGTCCAGGTAGGCAGAACAGAATACCAGATTCCCAGCCAGGACTCCGCTGACCAACCTCTGAGAGGTGGCAGGGACATTTTTCAAACTAAAGGGCATCACCCTAAACTAGAAGTGGCCCTCTGACGTCGAGAATGCAGACCTCTCTTTTGTCCCTCAGTCAGAGCAATCTGCCAGTACCCTGATGTTAAATGAAAAGCACTGAGGGACTCGAGAAAGATCTTGTCTGGCCTGAAGATGGCTGCCTTTTAGGTGAGCTCCTTCTGACTATCTATCATACATAATCCTGGTGCGGTTTTCCATTTAGAGTTACAGGGTCATCAGTGGCTTAATCTCCTCCTAGCCCTGCTGCTGCTGCAGTAAGGAATCCTTATCGGATTTCCTCCAGAGGGATTGTGAGGATGAGCTATCATGGTGGATGCACAACTAATCTGAGCCCTGCAGTGAGTGGCACTTAGGGAGGCGATGGCGGAGCTGACAGTGGCTGAGTAGCGGAATCGGGACTTAGTGAGGCAACTACAGTTGAGTGAAGCTGTGCAGAATGGGTGCTTAATTGAGGGCCTTGGAGGGTCGGAGGACTGTGGTGCCTAGAGTGGTGCATACGACCTGCCCCTACTGATAAAGATTAATCCATGGCATTACAAGTGCCGGTGGAGGACTGGAGAGACTAGGGCCTAAGAAACAACTGCGCTGGACAGGTGAGTTGTTTGTGACTGGGATGGCAAGTGGGCCCACTGTGGGCCTCAGGAGACAACACAAATGGCCAGGGTGGATTGGGGCCACCTGACTGCAACTTGGAACAGCTGCATGTGAAGTCATGTGAAGTCATGGGCGTGGCTGGGCGTGGCTGGTAGCCCTATTCCTTTCCTTGAAGCCTTAGGGAAGTCAGAGGGACTCCAGCCCAGTCTCCATGGTGAGTTGGCGACTGGTGGTGGCCAACCAACATAAAGGAGCTGCTGGCACAGGTATCATTGTTTCTTGTTATCCAACATTGGGACTACTAGACACCAAGAAACATGATTATGGAGTTCTGTCAATTAGCACTCAGAGAAAAGTTCTCTGAATACCAAAACACTCTCTATTTGCCAAAACATGGGACCAGCATGGGGAGCACTTTTGCTCCCAGCATAGCTGGTCTCTATGTACGACAACTTGAAAAACAGAAGATCCTCAATCCTATCAATCCATTTCTTAACCATATACATATCTGGAAACAATATATAGATGACATATTGATTATCTGGAAAGGAGATGAAACCACCGCCAGACGTTTCCTAACATGATTGAACTGTCAAGACCAATTTTTTCGATTCACAAGCACTGTCTCGAATGAAAAACTTGTCTTCCTTGATCTAAACATATATGCAAAAGAGGGAAAACTAACAACTACCACTCATTTCAAAGAAACCTCCAAAAACTGCCTACTACTGTACAACAGCTTCCACCCTCGACATCTCCGCGATAATCTCGCTTATGGGCAATTCCTACACCTACGAAGGAACTGCAAGGAAATCGAAGATTTAAAAAAACAATCAAACAATCTGAAAAAGAAATTGGAAAAATGCCAATATCCTAAAAAGGTGATTGATAATGCATACAAAAGGGCACGTAACAATTGCAGAGACAACCTTCTGCAACCCAAAATCCATAAGGAGGAAGATAACCACCCAGTATGTATAACAACGTTCAACACAAACTGCAATGTAATCACAAAAATAGTAAACTAAAATCCTCAACAGTGGAAGCATCAATCTACCAAAACCTATCTTCTCTCATAGAAGAGGCAGAGTATCCGTGATTTGGTGGTACACACCAGACCAGAAGAAAGATGAGAAGAACAGACAATGCAAACCACTTTATGCCCCAAATCTCTGGGCATCATCCCGGTGGAATGTGCAATGTGTGCAAGCTAACTAAGAAAAGCAAAGAAATCTTGTTCCATGATGGAACCAAATGGGACCAAAGAAGATTCACAACATGCAATTCAAAAAATTTGATTTATCTGATCACGTGCCCATGTCTTTTGGAATATGTAGGAATGAGCACACACCCTGTCAAGGTAAGAATAGGGGAACCCAACATCAAATGCAAAAAGAGTATCACCAAAATGGCAGCCAATTTTTGGGAAAAAGATCATAAGTGGGAAAATCTTTTGTGGACAGTAATCAAACAAATCCAAAACTAAAGTTATTTGTTCGAAAAAGAACAACGGTGGGTGTTCCGTTTGAGGGCTCATGAGAAAGGCCTGACTAATGAGATTCCTTGGAACCAGCTCTGATGTATATAAAATGTAAAACAAGAATCCCCTGGCAATTCATGATCAACCAAAGAGGTGCCAGACTCATAAGGAGTATACAGTACTATATTCACCCCTGTAACTAATACTATACAAAGAGGAAGTTTATGCCCTTGGAAGCTGTTTTTCTTCCTTTTTCCCCCTTTTTTCTTCTTTTTTAGAAAAACTATAATTTTTTTAAACCTGAGTGTACACACACTCTAATTGTAAATATACATGGTATTTGCTTTTCAATCCTTATCCTCGGACAGGGACATTTTTCCAGTTAATATTTTTCCACCCTCTAGCATTTTACTGCTGGGATTTATTCTCTACCTTTTTTCCATTAGGTTTTCCATTTTTCATAATTTGGCCCCGTGTTTTTTTCAAAAAACCCACATACATAAATGCACGTCTGCGATGACTCCATCCAGGCATTTCTAGTGCAACAATTTCTTTTTCTTTTTCATTTCATAATTCCTTTGAATTCAACCTCCATTTGGCTGCCTTTTGAAACTCCTCCAAAATATGCCTCAAAACAAACAAATATATGCTTGCTTTTTCAACCGATTCAGTGTAAATCGTTCCAACGGGAAGTGGATCAAAATGTACCCTGATTTAGGTCCATTCACCAGCGGCCATCCTTAAAATTCTAAGTTCTAGTGTTTTTCCCAACCGATTAGAAGTCAATCGTTCCAACAGGAAGTGGATCAAAATGAACCCTGTTTTGGGTCCATTTACCGGCGGACATCTTTAAAATTTCAATGTCTAGTGTTTCCAGCCACACCTGTATCCTATCAAGCATGCCTCCTTGCACTTTAAAACACTGGGCTCTGACAAACCTCAGTTAGGTTCCGACGAGCCACGAGAAGGTACTTCCTTTGAGGATCACGCTCCTTCCAGCATGTAAGTAGGACAATGGCATGTCTTTAACCCCTTCGATGCTGATGACGAGCTCAGCTCGTCATCACCCACGGGTGGCGTGTGCTGATGACGAGCTGAGCTCGTCATGTATCGCGGTAATTTTAAAATTGCCGTACAGCGCAAAAATCGCTGCAGCAGCGATGCGGTTAAAAAGGCCAAAAACCACGCTTGTTTATTTAAAAATGACCCTCTCCTTAAAACCTTGTTTTTCCTTCTGTTCTTTCAAAATAACTACAGTGTCTATTTGAAGGCGCCCTACACCGCTCATGTGAGCTCATGGAGTGATAACGATTAAATTCAAAAGTATGTATTAGTATCGTACGTCCTTTTGAGAGCATGAATACCATTTTTAATAAAAAGACATACCATGAGATCACAGTTTAAAAAGGACAAGTGCACAGACTTTTGCGAAACATCTCCTTTTTTTCCAAAGCTCGTCATGAGAGTGTGAATGCGAGTGCTCAATTGCTGTGAACATCAATCTGTAACCTTTTGGGGCACAATAGGAGTGTACAATTACTTCCTTGATGTATGAATGTATTTTGACATAATATGTATCTTGTTAGGAGATACATATGTATGACAGAATGTTGAATACAAGTGATACTGGGCATTAGAGATGATTTATGAGTAGAGTACACTTATCAATTGGTACCATTACCTACAACAGGGTTGCACAAGAGAAATATATCACAAACAAGCTTAAAACCTTCCATGTGATGGTGATATGACAAGATAAGGATAAATAATGATAAAAGCCATGATTTATCCTATATTTTTCTTTTCAGGTTCTTAAGATATACAAGTGGTATATTTTTCAACTCTCATTACAGTGAGCAAAGGACAGTGTTTTTGACTATCAGGCATATGCACTTTTATTCTATCACCCATTGAGGTGTATATGGGATCGTTTTTTTGGTCCTGAGGAAGAAAGCCAAGGGGATGGCTTCTGAAACATGTCGACCCTGTAGGAGGTGACTCATTATCGTACACCACCTACACCACCCCACTTTTACTATTCTCAGCAGAGAATTCAATAAAGTGTTCTCGTTCCACTAGCCAGAGAATTTTTAACCATCTCACATTTTCTTTTCATGATCCCACGCACTACACATACTCACCATTCTCTGTCCTATTGAACCACTCTGAATAACCTCTCCCTCTGTCAAGGCTCCCTTCCTGTTTCCTTCAAAACAGGGCAGGTCACCCCGCTGCTTGAGAAACCCACTGCTTATGTGAACGACCTCAACAACTTCTGCACCATCACTAACCTACCATTTCTTGCGAAAATCACAGACAGATGTGTAGCTAAACAACTCTCTTGTCATATCAAGGACGATGATCTTCTTGACAATTTCCAGTCTGGCTTCATTCAAAACTGCAGCACTGAAACAGCCCTGCTGCAAGTGATTGAGGAAATGCTGCAGATACTCAATTCCGGGGAATCTTGTCTTCTTATTCTCCTTGACCTTTCTGCAGCCTTTGACACTGCCAATCACAACACTCTCCTTAACAATCTTCAACGGAGAATGGGCTTTGAGGGCACTGTGCTTCAATGGTTTGCTTCCTTACTTTCTGATAGATCCCAAATGATCAAAATAGCGAATAGTCTTTCATCACCTTTGGCGATAGGTCAAGGTGTTCCTCAAGGCTCTATACTTGCACCTACATTGTTCAATCTCTATTGAGAACCATTTGAAAATCTCCTAAGTAAATCTGGGAACCATTATCATCTCTATGCGGACGAACCTCAAATCTACCTCAAGGTGGCCTCCACTCACGATCTCTCCATCCTAAGCTCTACTCTCGACTCCATTCAAAAATGGATGTTAACTCATCAACTGATTCTGAATACCTCCAAAACTGAATTCCTCCTCCTCTCATCCTCACTTTCTCCTCAACCGGTTCAATCATGGGTGGCTGAGATGAATCTACTTAACAATAAACCCATTATTGTCAACAGCGCAAAATCCCTTGGTGTCATACTCGACTCAAAACTCAATCTACTCTTCCACATTAATTCCATTTCAAAGTCTGCTCGAGACTGACTGCGCCTTCTTTGGGGGATTCGTTGCTTCTTCCCGGAGCAAAACCCTGGTCCAATCGCTAGTTCTCTCCAGATTGGATTACTGTAACTCTCTTCTTACTGGCCTCCCCAAATCCTACCTGTCCCCCCTTAAATCTGTTCTCCATTCAGCAGCTCGTTTCATACATGGGGCCAAAAGAAGCGACCCCATCACACCCATTTTATCCACCCTCCTCTGGCTTCCCATCGAGGCAAGATCTATCTACAAGACTGCATGTATCACCCACAAAGCCTTTCACTGCTCCTCTCCTTGCTACCTGGCAAATAAACTGAAACTCTCTGGAGGCTCTAGACCATCACGTAATGCAGAAAATATTTTGCTTGAACCTCCCACTTTTAAGAAGGAAAAATTGATAGCCCAATCCTTTTTAGGCAGCGCAGTGTGAATCTGGAACTCACTTCCGCCTCAGCTCAGGACCACCATCTCTTCCCAGGCCTTCAAAATTGACTTCCAAGCTCTCCTCCTTCAAAGACACTTCCAAATTTAATTCACGCTCTCTCTATTATCTGAAGGAAGTCCTTCCATTATTGAAAATTCTGTTCTACATGACTATAGAAGTGCCTTCCTAATGTGTTCTTATGGTTTGAGTGTCTGCCATTTATTGCAGTATTAAACTTCGACTTGTATTGTGTACTGCTTTGTAACATGCGCACGTCACTTTCCCTCCTGTAATGTATTGTTTACTATCTCTTGTATTTTATTTTGTTTGCTTTTGATACATGTACAAGTGCCACCATTGCCTCATATAACGTAATGTTTGTTCTTGTGTTCTGATTATCTGCCATTTAGTGCAGTATTATACCTCTACTTGTACTTTTTACGCTTTTGTAACATACACATATGTCACTTTTTTCCTCTTGTAACGTATCGTTTGCTACCTCTTGTATTTTGTTTGCTCTTGATACATGCACAATTGTCACTATTGTGTAATGTAACATAACGTTTGCTTTTGTAACATGCTGACTTGTAATTGTACCTCATGTATCACTACTGTTCCTATTGTGAAGCACTCTGACACCTTCGGGTAAAGTCTGTGCTATATAAAAATGCATTAAATAAAATAAATAAAAATAAAGCAGCATGCCCGTCCCGTAGAGGGGCGGGAAGACCCCAATGATGAAGCATGACACCGAATCAGGTTTCAGTATGTGAGGGGCATTTTACAATTTTTTGAAACATTGCCCTTCCCACAAATTGAGAGAAGGAGCTCTGATCCTTTTGCACCATTTTTCACGCATGTCTAAACTGTTCAAACAAAAATAAAAATAGCAGCACACACATGGGCGTATATATTTTCATATAATACATGGCAGAATCCCTATGTTGGATAACAGTATCAAGAGGAGGACGATTCTAGCTTTTTCCTCTTCACTCCCTCCTTTGATTTTTTGATTATGATTGTTTTTTGACCGGGTTGAGTGTTTCCTGCCAGATGGCACTGACAATCGGAGGGATCTTGGCCTATTTTACACCAACAGAGTATTTACGAGACAGCATACACTAGCTGCAGGACCTACACTGGATCACACATCACTGTTGTGTTGGGAAGCGGAGTGCACCATTAAGCCCTATGAACTTTGAACTAGTACCTTCCTAGTCATGGGGAAAACAGACAAATCTCAACCTAAGTTATCGTTTCATTTGTGGAAAAGCCCTGAGCCCTAACACAAGTGCAAAGGCCGCAGCTCATGCCCTTAATGGATTTCCCGATTGTTGGATATTTTACATCACACATGCTGTGATGCCACTGGCTTCATGCACTATTCCACAGTACATGGTATTCACATGTGCATTGATTATTGGCCTCTGGCTAGAAGCCTGACTATGCATGTCCAAAAGTGGATGCATTTACTGCACACCTATTCAGATCATTTGGAATGTTCGTTAAAACTGGCATTGGATACCCCCAAGCCACCCACATTTGCCTGGAAATTCCTATTCTACTCCCTTCTGAATGCAGTGTTCCAGGAGGAGCTTGCGCAAGCTATAGATTAGTTCTTCACGAATAACAGTAGCAACGTCTGAAACTGTCAGGGAAGCTTTGATAGTCTATATCAAGGGGGATCGTGATCTCCAAACATGCCAGTGTACTAAGATCGCTTTTTGGCAGGTTGACAAGGTTAGAATCCGAGATAGCTGCCCTAAAGCGCGTTCATAGCAAACCAGCTGAAAAGAACATCCTGGGGGAGAATAAGGCTAAATTGGTGGAATACAACGAGGTGGCACACAGCAAAATCACGTATTTGGGTAAACGTGCAACTGCAAGGGTTTACGGGGAGGTCGAATGCCCTAGTACAACCCTTGAAGCACTCTTACGACTGTGTATGGAAGACACCGTGATTTTACCTTAAAAAGATGGGTTAGGGAAAACATTGCAGACTCCGGAGAACGTGACGGGCCACTTCCAGAGTTATTATGCAGACTTATACACAACACACCTCCACCATGACGAGCATGCTACTGAGGACTACCTACCGCATGTAGCAATGAAGCAGTTGACTGTAGAGCATAGAGAGAACCTTAGGGCTCGCTTCATCCAGCAGAGATAGTTGCAGTGCTTAAAGATATGCCTGGTGGGAAATCACCACGTACTCACAGCCTGACAGCTGCCTTTTACAAGGAATATCAGATTAAATTATTACATTGTTCCAATATTGAAGAAATGGTCAAAGGAGTGGGTATGCCACCTACAATGTGTGAGGCACTTATTGTTACTCTATTGAAACTGGGCAAGTCTGACAACTGTTGGGTCCCTATCACTGCTGAATACTGATACTAAAATATTTGCCAAGGTTCTGACTAATAGGCGTGTGCCCCTACTCCCAGGCATAGTTGGACCAGAGCAGGCTGGCATTATACCAGATAGATAGCAGATATACAATATTAGAACCCTATTTGGTGCTATTTCTAGGCTTGACCCGAAGGTTTGCACTACTGTGGTATTTCTGGATGATGGAAAAGCATTTTATTCTGTCAAGTGGGGGTTCTTGATGGCAGAGTTGAGGTAGGGGTGGGAGATGTCTTTCTGTGTCTCATATGGGTACTGTATGCAGAGCTGACATCATGGATTAGGGTTAATGCCATCATAACAGACAAGCGGCACCAGGTAAAGTTGCTGCATCACTTCTGTTATTCACCCTGGTTGCCGAACCCCTGGCTTGCACACTTCCCAAATATCATTAACAATGGAGAATCTGCTTTCTCCATTTCAACCTGATTATCTCTGCATACACCGATGATGCTCTCCAGGAATACACAGCATAATCTGACCCCTGTACTCCATGAGGCTGTACTGTTTGTTGGGCATTCTGGCCTGCCTGTTAATTCAGACAAATACATAAAATACCCCATTACAGCACCGGTAGTATTCCTTGCAGTGGACTAAAGACCCATAGCAGTACTTGGGTATACAGCTTCACACTGACTCCTTGGTGATACTGGTAGACAATTATGGCAAAGCTATCGACTGATTGCCTAAACTTCTGATGTTGCTTAGCAGGTGCATCCCATAACAAAGAAGATGGTTCTGCCCCATTTCCTGTTCCTATTCATGAATATTTTGATCCTGCTTCCAAAAGTAATTTTCCACACCCTGCAGACCCTACTGGTGCATCAGGCCTGGGCTGGCAAGCAGCTTCATGTAGGTTGAACTACATTACCTGTCCTTTACGACAAAGGGAGGACTGAACGCCCCTAACTATGTCTACGTATGCGATTTATAAAGCGCAACTGTTACTCCGAGAAGTGTCCTGGCACTACTTTAGAAGGGACATCAGCCAGTCGGTAAAAAAGAGAGGAAAATGATGCAGGCGGGTCTTAAGTTTTTTTCAGAAAATGGTGTCAACTTAATGCCCCCGAAAGACAGAGCAAATTGTTCCAAAGAGAAGGGCCCAGGAAGGAGATTTACAACAGGGTGGCACAATGTATGTTTGCCCATTATTGGCTGCATGGCCCACGTGACATTCCGCACTTGGGGCTAGAACAGGACACAGCCTCCCCACTATTACTACCTAAGAAGCTATTGGGCAGGCATATAATGCATTATAACATTATTGACTTGATTAAGACTAAGACATATGCTTGGAAGAGTCTGGTGGAGATCCAGGCAGTGCCACTTCTTTATTCACCACTGTTGCCAAATGATTGGTACATGTGGCTTCCCCTGGGGAAGGAGAAGAAGACGTCAGGAGTACTGCATGTCTTGTATGATTGACTTCCTTCTGGATGGGATGGGATACTGCATAACAGGTGCATGCACAGAAGGGCACTCACACAGCATTGGCCATGTTCCAGTATTACAGCATATGACACACCATGCAGGATTTGTTGGGGGAGAGATTGAAAGAGCATCCTGATCTGGCAGCCCTGACATGTATGCTGCAGATCGAAATCCCCCAGCACCTTATCATAAAACTTTATGCTTGCTCGCAGGGTACATGGCAACCAGGAGTTACTAAGCCGATGCTGACTTGGCAAGATAAGATAGCGATAGCCTTAAGTGACAAGCAACAGACATTTTGCCGTTCAGTTATTAAGACGATATCCTTGAACAGCTGACATCAACTAATACACGTTAAGTACCTCAACAGAGTCTATTGCATCCCCACCCACCTGTTCCGCTATGGTTTGCGTAATAGTTCGGAATTCTGTACATTGGGTGCACAAAAGAGGAAAGAATTGCCCACGTGACAAGGTTCTGTCCCAGACTACAGTTGCCCTGTGATCCTAAACTATGGAACTTCAGGGGCTCATTTCCCTAGCCTCTTGGCCCTCTCTTTCTTGACAGCTTTTTGACCCTTTTTTCCAGATTCCGGATGCCCTAGAATTGCTACTTTGGGCAGCAATGTACCCTAACATCTTACAGACCCATTCAGGAAGTCCAAACATATCCAAATGTGATCTGGGCTTTACCTACCTCCAGAGAGTGTGTCCAGGTCATTGCCCAACAGACTATTCCTAGGCATGGCAGGGCTTGCAGTTACTTTTAGAGAATCTGAGAACATCCACTCAACGGAATCAGTGGCACCGCTAGATAACCCTCACGATTGTAGAAGACTATGACTTGGTGGAATGTGTTAGGGAGGACCTGCTCTGAGTACACCAGCTGACATTTCACAATGGTGATGCAGGATCCTGTGTCCTTCAGAGCCTCAGTCCTATGCCAATTGATGGTGACCCACTGCCTGTACTTAGAAGTATTGGCAGACATATACGCATTTGGCACCATCTACTTCTCTCCTGAGGGTACCGGGGTGACCTTTGTATGGTCCCAAAAGCTAACTGGAACTACCTCCTCCCCGAGCTCTACAGTCGAATTTTGATAAATCGAAAAGCCAATTAGGAACAATTTAACTCTAATTGGTCAATCATTTATGTGGGGTGATAGTGTAACACATAATTACTGCATGGCACTGCACAATCATAAGTTTAATCATCACCACTGAATACCAGTGTCAGAAATTGGATTGTTTATTGACTGGAGTATGATCCCTGGATAGGCAGAAACCATTATCCTTGTCAGGGTAAGGCTTTTGCAAACCCCAGATTAATCTGTTTTCAACCCCTTGGTAGTTTGGCACCAAGCAGTCAGACTTAATTTAAAGCCAATGTGTAAATTATTTGTGTTACAATTTAAAAAGTAACAGTCAAAAACACTACAAAAAGAGCCAAAACTATTTTAGAAAAATAGAGCATATTGTAATAAATAAAACAAGATCAAAACAACAAAAAATTGAGTAGTAGTACCGGAGATATTGATTTTTAGATCTGGTTGCGCCAGACCTGGACAATGTCACACGTTCAGACTGACCGCCATAGAGTTCGGGCCATTACATGGACACAGTTAGGGCCACTGAAAAGAGTACAAAGAACAAAATATGAGGGGGGTCCGAGGGGAAGTAATGCTTATAGACCAGCTTGCATCCTGTCCCCCAACTAAACAATTAAACAACACAAGAAGGATGCCAAGGGTCTCTAAAAATCCTATAAGGATACTAAACACTCAATTGTAGTGTGTAGAGAGGATAGTCCAGAGGAGAGAAGGAAGTGTGAAAATACCCATCAGCCCACCCATTGGCAGAGCCTCGTCATCTGGGTTATAAATTAGAAACTGGTATCCGCTAGACACCTCATCAGATCTCTTTCGAGGAGTGCTAGTATCGGATCCTCCAGTGAGAAGGACAGCCAGTAGGTAGAATTAGTAGGCTGAAGGGAAAGGTTGCAGTGCTCAAAAAAGTGTGAAAAGTAAATGTGGTTATATTTAAAAATACCTGGTATGATGACAAAAAACTGCTTTATTGGGTGTGACCATCATTACGGCATGATTAAAAACAGAGTGAGGATACTATGGAAAGAAATACTATCCATCATAGATATTAATTGGTCGACATGTTTCAGCCTAGACAGGCTTTCATCAGGACCTATGATGTTCATTACTGCAACAGTGATTCAAAAAGCAATAAGTGATGATGATGTAGACCTACCGGTAAACTTTTATTCTATGGTAGTCTCATATCGTTATAACACAAACTCTCTGAAGGAAAAAAGAAAAACAAAGATACACACAGAATAGAACAGATGTCAGCATATCAGAAAACATCAAATGTGTGTAAATCAGTGTACCACGGTTCGGTATGATTAACTCACCCATAAACGTTATGGAGAAGACCTCACCTCGCCTGGCGCTTGCTCAGGGCAAAGAGGCCACGCTCTAAACAAGGGTAAAGAAACATGAAAAAATTACATATATGAACCTTGCCATAAAGTGCATAGTGTGATGCTTATGGTGTAACTCAATGTAGGCAATGACTGCTGGCAGTATTGCAGCGAAGGCACAGAGATAGAGACAGATATATGGCGCCTCTGGTTGATGTAACTTAATGCGCTCGGATGTAATGATAAAAATTCTCATACAACTCTCTTCGCGAATGTGTGTAATTGTAGCGTAAAAGGTGTGGAAGAGAGGGACACAAATACTTTGATCTTAAAAATGTGTCCCAAGTAGCAAGTCCCGCTTGTTAGAAATTAGTTATTTTGGGATCTGGCATGAAATGTGGGACTCAACTCAGAAGGGATCTTGAGCCTGGTTTTGAAGAGTCTGGATAGTGTATCACCAACCTGTCAATAGCATTCTCATGTGAGCGGTAATGACTTACCGTGGTTCTGCGTTCGCTTTCTCGCTTTACTCTCCCGGTCGCGTTCACTACGATGTTTGGAATCCGGCCGCACAATCCCATGCGACTTTGAGAACGCTATTATGTCATTCGGACGCGCGAACATGTCATGGAACGCGTGATCCTCCTTGCAGCGCCATGTTGGTAAGATCGCGTGTCCGAACACGCAGAAACTGCAATCTGGCACAGAATATCTCTCGAGCATGTTAAAATATTCACAAAAATGTTCATTTAACCCCTCAGATTGTAATTTTGCTGTATTTTTGGGGGCTAGTAGTCCTCTTTTTGTTTCTACTCTTTTTTTCAAGTGAAAGGAAGTGCCCCTAAGTCTCCAATTTCCTGTTCCTGTCCACCAGGCTCCTCCCAGTGCTTTGTCCATGCGGTGTTCACTTTCATTTGGAATTGGAGCTGAAAGGATCACTCTTTGTGTTTGTCTGCTGCATCATAGCGTTGAATCGGATTCATTGAGGAATTTTGGATTTCTTTCACAAGTAAGTTTGAGAATTGGTGTACTGTAAATGTTTTTTTTTTTTTTTAACTACAGTTTTCTGTGCTTCTCAATCTCTCTTAAAAATTATTATTGAGGGAGGCCTGTACTGTTTTGGTAACTTTGCACAGTACTACAATGCGACCTTACAGTTTTTGTCTTCTCCGCGTGCTCAATGTGCATGCTCGGGCGCGCGATCACAACGTTTTGTACAGTTCGCGCTGCCGAACACGCCGAATTTGCATTCTCATGAGCAATAACTCTCGAGTTGCCTAAAACGTTCCCGAAAATGTATATGCTGTTCATTTTGCTAAAAGAAACTCCTCAGGTTGTCATTTGCTTGTACTTTTTGGAGCATGTACCACTTACTGTTTCTGTCCTCTATGTACTTTGTTGTTTGAGGGTGGCTTGACAATGTGGGCATTTTGGCGGCCATTTTGTCAAGCCAAGCATTGTCCTTTTGCCATAGGAATGTACTGTCTGTCTTCTCTTTCTTTTCATGTTTTTGTGGGTGGCCAGGCCATGTGGGGGCGGCTATTTTGTGTGACCTTCCATCCAGGGTTAGTTTTTTTGCCGCAGGCTTACAAACTTGTGTGTTTTTTTCTGCCAGTAGGGTCCCAGAGATAGTCAGCGAGGATGCTTGATGTAGCGGTTTCCATTTTGTCTGTTGAATTTAACATCATGGTGGTGATGCATTGAATTTTCAAATGTGGTGTTTGGGGTGTAGTTAACTGTTTGGGTAAAAACTCCAAATGCCTTTGTTGTTTGTGTTGTTGTGTAACTTTCAAACCTTGTAGCCATGGATATTTTCTTTTTTGCATTAAGCTGTGATGCAGGCATCCTACTTTTTCTGGCCATATAGGGAGGGATATAGGCCTGCTTGAGTTTATTGTTTTCTGGCCTTTACCCATGTACCTGTGATGAGAGTGCCCATGTGGAGCTGTGGTGGTAGTAGTAGTGTGCTGTTTTGTTTTTGACACATTGGCCTGTGCCTTGCCATTGTTCCTGTTAGCTTACTACTGTTCACATCCCCATTGCTATCTGCTGCAGGTCACTGATGCTGCATCCATCCGAAATGATGCACAAATTAAGGATAAACAAGTTCCACTTCCACTACATTTGCATTTTAGTTCTTTGCTATTCCTACTCTTACTGGTTGTACTAATACTTCTAGTAGTAAATAAAATGAAAGCTAAAAAAATCCATATTCGACTGATGTTGTTCTGCCTACTTTGCTTGTAGGTGCACAAAAGACTGAAGAGGAGGTGTCTGTCATCATTCATTACCTGTTCTACTGCCAGACGGACGTCCTTCTGTACTACGTCACGTGTGGTGTGACTAACCTGACCAGACATCATTCTCATTTCTCAGCAACTTGTGCAACTGAGTGCTGCTGCAGTGCTGACATCTGAAGAAGATGGGCCCAAAGAAAGCAGGTACAAGGTCCTCCAAGACCAAGAAAGTTGCTGAGAAGAAAAAAGAACAGAAGAAGGAAGTGACACTTAAGTCTGGTGTTGACCCGAAAACCTTTTTTGGGAAAAAAACAAGTACGCCTGCAGCAGCAGTGACCAGGGTCCAAGCTGGGGCCAGCACCTCCGCATCAGTGGGCCCAAGCACACCAACCCAGGCCCAAGCAGATGAGTGGGGAAGAGGTAGCCAGCCTAATGTTGGAAAGCAGTGATACTGAGCCTGACCTGAACTTATCGCTATCCCAAAGTAGTACACATTCCACGCAAGAGGGAACACAGCGGAAAAGTGGTGAACAAGAACCAGCGCCCGCAATAGTAGATAATCCACAACCACCGCCCACAATAGTAGATGCTCAACAAAAAGAACAACCACAACCACAACCACCGCCTGTAATAGTACCACTGCCCGCAATAGTAGATGTTCAACGAAAACAACAAATACAACCACCGCCTGCAATAGTTGTTGTTCAAGAACCACCACCGGCAATAGTAGTTGTTGTTCCTCCCGAAGTCGGGGCAGTTCAGGAAACTGAGCCTGATGCAGAGCAAGAAGAGGCAGCACCTCATGCAGGAGATCTATTGATTTCCGAATCCCGACCAAGGAAAAGGAGGGTTAGTCCATCGAGTTCTTCACCAAGCATCCCTTCTGATGATCTTGACCTCAATTGGGAGCCACAACAATCTGAGCATGAGAGGGAGAGACATCCCAAGAAGACCAGGCTAGGGAAAAGGAAGGTTCCAGGAAGCCTACCACTTATGGAGTGCGATGTTGAGCAGCCGGAAATAATGGTGATGATGAGTCAGACCCAGTCATCACAAGCATTACTTCTGGCCCTGAGGACATGGAGACCAACATTTTAGCCCTATCAAGACTACGGATGTAGCACACATATCACCAACACAGGCCACACCAAAAGTACCTCCAGCTTCCATTTTTACATTTGCACACAGCCGGCAGCGTCCTACATCCAGCACAAGTTCCACCTCAGCAGAAGTAGGCAGTGGTACTACTGCACAGCCACATAGTGAAATTCACCACACAACCTCCAGTTCATCCGGTATTGGAAGTGGCACCTCTAGCAGGAGGCAAAAGTTAAGCTCCCCAGTGTGGGACTTCGTTCCAGTTAGCGCAAATGAGTAGAACATTGCTGTATGCTCCATTTGTCATTCCTCTGTTAGTCGTGGTAAGCTTGGTACAAACTATGGTACCGGAGGCCAAACGACCCATATGAAAAAACACCACGCAATCAAGTGGGAGGACCACCTACGTATCATAAAAGCAGGAACCATTAATGTTGGTGGGGAAGCAGTAAAAGGTCCATGGGTCGAACAGGAAGAAGAGGGAGACATTCTATCTGGTAGTGGTACACTAAGTACCCCTGTCCCACTTCCCAGCACTGCAGTGGTAGATCCCACATCCTCCGCATCAGCAACATCTCTGTGGCACCGGAGTAAGAGTAGTAACCCGGAGACACCAAGGAGTACGGATGCAAAGTCTGCGACGCGAATGACAGCATCAGGCATAACTGAAAGAAATACCTAGCAGCGTACCATTGTTAGCATGTTTAGGCAGGAGGGAAAGTACGAGCGCAACCACCCAATAGCATGTTTGTACAATGCTAAGCTGCTAAGCTTGCTAAAATGTTAGCTCTAGACCTTCTCCCTTTTTCTTTTGTTGAAGGGATGGGTGTCCTGGAATTTTTGCCAAAATGGAATGTTCCCAGCCGCTACTATTTTGCCAGTGTTGCTGTTCCAGCACTACACCACGACATGCTGGAATTGCTTGGAAAAGTCTTGCAGCAGAGTGCTGTGCATAGTATCCACCTGACAACAGACATGTGGAGCAGGAGCCAAGCCACAGATTACATGTGCATCACTGCCCACTGGATCTCTTTTTCAGGTGTTAGAGACAAGATATCTACAGGCATTGACACTACTGAGATGTTTAATGATACTCGCAAACATGCAACTGTAGCCATGTTTGCTATGGAGGAAGCGCATACTGCTGCAAACATTTTGGATGAGTTCAACAGCAAGGTCTTTGAATGGCTGCAACCAAGAGGCCTCAATATTGGTTTTGTTGCCACCGACAATGGCAGTAATGTAGTTAAAGCCATGGAAGATGGCGGCTATTTCAGGGTCACGTGTTTGGCACACTGCATTAACATTGTGGTTCAAGACTTTCTGAAAAGTGAAAGTAAAGTCAGCAACTTACTGACCATTTGCAGAAGAATCTGCACGCATTTCAATCATTCTTTTTAAGCCCGGTAGCAGCTACGGGTCATTCAACGTGAGTGTAACATGCCAGTCAAAGCACTCATTCAGGAGGTACCAACACGTTGGAACTCTACGTATTTCATGCTCGAACGGCTGTTTGAGCAGTACATACCACTTAATGCTTATGTAATGACAAGATCAGGGGATAATACTGTTAAAGCCATGACCGTTGAGATGTGGCAATGGGACCTCATTAAATGCCTGACTGAGATGCTACTTCCTTTTGAGGTCTTCACACGTGCAGTCAGCAGGGAGGACTGTACTATGAGCCAAGCAATCCCATTGTTGTACATGCTTGAGCAAGAGCTGAAAGAGGTTTCTGAAACGTACGAAGGTGTGGGAAAACGTGAAGCATGTAATTTTGCGAAGTCCTTAGCAAGCCGCTTATCTCAGAATACAAGGATTCAAAATAAGATTTTGTCACATGAACATTACATTACTGCCACAATTTTACATCCACTGTACAAATTATTTGTGAACAGTAATGCAGTAATTCCTTTTTCAGGAGTTGATGTTTCCAAGTACAAAACTGTAATAGCCAAGGAAGCCACTGATTTAGAAAACGAACAGCTCTCAATTAGAGGCCTGCCAGTGCCAGCCCAGGACAGTGCAAGTACTACTGAGCATCCTACAGAGTCAAGTTCTTCTTCACAGCATGCGAGCAGTGCGTTTGCTTCCCAGCAGTCAATAACACAAACAATAACACCAACCGCACCAACAGGATCTGATTCATCAGACACAAGCAAAAAAATAGCTGCTTGGTTTCTACAGAACGGGATGGGGAAATCAGTTGCTGTCGCAAAGCAAAAAGAGGACGAGCAAACCAGAGCACCAATGAACCTTGAGCGGATGGTCCAGGCCTATCTGGATGACACAACAGAGGTGTTCATGGAGCAAAGCCCATTGGTGTATTGGTATAGGACAAGAAGCCAATGGCCAGTGCTCAGCAGGCTGGCGATAAAGTATCTAGCTTGCCCTGTTGCAAGTGTCTCTTCTGAGCGTGTGTTCAGTGCTGCTGGTGCCATTGTGACTGTGAGAAGGACCAGTCTCTTGCCCAAAAGCTTGGAGAGGTTAACCATGATAAAAATGAATCAGCACTTGATACCACCAGACTACAAAGTACGTGAATCAGAGCTGGAAGAGGAGAGCAAGTCGGAAGAAATAAGTAGTAGGTTACAGGACCTACTTCTGTCAGAAGAACCACCAGGGTTTGAGGACGAGCTCCTCTTCCCTGACAACTAGGCTTTGAAATTGTTACATTCTCCCTTCCTTTATTTCTCCCTTCCTTATTTGTGTGTATCTGTCTTTCTGACTCAAACTTCAAAACCAACACCATCTTCGTTTCTCTTTTAATTACTAATTAGAGTTGCACATCTGAGCATTTACTGTGCACTCCACTCATCAGAGTCCTGCTGCATCTTCCTGACTCATCCTAAATACATTTCCATCTTGCCATACTTTGGATGGAGATGGACAATAGTGCAATAATGTAGCCTCTAACAGTCCCTCCATAACAAGTGAAACGTACGGGACTATAGCATCTTCTGTTTTGTTTACAATCTGAAATGCATCACTGTCTTAAGGCTACACCTCTGTCTGCAGGCATACACAACTCTTTAATGTCAGAACTTGAGCAGGGCTCCAAAATTAAAGTCGTCATCACTTTCAGAAGACTCTGCTGCATCTGTGATCTGACAGCCACAAAGAAGAGAAAGACTGGTATATGAAATGAATGATGCCATACATTGCATTGGCTGCTTGCTGACTCAGAGCAAATGCGCATGAAGTAGAAAGTAGAAATATAGTATACTAGTAGTTTAATATAATAACAAAGTACTTGTGTCTCAAGTGATGGTCAATGTTTCCATGGTGTTTAATAATATGTTTCCAATTGTACTCCTACTACTGCAGGTGCAGTCTGGACTTAATCGTAGTCACTCACTACAGACTGAGTTGCTGTTGGTGGTCTGTTGGAGAACACGTACACATGCCACACTGAATGATGATGATGATGATGACCACCATACCATCTTTGCACGCTGTCAGTCAGTTTGATCAGAGATGATTGATGGAATATGTTCAGGAAGTGGAATACAAGGTAAACACACAACCAATCAACAAGAACCACAGCAGACCTAGGCTACATGTGTGTGCAGTGGTGGAATAGAATAGTGGTATGATTGACTGACATTGGCAAATTGATTTAAATTATTCACTTGTTTTGGAAAATGCTAGGTTGATGTATATGCCTTCTGTCTGATACTGTGAAAAATGTAGGTAAATGGAGTTTGGGCCACAGACTCCCGGTGTTGTGGTGTGGCCCTGTAACTGTTCTGTGTGGGCTCCTATCTTGTTGTTCTTTTCGATGACTGCTGTGCAACTAGAAGAGTAGAGTTAATCAATGTATCCAAGCAGCCTCAGTCTGAAAATCTTCTCGCTCACGAGTCTTGTCTTTTTTGCACTACACCGTAATTGATTTTTATGTTTCCATTCTGTTAACTTATTTTGTAATACCCTATTTCTTCTTTCATCAACACTTACAGGCCGGCCTTTCACCAAGCACTATTATACGTGGAGCAACAACTTACACTTACCTTACCAATCCTCCTCATCATCATCCAGCCAGAGGCGCCCAAGAATGATATAATCAATCAGTCACAACAGTGTCCATGGAAGGGAGGAAAAACATGAATAGCGAGATACAACTACACATTTGGCCCTGGATAATACATTAACTTTAGTATCATTTTCATATTTTTCTTTGATTCCTTTTTCCTCTTCATTTATTTTACGCTTGTGTATGGTAATTGATTGTTCACTTAAACTATCTCTTAATTTTCTTTGCTAGCTTTCAGTCCGTTACATCAGGTATTACGGTTTCTCAGAGGGCATACAGCCTAGGCAAAAGTCATATTCATATGGTATATAAGAAGTACTTCCTTTGAATTGTGTAGTAGTAGTTGAGTAATTACCACTTATTATTAACCATCAAGTTAATAATAAACCTTCATCATGCATCCATTTCATTGTTCTTACTTGACTTTACATGTATTGGGGAATTGAGGATCAGCAATCATCGTCTTCATTGTTTTGCTTTTGTTGTCTTCATGCGTACTGTTTTTCTTTGTCAAACCTTTTCCCAAACCCCCATTCCCATCCATTCATCAAACCTTAACCCTCTTCCCTCTGGCTGTGTGGTTTTATACTGAGGTGTGATGTTACTACATTAAATCTACACCAACAATTGATCACACGCTTGCTGGGGCAGATGAGGTGAAACCAATACTAATTAAATCAAATGTCAACGAGACAGGGCGAGGATCTTCTTCTGCTTGCCCACCCAAGCTCACTTTATGTACTAGTGCACAAGGCAATTAATTTCCCAAAGTGACTCAACGAATAAATGTAAATCATTGCTGGCATTGTTTGAATTTAATTTTAGAGCATTTAAGTTTACAATTTGTATTGTGTTTTAATGACTCCAACGTAACTACAGTTATCTTCTCCTACTTGGCACAGTCCCCAACACCATTGATTTCTTTGAGTTTGTTTAGCAGTTGCAATATTGTTTGTATTTTTTTTGTCCGTATTATGTACTGTAATTTTCTACTTCTTTCACATTCTCTCTCAGGCAAATGACTGTCTCTTTGTTTTTGTTTGCCAATGCTAGTGCCAGTGTCTAGGACTAGTCTACTACTACTATCACACAACCAAGGCATATTCTCCGTTGTCTTGGGAAACCATGCAGCCCTTGCGGTGCCAAACGTAATCATCATCAATCACAGGTAAGAAGAGAAGTTTACTGGGAGGTATAATGGAGGAGAGGCTGGTAGTACTAATAGGACAAATATTAATGAGTGAGGGGTACAGCATCTATCTGTTTGCATGTTACACATGTGGTCAATTAATAAAGTATTTCAATCAAACACTGGCCGCTGGCCTGCATCTAGAGTAAACCTTGTGATGTACAACAGTTTTCCCACCACAAAACAACATCATATCATATGTGTAAGTTGAAAATAAATAACATTTATTCATGTACAAAAAATATCCTCCTAGTCCTCCTATCCCACCCCTATCCCCACCCTAACCCCAACCAATGTACAAGTCCAAAGAATGTCACACAAAAATAACCCCAACACCCAATTCCCACCCACCAACAAAAGTATTAAAAAAGGGGCAAATCAACAGGGTCCATTACAATTGGCGGGCTTTGAGGTGTTTGTCCACTATAATCTTGATGCGCTCCTCTAATTGGTCCTCCAGCTTGGCCACCCGGAGGAGAAGTTATTGCCGAAATGCACTGCACCTACATTTGCATTTGTATCCATGCTGTGTGGGGGTGGCATATGTTAATTTCCGGCGGTAGGCGGCTGCCTGGCCGCGGCGCCGTACTCCTGCAGGTGGGGCCTTGCTAGGCCAGACGCATTGGAAGAGGCAGCAGCCTCTTCCTCCTCCTCCTCAGCCTCAGCCACCAGCTTGCAGTACTCCTCCACAACTCGCTACATTCTGGATTGGTCACTTCCTGCATGAGCTGTGAGCAGCGAGCATTCTGAGCGGGGAACGAGGAGCAAGGAGCACGGCTGAGGCGAGGCTGCGAGGGGTCGAGAGGAGCCAGGGGTAAGGCAAGGAAGCCCTTACCCCCTCCCCGAAAGCCGAGCCGAGCTCCAACCAAGTAGTATCTGGCACCTGGCGCCTCGGAGCAGCAAGAGGAGCGGTGGGACGGCGAGCAATCGAGCGGAGAGCGGTGAGCGCGGGCAGGTGAGTCTGATCGTGGTTCCCTGCCTGCGGCCGTGACCGCAACCTCCCGCTCTGCCTTAGACCCGGCTCTGCCTGCTTCGCCTGAGGGCCTCAGAGCGTATGAGAGGCTGACGGTGCAGCGAGAGCAGCGAGAGGCACAAGCTGCAGGAGCCAAGGGAGCTGAGCGCCACGAGCCGCGGGGGCATATTACCTAAAGCCCCGGACTCAAGACCCCTCCGAGGCGCCGGACCTCATACTTCCAGCCACTCCATTTTGACCTCACCTGCTTTCCCTGGGGGTCGTCTGCCACCGCAGTTCAGCGCTGCGGCAAGGAAAACGGCCAGGCGGGCGCTGCCTACATCAACCAGCAGGCATCGCAGGGACACACAGAGAGGAGCTCACCAGAGGGCGCCAGAGGGCCAGTCTCTGTCAGTCATCACCAAGCACCAAGCAGGACAGGGGAAGAATACCCCTCCAACGACCAGGACCAGGATCCCGTGTGGAAAACTGCAGCGGGGGAAACTCACTGTGCCTGTGAGTGACTAGAGTATTGGAAGCCTATATTGCAGCAGTGAATGTGGGCACTGCGTGTCAATATAACGAACATTCATTTTATCACATCTAAAGAAGCATTGTTCAGGGCAGGAAAATAAGGTCACCCCACCATACTTTTTAATGCCTTAAATTGAGTCAACATAACTGACAGTGGTGGTGGCCCGTGATCCTTGAGAGAGCGCGCCGGCAGGCGGAGCCAAGTCAAGGCAGGGCAAGGCAACCTGGCTCCTCTATAACCAGGTATTAAAGAAAGGGCAGTGAAAGGCCCAACAAGCTCAACAAGCTGCCCAAAGGGGGCGAAGAATATAACAAACAATACAGCAAAAGGCATAACGGCAACGTAACATAAAAGCAGAAAAACCAGATCCACAGTAACATAACCCACACTGGAACACCAGGAAAACTCCAGGAAGACAAGGAAACAGAAAAATAAATAAATAAATAAACAAATACACAAATAAATAGGAAAAAAAAAATATCCAGATCAGATCCAGATCAGCACATCTACCAACTGGGAGCGCAACCAAGTAGACAAACAGGAAGCAACCACCTGAGGGGCACTAACCTCAACTAAAAACCAGCAAACTTCTGACAGCGGAATGAGGTCCGGAAAAGTCAGGAAAGCAACCAACAACGCCCAGACTAGAAGGCACGGGAATAGTAAGCCCAAGCCACCGGACGAAATCAAACACCTGCAGGAACAGGAGCTAGCAACACCAGAAAATCAGTCGTGCGAGGACGGCAAGGCAGACACACTCAGCAAACTCGCACATAAGGGCAACCAACCAAAAATGTACTCAATCTTTTCTTTCCTGAAAGATCCTGGGTCGTTCTTAAGCTCTTCAATCAGCGATCTCAAGGGCCTTCCCTCCCCACTGGAACCTGTGGGATCTACCCAAATAACCGCCATCGACCCAGGAGGTGAAACAAGCGAGAACATAAGACAAGAAAAACCGGGGACAGAGAGAGACACTGGGGATGGCTGGGAGGAAGACCAAGAAAGGAAGAGGGAGAGTAACACCAAGGGCAAAAGGGGAACACACTTAATCAAGGGAAGCTCAACCCAAGCAGATTTGATTGGCACAGGCAAGGACGGTCAAAGCGAAATCCATAGCGCCTTCACCAGCTACAAGGAGGAAAGGGGCTATCCCCTTGAGCCAATGATAGCTATCCTGCCAACGTCACAACCACTAATAACAGCAATAGAGAAGGGGCAAAATTATCAAGAGCCCATAAACAATAGAAAACAACTCACGCCCAGAAAGTCGGAGTCACCATTTCCAACAAAGCCAACAAAAATGGACTACAAAATACAGGATCAGTCAAAAGCAAATACAGGACCCATCACTAGTAAACAAGCAACTAATATTATCACTAATCAGGCCCACGAGCACCCGCAACATCGAGAACACTCACAAGAGGATGTCGGAAGAGAACCAGGAATATTATCAAAAAATGTAGAAAAAGAAGAACCGGAAGAGACAGAAAAAAACGAGCTCGATCAAACAGATACCTCCAAATTAGAGAACACCGGCCAGCTCACAACAGAGGAGTGGGAGAGGCTAGTAGCATCTTACTCCCCAGTTATCCCACTGGTGGAGGATAGACAACAAGTTCCTGTTAAAATCCCAATCACAGAAGAGTCTTCTAGTGGAACAGAAATACTATGGTCATCCTTGCTAAACACCCTACAGCTATCAATAAAGGCCATGCAGTATCACTCGGACAAAATGGATATGCAACTTTCCCTTCTAAATTTTCTAGCGATACATGTAGCAAACATCGACAACAAGCTTGCAGACATGAACGACATGATCAAAAGAGTACAAGCTGAAACAAAAATAGAACTGCCAAGCTGCGCATGCTACACAATAATGGACAAACTCTCATCGATTGGACTCTCACCGGGAACCAAGAAAGGGCAGAAGGCACAAAACTTGAGCAGGGACGGTCCAACATGCCAGAATACCTCGGGGAAAAACAAAGTTGAAACTTATGCCGAGGTGGCAAGGAAAGCAACACAAACCCCTGCAGAATCACAACAAAAGGTTAGCTCGGAACAAAAGAACACACAGCTTAGTGATTCGCAGGGACAACAGGGGCAGGATCCAGAAACCACAAACTATAACAGCCCTCGAAACAAGAGCTCGGGGACAGAAAGCCCTGAAAAACGCAGGGATTTAAACAAACAAGGTCAAAAACAGAAAAGAAAAGGAAGAAAAAAGACAAGCAACATAAAAGCTTATTTCAAAGTGGCAAACCCAACATCGGAAAGGGACCAGGAAGCAGATACAGACATGCAAACAGCGACCATAACAACCTCACCGGCTAAAGAAACTAAACAAATCTCATTAAGTCAAAACCACAACCACAAAGGCAGTAATATGACCAATAAGCGTCAAACAGAACTCAGTCGAGAAAAAACCAAGCCCACAAATGAAACAGAGAGGACAAACATTACAGCAAGGTCAGGAGCTTCACTAACAGTCACTAAGGGAACCCCTGAGTTACAGGGCCCAATGCAGGAAGAAGACAAGGAGCCCATAGAAGCCCGAGACGAAAAGCAACCACTTTCAAAAAGAGCCGAGCAGACACCGATTAAACCAGACACTGAAGAACATACGCAACGGGACCACAAGCAGAAGGAAGTTGAAAAAGGCACAATTCTATTTATCCCGGAGTACAGGTCAAGAGGCAGAGGGGATATACTCAACCGAGGTAACATACTACACTTACTGTCCACCATTAGCAACTTGAAGGACATAAAAACAAACAACCTTGAATCTGTGGAGTTTGAACACCACAGTCACCTGTCCGAACAAGAGGTAACCAAAACCACATGGGCTACGCAGGAAATAACTGAAAGAATCATGGAGTCTGAACAACGTTTTAAAACATGGGGGATTCGCCTAAAAATACAGGAAAAAACAGGATACCCAGAACCACTAAGCCAAGCACAAAAAGAGAGACTCGACTGCCTCGAAAACAAACAAAATTCAGAGAAAAGCACAAGCGTCCTGAAAGGGGCCAGAGCATTTCAGTCTCCAAGACAGACATATACCCACAGAGCGTAAGGAAAGCCCAAGGACCAATCCGAGACGAGGATTGGTACTGGGTAGCAAGGACCATCAAT
Source organism: Lissotriton vulgaris (assembly GCF_964263255.1). Lineage (NCBI taxonomy): Eukaryota > Metazoa > Chordata > Amphibia > Caudata > Salamandridae > Lissotriton > Lissotriton vulgaris. Next base: position 167,954,742 of record NC_141688.1, on the reverse strand, counting down.
ACAAGGCCTGAGAAGAAATGACAAAGCTCGCAACAAAACAATCCAAAAAACCATCAATTAAGAATTTGTTCCTGGAACATAAATGGCTTAGGAAATAAAGCAGACGACGCTCAGCTTCTACTATACCTCCAGAATTTTGATATAATTGCCCTTCAAAAGACCTGGTCGGATGAGCCGTACCAAAAACAGGGCTTTAAAGCATACCACACACCAGCTTCAAGAAATGCTAAATATGGCCATTCAAAAGGTGGCCAAACAACATACACCTCAATAAAGAGCATAAATGAAATAAAGAGTAAAGACGCCACACAGTCAGGAAACAACGGCATAAAAACAATAGAGCTGGAACTAGGGGGAAAAGATCAAAATCAAAAGCTAATACTGCTAAACGTATATGTTCACCCCCAGGAAAAAAAGCCGGGATTAAACTACTAATTGCAGAAGTAACAAAGATACTGTCAGAGGAGTCAACAACCAACCTCTTAGTAACAGGGGACTTTAATATGTACTTAGGTGGGCCCCAGCTAAGGGACTTACTCCTAGAAGAACAATTTAACATATGGGGAATCCCCCAACAGGTGGCCAGCAAATGGGGAAAACAAAGCAGATTGTCAAGAGAAAGCCTGAAAGATTTGGAACATCTCAACCTTGTAGCTCTAAACGGCCGTTTCATAAACGACATCCCATCGGCAGCCACTTTTCACAACACAATGGCAAGCTCCACAATAGACCTCACATTCTCATCTCTACAAATTCGGCATTTTCGAATAGGAACAACCGCAGCCAGCGACCAACTACCGCAAGAGATCACTCTTGACACCTATGGGGCCGCGGCCACCTTACCAGTAGCTAACGTGGGATTATCATACTCGGTTATACAAAAAAGGATAAAATGCAAAACGCACAACTTAGAAGGCTTCGAAAAAGAAGCGAAAAAACTGTGGGAAAAAAGCATAGAGTCCTGGACAGATAATCTAAGCCGATGGGAATCATTCACCAGCAGCCTTGGAACTGCCCAAACAAGCTCAAAAACAGCCTTTAAAAACCTGGAAAATCAAAACCAACCAAGTTCCAAAAAGAGATCTCGCAACAAGGAAGAGGAAGACAAGTAAATAAAACGGAACATCAATTTAAAGATTCACAAGAAAAACATCAACAAACTACTGAGGCAACTACACCGAGAAGGCCCGAACAAAGAAGTCCAGAAGGAACTGCAAAAACAAAAATCCATCCAGAAGAAATTAATCTGGAACCTGAAAAGGGAGGCAGAGGATGACCTATGGGCAAAGCTGCTCCACGATGCAAAAGGAATTAACACCAGTGGAAGATTCTGGAAGACAGTGAATGACCTCCAGGATACCAGAAAACCCAGCATAAACTCACACATCACCGAAGAAGCCTGGTCTGAATTTCTATGGCTCCATTTCAATACAACAACAAATAACTCTGCCATGAAGTCATCAGAACTCAATAGAAAAACCTCAGACTGCATACAACAAACAGAGTCAACTTCAAAGTGCTTCACAGAAAAACAAATCATAAGCAGGATAGCAAAAGGGAAGACAGAGGGGGCGCCAGGCCCCAACGGAATTCCTCCCATTTTGTACAAACGAAATCAGGAATATTGGGCAGCAGCCCTATTGCCACTATTCAAACAGATTTCCGAAACGGGAACGATTCCCGACTCATGGAAAGGCTCAATAATAGCTCCCATTCATAAGAAAGGCAGCAAAAATGAACCAAAAAATTATAGACTCGTTGCTCTAATTGACAATGAGGCCAAATACTATGCTGGCCTATTACTAGAGGAGCTCACAGAATGGGTAAATGAAAATACAGTAATCCCCATCACCCAAAAAGGCTTTCGGAAAAAACTAGGAACAATGACAAACATTATGGCCCTAACTCTGCTAATTGAATCCGCCAAACTCGCCAGTTCACCCCTCTATATATGCTTCCTTGACTTCACCTCCGCTTTCGATAACATCAGCAGAAACTTACTATGGGAGAAGCTTGCCAACAGGAAAATGCCGACAACTTTACTATCACAAAGGGTGCTATTACACACAGACACATGGGTACAAATCAAGCTAGGCTCAGGAGACTGCCTGTCAAGAAAAGTACAGATGACCAAGGGCCTCAAACAAGGGTGCGTTCTAGCCCCGACCCTCCTCAATATTTTTATGTTGGATCTTTCTCAAATGCTAGACGAATGCAATCCTCACGCCCCAAAACTAGGAGGACTTATAGTCTCAAACTTGATGTACGCCGATGATATCGTGCTCATTAGCCGGACGCCGATAGGGCTACAACACCTAATCAACACAACATACACCCACGCAGCCACGAACGGCCTCAGCATAAACCTCTCCAAAACAAAAGCCATGAGAGTAAATGGGAAGCCGGCCACATCTAAATTTCTCTGGCAAATGGGAGGCCTAACAGTGGAAACCGTGGACGAGTACAAATACCTGGGTGTAATTGTTGACAGTAAAGGGACATTCCTCCCTCAGAAGGAAGCAATATCAAGGAGAGGTACCACAATATCAGCAGCACTGAGAAACCTTAAAAAGAAAGTATCTGGCCGCAATTTCACTCCACTCCTACAAATAATCCAAGCAAAACTAACACCGGCTATTACCTATGGAAGTGAATGTCTCCGAGGAAGGGACGCACAGATACTGAACAAAACAACAGCCAGGGCCATGCGAATGTTATTTAATCTGCCCAAATACACTTCACAAGCACAGATAAGACTCGAATTTGGCCTGAGAAACCAAGTAACAGAAAGAATGGGGGTCTATGCCAAAAGTTAGCACAAAATACGAGGAGCCGATGCCTCATCCATGGATTATCCTCTCTGGAACGAGCTATCAGGGAGAAACACGAGCACTGCCGCAAATTATCTAAAGCACTCCATAGAAACTTTGGAGCTACAAGAAGCCTGGAAGAGCAACATCTCACATAATTTGTTCAAACAACTAGCAAATAAATCTGTAAGGACCAAGTCTCTAATAGAGGACAAAGCTGCATTAACGAAAAGGGCACACGGCTAGATTGTCATCCAAAACTACACCAGCAGCTCATGCCAAAGCTACTTAGGAGCCGGTTTTACACGGTCTACAAAGGAGAAATTCATACAACTAAGGCTGGGCATCCTCCCATCTCAAATCCATCTTCCCCCGTGGAAACGGCCACAAATGCCATCAAGTTGCCGATTATGTGGGGACACAAAAGAGGATATCCTTCACTTAATATGCATCTGCAAAGGTCTGGACAAGGAGCGCAGACAACATCTAAAGCCAACCCTAAAGAAACTGGGAATAAGGACATGCCGGCAGGCAGTCAAAGCATGCTTTGATGGAAAAAACATCCAATTAGCAAACCATCTGGTAAAATTCCTGGAAAAAGCTGGTAAGAAGCAGAATGACAGAAGGGAGAGCCCGTAAGACACTAATCCACACAACACTTAACTCTGACTACCGTCCCATCAAGCCGCTACCACAAACTCAAGCCACAATTACCACCGATGGATTACAAACCCTAAAGAATCTGTAAAGGCTGCAGGGAGTCTGCGAGCTTGCCTTTTATTCTTTATTCTCTTCCTGTTTACAAAATGACTTAGCATTTAGATAACCAAAAGCCTAATCGTCTTCCAACATATATTTTTTTTGCTCAAGTAAGCTCTTAGAACATTTTAAAGTTTATCTAACTGAAATGTTTGATAGTCATATTTTACTAGACAAAAGTTTTATTTTAAGTTCATTTACATGTAAATATGCTGATTGCAATGGTTTTAATTAACTGAGCAATAAATAATTATTCTATTCTAATCTATTCTATTCCTCCACAATGGCCTGCAGTTTCCTTTGCTGGGCCCTGGCTGCCAACTCCTTCCGTGATGGTTTTGAGTATCTATAAAAAAAGAAACAGAATTGTAACTGAAACTCTTCAAAATTAATTCAACAGTACATTGTGGCATAGTAGCACTACCAAGCGCAGTACATACAATTGGTGTCAACTTTTAGTATCTATCTAGTCTATCCTCCTGCTTCCCCTGCCTGTAGCATGTGTTGAAGTTTTTACCGGCATTATACTTGCCCTAGTACTGGGTGGCCTTGAGTACACATAAGAACAAAAGTCTTTTTTGTATCTCCTTTTATTTTTTCAAAGTAAGACTCTGCTTCCAGTGACAGTACATTTAGGGGGCATCCACCCATTAAAAGTAAATGTCTATCATTCTTTATTATCGGCTTAGCTGGTTTCACTTTCACCAGCAACCACCCATGCGTCCACTCCTTTCTTGCCTTGGGTTTCATTGACACAAACTCCGCTCATGATTCTTGCTATCCACTGTATCCATGCACCCATATTGTTTTGCCCAACCAGGCCTGCATTTTCTTTGACCTTCCAGTTCTACCCATACTTCAACAACCCATGCATCGGATTCATATGAGCCACGTGAATGAATCTTCCAAAGTATCCTTCTATGGTAGTTAGTCCTATTATTACATCTCTTTAGTCCTTCCTCCTTCCACCCTAGTTCACTTCTTTCCCTTTTTGTTCAACACATCCCTCAAGGTCATCTGATCTGACTTTTAGTCTTCTCCATAACTTTCACAGCTGAGTTGGAGTCTGATGGAAGAGGCCTTGTTTACTCAACTCACACTGGTAATGCTACAAAGGGTGTCTTCTTCAACCATTGTATATTGTCCAGTACAACTTCAAGTTCATACTTTCTTAATAAGTCATAGGACAGAGAGGGAAAAAATGTCCCCCTTCCACCTAGTAATGCAAATAAGTAATGAATATAACTTACCACCGCCCACCGCTGAAGTCCCCTCCCCCACTGATGCTCCTGCAGGTGCCGCAGCCTCTGTCCCCTCCTGGATGGCAATCACATCACCGCTGGCCCCGTCGGCACTGGTGGTTGGTAGTGATTGTGCACCTATAAAAGCAAGTACACCTTTTTATATGCCTGCACACCTCCCCCTATTTAACTAGTTGTAATTTTTTCACCAGGAAGGAAGATTGAAAAAACAGTTACGTACAACATGAATCATTGTGTAACTAGTCCAAATTGCGTCCTAATGTACAGCAGTCACATTAGACATAGTTTAGTTTTAATTTATTAGATATAACCATTTTAGATCCGGGTCTACTGCTAGTGCTTTGCCCATGTTACCTCGCAGCTTGTTGCACAGTAAGAAAGACACCATTGAGGCCACATGAATGTTGCATACAACTAAAGAGGTTGACAAACCAGTATTGTTAGTCCCTTTTGCTTATCCATAATGTTGCACTTTTTGCCATGACTGCTAAAAACTGGCACAGTTGTATTCACTGTCTAATGTGCAACATTTTTCTCATAGGCAGATGAGAAGAGAAGATTGCCTTTGATTTGCAGAGCTTTCGAAAGATGCATGTGTAACCAGTATATGTTCAACGGTGAGAGGTCTCCCACAATTCACACATTTCTCTATTGTGCACTAGATGTACAAAATGAATAGTATTTAATCTTCTTCATTTTGCATGGTGGAGCAGGATGTTTTTCATGGAAATACTTACAAGTTACAACAATACAATGCTTGTTATTAAAAAAATAAAGTTTTTGAACTTGCACATAGACTCTGTGGTATATTTTGAGTGTCTGGGGTGTTGTGGACTGAAATGAGTGAGTGAGCGAAAGGGTCTTCTGTTCTGGCCTGGGTTGTGTAATAAAATCATTGGATATATATATATCTAACTATCTTCGTGTGGGGGTCGGGAGTGGGACAAATGACTATGACAGAGACACTTAGGTAATCATTGGATTATGGGTTCTTCTGACTGAGTTCTGTGACTAGGGTGTAAGGTCCAACCTCCCTATCACCAACATCAACATCCTATTTTCTTGCGCATAGTTCTGTATGCGTTTGTGCAGAGAATAATAACCACAACAGTAGTAGAAGTACACTAACTGAACAAAAATTTATAGGCAAACATCTAGTTGTGCATTTTGTTAGTGGTAATTGACAAAGACTGGAGATTACAGAGGACAACGCAAAAGACAGGAGTGGGCCCAGTGGCTACAGCTATTCTATCACAGCTTTATTCAAAAGAATACCTTAACTAAAGAGTGGCCAACAGGACAAGCTTAGCTACACACAGTCTAATAGTAGTAGCACAGAGAGTCTTAGGGCAGAGGCAGTTTGAAGGAACTGAAAGTCAGGGATGGCATTCGATAGTTACCCAAAATTTGGAAAACAAATTTAAGACCAAAGAAGGTTTTGCTAACAGTGAATTAGGAAGGAGGCTTAATAGGTTGGAAAAAATAAGGTGCGTTAAAAAGTTAGGGAAATATAATTGTTAATAATATAAGTACTGCAGGACTTACTGGGGCCAGCAGCAGGATCCTCGGTAGAGGAGCGCTCCTCTTGTGGTGGTCCCGCCAACTCGGACCCCGTCTTCTTGCCCTTGAGTGGTGCTGATCATGTACGAAATAATAAAGAAAGAGAAACATTAAGTGCTGTGAAATAAAGACCTCATTCAAAAATCCTCTCAAACATTTTAGGGAACAACAATTCCAATAAAATTGACTTCGAAGTATAAATGACTACTGGCTTGCAGGATTCACAGACCGTCTACTTATAGAACATAATCAAATGTTCCATAAACATTCTGATTGCAGAATATACTACCGAAGCCAGTACCACCTGACCTACACCAACTATTCAAGAATCCAGACGGGCCAATTGTTCAGTAAGTCAGCATTTCAATTTTATTTGTGCCCGCAGACATGCATAGATGATGAGATGGAGGATACCTGCATACATTTGAGCATACACTGAATTGTTGGTTGCTTGCGTCATATGAACTGCTACTGACTCACCTGACCATGCTATTGCTGCTAAGCCTACCACTCAGTAACCAAACTTCAACTGGTTCAATGGAGGGGTGGGGTAAATAAGAACTAACTAAGCATTCAGTGACAGAGGAGACGTCATGCAGATTGTTAAAGAAATATGAACTAATACTATCCATCCACCACTATTTCACTAAAGGACATTGTAAGGACTAGACTCTAGCAATAGCATTAACCAACTTCCGTTCTCTAAAAACTCTAACATCAATAATCAGCAGCCCAAGCTAGCGCTAAGTTACAAACCAGTAAGAGAAGTGTGAGCAGCACCTGTGTCATACAATAACAGAAGACTTTGAGACGGAATTGATCTGCAATGTAACTAAGCGCACCAGTAACCATGTTACTTATTCGTCCAATAATTATACACAATACTTATACTACTATAATATATATTAAATTATTAATATTACTAGCTACTCACCAAGCCCCACGACTTCGACACCTAGCAGCTCCAACAGGTCCTGCTCCCTGTTCAGAATGTCTGCCCACCGGTGGGCCAGCTGCTGGTGGGTGCGCCAAATATCTGAGCGACGGTAGACTGCCCGGCGCACCTTCGCCCACTGGCGGTGACGCTCCTCTGGGAGGTAACTAAAGCCTGGCCTGCCGCCTGCTGCCAAGGTCAAGGGGAGGTGGCGCTGGATGAAAAAGACCAGATTCCGGGCCTGCACCCCTGCAGGTCGCATTCTGCCGCAAGGCAGCTGGCTCTTGGGCTCAGGCGCCTTGCCCTTAAAGCCGGTTCTGCTGCTCCCCTTTGCCATGGTTCTGGGGTGGAGGTGAAAAAGAAAAGTTAGAACAAAAGGAAAAAAAGTTAGGGGGAAGAAGTAGGAGCTTAAATGAATAAGTAAAATAAAACAGTAGAAAAGTTTAAAAAAAGGTGGAAAAGTAGAAATAAAATGCAAAGTATAAACTTAGGGACAGAGAGAGATAGATGATAAGTAAAAAAAGTAAGAAAAAATGTGAAAATAGGTAAAGATTGCACAGATATAAGGTGGATAGAAAACTAGGTACAGAACCATAGCATAGAGTGTGAAAAACAAGATGGCCGCGCCCATCGGGACCACGCGGGTAAGTTGGCGCGCGATTTCACGCGGACACGCACTTTGTCAGCGTGAACAAGTAGTTGTGTTCCCGAACAAGACGTGCACCGCGCGAATACGTTATATGCGACCCCGAAGAAGAAATAGGGGATGCGGGAGGGCGGGACAATTGAAAAAACAAGATGGCCGTGGCCATAGCCCACCACATGGGTGAAGTCGCATGCACAACGCGCTCCCGAGCAAGAAAAACGGCTCGCGAACAGGACCAGCAAGCTACTACGCACGCTCGCGAAGCTACGCAAAGCTGGTGTAGTGTGAGAACGTCTTCGCGTAGCTTCGCGTAGCGCGACTACGCGTACTACGCCCAGGGTTAATGAGAAACTCTCCATGGAGCAACAAGTGAACAGCATTTCAGGCACATGTTTTGGCTTGATGCTTGTGCTCAGCAATATCTTCCCTTGGATGCCCCTATCTGCAAGAAAGTTACTGATTCAGGCACTACTAGTAAGAAAGCTGGATTACGGTAACTCCCTACTGGTAGGGATTTGGGAAGATCTTCTCTCTAGACTGCAGGTCGTGCAGAATACTGCAACATGTCTTGCTCTTAATCGTTGATCCCACTCGCCTTCGGAACCTCTCCTGCACCAACTTCATTGGCTGCCAATTAGGAAGCACGCATCAGTCAAGCTGTTGTGTCTGGTATTTAAGACTCTACAAGGGCATGGCCCGGAATATCTCATCAAAAAGCTAATGTCCTACATTGCGTGTCAGCAACTGAGCTCGAGCAATCGGCGGTTGTTGTGTCCAATGAGGATCAACAAAATCAGAATGGGAATTCACACTTTTCCTTACCTTGTGCCGTCCCACTGGAAAAGGCTGCCTGACGTCATTCGTGATAGTCTCTCCCTTGGAATGTTTAAAAAGCGGCTCAAAGCCTGCTTGTTCAGTCACTAATCAGCAGGTTCTCTCTATTATTATTCTGATATTGTGGCACTGAGAGGTCCCCGTGAGGATGATTCATTTTCTGCCTAACAAATACTAATAATAATAATGTGTAAGTCATTACTAAAGTAGTTTGTACATCAGCTTCTTGTTTTTTACTGAACAAGATATACATAAGTACACACAGGTAGAATGCCGACAAAAGCTCAGACGTAAAAGCAACAGAAGCAACTACAATATCTATGCAGAAATAAGTTACACAACGGGCAAAATGCCGAAAAAGTGCTGAAAGAAAAAAGAGCTATAGGTAGGAGGACAAAGTAATTTCTTGTATTTGTGGACACTTGCAAAGATTACAAAATAACGAAAATACTATTATCACTATGAGAAACGACAAGACTGGAGAAAGTTTGCATTGGAAGTAGAGAAAGGATTGTAACATGAATGGGCACAACATAGCCAGGAGACAGAAGCAGTTCAAGGAAGTAAGAGCCAGGATGTTTCGTAGTAGAGTGGTTTTAAATTCAGTGAAAAAAGTGTAGAAGAAGGAGAGATGCAGTAAAACAGAGAGAATGAGTTGAGAGAGTAGTTGATAAGGCCTTTGCTTGAAAGAAGAAGCTTTTCATTATGATTCTAAATAGAATGAAGACTCTTGACAAACTAGTGTTGTGCAGGAGAAAAACCAGAAGAAATGATTAGTGAATAGATGTAACTGTTGCACAGTTGTTAGTGGAGATTGGATACATAGTTCTTGTACAGAGCCTTGGTTTAATCAAGAAAACTATCTCCAGGATAACAGATTAGTTCATGCTATTGATGAAAGAGGACAATGTTATGAAATGAATAATGGTAGTCCTATCAATGGCACACATAGAATCATACCGGGACTACCTGTGCAATCATCAAGGACGTCCTTTCTCCACTACTCTGCAAACTCACCTCCTGGCATAGTACTAGTTTGGGGATGAATTCCCCTTGGCTATTGAGGGTATTTGGGGTCCAACTACCCCTCCTGTTACCTCGAGCAAGTCCCACACAGTCAAGTTGTTAGGATGTCCTGGGAGGCCATGCCCCTTTCTTCACCATTCCCCAAACGCGTCTTCTGGCACACTACTGGTTGGGGAATAAAGTTCTCTATGATGCTAAAGGACCTTGGGGACCAAGAAGCGCTCCAGGTAATTTCTGTAAGACCTACATATCGGGTTTCCTGAGTGCCGGTCAGAAGCCGCGCCCCCTTTGCACACCAGTCCATAAACACCATTGTGACTTGAAAAACAATGGAAATTCTGTGGAAAAAAAACAAAGGTTACAGGTAAGTTATAGTTAGGAATTAGCATTTAAAAAACCTTAGAAATTCACTGAAAAAGCAAATGTTAAAAGGCAGTTGTAAATAGCGAATATAATTTAAAAAACTCAGATGTTTTTGATAGGGAGACATTTCACTCGTTCAAAATCACAGCTTAGCTATCTATAACTCACACCCCTGCAATGCACTGCTGATGACCTCCATCATACATCACTCATGACATGGTCAGTGACAACACTCATGACATCACTAATGACATTCTCAAATAACACCACTGATCCCATCGGTGATATTGAAGCCACATTCAAACCAGTATCAGTACCAGTGTTTCAAAAAGATTCTACTGATATTTTTAATTAGTCATTATCATTGAGGAAATTAAAGGATTGTAATTAAATAATGAACAACAAGCATATCACAATCCGATCAAAAAGCTTCAATCAGAAAACAACATGGTAATTTGTAACTCTGACACAGGAGGGCCTCTCACTATGTATACCACTGAAGCATCAAAACAACTCAATGATGAAAGCTGTTATATCAGAAGTAATTTGGGCAGAACAAAAACACAATATCACTTGGATCTTCAAGAGTGTAGATGGGGTTTTTTAATCAAGATGAATATCTTTATTTGAGGAACGACTTTCCCAAGACACCCGTCATTTACCATATCCCCAACATATATAAAAATCATAAACAACCCCCTGGAAGTCCGATCATCTCTGCCAATGAACGTCTTTTTGAGAACACTTCAATATACATAGATTTTTTCCTACAAGGATATGTTTTAAATCTGCCCTCTTTTATTGAGGACACCAGTGTATGGCATTCCATGGAGTGACGAGTGTTTGTTGATCACACTTGACATTTCCTGTATATATACCATTTTAAATCATGATGATGGGATTTGTACGGTGAAGCACTTTTTGAAAAGTATACCATTGAATTGGTACATGCATACGATAATACTGATCTCTATGATTAAGTGGAGTGGAATATCAACTATTTTCTTTTCAATAATCAGGTTTTCAGACAGGGTTGTGGTATGATAATGGGCACCTGCTTCATTCCCAGCTACGCTTGTTTGCATATGGCTGGTGGGAGGCGCGGGAACTCATCAATGACCATTGGAATATGTGGCATCAGCATTTCATTTGTTGGCTGCGATTAATTGATGTGTACTTTTAATGATATGGAGGGGATAATTCCTGCATGCTGCTGAACTCATAGAGGCAATCAACCAAAATTGCATTTTTCTGGCAATATCAGTGACATCCACATAGAGTTTCTAGATCTACAAGCATTTGTAAGAGGGGCAGAATAGATGCAAGGCTATACATGAAAACTCAACATTACATGCACTTTTTTTTATCCACGTAATTTAAAAGCTAGCATTCCCTATGGTGAATTGCTCAGCGTAATGAGAAACTGCAGTTGTGTGGATCATTTGCAAGTAGGAAGGGGTAAGATGTTGTGGAGATTCTTGCATTGTGGTTATTTTAAGGCATCTTTGTCTTCAGCCACAGCTAAAGTAGAATTTAAGAAGAGGGAGCCTTTACTATTCCCAAGCAGACGAAAAAAGAAACAGGAATCAACCATTAAACTGATAACAACCTTCAATAAGCAGGAAAAACAATTTAGAGGCAGACTTCAAAAACAAGGCATTTGACATTGGCATCAATACAAATGAATATATGACGCCTTTTAGTTATCAACCTGGCAAGATTAAGTGCACATTTAACTGCAAATCAGAATTTGCAGCATACATACTAGTTCAAGTGTGGCATGTGGTACGTAGGCAGTACTATTTTACAGGTTCATTGCAGGCTATTGCAACACCTTATAGAGGTAAAGAACAAAGTTTGGGTGTTCCCAGTGGCACAACATGTTCATGATTTACATGGTAATGACGCAAAATGCCTAACCTATTTTGTAACTGATGCAATTCCAAGACACTGTGGTGGAAATTGAGAATGAGCATTAAAACAATTAGAGTGCAGCTACATTGTAAATTTAGATGCTATATTTCCCAAAACACCGAAAAAATATCTGTGTTCATTTATTTTTTGATGGGTGGATTATATTAACATTGAACATATATATAATATTCATTGTTAAGTATTCAATCATAGTTATGACTATAATGGCATTTAATTTAAACATTTCACATTATACTCTTACATTTGAAGGATCCCTTTTCTTCTTTTCATTTTTGTCTTCCTTAGTGGTTTATTGTAAAAAAAATAAACAACAGTTTATTTAATTATATTGTGATTATTTTTAAATCATAATGTTGTTATTAATAATCACAAAATATGTTGTCATTTGCCTGTGGCCTTTTATGTTTTTGTAATTTACGTTTTTGTACATTTGTTGTTTCACACTTATATTTTATCAGTGTCAATTCAGTTTGTGATATTTTCTGTTGATATTTAGGGTTTTATTTTCTTTTTATGTGTCAGGCACTTTTATTTTGGATATATAATTCTAAAAGTAATTAATAGAATTAATTTATGATTTTATCAGTATTTTAAATTTGGATTTGGTTTATTGCTATTTTGCATCTTTTTTATGTACTTACTATCGTGGGTATTCAAATGTTTTCTTCATGTTTATGGGTCGGACCTTTTTTGGTCATTCTGTATTAGATGGAGTGATGCTCTCCAAGTGTGGTGGTATTTGAAATGGCCCTTTTTGCAGAGTTAACCCCAAATGTTTTGATTCTTCCTCCTACAGAAGGCCTTAAAAGCCTTGTTGGAGACCAAAGCAGCTGAGGAGGGAGATGATACAAATGTGGCTGAAGATGATATAATGTGGATGAAGATGGGTTGAGGTCACAAGATTTGCCTGTGCCAGGGGCATCTTCAAGGATCCATTCCACAGGAAGTCTCTCCAGAGAGAAGCAGGAGGAGAACTAGAGGATCTGGGAATATTAGCTGGAGGTTATGTAGCTCCAGGACAAGGCGGAGGAGAGAAAGATAGCTCGTGCCTTGGAAGAACTGAAATTGACCCTGGCACATGAATTAAGAATGAAGGAGCTTGATTTGGAGCTTGAGAGGCTTGAGGCCACGAGGGCCTCCGCAGAAAAGGAAAAGTGTTCCACTCAGGAAGTGAGCTTTGCTGAGTTGGAGTCCAGCTGAGATGGTGGCAGCAAAATTGTGTTATCAGTTGCTGAAGGAGAAGTACATACACCCAGAGATGTGGTGCCTGACTTGAGGGGGGGGTTAACATGCACCAGGTGGTTCAGGTGTATGAGGTAGCTCCAGTGGTGTGTAGTGTCCCTGAAGTAGATTGGGGAGCTGGCACAGGGAATTATATTCCTAGTGGTGGGAGGAACACTGTACTGACTCTAGATGAGAGGGGCAGGGAGAGGGGTTCCTCCATTGTAGAGGTCCTGGTGTGTGAGTGTGGAGACCACCCAGAAGAGTGTAGGTTGAGTGACAGAGACTGGCAGACACTGTCTTGCCAATGTCAGGAGAGTGGTGTGGGGTACTTGTGTAAGGCACTGGATGGTGATGCAAAGGGTATCTTGGAATACAACTGTGCAGGGGGCTGTGTGATTCATTTGTTGGAGAGCATATTTTAAGTTCCTGTTTTCCAGAGCTATGCCAATGCCCACTGGAATGTGAGTTCTCTAATTCCAGGGAGCCTGCGTTGGAGGCAGAGCTCTTGGTGGATTCCAGAGGGCCTGAAGAGGCATTTGGGAGTGACCCTAAAAGAAGTGGCTCTGGTATCCTCCAGACCTGTGTGGTGTGAGAGGTTCAGAGTAGCCCAGCCAGGTCCGGTATGGTGGGAGGGGTGTAGGGGCTCACGTCATATCTCAGTGGAGAAGGAGTGAGTGAGGGCTATGTCCCAAGGTGCCCAAAACCAAGTCTCATGACCTGGAGGATCCCCTAAGGGAACGCCTGGTTGGGGGCCTAGGCTGTACTAGGGGATCTCTTAGTTTCAGGAGAACCTGGAGCGTCAGTAAACATAGCTCTAGTGGTCCTGGTGTCTGGCAGTGCCGCTCCTAAGTGGAGGGTGCAGAAGTCCAGATGGAGGAGTGAGAGGGGAAATTAGTCTCCAGTGGAAGAACCAGTGGGTCAGGGGCCAGCCAGAAGGGCTCAGTCTCCTAGAAGTGACCATGGTGACACCACTTCTGTCCTGGGGGATCTTCGCTCACTGTCAGACGGAAAGGGGTCGGAGGATCTGCACCAGGCAGACTGTCACACAACACATGAGTCATGTGTTACCCTCTGGGGATTTGGTGTGTGCCCCCAGCAGTCCCCGCATGCCAGGTAAGTGCTCTGCCACAGGGTTCAGTCCCAAGGTTGGGAGGCCAGGTTCAGGTTCTGCCTGACCTGGAGGAAAGGACATCAGTAAGCAGTGTCCTGACCGGTTTGTTTTCCCGGGGTACCACTCCAGATGGGAGGGTACAGCACTCTGGAAGGGGGTGCAGAGGAAGGGAGTCCTCGCCTCTGACCCCGGTGCAACTGAGGGTTTAGATACTAGGTTAGGATCCCAATGTCTGGAGAGAGGTCATGAACTGGTGGGAGAGTGGTGTTCTGGGGTGCCTCTCCTGCGAGGAGAGGGCGGGACCCCAGAGGGAGAGGTAGAAGGAGGAGAACCTTGCCTGATGGTCAGCCTGTGGGTACCTATCCTGGGCTGGAGGGCTAGTGTCAGAATGCCATACCTGAGTTGGCAGGAGGCAGAGTGGAAGAAAATGTGCCAGACACCTGGGGCTACTGTCCCCACTTTCTGACACCTCAGAGGTTAGAGAGGCCTGAAAGGCAAGAGAGCCATCTCATCACTGACAGCTGTCAGTGGCTACTGTGGCTGGTTGTCCTGGTAGACAGAATTGTCCCTGGGAGGGGGGCAGGAGTCATACCCTAGGGGTGGACTGGCCACACCGCAGTATTGGCCAGGAGGGTACTGTCTACCAGAGCAGACATGTCTGGATGCAAAGTAAGCTTAGGTCCTGCACATATGAGGTACCCAGGTGAGGAGGAGAAGGACCCCCATGGTTAAGCTTAGTGGGCCCTGAGAGTATAGACAGAGGGTTCCAAATGGGTTCAGGAAGGATTAGAACAGGAATAGTCCCCTGCTGTTCGCGCCAGGTACCATGTTCTGTTGCCCCAAGCAGGGAAGCCCATCAAGGCATTGATTGTTCTACCCTGGCTTTAGGCTGGAAGGGGGTTGTATTGGAAATGGCCCTTTTTGAAGGGTTATCCCAAAACTTTTTGCTTCTTCTTTAATTGTTTATCCTGACCTGTGGTTGTTGGCTGTAGGACTCTGGGCACTTTACCACTGCTAATCAGTGCTAAAGTGCTCTCTGTGTACATTCATATTGTAATTACTTATCCATGATTGGTATATTTGTTTTACTAGTAGGTCCCTAGTCAAGTGAACTGAGTATGCCAGGGCTGGTAGTTTAAATGCTACTGCTGGGCCTGCAGTACTGATTGTGCCACTCACAGAAGTAACCCTGAAAATAGGTCTCAGGCCCACCACTGCAGTGCCTCTAGCAGTCTAACTGACCTGGCCAGAGTACCCAGTTGCCAGGCCTTACCCTTTCTTACACCTAGGACACCCCTATGATAGGCCTGGACAGGGCAGGGTGCAGTGTATGTAAAAGGTAGGACACGTACAGGTGTGTTTAACATGTCCTGATAGTGAAATACTGTCAGTTTTGTTTTTCACTATTGAAAGGCTATCTTGCCCACAGGACAGAATGGGGAATGCTGTGTTACATCGTTTACCTGCATATCTTCCCATAGGAGTGATTTATAAAATTGGAATCTGGTATCCAGTGAGGCTCACTTTTTACGGAAACAGAACGTGGGGGAATCAGAGGATGACTATGTGGTGGCGTTGAAGAGACTAGCGATCACCTGCAAATTTTTAGCCCTCCACGATGACTTCATCAGGGATCAAATCATCATGCACACGGTGAACACATCCATACAGGAGAAGTTATGGGTCAGCGGAGAAGCCCCTCTCAAGGAAATAGTGGCCAAGGTCAAAACAGCGAAACTCTCAAAACGGTATGTGGAAGCAGCCAAAAAAGACAGTGCCAGCAAAGCCATGGTGGGCAAAGTATCAGACGCCACCCCTCAAGAGCGCAAGCAGCTTTTCACGGGAAGCTCAAGGGAGCCCAAAAGGTATGCACCCAAGACACCTACGAACCGGAAACCCCAAGGGGAGGGCAAGAACTCGTGCTATTGGTGGGGCAGTCAAGTACATGTAGCCAATGACAAACGTTTCCCTGCCTTCAGAGCCAAATGCATGTACTGCGGGATCATGGGACACTTCAAAAAGGTCTGCTGAGGCAAATCCAAGAAAACGTCGGTCGAATGCTCAGGCCAGGACTCAGAGTCTGAGGAAGGAGGGGGCGAAGTTGATGACAAAAGTGTACTGTGCATAGACGACCAAGTCTTAGGCATAGACTGTTCATGCACGCGCATTCCGTTGTGCGACTGTTTGATAGGCGGAGTCTAAGTAGCAATGGTGGCCCACTCACATTTCCCATTCACCATCATACAACGCAGCATCTGGGACAGAGACTTCGTGCAAACCACAGGCACACACCTCCTGGCTCCGGATATCCGTCTAGTTACCTTCGCAGGAGAGCCCATCCCCATGATGGGGTACTGTCCCCTACGTTTTGAATTCAAATGCCGCACGGCGGATGGGAAGCTCTATGTAGCAGAGAAAGGATTATTGATCCTAGGATGGGTGGACCAGGGAGAACTTGGCATCCAACTGAACCTGGGAGGCAAAATGCAAGTCCTCATGATGTCCCCAGAGCAAGCATATGAGGCGGAAAAGTGGATGGCGGAGTTCACAGCGGTATTCGGAGGCACCATCGGCAAGTTGACGAAGTTCACCCATAGGATATGCCTCAAGGAAGGTGCTAAACCAGTGAGCCACAAAGTAAGGAACATTCCATTTCAGAGCAGGACGGCGATAAAGCAAGAGTTACAACGTTTAAAAGAAAATGGAATTATTTAGCCGATCGAAAGCGCAGAATGGCTTGCGCACATGGTCGTAGCCAGGAAACCCAACGGCAAGGTATGCCTCTGCATCGACTTACAGGAGCTCAACAAAAACATCTGAGTGGATAAAATCCCATTGCCCAGGATCAATGAGATGTTAGCCTGAACGAAGGGCATCAAATAGTTTTCCACTATAGACCTGACCTCTGCCTACCATCAGATCGCGCTGCACCCCACCTGCAAGAAACTAACCTTGTTTGTTACACCATTTGAATGCTACCAGTTTCGGCGGATGCCATTCGGCCAAGCGTCAGCCGCTGCGGTCTTCCAAAAACTGATGTATCAGCTTTTCCGAAACACAGTCAGGTGCAGTACTTCCAAGACGACATCCTAGTAATGGGCAAGACCAAAGCAGACCATGATGCCAAGCTCTCCACAGTACTGCGCATCGGTCACGTAACTGGGACATGAAATAAGTGACAAAGGCATTGCACCAAAACAGGCTAATGCGTAGGCTATAAAGGACGCATCTGCCCCCAGGAATAAGGATGATGTGCGGTCATTCCTTGGAATGGCAAAATTCTACAGCATGTTTGTGCCTCATTTCAACACCAAAACACACAACTTGTGTCAGTTATTAAAGGAGAAAAACGCCTTCACTTGGTCGAAAACAACACAGGAAGAATTCAAGCATATGCGAGGCCGTGCCTCTACATGGATTCGACCAACAGGCACTGTCCATTCTGACCACAGATGCGAGAGACAGAGGGTTAGGACCGGTCCTGATGCAGCAATCCGCAGAAGGTGAAATGATGACGGTCAGCTTTGCGTCTCGGTCCTTGGCCCCGAATGGAGAAAAATTCAGTGTGGTAGAGAAGGAGATGCTAGCAGCAATTTGGGCAATGGAAAGATTCCGCCAAATCCTGTGGGGCTCCAGATTCCTGCTCCGGATGGATCACAAGCCGTTAGTGAAGGTAATTACGTCAAGTGAACACGCGACCGCCATGCCTCACATAGCAAAAATGACCCTGCGGCTCTTGGATTATGCGTATCACGTCCAATACATTCCTGGCTCCAAGAACAAAGTAGCCGACTTCCTCAGCAGAGCAGCTGCAATGGAGATTACACTGGTGCCAACGGAAGTAGATGACTACACCATAGCATTCATGGAGGATCAGGAAGCGGTCATAAGTGCACAAGAATGGAAGATGGCATACGAGAATGACACACCCCCCAAAGCAATGAAACAGTCCATAATCATGGGGGGGCTGGAAAAGAAACCCTCAAACACTGAACAGCGGAAATTCTTTGAAGTTCGAGAAGAGCTGTCAGTAGGAGAGAACAAGACGTTTGTGCTCAGAGGAGACAAAGTGGTGCCCCCAGGACGACTGATAACCCAGTTGCTTACAATTCTGCATGAAGGACACTTGGGAATAGTGAAAACAAAACAAAGAGCCAAACAAGCATACTGGTGGTCGGCGCTGGATAGCCAGATGGAGAGACATGTCAGAGAATGTAGACAGTGCAACAATGCAGACAAAACACAGACCACAATGAGTCCCGTGTTAGGCAAGTTCTACAACCCAGCCAATCCATGGGAAGAATTGTCAGTGGACATATTGGGCCCCATATTGGATGCAAACATTGTACCCAAGTACTCCATCGTGCTCCTCGACCAGTACTCCAAGTAGCCGGAAGTTGAGATAAGTGAGAGCATGGATACCGATGCAGTACTGACCTTCCTCACATCCACATTCCTAAGAGAAGAGATTCCATGAGTCATAACTTGTGACAATGGACCCCAATTCACGTCTGAGAAATGGAACGCATTCATGGAAAGGAATGGAATACACCCCGATATACCATCCAGCAGGGAATGGCCTGGCCGAAAGATTTAACAGGGTCATCATGGGGTCAATTCAAGCGGCCATCAACGTTGGGAAGAATTGGGAGAAGGAACTCAAGTGCACGTTATAGGCCTACTGAATCACTCCCACTAAGACAGGATACAGCCCATTCAAAATATTGAGGGGTCGGGACCCATTCACCAGAGACAATGTGGCACGGAAACAACGTGTAGTACAAAGCAAATGGTCTCCGGTGGTGGTGCGCAGTAATTTGGAAAAAGTGCAAAAGTGCAAAAGATCTACACAGACCACTAGAACAAGAAGCACAATGTCAAGGATGCAATAATGGAGAAGGGGGAATGGGTCAGAGTGAAGCCCATTCAAAATATTGAGGGGTCGGGACCCATTCACCAGAGACAATTTGGTATGGAAACAATGTGTAGTACAAAGCAAATGGTCTCTGGCGGTGGTGCGCAGTAATTTGGAAAAGGTGCAAAAGATCTACACAGACCACTAGAACAAGAAGCACAATGTCAAGGATGCAATAATGGAGAAGGGAGAATGGGTCAGAGTGAAGCTCGCTCAGTTGAGGAGGAAAGGCGACAGAAAGTACAGCATGCCACTGCAGATCAAAGAAATGTACACCAGGTCAGCCTTATTGAATGATGGGAAGATATGGTCTCTGGACAGGATGTCCAGGTGCAACAAGGTGATGAGGTGGGCCAGATAGAAGAGACCCCACTGGATGAGAGTAATTACGGGAACCTGGAGGAAGAGGAAAATAACAGAGACACTGAAACACCCAGTGGTCGCCCAGAAGACATCAACACAGAAGAGGCGAACACCACCAGGACACAGTAGAATCCAGGAGAGGCTGAGCGGCAGGCTAGTCAAGTAGAGCAAGAAGTGAGTGGCAATTAAGCATGGGCGTATTTTGTGAATTCGCGAACCACGAATTTGCGGATTTGCAAATTCGCGATCCGCAAAATTCGCGAATTTGTGCGAATTTGCGGATTTTTGTGTTTTTGCATGTTCGCTGGGGTTTTTGCGTGTTCGCGGGGTTTTTTGCGTGTTCGCGAGGCTTTTTGCGTCTTCGCGAGCCGCTTGCATAGCGAAGTTATCCATGCAGTTGTTTATGGTAGAGGGAGAGAGAGATAGATAGATAGATAGATAGATAGATAGATAGATAGATAGATAGATAGATAGATAGAAAGAGAGAGGAAGAGAGGGAAAGAGAGAGGGAGAGAGAGAACAAGAGAAAGAAAGAGAGGCCGGATCTCTGAAGGGCCAGATTCCTGAGT
This sequence comes from Lissotriton vulgaris, assembly GCF_964263255.1. Lineage (NCBI taxonomy): Eukaryota > Metazoa > Chordata > Amphibia > Caudata > Salamandridae > Lissotriton > Lissotriton vulgaris. The sequence goes on along the minus strand of NC_141688.1, from coordinate 167,934,431 downwards.
TGCCCCTACAGAACATACAGCTTTTTATTTTTAGCAAAATGCATATGAAAATTGTGCTGTAAAGGTCTCTTTTAGTTTAACCCTCCTGAAAACTCAAAATGGGTGTATTTGCCATCCTCTCCCTTCTTCCTGTTTTTTATATCTGTAAGTGCTTCCTGATGAGGTTTTATTCCTTGGACAGGTGCCTCGTTGCCTACTTGTAACTATTCTCTGACCCTGCTTCAAGGGTCAGAGCAGGGTCAGAGAATAGTTGCAAGTAGGCAAGGAGGCGCCAGGAAGCAATTAGCATATTTACAACAAGGGGTGGTGAGGGACAGAGTCTCTGAATTAAGCAGAAAGCTCTCACCCAGTCAAGAGATCAGGGCTAGATCCAACACCGTTTTTTAGCTCACTGCACCATCCCAGTTTCAGAACCTGGCTGTATGCAAATTAGTCTGTTCCTGTCCCAGTGCATGATGGGAACAGGGCAAAACAAACTACAAAAGCCAATTCTTACACTGGGAAGGAAACAAGCTCCCGGGGACCGGTTTCTGGCATTACAGCCGTCTTCGGCCCGGTGTGCTTGAATCCTGATGGTGCAATGAGCAAGGGTCTCACATCTGAGAATACCCTTCCACGCTTAGGGTGGACAAAAATATTTACAACAAGGGGTGGTGAGGGACAGAGTCTCTGAATTAAGCAGAAAGCTCTCACCCAGTCAAGAGATCAGGGCTAGATCCAACACCGTTTTTTAGCTCACTGCACCATCCCAGTTTCAGAACCTGGCTGTATGCAAATTAGTCTGTTCCTGTCCCAGTGCATGATGGGAACAGGGCAAACCAAACTACAAAAGCCAATTCTTACACTGGGAAGGAAACAAGCTCCCGGGGACCGGTTTCTGGCATTACAGCCGTCTTCGGCCCGGTTTGCTTGAATCCTGATGGTGCAATGAGCAAGGGTCTCACATCTGAGAATACCCTTCCACGCTTAGGGTGGACAAAAATATTTACAACAAGGGGTGGTGAGGGACAGAGTCTCTGAATTAAGCAGAAAGCTCTCACCCAGTCAAGAGATCAGGGCTAGATCCAACACCGTTTTTTAGCTCACTGCACCATCCCAGTTGCAGAACCTGGCTGTATGCAAATTAGTCTGTTCCTGTCCCAGTGCATGATGGGAACAGGGCAAACCAAACTACAAAAGCCAATTCTTGCACTGGGAAGGAAACAAGCTCCCGGGGACCGGTTTCTGGCATTACAGCCGTCTTCGGCCCGGTTTGCTTGAATCCTGATGGTGCAATGAGCAAGGGTCTCACATCTGAGAATACCCTTCCACGCTTAGGGTGGACAAAAATATTTACAACAAGGGGTGGTGAGGGACAGAGTCTCTGAATTAAGCAGAAAGCTCTCACCCAGTCAAGAGATCAGGGCTAACGGTGATGGATCAAGCCCTGATCTTTGGACTGGGTAAGAGTGGTCTGTTTAACTCAGACACTCTGTTCATCACCACCCCCTTTTCTAAATCGTTTTTAGCCACTATAGGTGTGGCAGGGTATACTCAGACATGAGTCCCTTTCTCACTGCTCCATCAGGATTCAAGCAAGCCGGGCCGAAGAAGGCTGAAATGCCTGAAACCGGTCCCCGGTAGCTTGTCTCCTTTCTGGTGAAGAATTGGCTTGGTACTAGTTTAGTCTGCCCTGTTCCCATGATGCACTGGGCCAGGGACAGACTGATTTGCATATAGCCAGGTTCTGAGCTGGGATGGGGCAGTGATATAAATAACGGTGATGGATCAAGCCCTGATCTTTGGACTGGGTAAGAGTGGTCTGTTTAACTCAGACACTCTGTTCATCACCACCCCCTTTTCTAAATCGTTTTTGGCCACTATAGGTGTGGCAGGGTATACTCAGACATGAGTCCCTTTCTCACTGCTCCATCAGGATTCAAGCAAGCCGGGCCGAAGAAGGCTGAAATGCCAGAAACTGGTCCCCGGTAGCTTGTCTCCTTTCTGGTGAAGAATTGGCTTGGTAGTTTAGTCTGCCCTGTTCCCATGATGCACTGGGCCAGGGACAGACTGATTTGCATATAGCCAGGTTCTGAGCTGGGATGGGGCAGTGAGATAAATAACGGTGATGGATCAAGCCCTGATCTTTGGACTGGGTAAGAGTGGTCTGTTTAACTCAGACACTCTGTTCATCACCACCCCCTTTTCTAAATCGTTTTTGGCCACTATAGGTGTGGCAGGGTATACTCAGACATGAGTCCCTTTCTCACTGCTCCATCAGGATTCAAGCAAGCCGGGCCGAAGAAGGCTGAAATGCCAGAAACCGGTCCCCGGTAGCTTGTCTCCTTTCAGGTGAAGAATTGGCTTGGTAGTTTAGTCTGCCCTGTTCCCATGATGCACTGGGCCAGGGACAGACTGATTTGCATATAGCCAGGTTCTGAGCTGGGATGGGGCAGTGAGATAAATAACGGTGATGGATCAAGCCCTGATCTTTGGACTGGGTAAGAGTGGTCTGTTTAACTCAGACACTCTGTTCATCACCACCCCCTTTTCTAAATCGTTTTTGGCCACTATAGGTGTGGCAGGGTATACTCAGACATGAGTCCCTTTCTCACTGCTCCATCAGGATTCAAGCAAGCCGGGCCGAAGAAGGCTGAAATGCCAGAAACCGGTCCCCGGTAGCTTGTCTCCTTTCTGGTGAAGAATTGGCTTGGTAGTTTAGTCTGCCCTGTTCCCATGATGCACTGGGCCAGGGACAGACTGATTTGCATATAGCCAGGTTCTGAGCTGGGATGGGGCAGTGAGATAAATAACGGTGATGGATCAAGCCCTGATCTTTGGACTGGGTAAGAGTGGTCTGTTTAACTCAGACACTCTGTTCATCACCACTCCCTTTTCTAAATCGTTTTTGGCCACTATAGGTGTGGCAGGGTATACTCAGACATGAGTCCCTTTCTCACTGCTCCATCAGGATTCAAGCAAGCCGGGCCGAAGAAGGCTGAAATGCCAGAAACCGGTCCCCGGTAGCTTGTCTCCTTTCTGGTGAAGAATTGGCTTGGTAGTTTAGTCTGCCCTGTTCCCATGATGCACTGGGCCAGGGACAGACTGATTTGCATATAGCCAGGTTCTGAGCTGGGATGGGGCAGTGAGATAAATAACGGTGATGGATCAAGCCCTGATCTTTGGACTGGGTAAGAGTGGTCTGTTTAACTCAGACACTCTGTTCATCACCACCCCCTTTTCTAAATCGTTTTTGGCCACTATAGGTGTGGCAGGGTATACTCAGACATGAGTCCCTTTCTCACTGCTCCATCAGGATTCAAGCAAGCCGGGCCGAAGAAGGCTGAAATGCCAGAAACCGGTCCCCGGTAGCTTGTCTCCTTTCTGGTGAAGAATTGGCTTGGTAGTTTAGTCTGCCCTGTTCCCATGATGCACTGGGCCAGGGACAGACTGATTTGCATATAGCCAGGTTCTGAGCTGGGATGGGGCAGTGAGATAAATAACGGTGATGGATCAAGCCCTGATCTTTGGACTGGGTAAGAGTGGTCTGTTTAACTCAGACACTCTGTTCATCACCACCCCCTTTTCTAAATCGTTTTTGGCCACTATAGGTGTGGCAGGGTATACTCAGACATGAGTCCCTTTCTCACTGCTCCATCAGGATTCAAGCAAGCCGGGCCGAAGAAGGCTGAAATGCCAGAAACCGGTCCCCGGTAGCTTGTCTCCTTTCTGGTGAAGAATTGGCTTGGTAGTTTAGTCTGCCCTGTTCCCATGATGCACTGGGCCAGGGACAGACTGATTTGCATATAGCCAGGTTCTGAGCTGGGATGGGGCAGTGAGATAAATAACGGTGATGGATCAATCCCTGATCTTTGGACTGGGTAAGAGTGGTCTGTTTAACTCAGACACTCTGTTCATCACCACCCCCTTTTCTAAATCGTTTTTGGCCACTATAGGTGTGGCAGGGTATACTCAGACATGAGTCCCTTTCTCACTGCTCCATCAGGATTCAAGCAAGCCGGGCCGAAGAAGGCTGAAATGCCAGAAACCGGTCCCCGGTAGCTTGTCTCCTTTCTGGTGAAGAATTGGCTTGGTAGTTTAGTCTGCCCTGTTCCCATGATGCACTGGGCCAGGGACAGACTGATTTGCATATAGCCAGGTTCTGAGCTGGGATGGGGCAGTGAGATAAATAATGGTGATGGATCAAGCCCTGATCTTTGGACTGGGTAAGAGTGGTCTGTTTAACTCAGACACTCTGTTCATCACCACTCCCTTTTCTAAATCGTTTTTGGCCACTATAGGTGTGGCAGGGTATACTCAGACATGAGTCCCTTTCTCACTGCTCCATCAGGATTCAAGCAAGCCGGGCCGAAGAAGGCTGAAATGCCAGAAACCGGTCCCCGGTAGCTTGTCTCCTTTCTGGTGAAGAATTGGCTTGGTAGTTTAGTCTGCCCTGTTCCCATGATGCACTGGGCCAGGGACAGACTGATTTGCATATAGCCAGGTTCTGAGCTGGGATGGGGCAGTGAGATAAATAACGGTGATGGATCAAGCCCTGATCTTTGGACTGGGTAAGAGTGGTCTGTTTAACTCAGACACTCTGTTCATCACCACCCCCTTTTCTAAATCGTTTTTGGCCACTATAGGTGTGGCAGGGTATACTCAGACATGAGTCCCTTTCTCACTGCTCCATCAGGATTCAAGCAAGCCGGGCCGAAGAAGGCTGAAATGCCAGAAACCGGTCCCCGGTAGCTTGTCTCCTTTCTGGTGAAGAATTGGCTTGGTAGTTTAGTCTGCCCTGTTCCCATGATGCACTGGGCCAGGGACAGACTGATTTGCATATAGCCAGGTTCTGAGCTGGGATGGGGCAGTGAGATAAATAACGGTGATGGATCAATCCCTGATCTTTGGACTGGGTAAGAGTGGTCTGTTTAACTCAGACACTCTGTTCATCACCACCCCCTTTTCTAAATCGTTTTTGGCCACTATAGGTGTGGCAGGGTATACTCAGACATGAGTCCCTTTCTCACTGCTCCATCAGGATTCAAGCAAGCCGGGCCGAAGAAGGCTGAAATGCCAGAAACCGGTCCCCGGTAGCTTGTCTCCTTTCTGGTGAAGAATTGGCTTGGTAGTTTAGTCTGCCCTGTTCCCATGATGCACTGGGCCAGGGACAGACTGATTTGCATATAGCCAGGTTCTGAGCTGGGATGGGGCAGTGAGATAAATAATGGTGATGGATCAAGCCCTGATCTTTGGACTGGGTAAGAGTGGTCTGTTTAACTCAGACACTCTGTTCATCACCACCCCCTTTTCTAAATCGTTTTTGGCCACTATAGGTGTGGCAGGGTATACTCAGACATGAGTCCCTTTCTCACTGCTCCATCAGGATTCAAGCAAGCCGGGCCGAAGAAGGCTGAAATGCCAGAAACCGGTCCCCGGTAGCTTGTCTCCTTTCTGGTGAAGAATTGGCTTGGTGGTTTAGTCTGCCCTGTTCCCATGATGCACTGGGCCAGGGACAGACTGATTTGCATATAGCCAGGTTCTGAGCTGGGATGGGGCAGTGAGATAAATAACGATGATGGATCAAGCTCTGATCTTTGGACTGGGTAAGAGTGGTCTGTTTAACTCAGACACTCTGTTCATCACCACCCCCTTTTCTAAATCGTTTTTGGCCACTATAGGTGTGGCAGGGTATACTCAGACATGAGTCCCTTTCTCACTGCTCCATCAGGATTCAAGCAAGCCGGGCCGAAGAAGGCTGAAATGCCAGAAACCGGTCCCCGGTAGCTTGTCTCCTTTTTGGTGAAGAATTGGCTTGGTAGTTTAGTCTGCCCTGTTCCCATGATGCACTGGGCCAGGGACAGACTGATTTGCATATAGCCAGGTTCTGAGCTGGGATGGGGCAGTGAGATAAATAACGGTGATGGATCAAGCCCTGACCTTTGGACTGGGTAAGAGTGGTCTGTTTAACTCAGACACTCTGTTCATCACCACCCCCTTTTCTAAATCGGAAGCAATTAGCAGCAGGTGTCCAAGTTGAAGTTAATTTGTTTGTAACCCTTTGTAAAAGGTTACAAAGAAATTAGGTTCAACTTTTGCACCTACTGCTGTAACCCTGGCTTGGCTGAAAATTCCTCCCCTCTGATTCGCGGATTTTACCGCGATTTCGCGAGATTCGCGGATCGCGAAATCGCGGAAAATCCGCAAATTCGCCCGCGAAACGGATTTTACGCCTACCCTTAGTGGCACCATCACCAGGGATCAACCACCTGAAACAACCAATGCTACGCCGCATAGTGACAGTAGAGACATGAGGGCAGGCACCCTGTCGAGACAGACCAATACAGGCAGGACTGTGGTACTGCCAAAAAAGTATCGATAGTTCGACTATCATAGTTAGTACCCAATAAGTTGTATTCTTCGTAGTGTTGTTAAATTAAAGGGGGGGATATGTAGTGCTGCGCTTTAGTGTTTCTGTCATCAGGTGAAAGGAGACGCTAGGAGCGCGAGAATAAAGAAAGCTCGCTGGGGTGATAAGTCTTTCTCACACCAGGCAGCAAAGCTATGGAACACCATGCCCACTGATCCATTTCAGAAAAGCACTAAAGACCTGGCTTTTCACCATGGCCTAGTCGTTAGTAGCAGCCTATCCCTCCATGAAGCGCCAAGACGCCTCGGCATAAGTGTGCTTAATAAATTATTCAGTCAGGCATTGTAGCCCCACATGGAAACACTTACCAACAGAGCTTGTCTCCCTTGTATGTAACCCTGAAGGCTTCTCCATATCTCCCTGATGGTGAAGCTTCCTCCTCAGACACTCCTTAAGTCTTGACCTGCTAAACCTTGTCTTCTCACAAATTTTTTTTCAAACTGTCTACAAAGTCCAAAGGTAAATGACAACCGGGACCAATCCACTTCTTTTATCCAACTTGCGCTCCATTGCGGTCAGCCAATTTCTGGACTTTGACCCAATCTTGCACAAAGTCTGCGGCTGGCACCTTGTTCTTTTAGCCACTCGTTTTTACCTTAAGATTTGAAACATCATAACTCTAGTTTTTGTACTTTTCATGTCAGATAAAATATTAAAATATACACTCATTTTCTAAATTGATGTGGGATCTTACATGCGTTGTGTTTTCATTTTAATAATGTTTCTGTGCTGCATAAATACTTTACATATTGCTTTTAAATTAAGCATGACTGATTATGTGGCAAGTCGCTAGAGCGTTAATATTAGGTTAATTTGGGGGGGCGTGGCTTACCAGGCACCGGAATGGCTGCTCCCTGAGTGTGCTCTGCCGGCTATGGAATCATCCTACATAAATCCGACCATAAAACGGGAAGGAATTTCGATGCCCGACGCCTGCTCAACATCAAGACTGCTGTGGCACCAAGCGGCGTTGATCTGAGGCAACTCTGCGGAAGTTACGACCCCCTCAGTGGTCCACGGGGTTGGGAGCGTGGTGTTGGTGGCTCTGCCGTGGTCCTGGGACATGGCAGCTCTAAACATTGGAGGCCGTGGCTGCAGTTCGGGCCTGCGGAGACCTGCGCTCTATTTTGGCAGACTTGTGGCATAATCGGCCCGGAGGTCTGTTGTAGCAGAGGAAGGCTGCCGCCACCAATTGCGAGGTGAGGAAGGGCCCCTCTGTTGAAGGGGGAGAGCCTGAATGGGACCCTTGTGGGGACGGCCACCATTTTGTAATACTGTGGCGGCGTGCTGAGGCAGGAAGAAGCTCGGCTGTGGGGAATGCCCGCGAAGGAAGAAAGCAAAGCGTATGAGGGGGCCTGGAGGCGGAGTATAGATTGTGATTATGGCAGCTGCTCTGGCCATGCAGCAATAAGACACTGAAAGCTACCCAGCTACCATTTTATCAGAGGGGGAGTCTGAGAAGCCCAGAGACTGCGTGAGTTGGGGTGTCCTATCCAAAAATAGGAGATATCAGAACTGCTTATTACTGTTGCGATAGGCTGAGGCTGTGTGGCTGATAGAGCTTTGGTGGCTGTTTATTTAGCCCTGCGACTGCTGGTGGATCACTGATCTGGTGGGTATAGCCTAGTTGCGGAGACCTGGAGAACGAGTGGCGGGGAGTGACAAAGGTGACATGCCCGCAATATAAGGGGTCGATTGAACTGATTCCTGTGAACGTCAGTGGACACCACTCTCTGGGGGAAACTTGAATTTTGACACCTACAGAGGAACAGTGCTGAGCGTACGCAGTTGCCTGGGGATGCCTAAGTTGCTATACCATCATGGGGAAACAGGATGCCAAGCAACCCAACATCAGTTTCGAGCAAAGGAGGTCAACTAGGCAGCTGGAATCGGATGCAGAATCTGCTTCTGGAGGCGCGGCAGAGGGGCAACAAGACAATCATGGTGAGGACATGTGCACCCTTATGCTAGAAATGCGCTCCAGTGTGCGCACCATTGACTCAAAACTGGATACACTAACAAGTCAGATGGAATCGGTGAAGACCCAGGTTGGGGTTCATGAATACAGACTGGATGTTCTTGAAGATAAGCAATTCGACTTTCATGACTTCCAATTTGAGACAAAGCACCAGCTGTCGCAAATGGATAGGGGTAATCCGAGTGAAGAACGAGGATTTGGAGGCAAGGTCGCGCCATAACAACCTACTCATAACCAGGATCCAGGAGACCACAGCGATTATTAAGATGGAACGTTATGTTGCTGACCTGCTGAGAGACCTATTCGCAGAGCACCTATCACCTGTGTTCTCTGAAGAAAGAGCACATCATACCTTTAGAGCTTGACCACCGGTTGGGGCTCCGCCACGTCCTATTCTGGCTAGGATTTTAAACTATCAGGATCGCAATGTGGTGCTCCATCAGGCCTGCATCAAGAGGACCAAGACATACCAAGGAAATCAAATTACCTTCTATCCGGACTTCATTCCGGATGTTCAGGCGGCTAGGAGGGAATTTTTGGCAGCAAAACGGATCCTAATGCAGGCTCAAATTCTTTATTCCTTGCTATACCCGATTAAAATTAAAGTGTCCTATGATGGGTCCGCTCACTTTTTGATGGACGTCAAGTCCACTTCGAAATTTGCCAAACATGTAGAAGGCAAGAAGAAGAAATCTGGCCCTCACTCTGGTGATGCAGCTGACACTCAGATAAGTGATTATGACTGATGTATATACTATGAGAATTCAATTACTATGCTCTACCTGCCTTTGAATGATCTCAGGAATTGATTTGTAGTTTGTTTTGGTGGTGGGGAAGAGACTCTGAATGGATATTAACTTTGATAAACATATAGCATTATATTGCTATCGTCGGCTGTAGATAGCATAATGTAACATTTGCTTATTTGAAATCTGGTGTTACGTTTTTGTAAATATAAGAAGTGAAATGCCGGTCTGTGTAAGGATTGGAGGTACATGATTGTAACAGCAAGGGGAGATGGGATGACTGAATGCTGCTTGACCACGGGTCTGTCATTTTCATGTACAATGTAAGTTCATATTCCTGCAGTTTTGGTACTCTCATGTCCCCATGGGTAGTTTCCTAACTGTATCGTTTTTGTTGTGCTATCCGGGTGGGAGTATACTTCAACCTAATTGGGGGTTTGATGTGGGTGGGAGGATGGGTTTGGGTAAAGTTTCGTATTGGGTTGTCGGTGTGTGGCTATGCTATGGTTGGAATGATACATGGGACAAGTTGGCATTTGCAATTATTGTGAGGACATTTGCTGAGACTTGGGAAGATGCCTCCACATGCTAGAGACTAAAATAAATGGTCTGACCTGGAACACACGCGGACTTAACGACAGCAGAAAAAACCCATATGGTAAATACATATCTTGCACAACACAATATTGATCTATGCATGTTGCAGGAGACCCATCTCCGCTCCTCGACATCTGTGAAATTTAGGCATAATCGATGGGGACCATCATATACATCAGTATACTCCAACTATTCCAGGGGGGTAGCGGTTCTGCTGCGGCGGGGCCTTGACTGGCGAGAGCAGGGGGTTTACTCAGACTCAGATGGGCGCTACATTGTCCTTGTAGGTTATCTTGGTGGAAATTTGTTGACACTGGTGGCATTATACGGCCCCAATGTAGATGCACCGGAATTCTTTCAAGAGGTGTGGGCCATGGTGAAAGCTACGGGATGTACCACGACCCTCTGGGGGGAGATTTTAATGCAATTCTCCATGACGGATTAGATAGGCATGGTACAGCGCGAACGCATCACCCAGAGGCAAGTAAAGTTCTCAATGCTCTCCTGGACAAGGGTGACATGGTGGACATCTGGTGGCTACACAATCCCTTCATTACTGAGGGTACATGTTTCTCGTCACATTGCCATGCCTGGTCTCGGCTAGAGTACTGGCTGATGTCCAGAGATATGGCCAGTTGGGTTGTAGGTGTGAAATATTTGGCTAGAACCATATCTGATCACTCTCCGTGTCTGCTGACCCTCTCCCTACCCAACACTACACATGGAGAGGTCACCTGGAGACTTTCCCTGCATGCGCTACTAGATTACGCATTCAAAGAGGGGATCCACAATGATCTACTGGAGTATTTTGAATTGAACACAGGTTTTGTGGACACGGAGGCCTCACTGTGGAGGCCTTTAAAGTGGGCATCAGGAGGAAATGTTTCTCTGGGCAAGCTGGAATCCTAAAGGCAATTAGAACCACCATAGGGAACATAGAATCTCACATAAAAGATCTAGAAACAAGCATACACAGTGGGAATGAACCGGCCTTAATTTCGGATTTGAAGGCCAAACTGTAAGAATATGAGGAGGAAGTACAAAGGGAGATCAAATTCTTAGGGAAATATGCAGAGACTCGCAGATATGGAGAGGAGGATAGACCAGGGCATACACTTGCTGGTATGCTTAGAGCACTGCGCTCCGCAGCCTTTGTTCTTGAAAATCTTGATGAATGTGGTATGGATATTAACTTTGATAAACATATAGCATCCACTTAGGGAATCCCCGGTTATTTTGGATAAATTCTCATAGTTCTATGTCAATTTATATATGGCTACTCAAACAGATTGTCCAGAAGGTATGCAGACATTTTTAGACTCTGTAGCGCTGGCATCGTTCAATGACCAGCATAGGGAATATATGCACCGGCCTATTACCATTGAAGATGTAACTGACGTGATCAAGAGCATGCCACTAGATAAAGCCCCTGGATCAGATGGGTTAATGACTACCTTTTATAAGGTATTTGATGAGGAGCTTGCACCTAGACTGTTAGCAGTGTTCGGGGAGGCACATGAAACGGGAGTATTGCCTCAATCTATGCGCGAAGCTATTATTATTACATTATTAAAGCCCGGGAAGCCTGATAATGAGCTAGACTCCTATAGGCCACTATTGCTTATCAATGTGGATGTGAAGATACTGGCTAAGCTCATAGCCAATAGACTGCAGCCTCTGCTTCACATTATTGCTTTACCTGACCAGTCGGGCTTTCCACCTACCAGGACCCTTGACCTTCCAGGTAGGTCGCTCCCCCCCACTGCTTCTCCATCAGCGCTTTGTGCCCGGTGCCCTTGGCTTGCCCCCCTTGCCCACTGATCACTTCCTGCTGCTACTGCCCCTGCGGCCCTGCCCCCCCCATGCCCACTCGCTGACCCTTGCCTCCCACCTCCCAGCTGCTCCTCCCTCCCAGCTCCCCTTAAATTGGCAGCAGCTGCACGGTGAGGAGAGCGACCCTTGACATTCCAGGTAGGTCGCTACCCCCCGCTACCCCCCGCTGCAGCTCCACCAGTGCTTTGTGCCCTGTGCACTTGGCTTGCCCCCACTTGCCCACTGATCGCTTCCTGCCGCTGCTGCCCCTGCAGCCTGCACATCCCGTGCCCACTCGCTGACCCCTACCTCCCGCCTCCCCTTAAAATGGCGGCAGCACTGCATCCTCAAATGCGATGCAGTGCGCGCAACGACATTTGTTTTATTTATTTATATGTTTACTTACCTGTAAACCTCCGTAATCCATAGTTTTCTACCCCCCAACCTGCCCCTCCCTCTCCCCACTTTACTGCCCAGCAGGTACTCCTACTACTGACCGCGGCTGCCTTCACTGCATTAAAACATCTGTGCAAGTATTATAGAAGGCTCAGATTTAGGGAAGAGTTTAAGATGCACTTCTTAAAAGAACACTCTCTCACAATGTAATAGCAACTCACAAACCAGCTCCTATCACTCAACATTGTGCTTATTTTTGACCATGCATATCACTTTGATGCCTTTTGGCTAGGTTTGCGCTATAGAAATACTGTGCATTTAGTAGAGACATTAATTTGCATCCTGAGGCCGTATTACAAATAGGGTTCATTTTCCATATGTAACAGGTGTGCAGAGTGCAAACGGGTGCAGTGCGTTTTTTAATGATGATTGGGCTGCTCTCAGGCCAGCCACTAATTCACACTGTCCTAGAGGTAGCGCATTGGATAGAACAGGGAGAAGCTGCTTCAGAGCCGCTCTGTGTTTCTCTGTTCAGGCGACACACATCTGCACTTCTGAAGAGGGGATGGAAATCCTCTAACAGGTAAGTGCAGTGGACTCACTTCTGAAGTGCTACTGCCTTCAGGGGAAGCACTTACAGAGCACCCTCTCATTACATCCTGTAAGGCCATGTTTGCTTCTGCACTCTTATCAGTAATACAGCACAGGCGCAGAGGCAGTGATTTTCTCATGTGCATGGGGTTACACTCTATGTGAATGAGGGAACACTGCCAGGATAGTGTTGGATTTACATATGCTGCAGCGCTATCAGTACTACAAAAGAGGCCGCAATGTGTTTGTAGCCCCTTCTGTGGCTCACTGGTTAGAGGCGGCAGACCCGAGAGCAGAGGACGGCCCGGGACCAGGGTTCGATTCCCGGCGCGGCAGGTTTCTGGACCAGGGTCAGCGGACTCAATAATTCTCTCGCCTCGGTGCCCACTCTGATCAGCGATCACACTCGGCAACTCTGGGCATTAGCTTGCCTCATCTTCACTAACGGCCCCACCAGACCGCCGGGGATGCCTGGTCTCACCCTGGAGATACCCATTAAGGGACCATCTCTCAGGGAAGCCAGGAAGGGTTTCGCAGCGGTCGAAGCGCCTTGGGACCCTACGGGTAAGTAGTGCGCTATATAAATGCCAATACATTTACATTTACATTCTGTGATATCATAGTGCCCCAGGAGGGCAAAAAGCCGCCACACACCCCTAGGGCTACCCCCTGGCACTATTCTTAAAAGGTTCCCAGAGCACTCTGATTAATATGGGTCCTGGTGTGCAGTCTACATTCTCAGCCTGGCTGGAAGTTCATGGAAGCTGAGTACACCCTGAACAAGGAGAATTAATGTATTGAAAGATGCTCTGTAATTGCTTAATTAGGAGAATGAAGGACTCTGAAATTCGCTTGTAAACTTGTAGAAACCACACTGAAATCTGCAGTGAACACTTTGAGACTGGTCGGCAACATGGTTTTGTTAACCCCTTCGCTGCGGCGCCTATTCCGCCGCAGCGCTAAAGGGGCGGGGCGGGCGCGCGGCGGCCGCATGCTGGTGACAGAACCGCTCCGTCACTAGCCGCGGTTGAGCTGTGCTGGTGACGGAGCGGTTCCGTCATGACCCACCCCGCTCATTAGAACTGCCACGCAGGCGCGAAATCAGCGCCGCGCAGGCGCGGCGGCTGGGCCATGACGGAACCGCTCCGTCATCAGCACAGCCCAACTGTACCTGATGACGGAGCGGTTCCGTCATCAGCAGGGGAGGGGTTAAATACAACCAGTCAAACCTTTCCATAAGCCTGGAAAGCACAATGACATCACTCCACTCCAGCCCACCTAGCGTCTGTGAACAATAGCGTGTGGCGGGACACTGTAGTGAAAAGGAATTTCACATGTACACTTATATCTTTCCTTTATCGTCATTTATCAATGGAAAATTAATCAATATACACCCAATGGTTTTGTTAATGAAATGCTAATTGACTAAGGGAATATGTAAATATTTAGCACATGTAAATTTTATAAAACTATTTAAAATAAAATTTACTGTGTGTGTTTTGATAACCTAAAGAGTTTTGAATTATCACAGTAATATAGCTTCGATCCCTGGCCTTGATGCAATAGGTAATCTCTTAAAAAATAAAGCCTTTGATTAAGGAGCTAAATTTAGAAGAAGAGAATTATCCTGCATTACAATTGATTAATGTGTGTTCTAACTGTAAATTAAACAGGATAAAAGCCAGCTATTCTTAAAGCAATTATAGCTGTGTTAATTAGAGTTATTATCCCCGGGTCAACGTATTATTAGGGATTCAGACTTTATAATGCCTTTGAAGTAATATTTTGGAGTTTTTTTCCAGAAATTAGTTAAAAAACAACACGATAACAGATATGTTCAACATTTTAAGCTGGAAGAATTCATCTTACTTCAAAAATATAAAGTTCAAATTTGTGTACCTTGTTAACATTGTGTACAGTCTGAGGCCGACCTACGAGGCAGCCGGCACTTTTATAAATCTTACATATAATGAAAAATCAAAAGCTTTGGTTTAAAAGGAGATTTTCAGAGTGGTGTCGCTGGTCGTTATTCAAATCATTTAAAAAAAACTGAATTGGTGAGTGTAATGAATGAAACAACACTCATCCTTTTACAGTGTGGGGCATTTCCTCCAAAGCATGGAGCAACTGTTCCACAAAATGTTTAAAGAATATTCTTCATATTGATAAAAAAAATTGTCATTGGGCACAATAGTGTCTGGTCGTTTATAGTAATACATTTACCTTTGTTTGCATTACACACTACATCACAGTATCCTAGTTTGTTTTTAAATCCTACCAAAACACGTGGTCCTGTCATATGGTCCGGGATGCCCACCACCCCTTCCAGCACCAATCCCAATAGTAGGAGACAGACACAGTTTGAACTTTTGGAAGACGGGGGGGCCTCGCGACCCCCCTGGCCGCATTTATTAAAATATGAAACAATATTTAAAACTTTAAATTGAAATGTTTCATTTATCATGTACAAAATTCAACTTTCATTACACTTGATGAAGACAGGTATCCAGGCCAACCTTAACAAATCTCTAATACAAAGATTTTCCTAACCGAGTCTAACATCATGTCATATTGCATTGCATACGGATTTTGTACATCCTATCGTTACGGGCCAACGGCAAGGTCTTAACCGGTGTCAGATCCCTATCACCAAATTTCCACCCTCTCGTGTGAGTGGCGCATGCGCAGAGGACTTTACCCTCGTAGCCAACCGTAACTTCCCTTGTCATGGGGGCCCCCTTCCACTCGGCGCCATATTAAGGTCATCCGAGTTCCCGTGCGGGGTAACCGTAAGAAGGAAAGCATGGACTCCCCCCCCTTTCCCCGCACTCTCTTCCGCCGGAGCGGATATCCGGCCCCCGGGAAATTTGTGGGAGGGGCATATAGCCGTCTCCCCCTGGGAGGGGCCTATGGCCGTCTCCCCCTGGGTGATCCCATCCGTCATGGGTGCCGCCCCCCCGTGGGAGGGGCCAATGGCCGCCTCCCCCCGGGCGCTCCCATCCATAATGGGTGGCGCCCCACTAGGGACCTTGAAGTCACTGCTCACTGATCATGACCTTACCGCCACAGGCCAGATAGTTGACCGACTATCTGGCCCCCCCACAACTCCTATAGGTCATGTCTCCACAATCCCACTAGCCAAGCTATCATGTCTCCTATCAATATGTCATTCCCCACCCTGGACAGGTGTACCCCATCGTCTGAATAACAGTGGTCCCCCCAGATGCACCCGTGAGGTATACTTTGAAGGTGGGTAGATCGAAACAATTTCTCCATTTTATTGTTGATCCTCTTTCTCGAATGTTTCAACGCTGCTGTGGACCACCCACCCCTCCATACTCTCCTCGGAATCATGTGTGACCAAGCTATCGTGCACCCCGGGACTGTCTTTGCTAACCAACTAACTGCTGAAAGTATGTGTTCGATTAAAGCCCGTCTGCCCAACCTCACCAAGTCATTGCCCCCAATGTGCACTATAACTACTGATGGCGGTGACCTGTGCCGCCCTAACAATTCCGTGACAACATTTTGCAGTCGGTCAATACACAAACCTCCCTTCCCATGGAAGGACACCCTGAAACCATATTCCTCAGATGTGTGGATCGCATCACCTGCCCTGAATATGTCCGCGGCACGCCTCACGTATGAGTGGCCCACGACCCAGACCACTCGTCTTCCATTGCTTGTTCCTGAAGTGGTGGTTAGCTGATACTGGGCCCGTCCCAATATCCGCACTGTGTCACAGGCTCGTGAAACTGTAATCCAAACAAAAGACAACAAGCGTTCGAAGACCAGCGCCCCAACTGTTTAACATTGTCTGCCTGCAGACCGCCGGCCGTCGCTTCTGTAGCGGCCCCTATCCTGAACAAATGAGTTCCAAAATCACTCATGTTCAAGCCCGCAGCTGCAATTGTGATTTCCAGCACCCTCTGGAACTGAAACTTTGTTAATGGGGTGCCGTCAGCATGCCGCAGCAAGCCCCCCCCCACGTCGCCACCCTTTGTTTTAGGTAGGCCTCAGCGTGCCTCACTGGACAACAGGGACTACCCGGAGCGCGCTGCAACACAATGCTACTCCCCTGGCCCTCCTGGTCTGTCTTTGACCTGGCAATCATGATCAGCAGGGAATCCCCTCTCACTTGCGTGTGGTCCCTGCGCAGACCCCCCTCGGTATCCCTTTTATTGGCAGCCACTAGTTCGCCTACCCGGAGGGCCCCGTAGAATGCCAGTGCAAATGCAGCCCGGAATAGGACCACCTCACTAGGTGAGGAGCATGTCTCCTCTAATTTAGCCAGCAAGGCGGTTAACCTGTCAAATCCTATTGGATGCCTGGTATTCTTTCTGCGCCCCTCTAGGTGCCGCCAGCCGCGCAGTGCCTTTCTAACTATAAAGGAGTCCGTCAGGTCCCTAATCCCATGGAGCTGAGCCATAAATGATATGGCAGCATTATACCGACTTGCGGTTGCCGCCGACCGGCCCTCCTCATGAAGTGCCACGAAAAATTGGGTAAAGGACTCCTCCTGACCCCATCTATGTTCCCATGCAGGGCCCAAAAAGGAGCAGTACGAGCGGAACGCCCCTTCATAAACTTTTCTTGTCCTGGGCACTAAACTTGCTGCCACGAGGTTTTGTAGTCCGGGGCGCCGATTTGCAATAGTGTTTCGTGAAATTGCGCTGCCACTAGCTCCGCTAAGGGTAAACAATCCCTGAATGCCTGCATTTTGAAACGAGAGAGCGCATCAGCTGCATTATCCAGTACTCCCGGCACATGTTTTGCCCTGAATTGTACATTTAGCTTCAAGCATTTCAAAACAATTTCTTTCAACAATCGCAATATCCACTTGTAGCGTGCTGCCTGCTGGTTAATGCACTCAACCACAGTCATGTTATCAGACCAGAATATCACCGAGCGGTTTCGGAACTCTTCTGGCCAGGCCGACAAGGCTACCCAGATGGGGAATATCTCTAGGAAACCAATGTTGCTCGTCAAGCCACTTGCTTCCCACCATGCTGGCCATTTCTGGGCCGACCATCGGTTACCAAGGATCGCGCTTAACCCCACACTGCCCGCAGAGTCGGTCCATAGACCTAAGTCTGCTGACGAGGCCGGGGCTTTGCTCCAGACTACCCAGCCATTGAAATCTGCCAGGAATGCCAGCCAAATGAGTATGTCCTGGCGAACCTCTGCCGAGAGCCTTGTACGATGGTGCCCTTCTTTGAGGCTAACCATGGCCTGTGCAATGGATCGGGAAAAAGGGCGAGCCATCGGTATAACCCTCAGTGCAATATTCAGCTGTCCCACTGTTTGCTGTAGTTGATGCATTGTCACCTTGTCGTTCCGAAGACATTGTAGCAAGGAGTCCCTGAATTTGGCGATCTTCTCCGCCGGCAGACGGAGTCTAGCTCAATACCCAGAGACTCCAGGGAGGTAGTTGGGCCCACTGTTTTCCCTGGCGCCAACGGAACCCCGAAACCCCACATGAGCACGCAGAATTCCTGCAATGCCTGTGCACAGTCCCGAGAGCCCGCCGGGCTGAGAAACAGGAAATAATTGAGATAGTGCATCACATGTTGGTGCCCTGAGGCCTTCGAGAATGTCCACTCTAGAAATGAGCTAAACATTTCAAAATAGGCACAAGAAATTGAACAACCCATCGGCATGCACATATCCATGTAGTACTTCCCCTGGAATGCGAAACCCAACAAGTGCTGATCCTGGGGATGCACGGGTAGTAACCTAAATGCGGATTCAATATCTGATTTTGCTAGCAATGCACTGGGGCCTAGGCGATTCAACATGACCACTGCGTCATCAAATGATGCATACCTCACACTGCAAATGCCTGCATCGATTGCCTCATTCACGGAAGCCCCCCTTGGTGCTGACAGATTATGAATGAGCCTGAATGAGCCCGGCTCCTTCTTGGGAACTACCCATAATGTGGAACACACAAAATTGGCCATTTGTATTTCACCAAACGGTCCCGCAACCCGTCCCAAGCGAACCTCTTTTGCAATTTTTGTGGCGACCACCGTCGGGTTGTGCGTAATGGACAGTTGGTTTCTGCATAAGGGGGCACCCCGAAAATCACCCGTCGGGATCCTTAAGCCATACGAGAAGCCATCTCGCAGGATCCCGGTGGACACATGATCAGGGTATTTGTTCAGCCAGGGAGTCAAAGCCAAAATATCCACGGGCGATTGTTTAGTCATCCGGGGCACCGTGTCAATCCTGCTTGGTACCCCCTTTTCCCCCAGTAACATTGCCTCTGGATCAGCAGCTTATTTCGGGGTGGGAGCTGTTACCACAACCTGTGCAGGCATGCCTGAACCTGCATGTTCCCTGCGGCCTACTACACGTTCCCTTCTTAAAACCCCAGCATACCCCTCGCTTATTCCCATTCCCCCCCGATCTAGACTGAGTCTCTCCCCCGTGGGCTGGTCGAAAGGGCTGTTGATGTTTCTGCTGAAAAGCCCTGAAGCCGTTCACACTCGACCCTGAGCCTCCCGCCGAGCCCGGCGTGAACTGCGCATGCCAAGATACAGTGTCCAAACAATCCCAAGTCAGCGATTCATTAAACTCTTTCGCTTTTCTAAACAACACATCGTACCCTTTCCATGCGTCACCTCCATATTTCTCATGGAAGCCCGTGATCCTGCTCTGGTAGCAAGCAAGGTCTCCCAACAATTCTGGTGTTCGCTCACCCATAATTGCTACAAAAACCGAAAAAGCCCTGATCCAGTTCATCATAAACTCTTCCACCCTGAATTCTGCCATTCTTTCCCTCCATTCACTGGGGTGCCACAAATCTTTCTGGGTTTTGGCGTATTCTAACTCACGATTGTCCATCAACAATGAAAACATATTACTGTATTTGTTGGCCCACACCATCTCTTTCGTGGCCATTGGAACATGTTGTGCCAGGCATTCCCACCTTGAAGGTACAGCGCACTCCCACATTATTGGGAGCGACCTCTTACCGTTATCTGTCGTACCTCCGGTCGTGTCCGTCGACTTATTCTGGTTCTCGACGCGGCCATGTTCGCCACCTGCAGAGGAATAGAAGGCATGTTCACTGCCCCAGAACCCCTTGCCTGCCTGAGCTGGTCGATAAGTTGCCTAGCCTCCTCAGCTGGATCTTCCGCAGCCGCGGATCCCCCGCTCCCTTCTTTAACCAAGGCAACACCGCCGCTAGATGGATCTCCAGTTCGGGGGTACCTGTTCCTTATCCAGTGGTGTGATAATCACAGGAATTGACAATCCCCCATCCGGTGCGGGCACCGGGCTGGCCGCTGGGGTTACTGGGACCAGCGGAACTTCCATCGGGACCGGGACCTCGCTAGGACCCCCTTTCCCTTTCTTCTTTTTCCCCTTGTCCCCCACTGGAGTAACGTTAGGCAAAGCAGGCCCCATAATCCTCTTAGGTCTGCCTGAGGGCCCCGCCTGAGCTTCCACTTTCTTCTGGAGCGCCGCTAAGCTGTGACCCAATCGGTCCACTTTACCAAACTTCCTGTCCATCGCCGACACTTGGTTTACCAGTGTGCGAAGCATCCGTTCCATCTCGGAGCTCTTTCCATTCTTCTTTCCAGGCATATCCAACGTTCTGTGCAGGTCCTCGGATCCCAGATATGTTTCGACGACTGAAACAGAAAAAACAACGAGTACCACGTTCAAAAACTGCAGCTTGTTCCCTTGAGGGCTCACGAGCGATGAGTGGTGCAGCCTTCAGAGCGCGGGAACAAGAGGACGCCTGCCTGGACCCCCGCGCCTTTTAACTTGCAGCGGGGATGCGGAGCATCATCCCCCTCCCGCCCAAAAGTGCACGGACTTCCGGGCGGGTGTTAGGACAACCCTCTTAGGCAGCGGAGGCGTGCTCCAACCGCGCCACTTTGGGCATACCTGCCGGGAACACGCCCCCCGCCTGCAAAGGTTTCCCGGGCGGTCGGGGCACCCAGCCATACGTTCGGGGTGACCGAGTGGTCTCCCCTTTCCACTATTACGTTTTAGGAAACATAGGGCCCAATTTATATATTGGCAGTAAACAAACTCTGCCGCAATGGTGGTAGAGAGTATGCTTAGCCCCAAAATAAAGGTCCACCCTCTGAATGTAGATGTGGGCGGACCTTTGCTTTAATCTTGGCAGAGACTACTCTGGCTCTGCTGTGATTAAACCCCTCCCTGTGCCCTGCGCAGTAAGGGTAGTAGGAGTCAGAGCTCTAATTCCGCTCACCAAATTTAGATGGGTGGAATTAGAGGTCTTGTTTTGTTGCCCGTCACCGCCAGGACATCCCTGGCAGTAAGGGGCAGTGAAAGCTACTCAATGGTCCCCTCCGAATATGAGAGGATGGTGAGGGGAGCATTGTCTTTTTTATTTTTACAAAATCCCTCTTCAGGATTTTCTTTTTGAAAATAAAAAAGAAAGCAGGTTGATGAAGGGCGCCCTCATATTGATGGAACCCTGCACCAAACTGCAAAAATAATTGTCAGAATCCGCTATGACAGCGGTTCCTGGCCGGCCATGCTGTAAGTAATGACTGCCCGCTTGGCGAACATTGTAAATGTGTTGT
Source organism: Lissotriton vulgaris (assembly GCF_964263255.1). Classification (NCBI taxonomy): domain Eukaryota; kingdom Metazoa; phylum Chordata; class Amphibia; order Caudata; family Salamandridae; genus Lissotriton; species Lissotriton vulgaris. The sequence goes on along the minus strand of NC_141688.1, from coordinate 167,913,335 downwards.
GCAGGACATGTACCTCCATTGGGGGGATGGAGTATTTTACTCTGTCACCCTGACAGACAAAAGGGCTGTCTACTAGATTATAAATCTGACCCAAAGATCTCATTTTAAAGTTTGTAAGAATCCAAATGATTTTATTGTACCAGATAAATACCGATACAGTGAGTTAAATTATTAATTGTTACCATAAATAGCTCCAGTTCCAAGTTTCTGGAAATAGCATGCAGACTTTGGTGGTTACTGCATGGTACTGTAAATATCTACACTTTTCCTTCTTAAATTCTGGCAGGGTACACTTGCAGACATTTAAACAAGATTGAGAAAATGAAATCACCCGGTATTTACTGGGTGTGGTAAATACCACCTGACTTCTGATTCCGACCCCTGCACAGTCAGATGTTTCTGCAGGAGTCAGAAAACACGTACCCCGTCCTAATCAGTTCAAGAATGTCAAATTTGTGAATCCACCAGTGGTGATTTATTTTAAATATATGTCTATAGTATAAAGTAAGCTTGCATATTATTTTTCATTTGTGAGGGTTAGCATTATTTGTCACGTAATCGATCTTTTACCAATCTTACCACTTGACCCTAACATTGTTATTTACTAAAGTTACACATACTAAATCACCACCCAAAGTACTATATGATGATGAAGTCCGACAGATGACATGGTGATTATACAGTGTGCATTATATTATTTTTGTATTACATTATTAAGTAACAGCAATTAAAATATTGCATATTTTATTTGATTAGATGTAGAATGTTGGAAAACGAATATTGAAAATCAATGTGTAAGTTATGTCAGTATTCCCTTAAATAGCTGGAAGACAAAAACAAAAATAGATCTACATGCTAAGTGAATTATACCTAATCTGTAATGAGCATATCTTCCCTACTGTGCGAAATTCTTTTTTGTTGTTGTCAGGTGTGTGCTTAACCCTCTGGTAGCTTGGCAAAAAAGAATTCAGGCGTAATTTAGAGTCAAAGTGCAAAGTATTTATGAAGCACAAAAACCATAAAAACATAACATGAGAAAATGTCCATACTAATTTAGAGAACATTTTAATAAATAAAATTAGACCAAAATGACAAAAATCCAATTAGTAGAACCGGAGGTATGAAATTCCAAACATTTAGGTAAGTGTAGCGACCAAAAGTACAAATCGCCACTTCTGGCTATTCCGTGATATACCGGGGAAAAGTCACCAGTTAAGGTCAAAAGAAAGATGGTGTGTGTCCCGGATACAAGTACCATGTTGGTGCGTCTGAAAAAGTCACATTCTCACAGTACGGTAGGTAGATTCAAGTTTGCAGTGGAGAAGGCCGCGAGGAGCAGGGAGAAAAATGTGTATGGTTATTAGTGAAGCACAAAAAGCAGACTCGGCGTCACCATAGTGTGAATATTCTGTTGAGTGTTGTGGACTGTTGTTTCTGGATGTACCCATTTGCTGCCATCTTGTGCTGCCAATACTGTAGCATGAAGTGCTTATGTTGTTTTGCCGGTCTTGCTGGTTGGCACTGTAGTTCGAAGAGTCTGGTCCACCAGTGCTTCCCATTGGCTGCCAACATGAATAGCAAGATCTTGGCATGAACAGGTGCATTAGCAGTCACAAAGATCTCACAACTTCAGGATTTCTTTTTTTTCTTCAAGAGTGCACATTGGTGCCCAGGACCTCGTAAGGCACCTCTTGGAGATCATTGACTAACTCTAAGTGAGCTAACCAGGGATCAGGCTGGTCCAGTTATAGTCTCAGGCAGGTCAAGTTGCAGCAAGTTAGCTTGGCAGTTGCAGGAAGGCCTCTGAAGCTGGTTGTGTCCCTGTAGCTTAGAGCGGGAACTCAGACAGCTGACCCTTGAATTCACTCTGCCTTGGATAAAGGGAGCAGGTACAGCCTTCCTTGTCAAAGAGTATGGCAGGCTTTAAACAACAGGGCATTCCTTCTTCTGTGGTAGCTTCAGGTCCAGAAGTGTACCGTAGAGTCTGAGGGTCCTATTTTTATGCCCCATCCTACCAACACATAGTCCCCCTTTGTGTCACTGTCCAGAAGAAATACATAAAGGTTAACTGCTAACTACAACTAGTCATGGGACCCAGGATACAGGCTACAGGTGTTTTTACCAGTTAAGATGATTTTAAATCACAATTCATGTGAGTGTAATCCAAACATTTCTACCTGTTCCCAAACAAAAATGTTCACTATTTTAATATAATAAGGTAAAACAATATTATCATATGCGAAAGGTTAAGCATTGTGGTAGGGAAACATAAATGTAAACATTTTGTATGGCTGTTAAGGGCTTAACCTAGATGCGACTTATCTGTATTAAAATGGAATGTTTATGCCTGGCACAATGTTTTTTTGTTTTTTCATGTTGAAATTGAAGTTTAAAAGTGCACCTGGGCTGCAATGGCAGGATTGAGGCGTGAGACCTGATATACAAGGCAACCTCGGTGGTTGGCACAATAATAACTATAGACCTACCAGTAGAATTAAATTTACAGGTCTTGGGTGCATGTAGTATCACTTTACTAGGGAGTTATAAGTAAATTAAATGCACCAACTGGGTGTTAAAGGAGAGAGAACATTCGCTTTAGAAATGGTTAGCAGTGGCAAAGAACAGAGTCCTAACACAAACAAAAACTAATTTCAGCTAAACAGGGGGAGTGAATGTAAAATGTTTGGGGTAATGCCACCGTAAGGCTGTCAAGCTTAATACTGCTTAATTTATTTCAAACTTTTACCACTTTTGTATTTCTGAAATATAAATAACCCCCACATCATATCCACAGCTGGGAGTGCTGCAGTTCCTGCTGAACCCCTAATTCCAGCTTCACTGTTTCATAGCAAAGCAAAAAGCTAAGCAATTGAGTGACCAATGATAGATAGGAATGTACTCACAGCTGCACACTATAAGGCCCTAATTATCAGAGTGATGGACCACTAGCACCCCATAGGCTCTGGACCCAAAAAAGTCTTACTCTAGAAATGTAAAATCTAGTAGTTCTGGGGCTTGGAGACGCCAGATCTTGTTGAACCAGGTATGATTAGGCACCTGATGAAAACAGAGAAGATGTGGTGGAAGGGTAGTGCTCAGAGGCCAGGACACATAGAGCCTCCAAGAGCAAACCAGACATTTGGAGGAGTAGAAAACACTAGCCAGAGCTAAGCCAGGTCTTGCCCTTTAGCGCCTCGGTTCCTCGCTCACTGAGCACTATCCCAGAAGCCTCTCCAACATTCATAAATATTTACTGTGTGCTCCAAGCTGTTGGCAAAACTTTGCAGAAGTGGGAAAGAATATGACAGTCGGGTCAAGTATTCCCAGGATATTTATACAAAATGTGCTTTAATGAAGTAGTGAAAGTGTGCACAATATATCTTTTACACTGATGAATGATGGTGTTTTATATTGTCATCAAGGATGTTATTAATCATGTCATCAATGATGCTATTCAACTTGTCATGAGGATGTAATGTGTGAGGCCGTAAGCAGTGCATGAGCGGGTTGCAAGTTACAGTCATTTGACTAACATAATATTGGTGTATTTCATTATTTTTTGTTTCTTTGTAAGTTAGCTTACATCTCATTCGAACAGCTAAGTATAACCAGTGGCTGTCTGTTTCATGTGGATGTTACTTTGTTGTGGCCTGGAATCATTAAGGGCCCGATGTAGGTGGCAAATACCGGTCGGAAACGGCCGAATTCGGACGTTTCTGACCGGTATATGGCATCTTGAGATGTAGGGGGCCAGATTTGACAGATTCTGTAAATTTACCGAATCTGTAAATTTACAAAATCTGTAAAATACCGAATCGGTCTTTTTACCGATTCGGTAATTCCCAGATGTAGGTGGGACTCTTCTGAGTCCCAAAGGCCCTACAAATTCGGTATTTTACCACCCAATCCAATTGGGTGTTAAAATACTGAATTCAGGTGTGCATGCACATGTGTGCATGCACACCTAGCCATGTGACAGACAGACATGCCCTTAGGGCATGTCTGTGTGCCACATGGCGCACATGCCTATTTTTGGGGTGCCAGAGGGTGTCAAAGTGACACCCCCTGCACCCTTGCAAAATTCGGTATTTACCAATTCTGTAATTACAGAATCGGTATTGCCCATTGATTCCTATGGGCTTTAAGGCCCATAGGAATCAATGGGCAATACTGATTCGGTATTTACAGATTCGGTAAATATCGAATCTTAATGATTCGGTATTTACAGAATCTGTAATACCTACAACTTCCCCCTTCATATTTACCGACTCTGAAATACCGAATCGGTAAAATTCGGTATTTAAGAGTCGGTAAATATGAATTACCTACATCTGGCCCTTAGATCCTGTAAAGCGGCCTAACGATCATGGGTATCAAATGGTTTTTCATCCGCCACCTTGCCTTCACAATCAAGGTCAGATACCCACATTCTGGTCCTAAATAGGACCTCGCTAGGAGTGACACCCCCCTAGAGAACTACTTAGCTGATTGGTGAGGGCTCTCTGTACCCCATATAGATGATCGACCCAACTACCACCCTTGCCTAATACCCTAGCTGTTGAAGATTGCTATAGGTCGGTCTTGGTTTTTCCTTTCCACAACCAAATTTCCCACAGGATGGTAGAGAGGAGTACCGCAATGCTACACCCATACATTCCATGGCCTCTTTGTAAGCCCGAGAGCTAAACGCCGGACCACGGTCAGAATGTAGCATGCCAACTGCGTATGTCACTATACAGACTCGCAAATCTTTGATACAGTTTGAACGTCAGCCGAGAGCTGAGGCCAAACCCATAGGAATTTTGAGCATGAATCCACTGTCACCAGGATATATTTGTAAGCCCCATCAGAATGTCAGGAGCCACAGTGGTCCAGATACACACAAGCTAGAGGTTTGTCTTATTTTATTAATGGTGTCTGTGCCGGGTGTGTTATGGCAGAGCCTTTCATCTGCTGGTAGATGTCACATTTCAAGACACAGTCTTTAATTTGATTTGTAACACATGGCCACCAATAGCGCTGTTTCAATAATGAAATAGTCGCTGCGACACCTGTATGCGCAGAGCTCAAACCCTTGTGTGCTACAACAATCAAATCTTGTCTATGATCCATATTTGGTAGTACCCTATCCCCCATCCAGGAATCTAAGCATACGGAATGTTGTTTGCATCTAACTTGTAGGAGTACTTGAGTGGAAATGTCTTTGGGACTGCTAAGCTCCTCTTGAGTGAAGCAATGACAGCAACCATAATATCACTGTCTATCCTTATTTTTGAACGAGTGATTGCAGCTATAGAAGCTGTGCATCCCCCTTAGCAGCTTTATCAACCAATGAATTCCTTTCAACATAAACGCCATCATGTTGATGACTCAGTATATAAATCACGTGAGCCCGTTGTAGTTCATTTTTCAACTCAACTACCTCTTCCTAAATCATTTTATGCTTAATTGTGCCACCTTTTGCGTCCTTGAACCTGTTTTTTTCCCAATGATGTAAATATTCATTGTATATTTGCACACAGTAACAAGAATCACACACTATCAGTATGAGGAATTTGTGATCCGTATTCACCAGTGCCAGGATCAATGCCAACTGTGCCGTGCAGTCTGCTAGAGATTGCGTTTTGGTGCAACTTGGATAGAACTTTCCATCCCGCATGTGTCCTCTAATGATAGCACATGCGGGTTGTATTGTTGCTAACTCCCTATGGCCGGTTAGGCAGATCCGTCAGTGTAAATTATATATTCATACTGATCTAGAGGCAAGATTTAATTCGGTAGAGGGTATTCTTGTTCGTATTCCCTGAAAGCTTGTGTTTTTAGACTTGATCCAAATTTGCATTGAACATGCGTCGCAGTAAGAGAATTAGCCCATTGTATCCATCTCGGATGTAAGGCTTTTCCATTTGGAATGTTTGCCTTTGTAACATCTTCTAAAGATGGTACTGGTGTTATGACAATTATGCGTTTTCCCTGAGCCAGTGCTCTTTCTCTTGCTATAGCAGTCTAAACTGCTGTCAGGAATTTCTCTGTTGAAGTGAAAGGCATTTCTGCATTTGTGTACATGTGTGATTTGTAAACGATTGGTACTGTTTTGCCTTCATTGAAGGTTAAGTAGGTGTACCTGCATTGACCCGCTATTACATGGATCATTAAGTTCTGTACGTTTACCCGTGTCTGTAAGTGTTTTGAAGTTATCATGTCTTCTTGTAGTGAACGTAGGATGTTTGTGTTCCATTGTCTAACTGAAAAGTTAGGTTTTATTAAGTCGTAGAAAGGTTTTACTCTTTCTGCATTATTCAAAATGTATGTTCTGCCGAAATTTAGGAATTTCATTATTGATTGTCAATTTTTTAATGATTTTATAGGTTGGAATACCGCACACTTTTCTGAAGAGTTAGCTGCCAGACTTTTCACTTCACTTGACAACTCGTATCCTAAAAACAAGACATTGAGGTGCGCGATTTTTGATTTTTTAAATTAAATTTGTAGCCCTCAAATGCGAATCCCATAATTAAGGTGTTTACCCTGGTCAAGTACTTTTCCAAGTCATCGTCCAGCAGAAAAGTATCATCTATGAGACAACGCTTCCTTATCAAAATTTTGAGTAACTCAGTTACCCTTGATGAAAATACCCCTGGGCTGTTTCTATACCCCTGAGGGAGATGACAAAATTGTATTTGCGAATGTGGTCAAATACCTGCTTTCAGGTGCTATATTGTAGCTGAAAAATCCATTGGAGATATCAAGTGTAATTTTGTATTTTTCCACACAATGTTATTCAATAATGCGGCACTGTGTGCATTTTGGACAGCAAATGTCTTTGTGCATGTGTTTAAAAGTCTGTAATCTAAAACTAGATGATATAAATTGTCTGGTTTTGATACGGGAAACAAAGGATTGTTCATTGGTGAGGTGCATGTTTCAATGACCCCTTGATTTTCAAGTTAATCTAAGATCTCCCTGACATGTTTATTAGCTTCTTGCTTTGTTAGATATTTTCTCGGTAAGCAGACATATTATCAAAATTTTATTATCGATGTGACAGAATATCGAAGTTTTTATATCGATTGTAAATTATATCGAATAATAAAATATCGATTACAAAAATATTGGGGCCCATTAGGATGGCGGGCGGATTGCCTCCGCCAGGGTAGCGGTGGCCACCGCCACCCTGGCGGAGGCAATCCGCCCGCCATCCTTCCCTGCATTCCCCCCCGCCATATTACAATGGCGGAGGGGACCGCAGCGGTGACAAACACCGCCCGCATGTTTTCCGCCCCGCTCGCCTTGCAGCCGGGGCAGAAAACCAGTAACATGGTGGCGGTGTCTGTTAGACACCGCCCGCCATATTACAATGCTCTGGTATCAATGCCTTTCCGTGGCGGCAATGCCGCCACGGAAAGGCATGCGGTATTCACTCTGGGGGCCCCCTGTGGGCCCCCAGAGTGAAGTACAGGTGGGGGGTGCACATGGGGGGGTACCTATGGTACCCCCCTTCATTTGCTTATACAAAGCGGCAGGCACCGTGCGGTGCCTGCCGCTTTGTATATGCAAATGCTGACATGCATTTCTAGCATTGTGGCGGGCGGTGCTGAGCGCTCCGCCCGCCACAATGCTAGAAATGCAGGATGTGCCCGCCACAATGGCGGGCACATCCTAATGCCACCCCCGGGACCCCCGCCCTTATGGCGGGCGGTCCCATTCCCCGCTAGGATGACGGGCGGACAAAGTCCGCCCGTCATCCTAATAGGCCCCATTGTTTTAAGTATCTGTAATTTTATATTGGATGCAAAAATATAGTAAGACAAAATATCGTTGTATAAAAATATCGATATATTGTAATTATTAGTAAAATGTGTTTATTTTTGAGAAATGTTTAGTGTTTATTAATAATTAGTAATTTTAATGTGTTATTAAAATGTTTTTTTATATATTTTTGTAAAAGTAATATATAATTTTAGGAGCGGGATATTTGGTTTATAGGGGATAAGGGTGGGGAGTTTTTTTAAAATATAATACATTTGAAGTAATATTTGTTAAAAAATAAAAAAAAAATAATTAAAAATGAAATAAAAAAAATTTGTAGTGGGATTTTGGGTTTATAGGGGATTAGGGTGGGGAGTGTTTTAAAAATTAAAATATTTGAAGTAATATTTGTTAAAAAAGAAATTAAAAATTTTAAAAATTAAAAATGCAATTTAAATAAATAATATTTAGTAGCGGGATGTTGGGTTTATAGGGGATAAGGGTGGGGAGTGTTTTAAAAATTAAAAAATTTGAAGTAGGATTTTTAACAAAATTTAAAAAAAATTAAAAAATTTAAAACAAAAATTATTTAGTAGTGGGATGTTGGGTTTATAGGGGATAAGGGTGGGGAGTTATTTAAACAATTTAAATTTAAAATTTTAAGAAATATTTGTTTTAAAACTAATAAAATAAAATTTTCGCAATTTATAATTTTGTAATATTTAAAAAAATGCTAATATTTTTTTAAATAAGTAAAATTAAAATTTATGTTTAGAAAACACATATTACATTACTATATTATTTAATTTGTTTGTGTAATTTTTTTATGTATTATAAATATTTTATTGGTTTACAGCTACTACTCACATTTAATGTAGACTGGAGAGGGAATAGTAAATTATATTTTATTAGTGTCCAGCATCTACCCCAATTTTATGTAGACTGGAGTGGGAATAGTAAATTATAATTAATTAGTGTCTGGCACCTACCACAATTTAATGTAGACTGGAGTGGGAATAGTAAATTATAACTAATTAGTGTCCAGCACATACCCCAATTTAAGATAGACTGGAGTGGGAATAGTTAATTATATTTAATTAGTGTCCAACACCTACCACAATTTAATGTAGACTGGAGTGGGAATAGTAAATTATAATTAATTAGTGTCCAGCACCTACTCCAATTTATTGTAGACTGGAGTGGGAATAGTACATTTTATTTAATTAGTGTCCAGCATCTGGCTCAATTTAATTTACACTGGAGTGGGAATAGTAAATTATAATTAATTAGTGTCCAGCACTTACCCCAATTTAATGTAGACTGGAGTGGGAATAGAAAATCATTTTAAATTAGTGTCCAGCACCTACCCCAATTTAATGTAGACAAGAGTGGGAATAGGACATTTTATTTAACTAGTGTCCAGCACCTACCCCAGTTTAATGTAGAATGGAGTGGGAATAGTAAATTATTTATGACTATTAATAAATGTATACATTTTTTTATTTTTTTTAATAACATGAAAAAAAACAGGAAACATTAGTATTACATTTTTATTTCATACTAATTTATTTGGTTACATATATTTGACAAAAAATGTATGTTCAATTTACATTTTCATATCTGTTTGAAATTGTACATTTTATAAAAAAAATTGAATACAAATGTAAGTATGGTTTAAAATGATAACAAAATATTTTCACATATTATATAACATTTTTATATTGTTATACATGTTGGTTGTACATACTGTTTTTAAATTAATATTAATATTAAAAGTATTAATATAATTTTTTCAACAATATATTTCAATGAAACTAATATTTGAACTAGGTATATTTATATACATATTCAAAATTTGTTTCACAGATTTTTGTACAATTTTTCCATGTTTTAATAATTATAATAATAAATATTATGGGGCCTATTAGGATTGCGGGCGGGCTTTGCCCGCCTGCCACCCTTGCGGTAAACGGGACCGCCCGCCTAAAGGGCGGGGGTCCCAATGTGGGCATTACGATCCACCCGCCACAGTGGCGGGCGCATCATGCATTAATAACATTGTGGCAGGCGGTTTTCACACCAGCACCCGCTGCAATGCTATTAATGCTTGTGATGCATTTGCATAATGAAAGCAGCAGGTACCGTGCGGTGTGTACCTCCCTACTGTCCTTCACTCTGGGGGCCCGCAGGGGGCCCCCAGATTGAAGTCCGCATTGATATTTGGGCATCATAATATGGCTGGCGGTGTCTGATAGACGCCGCCACCATATTATTCCTTTTCCGCCCTGGCCGCAAGGCGACCAGGGCGGAAAAGCGTCGGAAAAGCGTCGGACGGGCTTTCCGTCCACCGAGGTATGGCGAGGGGAAAACTAGAGATGATGGCAGGTGGAATGCCCCCACCAGGCTGGCGGTGGCCACTGCCAGCCTGGCGGAGGCAATCCGCCCACCATCATAATGGGCCCCTATGTATTTTATAATATTTATTTTTAAAATTTTACAAAATATATACATTTTGTTGAGTATTTTAATACAATTAACAAAAACAGATTTTTTTTAACATAGTATTTATTTTTAATTTAGTAAAGGAATATTTTAGAAAAATTAAATAATATGTTTGTAAGGTTAATCTATTTTATTAGTTTTGGGTCTTTTATTTTGTAACCGCTTGATGTCGTTTTGTGTCATTTGGATGAAGACTAGCTCGCGGTTGGGAGACACTTCACGTCACTAAAGGTAAGGTTTGTTTTATATGTTTTAAGTGTGTTTTAAAGTACTTTTGATAGTAGTGTTGTACTATTTAATGTTGTTAGAAGTAAATTAGTTATATTAAACTGTTTGATATGTTGTATTTACCTATGGTGGATGTACGTATTTTTTGCTTGTTTTAGGCTTGTTTGTATAGTTAGTATTTCGATGTTAAAAGTATATTTAGGTGAACTATAATGTTACTAGTTATGTTAGTATGTGTTTATGTGTTGTTTAATGTGGGTGGGAATGTATGTTTTATATATCTTTTTTTGCAGGTGTTCGTGATATCGGAAGCAGTCGTTTTATTAACTAATGGATTTTGAACACTTCTTTAAATTTTTCGGGTTTCCTGGAGCGTTAGGTCTATATTTTACAAATTTTCGGGTTATTTATGGTTATTCGAAGGATATTCGTTGAATGAATTATTTAGTTTTGGAACATTTGTATTTTTTCATTTTTTTGGGGCAAATGTTTTCCTAACTGGAATGTTTTGGTGAAGATGGATTCTACAGCTCTTGGAATATGCTTGGTAAGTTTTTGTAATTGTATTTATTGTGGGTGGGTAATGTTATTATCATAATTGTTATGTTTTATTTATTTAAAATTTAATTAATGTGTATATATATTTAATAACATGTTACATGTATTGCACACATTAATTTTTTGGGAGATAAAATATATTATTGTTATTTATATTGTATTGGTTTTATTTTTTAGGACTGGTTTGTTGATCACAGTAATGTAGAATAGTGTTTTGGCTATTATATTGAGGTATTCAATGCCTTTTGTGCTAGGGTACAACTTTACTTGTTGTTCTAGGTATTTGTGTATTTGTTTGGTTTGTTTAGATGTTTTTGGAGTTAGTTCAGTAATGGATTGTTCCATTCTGAACTCTTGATAGCTTTGTTCTTTTTGTAGGCATTTAATACATTTTTCTAAACTTGGTTTAGTTTGGCCAGTTGATTGTAGGAAGGCATTTTGCCAGCCTTCAACAGCGTTGTTTGTTTTTGATTCGCCATTTAAGGTGCTAAACGTTCCACCAGGGTATTAGGAATTTAGGATTTCTTCTGTGGCCAGATCTGTGGAGTCTGCCTACCCAGGTATCTTCAAAGTAGTCTAAAAGTTGACTTAATTTAGCTTCATTTTGTTTATAATAGGTGCTATCAAATGAAAGGTTGTAGTGTTCTACAACGTCTGTTTCTGGAACGTAAGCCAGTGCTGTGAGTTTTTTTATTTGATATGCAAAAGATGAGTTTGTTGCATATTCTATACTTAAAGTTGTCTTTTGTAAATGTCTCCGTAGACACTGGTTAAAGTGATAATAGCAGCCTTGAATACAGGTATGGGGGTGTATTTTTAAAATATTTGAAAGCATTGCTTGTTCAAAATCAAGTATTATTTTTTCAGGGGAATAGTCATTAGTTTTTTGTTTGATTGTGTTTTATAATTCCATATATGTGGAATTAGTTTTATTTGGTAGTAGTGCATAAAGTAGAGGTATGTTGCAGTTTTGATATAGGCCATGTATTGTGTATAATTGGAAAAAAGGTTTAGGACAGATGTTAAAAGTCCCATCCATCATCCAATATTGGCTTTGCTGAAGTTTTATGAGGTTTATATTTGTGCCAAAAATTATGAGTCTTTTATCATTGCTTTCATTGTCGTAAATGACAAATGGTCGTTTGTTTAAAGTTATAGTTTGGTTAGGATTTAAATTTATATCGCTATGTGTTCTAAGAGGTGGAGTGGTAGTAGTAGTTGTTCTTTTTGTTCGGGCTATTGTTCTTTTTAGGGAAACAATATTTAGCATCTAAGTAGTCCCTGTTTTAGGTATTTTGGGAATTTGTTCTTTTAAGATGACACTTGTTGCTTTTTGGGAACCTGTGCTTGCCTCTTTTATGTTTTCCAATGCTGTACTAACTTATTTCTGTTACGTTTGGTGGGTGGATGTGTTCCCTAGTATAAAGTTCTGTTGCTTCTCTAGTTGTTGCCCTTCCGTAACATTTGTTGGAGGAATATTTGCAATATTTCCAATTAACTTTCATCCCAAATTGTTTTTCTTGGGTATAAGTGTAACCCATGTAGCAGAGTAGTAGTTTTCCTTTCTGGCTGGTAACAAATTCAGCTCCTTCACTCATTTTGTTGTTTGTTATTCTACATGAAATATATTTTGTAGTTATTAAAAAAATTATGTATGTATTTTAAGATAATTTAAAAAACATTTCTATAGTATATACTTACATTTTTAGAAATTCTGTCTTTGATTTTGATGTACTTGACTGTTTAGTTGTGGCCTTTATTTTCTGTGTTTTCTTGATCTGTTAGGAGAAAAATGTATTTATTTGTTTTAATTGTTAAGAGATATTTTTTAGGTTGCAATTACAGTTTTTTCGATACATTTAGCTTAAACTTATTTTATGTTTTTAAGAAAATGTTTGAACATACTTACTTTGTTAGTTGTATCTTGGTTTTCTGAATTTTGTTTTCTGTTCTTTGTTAGCAGAGTATTCTGTAGTGGTAGGAGAAAATAAAAAGTACATATGCATTAGTAATTTGATCATGTTTGTAATTTTTCACAATTTAGTAGGTACTTTTATTTAGTTTATTTTAGTTACTTACTTTTAATCCATAGAATTTTAGGTTCAATCTTGATGTTCTTGTAGGTGTAGTCGAATTTATCCAATGTATTTTCTGCTGTGGTTTTTTTTTCAGGTGGTTTGTGTTTAGTGTGTAATTGTTTATAAAGTGGTTTGAAGTTAGTAATTAGTTTGCTATTAGTTAATTTATATTTTCAGTGTTCTCATTGGTCAGTTTGTATTTTTGAATATATGTTAGGGTTTTTTTATGTATAAGGCAAACGTAAAATAATAATTTTGCGTGTACATTTTATATAATTTAATTAAAAACTTTTATGAAATTTTTTGAAATTATTAGATGTTTTATAAATCTGAAATGTAATCATATTTATAGTTTGTTATGAGAGATTTGTATTTTGGTGTTAATTTAAAGTATTGCTATATATATATAAATAATTTCGATATATATAAAATAACGATAATATTGTTGTCGATAAATGTGTTCTCGATATTTTTGACTTAGTGTTTACATTTTAATGTAGTCGATATTTATTTATTTATTTATAACTTTATTTCGGCCATTTTGGCCATAAAAGTCACATACATACATATAAAATCAAACATTAATATAACAGTATTTTAAAAAGAGAATTGTTGTACGGGCAAGGAGTAGTTTTTACAATTCATTTTTACATGGAAAATCATGCATTATATTTCATTTCAAAAGATTTTTTTAAAAAGTTGTGTTAAAAAATTATCACAAATGCAAGGGTTAAGAAAACATATACACTTTCCAACTCAGAGACAATGTCCTTGTTTCTTTCGGATTATGTAAACAGAATATAGAAATTTACTCATACTAAATACAACAAACTGGGTTGAATTGCTTTTCATGATCCTAAAAGCTATTGAACAGGACCTAGTCCCCAGAAGGTTACACATTGGTTTCAACCATTTCTTTCTCGGTTTCGTATATGCACTACAAACGAAGAGCATGTGAACCTCATTCTCGGGACAGTCAATGGAGCACATAGGGCAGCACTTGGTTTTAACAGTCAAGGCTCCCAATCTTTTTTGTGCCCATCTTTCAGTGTTGTAATTCAGCATGAGTATCCCGTATCTGAACTTTAGGAAAAGGGTTTTTGCAATGGATGGCTCAATCTCGTCCAGGAATGGTTCGAAACAAAGCTCGTCCTTAAATAATAAAAAAGCCTGGACTGCTGAACCAGCACTAACTCCATCTTCTAGCTCCCTGCTTATGTGGGTCCAGAAGGCTCGCTTGACTACTAGTTTGGAAAAAGTAGGCATTTTGTCTGGAGTTTCCCACATTGAATATAGGCCCAAGAGTGTAAGCCATTTTTTAATGTGCACTAGCCAATTGATGGAGTTAAAGGAATCAAGCAACATCAGTTCTTGCAGGCCATTTCTGTAATCTATCAACTCGGGGGTAGTCCAAAGCCTAACCCAGAATAATAATGGCCTTAAGATAGCTAAATGATCTGTTCTCCTAAAGTTTAAGTCCAGTTGGAGTGGTAAAAGGGGTGTACTAATGGGGACCCTCACAGAAGCCCGCATGAATTTATTATCCATAATTTGAAAACTATTCTTTGCCCATGGGCCCCATATCTCTGCTCCATATAGTACAGCAGACTGTATTTTAAATTTAAAAAGTTCTAAAACCGGGGTTACACTTTTGCTTGTACTAGAATTCATTTTGCATAAGATTGGTTTGACATTTTGGGCATATGTTATCTTACTTTTCTCAATTTGGGGTTTCCAGCTTTGCTTGGAATCTAGTACAACACCCAAATAGGAAAAGTTATCCACAGTATCCAGTTTTTGGTTGTTCAGGGTCAAAAATCCTCTGTCTGGCATACTGGGATTCAATGACATGCATTTTGTTTTGTTTGCATTAATTTCCAAGCCCTTTGTCTGGCAGTAGCAGCTGAAGGAATTAAGGAGTGCCTGGAGGCCCTTTTTTGTTTGGGAGATAAGTATAGTGTCGTCTGCAAAGAGCAGCGCAGGCACCCTTACACCATTAAGCTGCGGTGAATCATTAACACAAGCATTTAAGTAATCAGGGACATCATTAATAAACAGGGAGAATAGGGTAGGGGCCAGGACACATCCCTGGCGAACCCCACGTTCAATGGGAATGTTGCGAGTCAACTCGCCGTTAGGGCCCCACCTGATGTTAGCGAAATTATCAGCATGCAGCTCAACTATTTGGGCTAGGAGGCATCCCGGCAACCCAATTTCTTGCAAGGTTTTCCAAAGTAGGCTGCGTGGGACTAAATCAAATGCAGCCCTCAGGTCAACGAAGGCTACATACAGATGACCTTTTTTCAACTGAACATATTTCCAAATCAAACAGCAACATCGAAAGATTTGGTCTGTTGTGCTGGTCTTACTCCGGAAACCAGCTTGGAATTTGGAAATTATCTTCGTAGCTTCAAGCCAATCATTGATTCTGAATAGGAGGTGTTTGGCGTATAGTTTTTGGAGTGTGTCCATCAGACTAATTGGTCTGTAGTTGGAGGGTATCATTCTATCCCCCTTTTTAAATATTAGCACAACCTCCGCTGCCCGCCAGCTGTCTGGAAAGTTACAACTTGACGATAGGGCGTTAAACAAACGGTTCAGATAGGGGGCCCAGACATCAACTTCGTGCTTATAGAGATCCCCCGGTATTCTGTCCGGACCAGGGGCTTTAGAATTTTTAAGGTCGTTGATCGCCCTTACCGTCTCTTCCAATGTGAAGTTGAGGGGTTCAGTAGGGGGAAAGGACCTTAAGCTCCATTGGCTATCGCTATCGAATTGTTTGTAAAGGTTTGTAAAATGGGTTACCCAGGTCATCTCATCCAGGAATACATCTTTCACGGCTCTCCCAGCATGCCCCCCGTTGGCCACCAATCTCCAGAAGCCAACATTGTCATTGGTTTTTGCAGTAGATAGCATTTCGGCGCAAATTGATTCCTCCCAGAGTTTTTTGGATGTTTCTAGTATACGTTTATATTCCACCCTTGCAGATTTTACTTCTTCTTTAGACTTGTTTTTAATGGCAAGCAATAGGTTTGATTTGGCAGTTCTGCACGAGTGATCATACCATAACTTTCCATGGTTGGCCATTCTGTGGTTTTGCTGTTTCTTTCTCGGCATTTTTGATAAGAGCATTTTTAGTTCAGAAAAGAAGACTTTGTGTAGATCAATAAAATGTTCAAAGTGTTCCGGTAGGAAGGCATAGTCGACTATATGTGCAAATGTTTGTTCAAAAAGAGAATAAACCAATGCTAAGGCATTACCATCCGCCAAAACACGTGGCCATCTTACTGCACGTCTGTTATTGTGTATATGGACGTCCTCACATAAGCTGACTTGGGTAGATTCAGTTGTAGTTAAAGTGGTATCACTAACCATGTTCTTGTTGATGTAAAGTTCCAAGGGGTAGTGATCACTTTCCCCCCTACTTACTACTTTCAGATCTATCATAAAGTGCCAGATGCTAAGAGAGACAAGTACAAAATCTAAATTGCTTTTAGCTTTAGAGAAGGTGGGTTTTTTTTGCAGGTCCGATGGGAGTCGGCCATTACCTGCTCTAAGGCCGTGGTCTGTGGAAAGTCTTAGTAATTGGCTGGCCAATGTTGAATATTTAACAAATTTGGTGGTTTCAAGCTGGGGGATGTTGTATGCTGAATCCTCATCTTCGAACACTTCAGAGATGCCCAGAACAGGTTCAAAGTTACAATTTAAATCTCCTCCCAAGATGACCGGGATATCTCCGATTACATTTTTCAACAGGAGCTCCAGTGCCTCAAGTGTTATTGACACCTTTGAGTGACTGGTCGGTCTGTTATAGACATTGACGATGAACCATTCAATGCCACACGGAGGAGTGACCCTTAGGGCTAAAATGTCCGGAGAGCCGGTATCCACAATTTCCACCTGCATGGCCAGGGTGATTTTTAGCCAGATTATTAGACCCCCTGATGGTCTTCCTCTGTCAGGCTGAGCTGCCTTAATGCCATAAGTTTTGTATCCTACCCGATGAGGAACTTCTATGGCCCAAGTTTCCTGTAGTAGACAAATATCACTGGTGTCAATGTAATTTGCCCACTCAGGATCTTTTAGGTTCTTATGAACACCTGCGATGTTCCACGATAGGATAAGTAAGCAAGGATCAATACTCCGGTTGGCAGGGCTGGGATTAACTACACACTGATTGGGCCGGTTGCCTACTTGCAAATTTGTTATGTCTTTTTCTGCAACCTTTACTTTTCCTCTAATTGCAGTAATTGTACTCCCATCCCGACCACCCTCCGCTGTGCAACAGCGTACATTCTCAGCCTTGTTAAGTGATTCCATTTTCTGTGGTACTGGTTTAGTCCTGTGCAGCATATTCCTTTTAGACAGGTCATCATCAAGCAAGTGTACGACATTTTTTGTTTTGGGATAGCCATTGACCAATCTACAGAAGGCATCATATAATTCATAAACAAAGTCAGGCATATTCCTATTAGACAAGTCATCGTTAAGCAAGTATACAACATTTTTAGGCTTGGGATAACCTTTGCCCAATCTACAGAAGGCATCATATAGTTCATAAATGCAGTAAGGCACAGTGGCAAGTCAATCCACAGCATCTAGGCAGCTAAATCTATTGAAGGTAGGAATGCCAGACCACATATTGTAATCACCATGTCTGCCTAAGTTTGGAGCACCAGACCACATATTATAATCACCATGTCTAGCCAAGTTAGGAGCACTGTCATAATACTGGTTAACAGGGTTCCAATTGGGGCCGTGATGGATAGGTCTTGGTGGAGGGTAGAAAAATGATAGAGGTCTGGCTTCAATAGGGGGATTCACACCGTATGATTTCCAATTGCAAATTTGTTCAGCACTCTGGGGTTCTTCAAAGGATATGACAATACAATCGCCCGTGATTGATTTTACAGTTGGCCCTACCCATGGTACCCTCCTAACCATAAGGATCTTACTTTTCATCTGGTTGGGAATGGGTTTATATTTGTTTAGCCAAAAAATCACTTTATTTTTTAGCGATTGAAAATTTTCTTCATATTGACTATCCAGTTCTGGCACCCCTGTGAGAACAGCTACAAATGTACTAGCATCTGGTGGCAGATCTATATACCCTCCTCTAAAATTATTGCGAGTGTGGTTAAACTGGTAGTTTGGCTTATGGGTGACATTTGCAAAAGATTTGTCAGGCATGGATTGAATGCCTGCAGAACTAATATAGGGGTAGACAGGGGGATTAGGTTGGGGTTTATTTTGAGCTAATACACTCTGATTGGAAGAGTGAGAGGAAGAAGGAATTTGTGGTAGGGGAGTATTAGTGTGGGCCTGGTTTTTCTGCATAGGTTTGCTAGTAGTATTTACAGCTGTAGAAGTTGAGGGGGTTGGATTCAATTGGGTTTTGGTGCTAGTTGATTGAATAGTGTTTGTGTTATTTGCTACCCCCACCTTTTTTTGCTGCACGTCCAATGGATTAATATGTAAGTTTTTTGATGTGACCGGGACGGGGACTGGAACTTGCTGGGTGACCCTAGGTGCTTCAGTACAGTTGAGACTTATGCTTGAAAGAGTGATAACACTTTTCTCAACCTCAAGAAGCTGATTCTCAATTCCAGTTAACCTAATTTCCAATGGTTTGAGTAATCTCTTAAGCGTCTCCCATACTATTTTTAAAAATTCTTCTCTTCCACCGTCTTGTTCTACCTTATCACAGGAGACTCTTTGCCCCTCACTACCTAAATGATCAGACATAGCGATGGAAATTTGTTCATCTATGCTGTTAGTATTGTCTGCATTTACTAATGCTACATCGTGTACAGAGATCTCAGATGTTACAATAGGAGTATTTAAAGTACCACCCTTGATGTTATGACTAAGTGCTACTTTTGCTTTTTTCCTAGCGAAAGCGGTTAGGTGTTTGCGCTTTCTTTTGTGCTTTGATGGTACTTTGATGGGTGATTTGTTTTTGAGGGACTCTGCTTCAACTGGCATCCTACAGGTGGATGATGGGCTTACGTTAGGTATCATCTCTTCTGATGACTTACAGGGCGCCCCATCTGAAAGGACCTCAGCACTCTCCTTTGAGAGTGTCAACTGTGATGGGCTTCCTGACTCGGCCCTAGCTGAAGCCCCATGTGGTTCGTGGAAGGTAGAAGGAATTGATTCCTCTACTATTGAATGCACCTCGACTAGGGCTATGATTGGTTTTGGACCAGAAATGCGTTCAGGAGTTTTAGAGGAAGCAATGCTGCCTAGGGAAGATTTTTTCCTAAGCGCAAGTTCAGTTGAAAGCCTTCTAGCACATTCAAGTTCAGTTGATACTTTGTGCTGGAGTTTAGTTATTTCATTATCAATGGAGAGGCTAGTCCTGGTGATAAAATCATCTAGGGTGCCTGTCACTTTTTTGGGGATCTTAGTTGCCTTGCTCCGAGTTTCACATGATGACATTGTGGGGAAGAGATATTACAATAAATATATAAAAAAATGCAAGAATGCTAGCTTCAGAGACTTAAAAAAAAATAAAAAAAACCAAGAGAAAAGGCCCGGTCCGGTCTCAACACGGTCTCTAACGGCCTAAAACGGCCCTGTCTTTGCCCAGTCTTAGCCCGGGCTGCGTCCCGCGCTGCGGGAGTAGGCTGGTGTTATGAGGCCTCAGGAGGGCGGGAGGCGGGCCAGCAGGGAGAGCGGACCGGAAGCTCTCCGTCGGTCTAGCAGGGACTTCTGGGAATTGAAGTCCCTGCACGCTCGCAGCCCCGCTGCAGCCACACGCCCGGTGCCGCTTACCTCCTTACTGCCTCAACGCTCCTCACAACCAGCAACAGATGTCTTTCCCTCCTCAGGCAGGCGAAGGGGCACCCGCGAAGCGGGTGCGCCGAGAGGTGGACTGGTGCCGAGTAAAGAAGAAGGTGAGCCGCTCTGTCTCGCTGATGGCGCTGAAATCCTCCGTTTGGCGTGTTAAGCTATTCACAATGGTGTCCCACTCACTTAGGCTGCAAATTGGTGTTATGAGGCCTCAGGAGGGCGGGGGGCGGGCCAGCAGGGAGAGCGGACCGGAAGCTCTCCGTCGGTCTAGCAGGGACTTCTGGGAATTGAAGTCCCTGCACGCTCGCAGCCCCGCTGCAGCCACACGCCCGGTGCCGCTTACCTCCTTACTGCCTCAACGCTCCTCACAACCAGCAACAGATGTCTTTCCCTCCTCAGGCAGGCGAAGGGGCACCCGCGAAGCGGGTGCGCCGAGAGGTGGACTGGTGCCGAGTAAAGAGGAAGGTGAGCCGCTCTGTCTCGCTGATGGCGCTGAAATCCTCCGTTTGGCGTGTTAAGCTATTCACAATGGTGTCCCACCATTCACAATCGATATTTAAAACTTTCGATATTTATGTTGTCGATTTTAGTGAGATCGATGTTTATGTAGTTCGATATTGTGTATCCGATATTTTTGTATGTTTTTAGTTATGTATAGGTTGTCGATATTATTGTGTTCGATAATTTTGTGCCGATATTTTTGTAAGTCGATATTGTGTCTTTCGATAATATGTCAGTGATTCATTGTCTCAGTGCAATTGGTGAGACTTTTATTGTTATCGTGTGGTGGGTTGAATCCTCATCCCATCCAGCATGATTTTTGTATAATGCAGGAGCTAGGGCAACTGCCCTCTCCTGTGCATATGTGTGTTTACTATAAATGGGAACAAGGTTGGAGAAGGGTGGAAAATGATATTTTCACCCCTAGGGTACTCCATAACTAAAACTGGCGGCCAATCTTGTTCTGCTAATAGGATGTCATAACAGATGACAGGTTCTCCCAAAAGAGACCTTTAACTTTCCTGGCCTTGTCCCCCTCTATTTGGAGTGTTATTTCACGTAACTTATGTGGGACACTTACCCTCATATCAGGGGTTTCCACTGTGATGTAATCATTCAAGTGCGCTGTCACAAGAAATTCCATCAGGTTCTGGTGAGCTACTGCCGCACTGTCTAGCATTGTCTGAGCCCATACCCTGTTCAGAAATTGGGTCCTATGAATTCTGGGCATGTCTGATCATTAGGCCTGCAACTTTCTTCTTTTTAAACTGACATTTTGATTTTGGCTTTTCTTCTTTTTTACAAGTATAGTCTTGGAGAGCTGCTTGTCTCTGGACTTTGTACGCTCTTCTTTGTGTTCTGACATCCTTCTCTCTCTGAGTTTTTCGATGATCCCCGAAAGGAACGAGAGGAACGTGTATCAGTATCCTGATACCTGCCAGGATTCCGAATATTATGCCTATTACTAAGGTTGTACCTTTTTTCAGAGTGCCCCTGTGGAGGAGATCTGCCCCAGGATTGAGATCTGTTTCCTTTAAAGTTTTGTTGTTTTTTATTATCCCACTTCTTTTTAGAAGAAGCAGGTGCCTGCTTAGAAGTGTCCTTTTCAGGACTGCCCACCAATTGTAGTTTTAAAGCTTTCCCACACAAACTGTCTCTGCTTAATTCTGCAAACACAGTCTCAATTACTTTGGGCAGTTCGCGTTGTTGATCTAAGGGACTGGAGTCCCTTAGGCGTTGGCGGATTGCCACTGAAGCTGCTTCCCTTTAATATTAGCTAGTATTAAGGCTGATACCTGGTCATAATTACCTAGTAATTTCATCCCCAAGTTCAGAGCAGGCTCTTCTCCGTACTCTTTATGTATTTGTCTTAGGACATCTGGTATCAATGCTAATAAAGGAATATCATGAGTCCTGGTATAAATGACTGTACCCAGAGTGGTACAATCTTCTATTTGTGGTGTTATCCACATTGGCAAGCAGATTGTTAGTATTCTGTGTTTTACAAATGGGGTAGTATTCTGGAATACTGCCTCTAACTATGTTATTTTCTGAGCTACCCAGAATGGCATTTGTTCACGTTTCGTGGGCATTTTGCCCATTACCGAGTGTAACGTTTGTGGTGTGATTTTAGTTGCTGTACCCTGAGATTGAGTTCCATTTGTTGCAACTGCTGCTGTTTAGACTGTGAAAATCCTCATGACGAATTGCATCAGGTTTCTGTCAATTTTTATTAAATCTTTGTGTTGTATGAGTAAGTGTCCATCTGACATTTTTTTAATGTTAGGATGTGGTTTGCAGGCTGCTAATATCGACCATGTTTCCCCCTCTCCGCCGATCGAGCCGAATCTTATTCATCCTCCTATGTGGGGTAGGGCACCTTTAAACCAGTATAAGTGTTTATGGTACGTGAATGGAATCTCTATGTCCTCCAACGGGCCATATTCCATTGGTGCATCTCCTTCTGTGTATGAGGAAAATGTCTGTGTTCACGTATCTGCTAATGGCAATATAACCCACTAATAAAAAACCTCTGTTTTGTTTGATTCTTGTGCCTCAATAACAAAAGCCAATAAGCCACCCCTAGCTTGTAAACCTTTTTCTAATAGTTTCAGGGTGATCGTATGTCTGAATTTAGGTGCAATTTGAATTGCATTTGTATCTTCTTCTCCTGCTGAGAGGTGCAGATCCACTACTGGGTTATCTCTTGTCTTAGTCATTTCAGTAAAGAAGAAGTTTGTTCAAGGGAACTAATATAAGGTTTTATTACACACTTTTAGAAACACTGTGTCCTTCAAGCTTGATTAACCAACAGCTAATAAATAAGATATATCGCCTACTCAGCTGTGACAGAGTTTGTGTCCACCCACTCCAGACGTCTCTGCCATTCTGTGAGTAGGGGTCTCTGAGAATTAGCACAACAGAACTAATCAGATTCTACTGTTAAATAAGTACCCAACCAACCTTGGGCGCCATGTCATGTAGTTCCTATATATTCCTATACAGAATCTGCGCGTTTGGATAACATAAACTGTGGGTTTGGTGGCAGACTGATTCCGAGCACCCCCACAGAGAATGTTAACCTGTGTGTATTAGCTAGCACACAGTGCCACTAGAATCTTCTCTTATTGGGGAGAGAATAGTTTCTGGCAACCTTAGAACATGAAAACCCTGATCCCTCAGAATTCAAAAAACAATGTACTACTTTTCGCTCAGTCACTCGTGCTCACTTATGCGGTCTTAGAGAGTTTCACAGAAGAAACAGTCAGGCGTGTTACAATAAGAAATTATTGCACAATTCTTCTTCTACTGTAATATAGATGTGCTGCAACAACCTCTAGACAGTAGCAGATATATATTGATTAGCAGTACAGTGAATATAAGTCAGTTCTACCATCTTGAATACACACATAAATATAAAATGCATTATAAAAAGAAAGTGCGTACTCCTACGATGTCTATCTAGATGTACCTAAGTGTACCTAGCTTGTGAGTAGATGTGCAGCCAAGAATCCCTCTAGGATTTAGTCTACCCCCATTACCTGAAGTGAGAGAGCGTGGGACCACTGTCATGCAGGAGCCTCTGAGTCTCTGATCAGTGTGTCGGCCTGGAAGTCTCAGTTTTCTCTAACTAACACTTACAAAATGCATTGTATTTATACAGAAAGTATCTATGGTTCCTTTGTATCTTGTTTCTTGTATTAGGCATTGTTGGATTTGAGAATGACGTACAGGATGAACCATGTAAGTAAATATTATGCAGGTGGTATGGTCACTGCCTGGTTTCCAAGAAACCTTATGAATATTGATTAATACTGTGTGAGTCTATTGATGAAGTTATAGGATGCTATTGTTCCGGGAAAACCCTTCTTCTGCACACAGGACTAGAACTAGGTAAAGTTTCAATCCTACAAAGCTCATTACTGTGTATTGTAGGGTAGGTAACGTAGGTGAAGGTCTATGATATTACCCGAGCGTATATTAGGGTACCTATATAGAACATAACAATCGGGCCCCAAAGACAACAAAGTATATCTGTAAGACTGTTCAACTTTAACAAAGTGTCTAATTCTGGCTCCAATATTTTATAACAAGTCTAGATTTGGGGCAGATGAGAGGTTTAGATTGTTTACCCCCATCAGATGATCTTGAGGACTCCATAGTTGGAGTTTTATTTTCTCAGGCCTAAATTAGATGCACTTTTTTCCTAAAATGCCAAGGATAAAAGCATAGTCAGAACTGATGCTGTTGGGTATTTTCCATAGATACTGCTCAACAGCATGGACTGTAAACATTATAAATCCAGAATTAGGACATCTCTTCTCAAATGCGATAGTTAAATTGCCATACATATGACGTATCTTCCACCTGAGCTCATCTAGGCACCACATTTGGTTTGCTTCCCATTATTGAGTAGCTTCTAAAACCAATCCTTCACTTTATCCTTGAAAATATGTTGACCCAAAATTAGTTCTTCTGAAACTCGCTGGTACTTTATGTGGCCCTTGTCAGATATTTCCTCAAATCTTTAGATGGTAGCAACACTAAGCATTCCACCTTTAAATTACAGCTGCTAAACTAAAATAAATAAATGAGCATACGAATAATAAATGAACGAGATATAAATATACAAATGTGGCATTAAATTAAAATTCAAATCAGTTTTATTCGGTTTTCAATTAGCACAATAAAATCCATAAAAGTATAGTTTATAATAGCATTTAAAACTCATGAATTTTATTCAATAGTTACTTTAAGCACCATCATAATTGGTAGTTCAGTTTCATCACAATTATACAATAAACATTTATAAAAGTACTTATAACGTTAAAACAAGGTTGTTACATCCAAAGAATTGTTAATAAAAATAAGCCTAGGAATACACTCTAATATAGGACATTGTTCAAAGGCGCTTTCTTTGTCTAATAGAGCTTTCCAGAAATTGCGCAATATTTCTCGTAAAACAATCTGAGTCCATAAACTGCAAAGCAAGGTAAGCTGGACAGCATTGTCTCAACCCCCATGGTTTCAAAATTGGTATAATCCACTTTTTTCTGTGTTCTTTGTAAAATTTACAGAACAATAAAACATGCATTGATGTCTGGGGTGAAACTGCATCACAAGGGCAATTGAGTTGAATCTTTGCCCAGTCATTCATTGTTGTAAAGCTGCCCAGGCGATGAAATATGTCCAAACTAAGGCTTGTTGGTACAAATCTATCATACCCACTTGATGTGAACGCTAAGTATGATTGGATATTGAATGTTGACCGCATCATTTGGTTTCTTTGCACCGTGGGCTTTCGTGCCTCGGAGGCTAATATAATCTCCTGCATATGGATCATTCATTGCTTTTTAAAACTTTTTCTTGGAATTGACCCAATCAATGTAGGGTTTTTATAGAACTCGGGTAGACCTAAATCTGTCAGAAAATCTTTTATATATTTGAACCACCCAATCTTTAGTACTTTTTCTAGCTTGATGCTGTCACTCAATACATTTCTATTAAAAGTTGGTTTTGGGGACGTCCAAATCCGGTGCAATAGTAGTACCGGTTCGATTCTCATTATATCTGCAATGTAAGGTATACCTAAGTCATTGTGGCATATATATGTTGAAGTGCCTTGTGGGACTGGCCAAAAAAATATCTTAAAAAGGCATTCTTCACTTTTGAATTTCATCTACATTGCAGTATCTCCAAACTCCAGCCCCATAGGTCGCTGGACTAACACATTTAGCTTGATAAATTTGTAGCATCTCTGCTGGGGTCTCTTGTTTAATTCACTAAGACCACTGTTGTTCTCATGAATAGTAATTTCCTGGCTTTGATCGCTTGATGCCATGAGCTTTTATTGTCTATTAAAATGCCTAGATATGGATAAGTTATTGTGGACTTCACTTTTTTATTCTCAATGAAGAGGTCCTTCTGCTTCATTGTGCCCGTCCCACAGCTCATTATAAAAGTTTTAGAAGTGTTTATTCTTAGACTTAGGTCTTTCATAAACTCATTGTAGCTGTCTATTGCGCGCTGTAAGCCCAATGGTGTTTGCACCATAATTACAGCGTCGTCTGCGTAGATTAGGCCTGGTATGGGGTGTTTCTGTAGTTGTGGTAAGTCCTGGCACCCTTTCAACACAGCTTGTTCCAACCCATTTGTGTACAGTGTAAATAGAAAGGGCGCCAGGACACAGCCCTGTCTAACCCTCCTCTCGACTTGAAACAACTCTGTACACTTTCCGTTGTGCCTGTAGCGAACCTGGGCTTTTGCATTTTTGTAGAGTTTTCTTAAAAAATTATTTATGGGGGTCTCAACCCCCATTGCCTCTAAAATACTCCGCAATTTGGCAAAACATACCCAATCGAATGCTGCTGTAAGATCAACAAAGATTATGTACAATTTTCCCCTTCTTTCCTTTGCGTATTGTCCCATCAAGATTATTAAATTAAGGCACTGTTCAATTGTACTTAGCCCTTCTCTGAACCCAAATTTTAGGTCTGATAAGACATTTAAATCCTCCGCCCATTGCTGTAGACTGTTAGGAACTATACGGCGTGCCACTTTGCCCATTGAATCCAGCAATGAGATAGGACGTTATCAAGCATGATTCTGGCTGTCGCCCTTCTTTAAAATCGGTACCATAATGGACCCTGACCATGAATCTATCAGTCCTTCTGCGCAACAAGCTTCTAGCACTCTCGTTATTAGGAGCTCCATAGTTCCAAATTAAACTTAAAAATGTCCACTGGCACTCCACCCAGACCCAGAGCTTTTCCCCCTTTACTAACCTTTAATGTGCAAACTACATCTGTGAAGGGTAATATCTAAATCAAATGGGAAACTGTTGGAGGGGATCTAGAGCTAAGACTTAATGTCTTCTCTACTTTGTCATTCTCCTCATTTAGTTGACCAAACATCTTTGAAACATTTTCCCCCCCAGTGTCTTCCGTCTATTGCTATTTCTATGGTGGGGATGTCTTCCGTTACCAAAAATGGCGATTTTACCACTCGACAAAAGGAAGTGCTATCTTTATTAGCACATGCCGTGTGTAAGTCAGCCCAAGTCTTTTTCCTTAATTCTCCTTTCCTTGATTTCCATGCCTGATTATATGCCTTTCTAAGCTGTATGATCTCAAGTCTATCCCTTTGCTTTTTATGTAATGCACATGTTAGATCTGTGTAGGCTTTTGTACAATTTTTGTTAAACCACCCTTTGTTATTCTCATTCCTATGTTTTGATCGGACTTTCAGTGTTTCACTAATCGTTTTCGTTATGTCTATATAGATTTTTAAGATTTCCTCGTGTGAATTGGAAGGGTCTAAACACTTCATAATGGAACTAAGGGACTTTTTTACCACTTTTGGTAAACTCATGCGGGTCAACTTTCACCCATTTTAGGGAGACACATTTTATTTTGTAAATGTTTAGGTTTTGTGGGCCATATATACTCTTGTTGTATGTTCTAGGGATTTTTGGAGGGAAGAATAGAGCTACACTCATCGGGAAGTGCTCACTAATAGCATTCTTGTGCAGTTTGTAAATCAGCAGGCAGGATGCATACCTTTTTGAGATTAATATAAAATCTATAATTGAGCTCAGGCCTCTCCCATTAAAGGTCTGTGCAAATGGAATTGGTGGAGAGCACAGTGTGTTCGCAAACCTATTTCCAAGACAATGACTGAGGGTGAGTAGCAGAGGCCCTTTCGAGCCGCTTAGGGTGTGGCCACACTTAACTGTGGTTAGGAGAATAGTTTCAATAACACACTGAACAAGAAGAAACAATAATGTGAAAAGACGACTTTTCAAGTTGGAGTGGCACGTTTATTATTTAACGCACATGTATATCGATGAGGCGTATTGCTAAAGAACACTCTTTAAGAAAACCTGGCTTCACTCTGCCAGAATCTATGCAAGATATCAATTGTTTATAAAAAGCTGCAAAGTAAACAGAGGTAACTTATCTAGCAAACCATAGCTTATGGTGTAGGATGGAGGATCTAAGAAGGCATTGAATATTGCTCAAGAGAATAATATGTCTGCACACAACTCTCTGTGGAGTAACTACTCACAGGTCTAAGCATTCCAGCAAGAGTAAAATAAAAGAGGCTAAGATTAAAAAAGACATAATTGCGTTTTAAGCTGGGTTAAATAAAGAACATTACTATCGGGGCTAGTGCCTTTAAGCACCTATTTAGGGAATAGAACCCTAGGGGATCTTATACTAAAATGATACCTATAATGCAAGGAATTGGGTATGGATGAAAAAGCATAGGGCTAGCTAAGATTATTAAGAAGATTGAAAATTGAAAAGCTATCTTATTCAGGAAGGCATCACCTGGTAGAGTAGGCTCTGGCAGTCTCAAATCAGATATCAGTCGACTGGAGAACCTCCCAAAAAGTCAGCTTGGAAAGTTCTGCCTTTTAATTGTGAGGGTGGATCTTTTATACCTAAAATCACAGAACTAACACTGTCCTGACGTATTTTCTGACGCAGGTGGCTTGACCGCATTATCCTAGGACAGTGGGGGCAGTCAGGTGTCCTAACGGTTGGTTGGCCATGCTTGACCACAGAACATAAACAAAGACTTCTTGTCCTGGACATATTTCTAAAATTATATGTGAGAGCGGAACTTGCGATAGGTACTGCTATTGCGAGAGGTTGCGGCTTTTACTTCGTGCGAGCAATGTTTCAAAATAATGTTTCAGTGGAAAGTACCACGATGTGTCAACCTGCAACAGCTGGGTCTTGTGTACGTGTGAGAGGGCGTTGGTCTTGAGGCTGTGGAAAATTACTGTACTTCACGTCAGGCCAAGTTACCACGTTGTTTTTCAGTGCAACTGGAATGCACATTTAACATCAGTGTGGGCCTAGTGCATTTTGTTACCCTAGGACATGTCTTCTTGGCCTTTGCCTTGGGTCTATAACCCCAGGATTCAGGGGATTGGTGGGATTTACTTTGCTGATTATGCATAGCAAAAATAGAGGGTTTTAAGCATATTTTCGGGTTTTCTCTGGTAGGGCCACATGTGGCATTTTCACCATCAAGGCAGTTAAGAGGTGCTCTTTTTGGTGATCAGATGGTAGAGCGTGATTTTAACCCTTCATCAACAAAGAGGATCTCATTTAGGGAGTCTCTGTATACGGTGTGGGGGAAGTGAGGTAAATTACAGCTTTCCTCATCCACCAGACCACATGTTAAGTTGTTATTAGTCATACATAGAGTCATGTTTAAATCCCCCCTCCCCCCATAAAAATAGAGCATTCCAAGAACTGCTGTTTTGGATTACCTGTAAGGTATTTCTAAGTTGTTTCAATAGATCCTTCTGTATATTATTATAGAAGTTTATCAGCACCAGAATATTTTGATTATCCATATCCAGGGTTATTATTTTTTAATTGGGTTCTGTTTGTACAAGGGTTATTTTATTTATCGTCACCAAAATTGAAACGTATATACTTAGGCCACTCTTTGGCCTCCCAGAAATAGATGGTATGGCTGATGTATGATAGGTCTTATAACCTTCAATATGGATTTCATCTATGAACCAAGTCTCTTGGAGGCAAAAGACATTACATTTCTTCACAAAATCATACCATAGATGATTGGTTAATTTAGAACGTAGACCCACTATGTTCCAATATAATACAGTGAGGCTATTCTCATTAACTACTGATTCGCTTTGGATGTCATGAAAAGAGGCGCTAGATGGATAGGTAGGTGGGCTCGTAATCAGATCTGTTGCCTGATCTATTGCTAGGCTATAGTTAGGGATAGCACCTGTACTAACGGGGCTGTTGTCTAAAACTATGTTCAGTGATTCCGTCGTGTTATGCCCTCCCGCAGGTACTCTAATCAACATTTGATTTAGGTTTTGAGTTTGGTAAACATGTAGTGATTTAAAGGAGCTAAAAATTGCCACTTTCTTTTGTTTTATTTCAAGTGAGTGGTCCAGTCAGTCTATCTCATCCAGAGAAGGGAGCAATTTAAACCGGTTTTCCACTGGTATGTTATATACGTACCTATTTCTCGCCTCAACGTTTCTAACCCAACCACCTCTTTCCTGCATGGCTGGCGGTTGGTAGAAAAATCCCATCAGGAGCACATTAATGCCTCCCATTATCATTGTATTGTTTCCTGCCTTCCATAAAATGTTTTCCACTAGCAAGTGGGTTCTAAATATTTGGAACACAAAATCACCATGTAGTGTTTTTCTGCCTTTCCCCAACCACTGGACCCTATGCGCCATCTTAAACTCCATAAAGAGCTGCTCCGTGTATCCAATGTTCATACTTAGCCAGTGTAATGACTTATTTCCTAATGTTTCCCAGGATTCATTATCTGAAGGCCTTAACCAGTATACGTTTGCTAATACAACCGTATATGGTGTGACTGATGGTGGTAGGTCTAGGTAGGGTTGTTCCATTAGTGATTTATTTAGTGCTGTGGGATATAGTCTAGATGTTAATGGCACAGTGGGTTGGTTAGTAGTAGTTGTGTTAGCATTATGCTCTACATGTGTTATTTCACTCCTACCCATGTTTGCCATAACATTTGAATGCTGACCCGTAATGTTTTGTACAGATGAATATAGAGTAGCCGGTCGACGTGGTGAGTGGGGGTTACTCCAACTTGGTTTTCCAGCCTCTCTATTCTGTTGTTGAATACCGGTTATATTAGTGCTCCTACATGTTTCATAATTACCCATACCCCCCTTGACTGGGATCGGTGCCTGTATGTATAGTGATCCCTTCCCCTGCTGAAAAGTTTGTCAGACGTGTCTCTATCTGGTCTACTCTTTCCCTTAATTTATCTAGTGAGACCCGTACAAAAAGATCTAGCCTTTCAACTAGCAAGATTAGATTTTTTAAATTGCTACCCCGAGGGTCACTCTTTTTGATTCGATCTTCTTTAGACTTCGTAATACCTTTCCTCAGACCAATTTTTTTGTACTATGCTTAGCCAACTTAGAGGTACTTGGGGCAGTTATCTTAGAGATTTTTATGCCATCCTCTACTTCCTCACTCCCCGTGTTCCATTTATCTGTTGGGGTCAGGTTTTTTTTACGCTTCTGAGGGGGTTTTGAGAATGAGTCAGGATCGCTAAGTATTGCATTGTTGGTCATATTCTGGACACACCCATTGTGGGATGGTATATCGTTTGGACATCCCCCTAACCCCCCCAGCGTACCAGATGGTCCTACAGTAGTGTTATCTGACTCAATATTAGTACATGATGTGCCAGATACTATTGACTCCTCTACAGAGGTTATTTGTTTCTCTAACTCT
This sequence comes from Lissotriton vulgaris, assembly GCF_964263255.1. Lineage (NCBI taxonomy): Eukaryota > Metazoa > Chordata > Amphibia > Caudata > Salamandridae > Lissotriton > Lissotriton vulgaris. The sequence continues at coordinate 167,882,140 of NC_141688.1, read as the reverse complement.
CCAATTGCTCCGGTGAGGTAACTCAGTGAAGTTTGTTGTGTATCACCCGGGATTCATTTTTTCGATGAGGGCTACACGCTTACCGCCTTTCTTTTCCCCATTCCTGTGCTTAGTAAGTACACTGCAATTAGACGCCAATCTTAATCCCTCCTGGCGGCACGGAGAGATGGTCAAAACTAAAATAGTTCTGGGATGGTCGGTTAGGCCCTCATGCAAGCGTATAAAGTGGGCAAAAACTAGATTGTGGGTCATCACCCCCTCCCTCAATGCAACAGTACTTTGTAATGTGCTGCACTTATGGTACTGCCAGAGAGTCTTATAAGTTGATAGTCAATAGTGGGCTTGGACCTGGCTACATATTGCTTCTCCAACAGTCTTGTGTGTCCAAGTCACAGGGCCAAGAGATAGGGCTCAGCCCAGCCTCGCTCAGATTTGGCTGGGCTCAGATGGGCCCGTCTTGGCCCAGACATCAACCTGGACTGCGTCCCGCTCGTGTCCCGTTCAGCGGGGTTGCTCCGTTTGATTTATGGCGCTCCTTCGCCCTTGGTTCCACCTCATGCAGACCGTCAGGGACCAGAGATAAAGTTAATGCAACAATGTATCACTGCATCAAGTAAGAAAGGCTCATGCTTCTCCGGGTTGCTCTGTTTGATTTATGGTGCTCCTGCGCCCATGGCTCCACCTCTCGCAGACCATCAGGGACCGGAGGGAAAGTTTGTGCCACAATTTATCACTGTATCAAGTAAGAAAGGCTCCCGCTTTGCCGGGTTGCTCCGTGTGATTTCTGGCACTCGTGAGCTCGTGGCTCCACCTCACGCAGAACGTCAAGGACCGGAGGGAAAGTTTGTGCAACAATGTATCACTGTATCAAGTAAGAAAGGCTCCCACTTCGCCGGGTTGCTCTGTTTGTTTTATGGTGCTCCTGCGCCAGTGGCTCCACCTCATGCAGACCATCAGGGACCAGAGGGAAAGTTTGTGCAACAATGTATCACTATCAAGTATGAAAGGGTTATATATGGCATTATATTGAGATATATTTCTCAATATTAAATGTATATGTACTTTTTTTTTATAAAAAAGTAACAAACCAGACAGCCACAAGAGCACTTTATAAAAAAAAGGTAATGTGCAAAAACAGTATGATCTAAATGTCCATGTATAAGTAACTTTTAAAAAGAGATAGTTACTTGAGAGATGAAAGAAAACAAGAAGTCATTCCAATGTATGTGAACTGCACCTTTCAAATACTTTCCAGAACTTTATAAAAAGTATATGTAGAGCATTACAGATGTTTTCTCACAGTTAGTGAACACTAGGGGACCAAATATCTTAGATGTTGTCATTCTATAATAAATACATATGACTAGGTTGTGATTTTCAAAATATAGTTTGGCCAAGGGCAATTATTCAACATGGCTTTGACAATGCTTAGCATGTGTAGCAGGATGTTTCCTTCATTGTAACAATCTGTGCTGTACAGATCTGCATAAAATGTCATTTCACTAGTAATTGCTTTCCTTGACTTCATTTTCAAAAACCCTACGGGTGTAAGGACTAACTAATAAATTCACACAGCAACAGGTTGAAGATCTTTCATGTGTTCAGCTGAGGAAGAGAGATTGCATACATTGACAATATCTCAGATATTATAAGATTGTTTGATGTTCATTTATTTCCCGTACAGTCATGCAAAATAGTACATAGCAAACAGGTTTATTATGATACATTGAATATTTTATGTGACTGTCCAAATGTCTGTGGACTGAGAATAGTACTGGGATTGGAGGAGTGGGAATAAATAAAGCGAGTGCAATGGATGTAAAACAGAACTGTGGTTAAATCTGATCCCTGAGCATACTGGAGTTTGCACCAAAATCTAAATTCCAAGTCATGTGGTAATTAGTGCATGTCATGTGCAGTAATTAACACATTTCCTCCATTTTCTATCGCCAAACCTGCTGTCATTTATTGGAAAAAATTCCTGTAAAGAAACCACAGTTGCAGAATTTCGGGCATGATGTACAACATTTCCATTCACAAAAGGTAGTTGAAAAGTGCGCACCGACTTTTGGCACATTGAAAACAATTTTGTAAACTGACCTGTGTACTAATTGGTTAGGTTCCAAAACTCTGAATCATAGTATGTGGGGTCCACTCTAAGTGGAAAATACCCGACACATTAGTTGGTAAATTTCCTGACACATACATTTTAACTAATGCCTGGCTAACCACAGAATAAAGTTTTTTGTCTGGTACAGCTTGTTGGCATTTTTTAAACCCACTTTGTTTTCACACTATTGTCACAAAAAAAAAGATTCGCAGTAATCTGGCGTTGCAGCACACCAGGGAGGCATTCGGCTTCTCCTGGTGGGCCCGATGATGAAGCATGTCACCACCCAGGGTGGTGAGTGAGGGCTTCTCAAGAAATCGCTGAGTGACTTTCTCATAGGTAGATTTCATATCCTTCTTCTCAATTCTGTGCTTCGCGCAAATTTTCCTTTGTTGACACTCTTTTGTTGTTTATAATACTCATCCAGCTACTCAAGGCAATCATACAGTCATGTAATTTGAGGGAGTGATTAACATCCTTATCCACTGTCCAAATTACCAGGTGGGTATCATCAGCATAGGAAGTGGGAGTAAAATTAAAGCTTCTAATAAGCGGGCAAGTTCAGAGCCATATATGTTGAAAAGCGTCAGACTCAGTGAGGAACTTTGAGGAACCCCACAAGGCAAGACAAATGGCAATGACTTAAACTTACCTAGATGTACCGTTTGGAATCTGCCTGATAAGAATGATGTTAAAAGAGAGAGGGCCTTTCCTCCTATCCCTATGGATTTCAATTGTTGGACCAAAAGAACATGGTCCACCGTGTTGAACACTGCGGATAGGTCCAGCAAAATAAGAGCTGCTGACCCTCCGCCATCCAATGGCATTTCTTCCATAGTTTTTATCAAGGCAGTCTCATTGCTATGATTTGCTCTATAACCGAACTGACTATGGTCTAAAACTCGATTTTCAAAAATGAAAGTAGCGAGTTCAACATTTATTATTTTCTCTATAATTTTAGCTGGGAGTGGGAGTTTTGCGATGGGACGATAATTAGCAGGATTATTAATGTTCAAGTTTGGCTTTTTAAGGAGCAGCAATATACAGGCCCAATTCCAGTTGCTAGGATATAATCCATGTGTGAGCATCTGATTAAAAATGCAGGACAAATAGGGGCTAATGTGTTGGCTTATAATATGTAGAATCCGAGGGGGGACAGGGGTCCCCTGGGGATCCAGATTTAGCAGCGGAAAGCAGAGTCACGATTTGGTTTGGAGATAATGGAGTAAATTCTAGAAATGACAACTTGTTGGTTGTTTGTTTCCTGATCTTCAGAATTAGTATTGACACTAGGATTTGTCAAACAGATAGTCAATTTGATCAACCCTACTTTTGAATATCTGGGCAAGCACATTGCAAAAGTCTTGGTTGTGATTAGAAGAGTTATTTTTTGTGACTGTAGTCAAGTTCTTTATGGTCTGAAACTATTCTTTACTAGAAGTACCAGCATTTTCTATTTGTAGTGTATAATACTGACTCTTGTGTGTGACTATGGTATTAGAAAAACACAGCTTATATCTAACTAATATTGCGTGGTGATCTGACCAACCTAAAGGAAGTGTGGAAGGATTATAGATGGCAGGAGTGTTGGTAAATAGGCCATCCAGAGTGTGCCTGGCTGAGTGTTTAGGGTCTTGTATAAATTGTTTAAGTCCTAGTTCTGATGTAATTTCAAGGAGATTCTGTGTGTCTTTATCTGTCCTTAATCCTAGAATGGTAGAGAAGTTGGATTAGAAACCTAATTTTAGTAGTGAGTGGAAGTTAGACAGAAAATTATTTTTGGGTCCTGGTGGACGATAGATCAGTATCCCTCTAAACGTTTTAGAGGTGTGATTTTGAAGAGAAAGGCTTCACATTCTGAGGAAGGAATCATTGAGTGGTGTGTATTTAATTCACTCTAAAAGACCCTGCCTCTTTTTAATGGACTATCGAGTCTGAACACTTCGTATCCTTGAGGAAATGCAATGTTAAAATCGGGGTCAGTTGCATCTCCACCCCATCTTTCCATTACAAAAAGTGCATCTAGTTTGTTATTTATACTACTATTATAAAGGAAGAACTTTGAACCTTTGAGGCGGGTAAACTCGGGAACCACAGCGCCAATCCACACACCCGATACATCGTTGTAATCGTCAGGGTGTGCAGATGGACATAGGCTATATAAACGTAATAAATAAACGTTATTTAAAAAATTTACCGAAAAAAAAGTAGTCCCTTGGAAAAAGCGCCGGCCGTGACGTGCGTGCTGACGTGAGGAGCGCGGGGAGGAGCGGCGTCCAGGAGCACGAGGAGTACCGGCGGACATGGCGTGGGAAGGAGCGGTGAGGAGCGGCGGACAGGCGGTGAGGAGTGGCGGACAGGCGGTGAGGAGCGGCGGACAGGCGGTGAGGAGCGGCAGACAGGCGGTGAGGAGCGGCGGACAGGCGGGGAGGAGCGGTGAGCGGCGGATGAGGTAGGTTATTTATTTATTTATTTAGGAGCGGTGAGCGGCGGAAAAATGAAGCAAAAATGACAATCGTGAGCAAGAGGAAGCAAACGGAGCATTACAAAAGTGAGGCAAATGGTGCATTACAGAAGGAAAAAGTTACGTGTGCAGGTTACAAAAGCGTACATCGTGAGCAAGAGGAAGCAAATGGAGCATTACAAAAGTGAGCCAAACGGTGCATTACAGGAGGAAAAAGTTACGTGTGCAGGTTACAAAAGCATAGAAAGTAAACATAGACGTATAGGAGGAAAAAGTGACATGTGCAGGTAGCAAGAGGAAGCAAACGGACCATTACAAAAGTGAGCCAAACGGTGCATTACAGGAGGTAAAAGTTACGTGTGCAGGTTACAAAAGCGTAGAAAGTAAACATTGAAGTATAGGAGGAAAAAGTGACGTGTGCAGGTTACAAAAGCGTACATAGAGGTATAATACTGCAATATATGGAGGAAGGCTCCGGGGGACCCACGGACAATGTCGGGGCGGGCGGGGGCCTTGAAGCCTAATTGCTCCCGGACAACGTCGGGGCGGGCTGCTAGTCAAGAATAAAATCTGCTATTTCGTATTTGTGTTCTATCAGAGATCTATCATTAATGAAGGCAAACTGGAGTTCGCTGTGTTTTATGCAGGACTCCAGGGCCCTCTGGCATCGTTTTGCACCTAAGAATTTTTACCTTACAACATGAGCATTGTGAATTTTCTAACCTTGCCAGGTCTTCTCTATAAGATGTATTACATAACTGCCATCTAGGCGGGCATAAAGCACGCAGACTTTCACCGGTACATTGAATTTGGGGGTTATCTCTAGAAACAGGACCAACATTTCTGGCCCTGGGCCCGGTCAAGGCGCTGCTCGTCCGTTCCAGCATTTACCTACATAGGTGTTGCTGGAAGCTGGAACGCTAACCTAGACCAAAACTGGATGTCTGGAAGTAGTGTAAAAATACAAGACTTCCCTCCGCAACAATTGTCATGAAACCACGGCGGACCAGGGAAGCCAGAAGGGCTGAGGGCTAACAGCAACTGTTCAAATGAGCTAAGAAATTATCACAATAAAAATCCTACTAACATTGGGCAGAATAGCAAAGATATGTGGGCAGAGGTGGTCTTACTGGTCTTTGTGGTCTTTTAGAAGGCAGCTACATCAGCAGTATGATAAATTGGTGTCATTGGAAGGTGGAAAGCTAACCTAGACCGGAACTGGATGTCCGGAAGTAGTGTAAACACAAGACATCCTTCTGCAAAAATCATCGTGAAGCCACGGCGGACCAGTGAAGCCGGAAGGTAGGGGCTGAGTGCTAACAGCGCCCGCTCCATGAATAACCAATGTTTCTCTGATTCCCGGTGAGACCACTCTAGCAAGGGTTTCAGCAGGGTAGCCCTATTGTAGCGAACCGGCTTAGAGATCCCCAGGCCCCCCTCCCTAGGGGGTCTGAAGCTCAAATCCTTACACTTATTTGTTTTTTTGTCCGCCCAGGTAAAGGGAAGGAACCCATTTTAAAGCAGCTTTAGCATGCCTGATGAGGGTGTGGGCGGGCTCCACGGGCAAAGCCTGAAATAAGTATAAGATTTTGGAAAGTACGCTCATCTTAAGGGCTGCTACCTTACCCAGCCAGGAGAGGTTAAACGGCCGCCGGCAGTGTAAGTCACAACAAACTTGAGCTTACAGGTGGGTGTACTTCAAAGAAGAAGTTTCTGAAGTGGATAGTGTCAATTTGATGCCTAGGTATGGTATGACTTTCTGATCCCACCGAATAGGGTAAGCCTGATTGATGATGGCAACAGTATGGGGTTTTAAGGAGAATCCTGGGGCTTGCGATTTGGACACATTGATTCAAAAGCCTAATGCGGCCGCAAACAACTCTAGTTCAACAAGAAAGGCCAGTATCAACGTTGCAGGGGCTTCCAGCGTGGCGATTACATCATCCGCATACAAGCAGCTGGTGTGGCGCTCTCCCCCAAAGTGAACCCCTATAATCTGTTGGTTCTTCTGCACCCTGTCATGACTCATTTTAAAGGACAAAATTGAGAATAGGAAGCATGTACCTCCCAGTTAATACCTCACTACTTAGGCCTTCATTACAAATTTGTCGGAATAGGGTGATGCATTTACCAAAAGTTATAAAGTTTACATATGGTAAATATCTCCTATACTGAGTTTTCAGGAAAATGAGAGATAACCTGCTGAATCGTTTTTTAGCACACCGCATTCCACATGTTTTTTTTTATTTTTATGGGCTATCTGAGCTGAATTTACGGCAAGTTTGATTTGGCACAATGTATCAGGGAGTAACTGCAAGGGTGTGATATTTATCACATAACTTGAAATTCCTATTTGTGTTCAAACATGTTTTAGAGGGATAGGAATATAGCCTTAACTCATAATGAGGGCTAGGAAACAATATTTAAGAAATGTGGTAAATACCACACCTTATTTCGCACAACCTGTAATCAGGGCCCAGGTCTGGAAAATAGGCAACCATGTTAGCTCTTTAAATTGCACATAAAATGTAATCACTGTTCCTTGAGCTGGAGTAAAAAAAACCTGACATTTTACATTTTTACAAAATGCAGGGAAGGCATCAATTCATTTTGCAAAGAATAATGCTAACAAGAAATTAATCACCAGTGATCCTCAGCAGTCAGTAGCAAACACAGATGAGTCAGGAACTGACCATATAAAAGCTACACTCATGACCTACTTGTAATCAAAGATACAAACTGATAAACAAAAAGCCCACTTGACCACAGATGAACTGAGATTGAAAACCCACATAGTCTGCTGACTTCATTGACTGCTTCTCAGGGAACATTGTCATCACATTGGTAACAAGATAAAAAGACAACACAGTGATTAGTTGGAATACTAATCATCCTAATCATCTATTAGGGAGAAAGTGAACCATACCTTTTACCATTTAGCCCGTAAAAACGAATTTAGAACTCCGATATCTATAAATAAATGCTCAATGGCTAACTAACTAAGTAATTTTTCCATCTGAGGACATGTTATTAAAAAGAAAGTTCATGATCCACAGCCAAACAAAAATCATTTGGAACAGTTAGTATAACCAAACATAACATTAACCAGATCATACCTACAGAGAGAATGAAGATAAGCACACAGATGGACCAAATCGAACAGTTATACAACGTCACAAATTCTTGGTCTTTGTAACATGGGCCAGATGTAGTAAACCATTTCGTGATTGTAAACCCTGCATTTTGCGAAATGATTGGGTTTGTGAACACAACGTCCGAATTTGTTATGTACAAAACGCATGTTATCATTTTACAACCTGTAAAATGGGTTTTACGACCCATCCTGAATTGCAGTTTGGAAGGGTGGTTCTTCTAAAATTGGGATTTGGTAACACATGTAATAATAGATTGTGACCTCAATTTCAGTAACATAACATTAACCAGTCACTGACTCCTTAAAGGAGATGTTAACTGATTTGTAAATTGGAAAGGGCCCTCTTCCCCTTTGGGAATCCAGTTGACAGTCTCATGGGGGGTTCCAAGTGGTCTAAAGGTTCACTGCCTACTCCTCCTCAGGGTTTCCCAGGTGAGAAAATGTTTTTTTAAGCTGCACTGGTTCCTTTAAGATAAACAAAAAAGTGATAGGTGGAATGCCTTAATGTATGTCAACCTCTTGTAGTCACTTGGGGTTGCATCCCAGACCATCTAATGTTGCCTACCTTGTAACCTCAAATTAGAACCAACTTTATGCAAGCCAACCTTGTTCATCCTCCAATAGGAACAGTCCAGCCCGAATTGCCAAGCATAGTCTGAACTGAAACACAAACTTCCCAAGACCTATTTCATCGTAGTTTGAGCTTCTTTAGTTGGGGGCAGCTTGGTTCCCATGGAGCAGTGATCATGTGACCCTAATCTGGGCTTACCTGTTGCACTTAGGGCGTAGAACTCAAGTAAAAAAAATAAAAGTGGAAAAGTTTGGAATTTTGGAATGAATCTCAGCCACCAGTAATTACTCATAGCCACATCCCTTACCATAATATGTTGCCCGCCCTGTCACCTAGGATAAAAAACAGACATATGCAAATCAGTCTTCATTCAATAGCAACAGTCCAGTCAAGACTCTTTTCACAATTCAAAGAGACTTGGGCTGCTGTAAAAGTAAAAGGTTTCCAGTGTGGAAAAATAATTTTGAATGTAATAATGTTGACCAATGGAAGCCAATTCAGGGCCTATCTTTCTTGAGAGCCATGGCCAACATTGTGATCTGCTGTAGCGAATACAGTCATGTTTTTATCTCTTTGTAACCAAGCTGCTGCAGAGGCAGGGAGGCCAACATAAAAACAAATGCAGTAGTCAATGGAAACAGATATGCACTGGTTTCTCTACGTGTGGCTCTAACGACATTCCACTTTTTATAGGAAAGGCCAGTTTCTTTTACTGTAATGCACAGCTTAGATGGTCAATTCAGGAGATATGGAATGTGCATGATCTGATCTCTTCTACTGCTTTTCCTACAAAGGTGATTAATTTTGTTTTGCTGTTATTCAACTGAAGTTGACATGGTGCATCCAGCCTTAGGTCTTAATAAACAGTTCCTTCAGGCGGTAAAAGATTCTAAGGGTATTGTTGGAATTCGGAGGTACCCAGACATTTCATCTGTATAGGACTGGACTTTAACATGAGAATCTCTAATGCTGGGAAGCAGACAACATGTAGTTTTTAAACACAGCCTTGGATAGAGGAGAGCTCTGTGGTACATCATATTGAAGGGGAAGGCGAGACCATAGGAAATGAACTATCTGGAGACTATTATGCAATGCAAACCACTTAATAAAAAGCCAATGGGCTTGTTCCTCTTCCAGTTAGCCAAAGAGAGATGTAAAGAGAGTTCTGGTGCGAACCTGGGCTTCTATTGGGATTCACAAGGGCATATTATCAAGATCATTATCGCCGCTTTAGCTGCAGTTTCCTGCCGCTAAAGCGGTGATAATTTTATCGCCGGCCTTGATAATATGCCCCGCAGTTTGGCCAACTGCTAAGTTATGGTTATACGCCATCACATCTGCTTGAATAAGCCTCTCCTAGCGTACATGTATTGCTCCTGATTAAAAGCTCACACAGGAACAGCACTGGAAGGAACAAAGCAATTGTATCTTAGCACAATCAACAGAATATTTTGAAAATGTTTGGGAGGAAGGCAGGAACCTGCACCGACCCATGTGAGTGTCAACCACTTCATCTCCATCCAGAAGCCACTATGGGCTGTTAGAAAACAGTTGAAGACCTAATTCTTCTGCCAGGCATTCGTGTCTGAGCAGCTTTAGATTGCCTGCAGTTCCACCACTATTCAGTCAAACTGTTTCATACAGGCGTTGCAAAAGCAACACAATAAATACTTAATTAAATAAACTAATGAATAAAAGAACAGTCATTTGTAAATAAATTATAACCACGATTATCATCTCGAAATTACCTTCCGCCTGGATTATAAGAATGTCTTGTACTTGGGTGCCCCGGACAAGAATCTCAAACTCCTACAAGTCCTGCAAAATGCAGCGGCACGCCTTATTTTGAGACTTCCTAGACGGGCGGCGTCAAAGGCAGCACTGGACTCTCTCCATTGGCTACCTGTCAAAAAGAGGGTGCTGTTTAAATCCCGTCTTTTTTGCCATCGCATTCTCGGGCACAAGGCCACTTCCTACCTGGGAGATCTGATCACCATGTATGGCCCGGGCAGAGCTCTGAGGTCGGAAGGGACTGGGCAGCTTGTCATACCCAGGATCAAGAAAGCGAGAATGGGCGGATGCTCATTCCGCCTCTTGGCCGCTCAAAATTGGAATAAACTCCCTGCCTATTTGAGGAGGGAGAAGTCAGAGATCAGGTTTAGGAGTCTGCTCAAAACATACATGTTCGCCAAATAGTGGCTACGATTATCGGGGACGTGGCTCTTCTTGCCCGCCGGGCTAGTTTTTATCTCCACAGCGCGGGGACACGCCAGGATGGCGTAACCAGGCGCTCTATAAATGTCTTTATTATCAATATTTTCATTATGCACAGAGAAGATGCTTCCGCATGCATCATTTGAACCATCGAGGAACCTGTGACTCTCTCCACAATGTAATGCCAGTTTTGACGACCTTGCACACACATACAGCATATTTAGAATAAAAAATGTCTGCTACTCAGTCCCAAATCGTTTTGCACTATACAATAGTTTCCAACACAATAACCCAGAAGAAACAATTAGTAAAATATGCAGTGTCATATGTGTCAGTTTAGTGAAAGAGGGATTGCAATTTGGGGGCATATTTATGAGACCCCTGTCACTTTTTGTAATAAAAAGGATTGTGTTGCCCTTGCAACAAGCAGGGTGAATAAAAGGCAATGCAATCCTTAAATCATATTTACGTAGCCAAGCAAGGCCACCTTGCGTGGCCCAGCAAGGCTTGGCAAATCTGGAGTAATGCTAGACAGCCAAATTGCTGACTTGCGTATTTCTCCACGGACGGTCTTACGTGGGTGGAGAGTGGGTGTAATCATACATCCACCATTGTATGGTGGCGCATGCCCAGATTAGCAAGACAAGTTAACATGGGATGCGTCAAAATGTACATCTTCCCAATAGCGACATAACAAGGAAAAATACCTTTGCTTATCCTTAGCTTATCCTTGCTGTTTCCTTTCTAAGCATACTGCATTCTGCACCTGCAGACACACTTAGAAAGATGAAAGCACCTATATGGTTTGTTTTTGTGCAGAAAGATGTCTCATCCTGCACAAAAATAATCTTGTCTGCAACACAGTCACCCTTGCCCCAATGCCACTCACCCATACCAAAGGGGATGATGGACGGAGCGTTTGAGCAAATCAAACACTCACTCCCAGTCAACTGATCTGGGTTAAATCCATCATCATTCTTTAGCTCACTCCACCACCCCAGTTCAGACATGGTCATATGCAAATCAGTCTGACCCTGTGCTTCACGGGAACAGTCCAGCCCGAACTGCCTAGCCATGTCTTCCCTGGACCAGAAACAAGCATCCTGGGACCGGTTTCGGGTTCATAACCCTCATCAGCCAGGCTATCTTGAATCCAGTGGCAAAGTGAGCAAGGGACCCACGTCTGGGCATATCCTGCCAACTTAGGGCAAACAACGCGATACCAAAGGGGATGATGGACGGAGCGTTTGAGCAAATCAAACATTCACCCCCAGTCAACAAGGCAGTTTTGGCTGGACTGTTTCCATAAGGCACAGGGTCAGACTGATCTGCATATGGCCATGACTGAACTGGAGTGGTGTAGTGAGCTTCAGAATGATGATGGATTTAACTTTGCGTATTCATATGAAAAATGTAGGGGTTGCTTCAAAGCCACTCGGTGTTGTCACAGTGCAGTTGGCAACCTGCCTGCATTTTTTTTAAGGAGATTAGAGATCCCCTTGCACACAGGTGCAGTCAGTGACTGCACTCGCCTGCATGGGGATGTTGGGGAGTTCCATGGGACCCCCATTTCACCCCAACAGAAGGCTGCTCTCAGGGGGCTCACTGACAGTGCGCCACCTATTAGCTGGCGCACTGTCAATGCACCTCCTGAGAGCTTCTTTGACTCTGCATCCACATCTAAAATATGGTGCGGCTACTGATGCAAAGGGATTCCCTCCTTTGCATGGGGCAGGCCCCATCCAATTGTGGGAATGCCCCCTGAAGATAGCACTGGCACTTTCTGTGTACCAGGAGGGGCCGCACAAGCGCCTGCGGCCCATTCCGTAATACCAAAGTGCCCTGGGGTCATGAATAGCAGCCGCAAACGCCTATTGCACCCCCAGGTCACTGTCTGAGATATGGCCCCTGTTGTATTTCCAGAGCCCCCGAATGTTATCATGGCAGGTTTCTCATGCTACCCACTGAGTTCTGCTCATGAATGAATGAATGAAAGTATTTATAGAGCGCACGATGGCCAAACGGATTCCTGGCGCTGTGAGCTCTAGAGAACAGAACAGACAGGGCCGAGGAGGTTAGCGGGGGTAGGCCTGGGCAAACACAAGTTTTTTGAGCGCTTTACGGAAGTGTGAGAAGATAGGGATAGAACGCATAGAAAGAGGAAGGGAGTTCCAAAACCGGGGCGCAAGGACAGAGAATCTGGTTCCACCAGTGCGAGTTTTGCGGAAACGGGGAACAGTGAGGAAGGCAGAGGGGGATGATCGGAGAGTGCGAACAGGGGTGTGCGTAGAAATCAGAGAGTTGATGAACGCCGGCGCAGAGCGATCAAGAGCCCGATAGACAAGGCACCCTAGTTTGAACAGGGATCTCTGCAGGATAGGTAACCAGTGGAGAGATTTGAGGACAGGAGTGATGTGGTGAGTTTTGGGCAGATGAAAGATGAGACGGGCAGCCTGATTTTGGATTGCTTGAAGGCGGCGAGTTTCGTAGGCAGGAATATCCACGAACAAGCTATTTCCATAATCAAGGCGGGAAGTGATGAGGGCAGAAATGATAATTTTAAGAGAGTCAAGGGAAAAGAAACGGGAAATTTTTCGGATCAACCGAAGGGAAAGAAAGCAGGAAGATACTACAGCACTGACCTGGCCATGCATAGACAGGTCCTGGCTGACCTTAATGCCCAACGTTTTAACGGAGGGAACAGGGGTGGGAGGGGGGCCAAGAATAGGGGGCTAAAAAGCGGAGGACCAAGGGCTGGATGAGCCGCCGGTCAGGACAAGCTCAGTCTTGTCTGGATTGAGCTTGAGGTGATTGGCGCTCATCCACCCAGAAATAAAGACCATGGTGGAGCGAAAAAAAGATAGGGAGTGAGAAGAAGAAGAAAGATCAAAGACGAGCTGGAGGTCATCTGCGTAGTTATACACAGAGACCCCCAGCTCAAGGAGAGAAGAAATAAGGGGGTGAATGTAAAGGTTGAAGAGAAGAGGAGAGAGGGAGGAGCCTTGGGGGACCCCACAGGGCACCGGGAGGGGAGGAGCAGAAAAACCGGGGAGGTGGACAGCTTGTGAGCGTCCTGTTAGGAAGGACGTGATCCAGGAGAGGGCTGGCCTCAAATGCCCGCTGCGCTGACACCGTCCAAAAGAATGTTGTGATCGACCGTGTCAAACACAGCGGACAAATCGAGTAGAACCAAAGCTTGGGGAGAGTTGGTGTCAGCCTTAGCTTTCAGCTCGTCGAGGACGGCGAGCACCACAGATTCGGTCGAGTGACCCGAACGGAAACCTGCTTGTGGGAAGCAAGAAGATGGTTCTGCTCGATATAAGAAGAGAGACAGGAAGTGACGTACCTTTCAAGAATTTTGGCAAGATAGGGAAGGAGAGAGATAGGTCTGAAATTAGAAAGGAGGGAGGAGTCAAGACCAGGTTTTTTGAGAATGGGGGAAACAATAGCAGACTTAAAGGAAGAAGGAACCAATCCAGTAGAAAGAGAAGCATTAAGAAGGGAAAGAGGGGTAGCAGGGCAAGAAGAAAAGAGAGTTTTCAGGATTCGAGCGGGGGCACAATCGGTAGCAGAGCCAGACTTGATTTTTGTGAGCAGAACTAAAAAGGAGTCCAAGGAAAGGAGCGGGAAAGAGGAAAAGGAAGAATTAGACACAGAGGGGGCAGAATGGAGAGGAGTGAAAGGAGTGATAGAAATGTTGGATTTAATTTTAACAATCTTCTCGATGAAGAAGTCTTTTAAAGAGGAGCAGAGGGATTGGTAAGGAATAAAGTTAGGGCAGGCTTTGATCAGAGGTGGCCAAGTTGTTAACCAAGGAGAAGATCTCTTTAGATTTGTTAGCAGATAGGGTTACCTGCTCGGAAAAGTACTTGGTCTTGGACACAAGAATGGCTTTCTTGTACTCTTTAAGGAGAGATTTGTATTTGGCCTTGAGGTCGGGGCAGTAGCTGCGGCGCCAGAGGCGCTCAGAGCGTCTAAGTTCCAGTTTGAGGACCTTAAGCTCAGAGTTGAACCATCGGTGTGCCTCGTGGGGACGAATGGACTTGACTAGCTTGAGGGGGGCTACTAGATCGCAGGCGGAAGATAACCAGTTGCTAACTGCAGCGGCCTGTAAGTCAAGGGGAATGCCATAGAGATCAGGTAAGGAAGAGGCAAGGGAATGAGAAAGAGAGAGCAGGTCAGCGCGATTCCAGCTGCGTATAAAAACATTCTTGGGACGAGGGGATTTGTGAAGGGAGCCAAGGTTGATAGTAAAGAAAATAAGGGAATGGTCGGACCAGGTGCAAGGAAGGATGCTGGGGGAGGAAACTATGTCCTGGGATGACCAGACTTGGTCCAAGATATGTCCAAGATAATGCGTAGGAGTCGATACATGAGACTTGAGGTTAAGGCACAAGAGAGTGGCCGTGAAGTCCTTGGACGCTAAATCCTCCCTGGGGTCACCAGGCCAATAATTAAAGTTGCCTAGCAGGAGAACAGAAGAGTTATTAACTACGAGCGTAGCAAGGAGTTCCTGCAGGGAGGCTACAAACAGAGGCATACTCAGGGGGGGGATAGACAAGGACGACTGTGAGAGGTGCGGAAAGATTAGTGGAGCGGGCAACCAGAAAATCCACCACAGCTATAGAAGGTTGAGAGAGAAGCTGGAATTGGAGACTGGTTCGAGCAATCATGGCTACACCCCCCCCCCCCGGTCTTGCCGTCGGGGCGGTCGGCCCGGAAGGGCATAATAAGAATCGGGGAGGATGGCTAGAATGCCAGGGAGAGAGGCCTCAGAGAACCATGTTTCCGTTAAAAACAGAATATCAGGGGAATCTGTGGTTAGGAGGTTGAACAGTTCTAATTGATGCTTGCCTGCCGAGCGAGTGTTGAGAAGGCATGCAGAGAAAAGGTGGAAAGATTCAGATAAACCTGCTAGAGAATCTCTTGAATCTCTAGGTGACTACTCTGAAACTTTATACTCATAGTTCATTCAAAAATGCTTGTATTATGTAATTATTTTGAATTTGATATTGTGAGAAAGCAGGAGCTTTTGCAGTTGTCCCCCCACTTTGTGCCCCCATTTGGACTAGTAGATGCTTGTTTTCTGACTCTGATTCTGCCCTGGGCTCTGCTAAGCAGGCCCAGGCCAGTGCTCTGGTTAATTGGTACATGGTAGTTACATGTAAATACAATTGGAACTGATAGCCTAGCTTTAAGTCTTAAGTATATGGTAAGGCATGTATGAGTCCAAGTGGATTTAATACACTTACGTTCACACTGGTGTGGTGCCTGCTGTCATTTTAAATTCAACAAAACAAGATAATTCTGACACCATAAATCACACTTAGTTTTTTTGAGCCACAGAAGTCCCTTTTATTGACTCTGTGCTTATATGGTTATTTTTTAATGCTTACTATGCTTTTTTACATGTAAGTATTTCTTCACTGTGTACATAACACAATTTTTGATCTTCAAAAAAGACTTAACATTTATACAAAAAAACATATAAAAATAATACATTGCTCATTTGCTTTTGATTTTTCCCAAAAAAATACAGATAAGTACGTTCAAATATTTGAAATTTGGGAATATTGTATTTTCATTCTTTAGCTTCATGCAAAAAAGTACATTTAACACTTTTATTATCGAAAGGATATATTGACACAGTTTGATTTCCTACAGAATCATAGTGTCCTACTGCTGTCTATCGTGCCAGGACTGTGAACAATGTTGTCCTATGCCCCTATCCTATCTTCGGGTCCTATTGAGTGGTCTGAAAACTTTTTTCAAGTTTTAGAGGTGAGTTTGTCTTAGTCCAACTCTACCGGCTGAAAATAGCAACAGTTTCTTGTAGGCGTGGGAGGGGGGCTGGGGACACTCTCTATGCTGGGAACAGGTGCTGCAACAGTAACAGGCTGACCAGTATACTTCCTTAGACTTGGCTTTATTTTTAAAGTACGTCTTGTTCTGTAAGTTAGTCTCTTCCTGGCAAACTCCAGCTTATCCGTGGTGGTGGTGATCTGTGCGCGGGTTGCTCTGTGCGCTGGTTGTCCTCAGGGGTCGCCTTCCCAAGTGCAGCGTCTCCGGAACCCAAGGGGAAAAGAAGTCGGACAGAGGGAGGCCGTTAGTTGCTTGTCTAATACTGTTCTCCACCCAACGGGACCCAGTGGTTGTGAGGGAGCACCGATGTTGTATACAGCTACACTCGTGTTTTGTGCTCAGGCAGAGGAGGAGTGAAGTGAGGAACAGAGGTAGGGAAAGGCAGGGGTAACGGGTAACGGGTAGCGGGTATCGGTAAATACACAGGACAGGCACACACGGGGATCTCTACACTATGTACCTGGGGCACTCTTTCTCCCCACCCAGGCCGCCCAACGCCACCGTACCTGAGTAAGCCACACTCCTCCCTCGGGAGTGTGGCAAGGCGGGACACAGGGTCGTTGGCCTCCTGGCTCTCCTCCGCTCTCGGTTCTTCCGTCTCCTCTGTCTTCTCCTTGCTTCTCTGTCCGGTTCTCCTCGCGTTCTCCGTCCCTTGATCCTTTGGTGACGTCACACGCCACGTATAGGGATTCCCCCGCTTTCATCCATCCAGGAATGTCTATGTCAGTTGTAGGCGGGGCCTCACCGCAGTCGTCGTACGCCCACTTAAAGGAACCAGTGCACGTCGGTTGCTGCTGAGGTTCCCAATCATCCCTCGCTGTTCCAGTCTGTAGGGCAGAAGGGGAGGTGTGATCAGGGGTCCACCAGTCCTCCCGGCCTCCCGTCCTGACCCCGTTACACTCCTCCCCCCTTGGATTCTCCCGATCCGGGAGAATGGGTGCCCTCAACAGATAATCCGCGTTACCATTGTCGACCCCTTTTTTGTGCACTATCTGGAACGAAAAGGGCTGTAGAAACAGAAACCACCTAAGTATTCTGGAGTTCTGAGTCATGTTTCTCTGCATCCATTGCAGGGGAGCGTGGTCCGAGTGTAGAGTGAAAGTTTTTCCCTCAAGATAATATCTCAACTTGTCCACAGCCCAGCGGATCGCCCGGCATTCTGTCTCTACTGTAGGGTATGTACATTCTCTAGGGTGGAGTTTCCGGCTTATAAAGAGGATGGGGTGTTTCAGCCCATCCTCACCCAGTTGTGACAATACGGCTCCAATCCCGGTATCAGAGGCGTCTGTTGCTAGGGAGAAGGGTTTCTCAAAGTCTGGTGGTATCAGCACTGGGCTTGATGTAATGGCCCTCTTTAGGTCTTCAAAAGCCCTGTTGGCTTCTGTAGAGGGGCATTTCCCTAAGCTGTTTTTGGTGTTGTTTTTAAGGAGGTCCGTCAAAGGAGCGGCAATCTCCGCAAAATTCATGATGAACCGCCTATAATAACCAATTAGGCCTAGGAAAGCCCGGAGTTCTTTTTTTGAAGAAGGAAAAGGCATACTAGTGATGGCTCTTATTTTCTCCTCCTGAGGGGCAATAACCCCCTCCCCTAGCATGAACCCCAGATATTTCACTCTGGGAAAGGCCGCCCTTGATTTCTTCGAGTTTATGTGTAGACCTGCATTTTGTAAGGCCTGTAAAATACTGTCTATGTGCTCTAGGTGACTCTCCCATGTCTTGCTAAAGATGACAATGTCATCCAGGTACACCGAACTATACTCGGTGTGAGGGGCCAACACCGTGTTCATTAGTCTCTGGAACGTAGCAGGGGCTCCGTGGAGCGCAAATGGTAGTACCGTGAACTCGAACAACCCATCATCGGTGGCAAAGGCTTTTTTGTGCCTGTCTTTTTCTCATAGCGGTACCTGCCAGTAGCCTTGGTCAGGTCCAGGGTTGTGATATACATAGCTTCTCCTATTCTTTCAATTAACTCATCCACTCTGGGTATTGGAAAAGCGTTGAATGAAGAGATAGCATTTAAAGCGCGAAAGTCCATACAGAACCAGGTGGACCCATCCGGTTTTGGTACCATCACTATGGGCGAGGCCCAGTTACTTCTTGATGGTCGAATGACTCCGAGTTGAAGCATGTCCCTGACTTCTCTTTTTACGTCGGCTCTCCTGGCAGCCGGAATACGGTAGGTTTTCTGTTTGACCACCTTGCCTGGTTCAGTGTCTATGCAGTGCTCCGCTGAATGGGTGCGACCTGGAACGTCTGAAAACATAGGAGAGAATCGTTGCAGCCTTTGCAGGAGTTCTCCTTTTTCAGATTCTGTGAACTCAGGGTTAATGGGAAGCATGTCTAGAGTGGTGCTTTCGTCTCTTGACGGCAATTTTAGGTTGGCTTATTTGGGCAGGAGCCCTATCCATTTCTTCAACATATTGATGTGGAAGGTTTGTTGCCTTCCCGGGGTGATTTGTACTCGATATGTTGTTTTACCTATAGACTCCAACACTTCGTAAGGCCCCTTCCATTCACTTCTGAATTTTTGGGTGGAAGACGGGAGAAGCACTAAGGTCCCATCTCCCTTGTTCATGGTCCTCCATTTCTTGCCCTTGTCATATTGGTGTCTCTGAGTCTCTTGGGATCTCTCCAGGTTGGAGTATGCAAGGTCCCTCAGTTTGCCCAACCTGGATTTTAATTGTTTGGTGTACTCTAACAGCGACCTTTGTTCGGCCGCCTCCTCTTTCTCCCAGGCTTCTTTTGTTATTTCCAAGAGAGATCTGGGCTGACGCCCATATAACAGTTCGAATGGGGAGAACCCTAGACTACTCTATACTTGGGCCCGTAATACGTAGAGAGCCAAGGGCAACAACTTGTCCCAGTCTCTGTTTTCGGTGGTTTGCATTTTCTTTAATGTGGTCTTGACTGTGCGATTGTACCTCTCAACCAAACCATCCGTCTGGGGGTGGTATGCCGAGGTACGTATGTGTCGCAGCTCCAAAGTTTTGCATACTTACACCATCATTTTAGAAACAAAGGGGGTCCCCTGATCTATGAGTATCTCCCTGGAGAACCCCACCCTTGAGAACAATTCTATTAGTTTGTCTGCTACATTTCTTGTTGTAGGTGCACTAAGGGCAAAGTCTTCTGGGAACCTGGTATTATAGTCGACAATAACTAGTGCGTAGGTGTGTCCCCTGGTTGTATGAGGAAGGGGGTAAGCATGGGCCGAAAATCCGTTACGCTCGCGGATTTTGCGGATTTTTGGGAAATTCGCAATCCGCGAGATTTGCGAATTTCCAGCAAAATCCGCAAATTCACACGCAGCGGATTTTTTTGGCGGCGCGCGGCGTTGGTGATACAATTTTTGCGGCGCGCGGCGTTTATCATCGTTTGCCGAGTTGTTTTTCTCGATAGTTTGCGAGTGCTGCGCCATTTTGGATCTTGCTGTGTGATCCCGCGGGAATTGGCGAGCGCGATTACGTCATCGCGGCTTGCCAGCGATGGTTTGTCAACGCGAGTACGGCGAGATCACGTCTCGCGATTTCAGATGCGGCGAGCGAAAATATAAAATTTGCAATTCTGCACAAGAAATCCACCAGCAAGCAGCATAAACCTTCTAGTAATGATGATTTTTATCTGAATAACTCCTTAGTTTGACATTTGCCTGCACTTTTTTAGCGAGGAGTCCATTTTGGGGAGGGGGGCAGGAGGGTGGGAGGAAGGAAGTGCCCCACAGTCTTCAACTTCCTGTTCCTGTTCAGCAGGCTCCTCCCAGTGCTTTGTCCATCTCCTGGTCACTTTTCATTTGGGTCTGGAGCTGGAAGGATTACTTTTTGTGGATGCTGCTGGATATTTGGATTTGAGGCCTTTTTGACTTTCTTTGGATCACTGTTGGATTAGAAATTTTACAAGTAAGTTTGTTTGGGGCATTACAGTTGCTGCAATTAAAATTTTGGAATTTTCGATTTTTGGGCTGTTTTGGGGCCTTTTGCCCAGGGGTACTCAGTGGTGGGTGGACTGAGTCTTTCTGTGGGTTGTCTTGAACTTAAACATCATGGAGGCCATGGATGGATTGGGATTGTGCTGATTTTTCAGTGATTTTCGTTTTTTGGGGCTGTACTTGTGGCCTTTTCACCAGGGGTATTTGAGTCTAGCATGGGCCTAGTCTTTCTGTAGGTTGTCTTGAATGTAAACATCATGGAGGGCACGGATGGAATGGGATTGTGCTGATTTTTCAGTGATTTTCGTTTTTTGGGCCTGTACTTGTGGCCTTTTCACCAGGGGTATTTGAGTCTAGCATGGGCCTAGTCTTTCTGTGGGCTGTCTTGAACTTAAACATCATGGAGGGCATGGATGGAATGGGATTGTGCTGATTTTGCAGTGTTTTTCGATTTTTGGGGGTGTTCATGGGGAGGGACAGGCCATGTGGCTGGTGGCCATTTTGAGTGCAGCTACAGGCACTGGCCATGTGCTGGCAGGCAAGTGGCCATTTTGAATGCAGGCTTTGTTGTTAGGCCTCCAACCATTTTGCCTACTTTTCAACCTTTATTTATGCCCAGGGGTAGTGAGTCTTGCATGGGCCTAGTCTTTCTGTGGGTTGTCTTGAATTTAAACATCATGGAGGCCATGGATGGAATGGGATTGTGCTGATTTTGCAGTGTTTTTCGATTTTTGGGGGTGTTCATGGGGAGGGACAGGCCATGTGGCTGGTGGCCATTTTGAGTGCAGCTACAGGCACTGGCCATGTGCTGGCAGGCAAGTGGCCATTTTGAATGCAGGCTTTGTTGTTAGGCCTCCAACCATTTTGCCTACTTTTCAACCTTTATTTATGCCCAGGGGTAGTGAGTCTTGCATGGGCCTAGTCTTTCTGTGGGTTGTCTTGAATTTAAACATCATGGAGGCCATGGATGGAATGGGATTGTGCTGATTTTGCAGTGTTTTTCGATTTTTGGGGGTGTTCATGGGGAGGGACAGGCCATGTGGCTGGTGGCCATTTTGAGTGCAGCTACAGGCACTGGCCATGTGCTGGCAGGCAAGTGGCCATTTTGAATGCAGGCTTTGTTGTTAGGCCTCCAACCATTTTGCCTACTTTTCAACCTTTATTTATGCCCAGGGGTAGTGAGTCTTGCATGGGCCTAGTCTTTCTGTGGGTTGTCTTGAATTTAAACATCATGGAGGCCATGGATGGAATGGGATTGTGCTGATTTTGCAGTGTTTTTCGATTTTTGGGGGTGTTCATGGGGAGGGACAGGCCATGTAGCCGGTGGCCATTTTGAGTGCAGCTACAGGCACTGGCCATGTGCTGGCAGGCAAGTGGCCATTTTGAATGCAGGCTTTGTTGTTAGGCCTCCAACCATTTTGCCTACTTTTCAACCTTTATTTATGCCCAGGGGTAGTGAGTCTTGCATGGGCCTAGTCTTTCTGTGGGTTGTCTTGAATTTAAACATCATGGAGGCCATGGATGGAATGGGATTGTGCTGATTTTGCAGTGTTTTTCGATTTTTGGGGGTGTTCATGGGGAGGGACAGGCCATGTGGCTGGTGGCCATTTTGAGTGCAGCTACAGGCACTGGCCATGTGCTGGCAGGCAAGTGGCCATTTTGAATGCAGGCTTTGTTGTTAGGCCTCCAACCATTTTGCCTACTTTTCAACCTTTATTTATGCCCAGGGGTAGTGAGTCTTGCATGGGCCTAGTCTTTCTGTGGGTTGTCTTGAATTTAAACATCATGGAGGCCATGGATGGAATGGGATTGTGCAGATTTTTCAGTGATTTTCGTTTTTTGGGCCTGTACTTGTGGCCTTTTCACCAGGGGTATTTGAGTCTAGCATGGGCCTAGTCTTTCTGTGGGCTGTCTTGAACTTAAACATCATGGAGGGCATGGATGGAATGGGATTGTGCTGATTTTGCAGTGTTTTTCGATTTTTGGGGGTGTTCATGGGGAGGGACAGGCCATGTGGCTGGTGGCCATTTTGAGTGCAGCTACAGGCACTGGCCATGTGCTGGCAGGCAAGTGGCCATTTTTAATGCAGGCTTTGTTGTTAGGCCTCCAACCATTTTGCCTACTTTTCAACCTTTATTTATGCCCAGGGGTAGTGAGTCTTGCATGGGCCTAGTCTTTCTGTGGGTTGTCTTGAATTTAAACATCATGGAGGCCATGGATGGAATGGGATTGTGCTGATTTTGCAGTGTTTTTCGATTTTTGGGGGTGTTGATGGGGAGGGACAGGCCATGTGGCTGGTGGCCATTTTGAGTGCAGCTACAGGCACTGGCCATGTGCTGGCAGGCAAGTGGCCATTTTGAATGCAGGCTTTGTTGTTAGGCCTCCAACCATTTTGCCTACTTTTCAACCTTTATTTATGCCCAGGGGTAGTGAGTCTTGCATGGGCCTAGTCTTTCTGTGGGTTGTCTTGAATTTAAACATCATGGAGGCCATGGATGGAATGGGATTGTGCAGATTTTTCAGTGATTTTCGTTTTTTGGGCCTGTACTTGTGGCCTTTTCACCAGGGGTATTTGAGTCTAGCATGGGCCTAGTCTTTCTGTGGGCTGTCTTGAACTTAAACATCATGGAGGGCATGGATGGAATGGGATTGTGCTGATTTTGCAGTGTTTTTCGATTTTTGGGGGTGTTCATGGTGAGGGACAGGCCATGTGGCTGGTGGCCATTTTGAGTGCAGCTACAGGCACTGGCCATGTGCTGGCAGGCAAGTGGCCATTTTGAATGCAGGATTTGTTGTTAGGCCTCCAACCATTTTGCCTACTTTTCAACCTTTATTTATGCCCAGGGGTAGTGAGTCTAGCATGGGCCTAGTCTTTCTGTGGGCTGTCTTGAACTTAAACATCATCGAGGGCATGGATGGAATGGGATTGTGCTGATTTTGCAGTGTTTTTCGATTTTTGGGGGTGTTCATGGGGAGGGACAGGCCATGTGGCTGGTGGCCATTTTGAGTGCAGCTACAGGCACTGGCCATGTGCTGGCAGGCAAGTGGCCATTTTTAATGCAGGCTTTGTTGTTAGGCCTCCAACCATTTTGCCTACTTTTCAACCTTTATTTATGCCCAGGGGTAGTGAGTCTTGCATGGGCCTAGTCTTTCTGTGGGTTGTCTTGAATTTAAACATTATGGAGGGCATGGATGGATTGGGATTGTGCTGATTTTGCAGTGTTTTTCGATTTTTTTGTGCTCTATAACTGAACTGATGTTCCTCAGTCTTCCATTTTTTTAGGTGCACAAGACTCAAGAGAACCACCAGTGCCAGGAAGAAGTCCTGCAGCGGTGTGTGTGTGCAGCATAACGTCACGCGACGTCACGTCTGGCCTCAGACAACTCTACAATTCGTGCAACTGCGGCCTGCGTTCTGACCTGCTCTGAAGAAGATGGCCCCAAAGAAAGGTCTCCATAGCTCCTCTAGCAAGAAAGTTGCTAGTAAGGAGCAGAAGAAGCAAGTTACCAAGGAGGCTGGTGTGCCACCCGCCACGTTTTTTGGGAGAAAAAAAAAAAGTACGCCTGCAGCAGCAGGATCTGCTGGGGACCAAGCTGGGAGCAGCACCCCTGCTCCATTGGGTTCAGTGCCTCCACCACCACGCCAACTTAAGTCAAAGCCCTTGAGTGCTTCAGAGGCAGTCAGTGTACTTCTCCAATCACCATCGACCAGTGATGTTGGCTCATCGCAAGAAAGTAGCAGCAATGTCCCTGAATCAACACAGGTTGTTGTAACTCATCTGACAAGTGTTGAACAACCACAGCCGCAACAACAACACCATGTGCAAGTACACGCCCAAGTACATGTGGAAGGAGAGGCAGCAAAAGGAGATGCGCAAGCAAAGGTGCATGGAGGTTCACAAGTGCCCACAATAGTTGTTCCTCCCGAAGTAGGGGCACATCAGGAAATCGACAATGAAGCCGAGGTATCATTGGAAGCCACTCCTCCTGATGATCATTCATTGTCTTCCACATCCCTAGCAAGGAAAAGATCAAGGGGGGTGTCTACATCTTCTTCAAGCCCACCTCGTTCTGATGCAAGTGATCTGTCTTGGGAACCACAACTGCGGTCTGACAGTGAGGCACACCATGATCTGACACCGGTACCTAAGCGTAAAAGGAAGGTCGTCCAAAAACTCAAACCTATGGAGTGTGATGAGGCTCAACAAGAAGTGACAGATACTGCTGGTGATGAAGCCTCTCACGATGACGACGAGCCAGTCATCACAAAGGTCACTGCAGCCCCACCGGGCATGCAGCAAATAGACATTTTGACCCTATCCCGAGAAGCTGCTGAGCGTGATGATGATGTCGGCGAGGAGGCAATGGAAATGGAATCATTAGATTTGGAGTTAAGTAGTACACCAAAACCTACCGCTTTCATATTTCTTCCTCTCAAGAAGGTACCCACCTCGTCCTCGACCTCAATTCGTGGTGGTGAAAG
Organism: Lissotriton vulgaris; assembly: GCF_964263255.1. Classification (NCBI taxonomy): domain Eukaryota; kingdom Metazoa; phylum Chordata; class Amphibia; order Caudata; family Salamandridae; genus Lissotriton; species Lissotriton vulgaris. The sequence goes on along the minus strand of NC_141688.1, from coordinate 167,857,357 downwards.
TGCAAAACGTACTGAAGTTCGGCAATCCACATCCTCCACTTCATCTGGCATTAGCAGCAGGACCACCACCACCAGTATCGCCGCCTCCTCCGGCCCCCAAAGACATTTCAAGTCTCCAGTTTGGGACTTCTTTAGTGTTTGCCCAAAAAAGGAAAACGTAGCCATTTGTAGCATTTGTAAGCTTCGAGTTAGTCGTGGTAAGTTTGGTACCAACTATGGTACCGGAGGCCAGAGAGGTCATCTTAGGAGAACGCACGATGTCCAATGGTTTGTGCACCTACACGCGATCAAGGAAGCCCGAATTGCACGCAATGAAAACGTTGATTTTTCATCTGATGATGACGAGGAGGAAGAAGACGATTCAAACACTTCACTTACACCCAGTACCCCTGTCAGCAGCAGAACCCATGTGAGCCACACTAAGAGTGTGGGAGAGAGTGAGACATCAATGCGGAAAAGTTCATCAGCGAGCGTAACTGGGTCGAAGATATCATCATCATCCCGTAAATTCTTGGTCCAGGGCAACATTAAAAAGATGTTGTTTACAGAAGCGCAATATGAACGCAACCACCCAATGACGCGTCTGTATAACACTAAGCTGGCTAAAATGCTAGCTCTGGACCTTCTCCTTTTTTCTTTTGTAGAAGGGGTTGGTTTTCTAGAATTAGTGGCAGCGCTCTGCCCTCAATGGAAGGTTCCTAGCCGGTTCTATTTTGCCCGAGTTGCGGTTCCAGCACTACATGAAGATGTTCTGAAGGTGATTGGGGCAGCTTTGCAGAAGAGTGCTGTTCACACTATACATCTGACAACAGACATGTGGACCAGTGGCGCAGGCGCTGATTACATGTGCATCACTGCACACTGGGTCTCTTTTTCAGGGGCTAAAGCAAAGCTAAACACAGGTGTTGACACGAACATTGTTTTTAAAGCTGCTCGGAAACATGCAACACTAGCCATGTTTGGTTTGGAGAAACGTCACACAGCAGAAAACATTTTGGATGTCTTTAACACAGAGGTCCTTAACTGGCTGTCCCCACTAAAACGCAAGGTTGGTTATGTTTCCACGGACAATGGCGCCAATATAGTTAAGGCCATGAGGGACGGTTACTATTTCAGAGTGCCGTGTTTGGCGCACTGTATAAACCTGGTTGTCCAAAAATTCTTGGGTAATAAAGGCAGTGCAGCGTACAGTGTATTGGACACCTGCCGAAAAATGTGCAAGCATTTCAGCCATTCTTTTAAGGCCCGGAAGCAGCTGAGGAGCCTGCTATATCAACGTCAAATGCCAGTGAAAGCACTCATCCAGGAGGTGGTAACACGTTGGAACTCAACCTTCTACATGCTTGAGCGTCTGTATGAGCAGTATACGGAACTCGATCAATATTTCCTTAAAGAGGGTACAGAGGAGCTGAGGATGAGTGGGCCGCAATGGAACATAGTTGAAAGCCTGACACGCATGCTTCGTCCTTTTGAGTTCTTCACGCGTGCAGTCAGCAAGGAGGACTCTAATTTGGGAAAAGCTATCCCATTGTTGTACATGCTGGAGGACCAACTGAAGGAGGTGTGTTCTGTGTTTGAAAAAGACGACAAAAACCAAGACTCTTTGCTTCTGGCTGAGCAATTATTAGAGCTCCTACAAGGTGATGAACGTCTTAAAAAGATCCACTCAGAACAGCATTACATTTGTGCTACTATTCTGGATCCACGCTACAAAAAGGCGCTGGCAGGCCAAGCATTCTTTCCTTTTGATGATGAACATGTTCCAAAGTACAAACGTTGGCTAGCCTTGTCAGCCAAGAGGTTTGAAACAGAACGGCTGGAAATTGAAGGAAATGGCAGTACATCAGCAGGCCATCCCCAGTCAAAACAATCCACTTCTGCACCTGTGGCTGTGGCACAAGTGACCTCTCAGCCGTTAAAGACACCGGCAACCGGATCATCTGCACGAAACACAACAGAAACATTGGAGGCTGAAGAGGATTGGCTAGCTCTGCGTGGGTTTGGTTCTCAAAAGGTCAGAGGCACAGCAAGAGCTAAGCAAAGTGGAGGAACCTTGGATGAGGACCTTGAGTCGATGGTGAAGGACTATCTGAATGACTCAACAGAGGTCTATGTTAATTCTGACCCATTGGCGTATTGGCATGGGAAAAAAGAATTGTGGCCACAGCTCACCAACCTGGCTTTAAACTACTTGTCTTGCCCACTCGCAAGCGTGTCTTCTGAACGGGTTTTCAGTGCGGCTGGTGGGATTGTAACTCCCAAACGGAGCCGCCTCTCGCCCAAAAATGTGGAGAGGTTAACAATGATCAAGATGAATCAGCACCTCATACCACCAGATTTCAGAGTACGAGAGAGCGTGCCGGATGAAGAGGAGGTGGCCAGCAACATAGATGAGGGAATTTCTACTCTGTCAGGTGACACTGAGCTCACCCTGCCTGAATTCGCAGAGTATGATGACGAAGCCTTATTCTCATTCCTGGACCGTGATACCGAGCCCTGAAAATGAGACAACGAATCAATAACTTTCTTTTTCGTCCCTATTCACTTTTATTCCTGTGTGTCTGTCTTTCTTTGTTGTGCACAGTTAATATATTTCAAACTTTAATCAGATAATCACAAAATCAAGCCCATCAGCAGAACTGTCTTCGCTGGTTTGCTAATTGATTTGAAGTTGCCGCAGTCTGCATTCCTCAGGTTCACAAGTTCAGAAGAACATGCTCCTCTATCCTCCTCCTCCAGACTCCTATTTCCATCAAACCAGAGGGCTGGTTTACGCCCAATGAAGAAAGACTCAGCACTTGTGGGGGTGTTGTTGTACCTCTTTGCAGGTGAGTTGACGGCTCTGGGACCATTGTTGGGAAGCTCTAATACCGGATAAAAGTGGTTTGGACCAAATCCCAGGAAGAAATTTTTTTGTGTTTTTGATGACTTGCTTGCCTTTTAGGTGCTCTTAGGGAAGGTTCCGTCTGTTTGAGGGTGAGTTTCGTGGTCTGGGAGCACTGCTGGGACACTCTAATCTTGATTGCATTTGCTTTTCAGGAAATCCGTCGTGGCAACCCCGACTTATGGCCTAGCTACGCAGTGCGTTTGGACCGAAGGCCGAGAAATATTGCAAGTATGAGATTTTGCTTTTGGCCTGTTTGCGGGTGTTATGCTTCTTGGCGGGTGGGTTGGCGGGTCTTGGGGCATTCCTGGGAAGGTCTAATACCGGGTAGAAGTGGTTGGGACAAAATCCAGGCCGATTTTTTTTTGGCTATTTCTGACATTTTGCTCTATGTAGCGTTTTCGGGGGCCTGTTTGGGGGGCTTCCTGGTGTTTGTGGGTGAGTTTCGTGGTCTGGGAGCACTGCTGGGACACTCTAATCTTGATTGCATTTGCTTTTCAGGAAATCCGTCGTGGCAACCCCGACTTATGGCCTAGCTACGCAGCGCGTTTGGACCGAAGGCCGAGAAATATTGCAAGTATGAGATTTTGCTTTAGGCCTGTTTGGGGGTGTTATGCTTCTTGGCGGGTGGGTTGGCGTGTCTTGGGGCATTCCTGGCCTGGGAAGGTCTAATACCGGGTAGAAGTGGTTGGGACAAAATCCAGGCCGATTTTTTTTTGGCTATTTCTGAAATTTTGCTCAATGTAGCGTTTTCGGGGGCCTGTTTGGGGGGCTTCCTGGTGTTTGTGGGTGAGTTTCGTGGTCTGGGAGCACTGCTGGGACACTCTAATCTTGATTGCATTTGCTTTTCAGGAAATCCGTCGTGGCAACCCCGACTTATGGCCTAGCTACGCAGCGCGTTTGGACCGAAGGCCGAGAAATATTGCAAGTATGAGATTTTGCTTTAGGCCTGTTTGGGGGTGTTATGCTTCTTGGCGGGTGGGTTGGCGTGTCTTTGGGCATTCCTGGGAAGGTCTAATACCGGGTAGAAGTGGTTGGGACAAAATCCAGGCCGATTTTTTTTTGGCTATTTCTGAAATTTTGCTCAATGTAGCGTTTTCGGGGGCCTGTTTGGGGGGCTTCCTGGTGTTTGTGGGTGAGTTTCGTGGTCTGGGAGCACTGCTGGGACACTCTAATCTTGATTGCATTTGCTTTTCAGGAAATCCGTCGTGGCAACCCCGACTTATGGCCTAGCTACGCAGCGCGTTTGGACCGAAGGCCGAGAAATATTGCAAGTATGAGATTTTGCTTTTGGCCTGTTTGGGGGTGTTATGCTTCTTGGCGGGTGGGTTGGCGGGTCTTGGGGCATTCCTGGGAAGGTCTAATACCGGGTAGAAGTGGTTGGGACAAAATCCAGGCCGGTTTTTTTTGGGCTATTTCTGACATTTTGCTCAATGTAGCGTTTTCGGGGGCCTGTTTGGGGGGCTTCCTGGTGTTTGTGGGTGAGTTTCGTGGTCTGGGAGCACTGCTGGCTATATATACTTTACTTTGCAAGAGGTTTGAAGCAAATCCATGGTGGCAGAGGGGAGTTAGGGCCTAGCTGCAGAGCGCGCGCGGAGTGATTTGGGAAATTTGTGAAAAATTGACTAAGTCCCCATTTTTGTACTTTTGCTCTTTGGCTGTTTGGGGGTCTTCTACTTGTTTTCTCCTGGGTTGACGGCTCTGGGGCCATTGCTGGGAAGCTCTAATACCGGATAAAAGTGTTTTGGACCAAATCCCAGGCGGAAATTTTTTTGTGTTTTTGATGACTTGCTTGCCTTTGAGGTGCTCTTAGGGGGGGTTCCGTCTGTTTGTGGGTGAGTTTCGTGGTCTGGGAGCACTGCTGGGACACTCTAATCTTGATTGCATTTGCTTTTCAGGAAATCCGTCGTGGCAACCCCGACTTATGGCCTAGCTACGCAGTGCGTTTGGACCGAAGGCCGAGAAATATTGCAAGTATGAGATTTTGCTTTTGGCCTGTTTGGGGGTGTTATGCTTCTTGGCGGGTGGGTTGGCGGGTCTTGGGGCATTCCTGGGAAGGTCTAATACCGGGTAGAAGTGGTTGGGACAAAATCCAGGCCGATTTTTTTTTGGGCTATTTCTGACATTTTGCTCAATGTAGCGTTTTCGGGGGCCTGTTTGGGGGGCTTCCTGGTGTTTGTGGGTGAGTTTCGTGGTCTGGGAGCACTGCTGGGACACTCTAATCTTGATTGCATTTGCTTTTCAGGAAATCCGTCGTGGCAACCCCGACTTATGGCCTAGCTACGCAGCGCGTTTGGACCAAAGGCCGAGAAATATTGCAAGTATGAGATTATGCTTTTGGCCTGTTTGGGGGTGTTATGCTTCTTGGCGGGTGGGTTGGTGTGTCTTGGGGCATTCCTGGGAAGGTCTAATACCGGGTAGAAGTGGTTGGGACAAAATCCTCGCGGAAAAGCCTTTTGGCACTTTTTGTAACTTAGGGTTCGTTAGGGTTAGCCCTAGCAGCAGGATTGCATGTGTTTCGGGGTGTTCTAGATTTTTCCAACTGAGTTCCGGGGTCTTAGAGCACTCGTGAGAATGTGTAATTTTGGTTGCAAGTCATTTGAAGAAAATCCATGGTGGGAAAGGGGGGATTTGGCATAGTTAAAGAAAGCCTTTGCCACTATTCTTAACTTAGGGTTCGTTAGGGTTAGCAGTATTTCTATTGCATGTGTTTGAGTGGGGGGGATTTCGAGTCTTGGAGCGATGCTGGCTATGGCTACTTTTGCTTGGTTGCTTGCAAGTGGTTTGAATGCAATCCACGGTGGGTAAGGGGTAATTAGGAAGGGGGTACTTCGGCCTACTTTTACTTTCAAAGTAAGTTTTGTCACCAGTTTTCTGCTAGGCCTCGTTTTTTGAGATTTGATTGGGGGTCTTCTACATTTTTGCGACTGGCTTTAGTAAGGGTCTGGGTGGGAGCACTGCTAGGAAGATCTAATTTTGTTCTAAAACACAGTTTACAGTACACCTAGCTTGAGGGGCAAGATCCGCTACATTAATTTGCCCATACTTATTTATCCTTCAAAAGGTGACTCAGAGTTCGCACTTTCAAAAATATTGTACTGTCTACTAGGAAAATCAAATTGTGACTTTTTGCACTCCACAGCCTACATACCTTATATTTATTTATCAGTGGTGTTGTAATATTATATCACTTCCTGTTTTTCGTTGAATAATTACAGGCCGGGTTTCAGTCTCTGCAATGGGGAAAAAAGGATGGAGTCAGGCTTCACAGTAGCGAGCCACAATTCAGCATCAGGCAGGCAGTGGACAGGGTGTCTTCTGGTGACCAACATCGATGGACGAAGCGTCGGCTGCAATGGAGGAGTGCCGCTAATAGGAGGATTTTTTTTCTGCAGGCAACTTACTTACCACTTCCAACAGGACCACTACAACCACATAGATACAGTATCCCTTGCCTTTTTCTCTGACTGTGACTGCATTTCTTGGATCTCTCTCTGCTTCGAAATTGATCCCTTAACACATCACTTAGTCCACTCCACTATCACATCTGCACCACACATAGTCATTTGTAAGTGCTCCTACGTAATTCGCAAGTCGCAGCACGCCCCAGGCCGTAGAGGACTGGGATGGCCCCAATGGTGAAGCATGTCACCAAGGGGCAACCCTGGTGAGTGAGGGGACACCTAGAAAACAAGCAATTTCTCCTTTTCTATCTACTATACCTTCCAGACCAACCCCACTGAGTGTTGTTGTGAATGGATTTATAGTGACCAGCAAGGCTCTCAGGTATCTGGCTACAGAGACCTTATGTTGAATATAGTTATCAATATTTCCACCCACGCCCTGTACTGTCGCATTCTTTCTTCCACAGTTGTCGAAAGTACTACTTACTTTTAACTGACATGCATGCAGTAGTGTATGCACTTTCAAAGATTGATGGATAGGTTTGTACCCAAAGATTTGTTTATGTTCACAATTGTTTGTCCATGCTGTGCTACTTTTTCTTGTCTCCCAAAACCTTTCCCAAAAACCCCCGTACCCATCCATTTTTCAACCCCTAACCCTCTTCCCCCGGGCTGTGTGGTTTTGATTGATGTGTGACTAAATTACAGCAATAAATCCACACACTTGCTGGGGAGGATAAGGTGATAGCAACAGGCTGGTGAAGAAATCCGAGGATATATTCTTACTCTGCTTGACAAAGACCCATGGCTAATGTCAAAGAACTTCAACCGAATTAGTTATACTTTAACATTTGTTAGGCTACAATGTGGCACTGTTCTAGTGTACTTCTGTCACCTGCTATATTCTGTATTGTACCTTTGTATTGCTCAGGAGGACAAACCAGATTTCATTTTCTTTTTTTTCATAGGCAAGCAACTGCCACTGTGTCACACCACTAGTACCACCGCTATGAGGAAATTTTATCCGCCCAGGATTGCCAACCTTATTTGCTGTTTCCTGTGGAGCCAGCCCTGGGCCTAGCCCTACTTGCAAACAGAAATTACAGGTAAGATAGGCGTTTGGTTGGAGGTAGTATAATGGAGTATTAGGAGAGACGAGAGATTTGATTGACGGTAGTACTACTAAAGTCCTAGGACTATTCAGGAAAACAAACTTACTGTTATGTTAAACCCCCACCCACCAGACTCAAAAGCAGTAAAAAACAGGTATGGTCAGATAAAGTTTCAAAAAGTATATTTTTATAGCCCTAACAAAAGAATCTCCCGCAAGACCCTCCCTAACCCCAACGATTGTCCTTCAAAAGTCCCCAAAAATCACAACTCCCAATTCCCACCCCCCAAAAGTCTCTAAAAAAGGGGCAAGGGACACTATGGCAGGGTGCTGTTGGAATTAGCAGCCAGGGCATCATGCTCCTTGCGGAGGGTGGCAAGTTCGAAGCGGAGGCCCTCCACCACGTTCTTATAGATATGGACCTCCTGCTCCAGGTAGGACAGTCTGAGGGATAAGCGGCGCCGGTGTGCCTTGCAAATCCTGTGAGGGGCAGCTGCTTTCTTTGCTGCTGGGCGGTGGCGTTTGGCTTTGGTAGCCCGGCTCCGTACCGCTGGAGCACTGCGCTGGCTGGCAGCCCGCACGGAGGAGGATGCAGCTGTCCCAGTGGACGTTGTTGTTGTACCAGACTGCGTCTCCTCCTCCTCCAGGGCCACCAGCCGCCGATATTCAGCAACAGTGGCATCCAGCCTCCGTTGCCGGGCCATTCGAGCCAGCTCCTTCCTCCTTGATGGTGTCTTGGATTTGGAAGGAGCAACTACATGAAAAAAGAAAGACATAGTCTGTAACCAATGCTCCTTAAGATTAACACAAAATGATTGAGCAGAAAGTTGTCACAGTACAAGTAGCAAATTGAAAGCACAGTGCATAACTATTGAGGACAGTATCTATGTAACCTCCGACTTCTTCATCCTTGCTCTAACATTAGTGGGAGTTTAAGGAACAAATTCTACGAGCACTATGGACTTCTATTACAGTCGACTATGACAGTACACCACTCTTATTCTTCTTCTTCTCTCTTGTTTAGGAAAATTGGTACGTTATCTTATGCAAGCCGGCATAATGCCAGCGCAGTGAACTTGCACCCGAGAAAAACAGACGCACACCATGGTGAGTGAGACAGACTTGCGTTACTGTACCGGTCCAGTACATGCAGGTGGTGAAGCTCTTACTTTTCTATTACGGGTGGCACTGAGAATACTCTGTTAAAAGGGCTACTGCTTAATTAATTTAGCTTTCACCCTACAGTGCAAATGAGTATTAGAAAAGGAAAATGAAGAAGCTAAATTATCTGATTATCTATCACTTCACATGGGATGTATTTGATGACATATGAGATGACTTTAGGTGCTTTGCTTATTATTGAGTGAACAGTGATACCCCCACACATGAATGACGTACTACTACTAAACTAAAGTTATTAAGGGAGGTAGGGAGTGTCCACCGTAATACCTGGATATATGCTGTGCTTGCAGTTGCAATACAAACTACTGCTACTATTCATGGTAGTCTTTGGACAACGTTACAACTTCTTTTCCTTGCCTTTCCTACACTGGAACGGACGTGCGGGTGCGGTGTTACATGCTCTTCAAAGTAACACTTAGTTCATCCAGTGACCGTCTACTCTCTCTAGATTCACATATGCTATCTAAGAGTCAGATAGTACCATGAATGATCCAGGCATCCATCCATTCAAAGTATATTGCACACATACAGTTTCTGTCTCACCCACCCAGGCTGTTCTCCTTCCACCCATCCTTGCTTCATCATTCACCCAGCCATGCACCATACCATTTTCTTACCTTCCCAGCCACCTCGGGGACCAAGCAAACACATATCATTCTTCTTTGCCAGTCATTATTACATTTCTCGTGCTTCCACACTTACTTACACCCTTCTTTCACTTTTCGTTCATCCCATCCATCAAGTTCACCTCAGATCTGATTGGGATTCTTCTCGCCAAAAACTTCACAGCTAAGTCGAAGTACATTTAGAGGAGGCTACTACCTGCTTTTTTTATAATACACCCGTGCAGAAAGCACACTCTGCAGTCTTCAATCTCAATGACTAAGGAATGTATAGCTTACCTCTGCCTGCCACCACCGTGTGAACCCTCACAGGCATGTCCTTGTCCGGCACTTGCACCGCCTCCTCCCCAGAGTTGTCCTCCTCGTCCAATGCCACCACCACCTCCGCCCTGGCCCCGTCTCCAGATGTTCCACCTACAAAGTACATTTAATAATGTTAGAATACACCACTCACTACTATATAATATTTGGTCTAGGAGGAAGAAAGAAATGTGAAAAAAGTGTACAATTTAATAATTTTTGACTGTGTACTCTAGAGTAAAAATGTCCCTTTTTCCAGGGAAGGCTGTTGTCTTGCTGCACTTTTTGGCACAACTGATGAATGTTTGCTTTTTACTTTTTAACACGCACCACTTTTTCTCCTAACAGACAGAACCTTGACTTCTAAGAACACGAGCAGGATCAAGTTCAAACCAGGTGAGAGCTCGGCTCGACCACAAGAAATGTGTCCAATTAATCGTCAGCACTAAGCACTTTTCCATTTTCAGTTACACGTTCACTTTTATGACAAACTTGAATTTAATAAATGTGTTTACTTTTAATAAAGCTTTTAAACTTAAATAGACTCTGTGGTTTTTGGTCCTCCAGACTAGAGTGGATGAGCTAAAGGTTTTCGAATTTTTGCAAGCATGAGTCCGTGCCTCTGCCATCGGTGACTTTGGGAGCTAAATGACTCTGCCACACTATCTAGTCAGTAAGGAGATTGGGGGTTCAACTACAAAGTCTGTTATCACTGAGGTATGTGGAAAGTCTAACAGTTACAGCACCTATTATAATTGATAAGCTAAGCGATGCATTATTTAGTGTCCATAGTTCTGTTTGTGCAGATTTGTCCCTGCAACAGTAGTAGAATGGATTGTCCTCCTATCCAAACCAAAAGTAAAGTAGTATCTTATTCTTTCTTGGTGGTGGTCATTCACCTTTTTATTGTTGGCAATGGTCAAAGCATAAACATTTAGAATACTTGAAAAGACATTATGGACAATCCCAGAGGACTACACTCAGTGCATAGAGCTATTGCTGACTAGAATGGGAGTCCAATGGAAATGCCAAATGTGCAATCTTAGTTAGCTACACAGACAGACTAATAAGAATAATCTAGTAATACCACACAGAGTCATAGTCGAGGCAGGATAAGAATTTAGATCCTGTCTACAAGAAGATCAAAGACGATTTAGAAAAAATCGAATGAGGAACGCTAGGAAAAAATAAGTACTCTATATTAAAATTAAAACTTACTGGGGCCAGCAAAGGAGCCCTCGACTGCCCGGTCCTGGCCTGCATCGACAACAGCACCCTCCTCCTCCTCCTCCTGTGTCCTCCTCTTGCCCCTGGGGGAAGCTGATGTACAACATGAAAGAAAGAAAAACAGAAAACATGGATGATATTTCTCAACCAAATCAAACATTTAAAAAAGAACTAACAAAGTAACAAAATATTTTTGCGAAATAGCAAATAGGGAACGACTCCACGGGATATATTATTGACCAATCTCATGTGGTCGACTACGTCATTACTTTAGTATTGCTTGATTTGCGGACCGTCGAATTGGAAACTACCCTATGTAACTCACTAAACAAAGTACTAAAAAGGTTTGCCTAGGATTGGCAGGCAGCAGTCCGCAGCACGCAAAGTGACAGCCAAAGTCCATCGTGATTGAAGATCAGCGACAACACTAAAGTTTCCTACTACATTCACCAGTCATTAAAATACTCAAACTATTAATCCACCACCACTATTTCTTCTTATCGCCATGTGTACAAAGGAAGGACTGGACTTGAGTCTGTAGGGGCTGATTTAGAAGGCCCTTGCGGCTCTTTTGCTCCATTGTTGCGTGACTTTTGTGACGCAGCGACAGCACAAAAGAGGCGCAATGGTGCGGCATATATTAACAACGTGACGCATCTGGGAGATGCATCACGTTGTAAAGCCCTGCGCCAATAGGGGTGTTCCGGCGCAAGGGAGGGCGTTCCTGCGCAGGAACGCATCCTAAAAGTGGCTGAGGGAAATCTACAAGATTTCAATCAGTCACTTTGAGGACAATGATGCGTGACTCAAACCCTGCGCCTGCTTGAAGCAGACGTACGGCTTGACGCAGCATTGGGGAGATAGGGCACCCCAGAGCATTGATGGAGCTGCACCATCGTTGCGACGCAACTCCAGCAATGCGCCGCCTTTACGGCACAGATGCGTAACGCTTTGGTGACGTTTTGGGCCCATGGCGCGCCGCATTGTAAATACGGCGCACCATGGGTGATGGTGGCGTGACGCACAATTACTGGCGCATCCCTGCAACTTTGCAGGGATGCGCCGGTAATTAAAAATCTGAACCTTAGTGTGTAGCATTACGCAGTTCTTTTAACTACACTCATACATAATTTCACAGGCCAATGAAATGAACACAAAATCTAAAACAAATAAGCATAGTAGCAACACTACTGAGTAGAAGGAGAGCAGTGTACCTGAAATGCACAGAAGATTTTGAAATAAAATTTACCTACAATGTAATGAGCAGCATTATTGCTCTTGGTAAAAAACAAAAATTTGCAATATAATAACACAGCAGGAGAAAACATAGTAGTAAAGACATAGCTACTACTACTCACCAAGCCCGGGGATCTCAAGGCCAAGGAGGTCGAGCAGATCTCGCTCACGGGTCAGGACATCCGTCCAGCGGTGGGTGGCCTGGTTGTAGGTGCGCCAGACCCGAGAGTGGTGGTAAATGGCCTGGCACACCTTCTCCCACCGCTTCCGGCGCTCCCGGGCCCCGTACCCGGCACTGATCTTGCCGCCTCCCATGATGGTCCTGGGGAGGCGGCGCTGAACATAAAAAATGAGTTTGGCCACCTCCTCCGGGGTAAAGATCTCCCGTGGCATCACTAGCTCCCCCCTCAAACGCCCGCACGAGAGCCGGACACGGGGTGCGGGACCCTTCCCTTTCTCGGGATGCTTCCCGGCTCCCTTCACCATGGTCTGGGCGGAAAGGAATAAAGAAAATAGAATAGGGAAGAGAAGAAAAAAAAAGAGTTTACAAAAGTCGTTTAAAATTAACCAAAAGTAGCAGTAAACACAAAAATATAGGGCTAGAAAAATAGAGTGATAGATAATAAGTAAAATAGTTCAAAAAAAACTTCAAACAAGCAAAGGATGGCAGAGATTGACAGAGGATACAAAGACCATGCCCAGAACCATAGCAATGAATGAGAAACAAGATGGCCGCGCCCGTTCACGACCGCGCGGGTAAGTTCGCGCGAGATTTTCCTTGCGAACACGCGCGAGACTGTACTGGCAAGCCGCGGACTTTGCGAGATTACACTTCGCGCCCGGAAACGGAAATACGTCAGGCAAACAAGATGGCTGCGCCCTTGAACGACCGCGAGGGTAACTTCGCGTCTTGCGCTACGAGCGGCTCGCAAAAACGCGCAAAACCTTGCCAACTAACACGCCGCAAAAAAAACAAATTGCATATTCGCACGAATTTGCGGCTTCCGAATCCGATCTCGCGCGTGTTCGCACCCCGCGAACCCCGCGAAATTGCAGAAAAACAAATTTTTCAAAACTGAAAGCACTCGGCAGGGGCAAGAGTTCAAACTCATCATTAGTAACAATTCCCTGTAGTGCTTCCTGACTGGGGCCCCTCCAGAATTCAGTTGCTAGTTGCAACAATTGTATGACCCTGCTCTGACCCTCACAGCAGGCTCATACAATAGCTACAAGTAGGCCACAAAGAAGGTCCTGGGGAAAAAAAATGCACTGCAACAGAAAGCAAAATTACAGATAAGGAAGCAGGTGCCAGACTGGAATTTTAAAACAGTGACACATTAATAAACTAACCCCAAATTAATTCATCTCAGTTGAAGCAGGGCTGGTGTGCTTGCTTTTCCCCCCCATAATCTACAGTAATGATGAACCAGAGGGTGGCATTGATGTAACAGAGGGTTGCAGTGGTGAAACAGAGGGTGCTGGGAACCTGTGATGATGAACCAGACGTAGAAACAACATAATTCGCGACCGTTGCGCGACGAAATGTAAGTTCGCAATTGCGAACTGGTACGAAACCCTCGCGAACTGGCAGAAATCCTTGCGAACACACAAAAAAAAAATCCGCAAATTTGCAAGAATTCGCGGATTTTGCGGATTGCGAGTTCGCAAATCTGCAAAATTCGCGAACGCGAGATTCGCAAAATTCGCCCATGCTTAGAAGGGGGCCGATCAGGTCCATTCCCACCCTCTCAAAGGGGTTGTCTATGATAGGTAACGGTTGGAGAGGTACCGCAGGTGGTCTACTCATGTTCTTTTTCTGGCACACCTCGCATTGACGACAGTACACCTCAGCTGTTTTGTAAATACCAGGCCAGAAGAAGAGTCTTGTGATGTTCTGTAGGGTCTTCTCTGCCCGCTATGTCCTGCCGTCAAGTGTGTGTGGGCATAGAACAATATCTGGTCCCTAAAATCTTTGAGAACGACTAATTGTGGCGGGTCGCCTGCCTTCCCTTCCCTGTACAAAAGTTTGTTTATGATCCTGAATCTGGGATACCCTTGGGTCGGTGTCGTCTCGGCTATATGAGCTGCCTCCCATGCATTCAGAAGGGTTGGGTCATTGATGTGTGCAAACTTGAAACCCCTATCTAACTCCCAGGGATCGGTGGTTAAGTATGCTCCCCGTGGTTGTTCTATCTTTTTCCGGAAGAGACTCAAAAAATCAGGGTTATCTACCCCTATGATCAGGTCCTCAGGTAAGGTTTCCACTACTCCCACCTTCACTACACAAGGATCTCCCCCAGGTGCCTAAGGGTGAGGTGAGCCACTGGTTATGGTTTCACGTCTCCGTGTACACACCTAATGTGTACCACCAAGTTGGGGCCTAACTGGGAGGGTCGGACTAGTTGCTTCTTTATTACTGATTGTTTACAGCCAGAGTCTAAAAGGGCTTTCACACATTTACTGTTCACTTGTACCCTTACGTAGAAGGATGGTCCCATCTCCGCTGTATACATCACGGCCTTTGGGATATAGCCAACCTCCATAGGTTCTTCTGTTGGTCTTTTCCGGGGACACATTCGGGCGATGTGCCCCCACTCCCCGCATTCGAAACACTGTGGACCCCTTGTGGGTGGTATCTCATATCGCATGGGGCGGATCGTTATTGGCTCTGGCGTCTGTTTCAGTTTTCTTTCCTGCTTCGCCACCCCTGGAGCTACTTTGGGACCTTTGTCCGTTTCCCAAGGAAATGTACGGGGCATTGCTCTGTTGTAGTTTGAAGCCATCTCAATGGCTTGTTCAGCGGTAATTCCCGAATGCTGTCTGAGCCAATGCTGGGTGCCATAGGGCAAGGCCTCCATGAATTGTTCCAGATATATGCTGGACATCACTTCCTCTTTACTCCTGCTCTCTGGTTTCAACCATTTATCGGAAGCCATCTTCAGTCTCAGGTACAATGTCTTAGGATGTTCCCCAGCAATCCCCTTTTCTTTTCTAAATCTCAGTCTGTAGGGTTCTGCATCAAGCCCTAGGTGGTCTAAGATCACCGCCTTGATCGTAGTATACGGAGTTATCCCCGCATGGTTGGCCACTTGGTAGGCTGCTTGGGCCTCGCCGGACAACAGGGGTGCTAGGAAAAAGGGCCATTTGTCCTCAGGCCATCCACAGGCTCTAGCTGCCCGCTCGAAATTGAGGAGAAACGCATCGGGATCTTCCCCTGGTACGTATTTCTGCAATTGCATTCCGGAGGGATGGGGTCCAAAAGTCCGTCTCTCCGTGGGTATAGGCATGCCGGGGCCCTGTACTACTTTTTGTAGGCCCTCAATTTGGGCTGTAATGGTGTTTTTAAACATGTTGCGGTCAGCATCCGCGGTCGACATCTGTTGGCTGATAGCCATTTCCAGTTTCTGCTGCCCTTCTATTAGTTGCTGCACCACTTGTTCCATTGCTGATTCTTGCACGGAGGGACCGGATCCCATTTCTGACACCAGTGTAGGCGTGGGAGGGGGGCTGGGGACACTCTCTATGCTGGGAACAGGTGCTGCAACAGTAACAGGCTGACCAGTATACTTCCTTAGGCGTTGGCTTTATTTTTAAAGTACGTCTTGTTCTGTAAGTTAGTCTCTCCCTGGCAAACTCCAGCTTATCCGTGGTGGTGGCGATCTGTGCGCGGGTTGCTCTGTGCGCGGGTTGTCCTCAGGGGTCGCCTTCCCAGGTGCAGCGTCTCCGGAACCCAAGGGGAAAAGAAGTCGGACAGAGGGAGGCCGTTAGTTGCTTGTCTAAAACTGTTCTCCACCCAACGGGACCCAGTGGTTTTGAGGGAGCACCGGTGTTGTATACAGCTACACTCGTGTTTTGTGCTCAGGCAGGGGAGGAGTGAAGTGAGGAACAAAGGTAGGGAAAGGCAGGGGTAACGGGTAACGGGTAGCGGGTATCGGTAAATACACAGGACAGGCACACACGGGGATCTCTACACTATGTACATGGGGCACTCTTTCTCCCCACCCAGGCCACCCAACGCCGCCGTACCTGAGTAAGCCACACTCCTCCCTCGGGAGTGTGGCACGGCGGATCACAGGGTCGTTGGCCTCCTAGCTCTCCTCCGCTCTCGGTTCTTTCGTCTCCTCCGTCTTCTCCTTGCTTCTCCGTCCGGTTCTCCTCGCGTTCTCCGTCCCTCGATCCTTCGGTGACGTCACACGCCACGTATAGGGATTCCCCCGCTTTCATCCATCCAGGAATGTCTACGTCAGTTGTAGGCGGGGCCTCACCGCAGTCGTCGTACGCCCACTTAAAGGAACCAGTGCACGTTTCCTCGGTCGGTTGCTGCTGAGGTTCCCAATCATCCCTCGATGTTCCAGTCTGTAGGGCAGAAGGGGAGGTGTGATCAGGGGTCCACCAGTCCTCCCGGCCTCCCGTCCCAACCCCGTTACACTTCTCTTTCACTAAATCTTTATAGATGACTGAGTTGTGCCAACGCGTTTCTCCCTTGCAGTTGTAGGACCAACACACTTTTTTACATCAAGGTCGTCATCAGGGCTGGTTTTAGTTGTGGTAGGACAACTTTAGGCTCGTCTCTTGTAGCTGAAGCTAGTTACTCTTTCTTCACTACCATTTCTCCCATGGCTGTGTTAGAGAATGGAGGACATTCATCTTAAATATCCACTGTTTTTGGATGTTGTTGCAGCTTGCTTTACGGCAAAGGGTGCCGTAAAGCATATCCCATACGCTGTTCTCTCTGAAGGTGTGCGCACTCACAGAGGAATTGATTGTTCTGAACAAGCTACTACTGCTGTCATTTTAAAGGCAGCCCTGCTTTGCAGGATGCTTTTAAAATAAAACTATGTCCAAATTCGGCTTTGGAATTAAAAGTACTTCCAAAGTGTTAAGTGATTCTATTTCTACATATGTCGCCCCTAACTTCTACCCTCGGTCACCCAAGGGTAGGGTGCATTGTAGTAATAAGCAGGAGCATTATAAAATATCTTTTATGTGCCCTGGTGAAGGGAAATAGTCTAATTTCCCTCAACTTTTCAAGGTTTGATTTATTACAAAGATTCCAGTTTGTAACTGCTTTCCTTAGGTTATCTAAAATCAGTCCTGTAGCAGAACTTCTGATTGATCAGCCTTTGACAGGCTGATCAAAGCTGCTCTGATGAGGTGTGAAGTGGCCTGGGCTGAGACAAAGGAGACATCTGTTGGAAGGAGAGCTGCAGCAACAAGTGTCAGGACAGGAAGGGGGATGGGTAACCAAACTCCTCTTCAAAAGGGGAAAAACAGTGAGGACACCAACCAGGCCCACCACTACGTCCTGCACCCCGATCCAAATTAGGGCCCCTGTCATGGAATTCAGAGAGGGACTTGAAAGGGTGTGTCGGAAAAGTTATCAACATCTGTACCGGAACCTCCAGAAGAGATTTTCCATTTTAATTTTTGTATAACAATGCTTTCTGGGGCACAAACATGCCTCACTTCTAAGGAAGTTGTCATCACACAGGGTAGCACCCTGCATGCAATTGATCAAGGGTAACCCCCTCTTGCCAGCCCAGAAACTGGAATAAATATTATTGAGCCGCTGAGCACTTCAGATCCCCGTCATGAAAAATCAAGAGAAGAAAGACAGCTGTGCTGAACCCCTGTTCTTTACCAAGAGAGGACTGAACTCTTTAGGACTGCACTTGTTGGACACTATGGGCTTCACAAAAAGGACTTTGTCTTGCTTTAAAGGTTTAAGGAGTGGACTCCATGAAATCAACAGGTACAAAATAGCTTCAAGAAGTCACCTGAACCAACTCCACCAAGAAGAGCCCAGCTGGTTAGCATCTAGTGGACTTTTAAGGATTTGCCCAGGTGCATAGTGGGAATTATAGTCCCAAGTCTCAAAGGAGGAACTCCGCTTCTAGAACCTTGGCTGGTGTTGTGGACCCTCCCAGACCCAAAAAAGATCTTCTAGAAGAAGATCCAAAAGTTTGGAATCATTTTGAGATTTGTTTGTGAAAAATCGAAATAGGTCGACTGACTTGTCGCCTAGAGTCAAACCGGCTATGTCGAAACACAACTCCTAAGCTTTTTGTCATTTATGATGACTAACAAGGCCAACAAGAACCTCAGAGGCCTTGCTCTGATCCAAGCTGAAGTCGTCGAACTGCAACCCAGCCTGTCGATGAGACTCGCTCAACTTAGAGAAAAAAAGAACCAAAAACTGGACTACTTTCAAGGGTTGGCCAGCAAGGGGTTTTGTTGATTAGCTAATTGACAGCACCATAGGGACCTGCATTACATCATTAGAGTACCCGGATATGAAATAAATCAATGGCTGTTTTGGATTTCTTGAAAAGAGTCCAGTAAAATCAGAACAACACAGTGTTACCACACTAACACCATATATACATTAAATAAAAGAACGGAAAGACCAGGATTTTGTGTTATTTGAGAATTATTATTCAAATCAGGCAGGGTACATACATAGATATTATTTAGATATTCAAGGTATTGGTAGTATCATCCTTAAACATATCTAAACATTAAGTCCAAACTGCTCAAACATAAATACAATGATTTCAACCCAAAAATCAGAAGAAAATCAAAGGAAGGTAAAGACACAAAATATGCAGAGATGGACTGAAGTAGTCGACGTTTCGGTCTTCTTGAAGATTTTCACAAGACCATCATCAGGACAGAAAGGTTATATATACAAATGATGACCCTTTAGATTTCTTGAGTGTACGTCTATAAGTATTTAAGACGACCGCAACACTTTAAATCGTGGCGTTGGTTCAGGGCAGACACTGATTCTCAAATGCCCAAATATCACTCTTGATTTACATAGGAATGCTGTCTGAGATTTCCACCAGGGAATCCAGAATAAGTCGTTTTCCCAGAACACTTGTAAATTTGTAATTAGAGGTATAGAACGTGGCGGCATCCGAGAAAGCTTCAAGCAGGTCCGGTAAACTATGTGAAACCGTTGAGGTACTGCAAGTTCGATCACCGACGCACATGAATCACCTAACCAGGTTTCCATAATAAAGTGAGCATTAAGTTTATTATCTATAATTAGCTCATGGATATTGAGGGCATGTTTAACCATTGAGCGTGCATTGATGAGGCCAGCAAAAGTCTCATGCCCCTTGGCAGCCTGAAAGCCCAGACAGGGTGGTTTGATGTTCAAGCAGAAATTACAAAAGGAGCACCTACTGGCGAGGTTATGCAGGACATCCCGCTGTTTATTACCAACAATTCCTAGCGGCCATAGGAGCATCTACCTTGCAAGTCATCCGGCCTCACACCAGCAGCATAACCGGCACCGGGCACTCCTGGGGCGTGGACAGGCGCAGACGGGCTTGCCTTTGGCGTGCCGGCGGCACGTCCGCTGCGCGTCCGCTGCGCGTCCGCTGCGGCTGCGCGTCTGAGAGATCATGGGCAATTTATATGTCTTCCCTCCCCCAGCTAGAGCACTAACTTGCATCCCAAACTGGATCTGGGACACCCAAGATGGCGCCCTGCCCTCCACTCAATTGGCACTGGAAGTGGAAGCCGCAGTGGACCGGGGAAGGGACAGCACACCTCCTTGCCTAAGAAAAACGGGGTTAGTGCGAACCAAGTACAGGGGAAACAAAGAAGAAAAGTAGCAGCAAATGAATAAGAGTTCTAATAGATTATTAATCATTGGGTAGTCTGGACACTGGACGAACCAGAATATTGAATGGACAGATATGTCCTTCTGCTGCGAGGAAACACAAAGGCGCTATACACTGACCCCTGACACCTCCTTCTCACGGGTCCAATGCAAGACACAATATAGCTCTAGCACATTGTCAATGGAAAGACGGGTGGCACAACAAAGTCGCACAAGCCACCTTGCCGTGGGATACAGAGAGGCTGGGCACAATACACAAAGTCCCTAGCGTTGATAGCTGGGACCTTATTGGGATATCCTGAGTTGGTGACCTGTGGTCAAAGCCCTTCAGCAAATTAAAACAAGACTAAGATCTAGCATGCACCAAAACCTTTTGATATTTATAGACCAGACATGATCTCCTGACTGCCATCACAAAAGGTTAGGAACTCCAGGAGACTTCCCAACTAGACAAAAGACTGATGACAGACTACATGGAACAGAGGGCAATCTTGTGATCTCCCTGACCTACCAAAAATTGAATAATAACTTTACAAACACTCTCCTAGTCTTTGAGATAAGTGGCAGAGGGACCTTGGGGAACTGGAGGATGCAAACTGGCTGGAGGCACAGGCTTCCCCTAGAGAGGTGGCCATTTCGTCGAGATTCAGATTGCCGCAATGCAGGATATTGCACAGATCCTAATTTTCATGCACAACCATAACTAAGATATACAGAAGACAGGACTGTAATTGCTATAGACAGTGTGGCAAAGGGGGCACATTTTATGACATAAGGGCCAATTGCGATCTCGTCCAGAAAGCAATCCTACCGAATCAGTCCAGGAATGCTTTCTGGATGACTCGTATCAGGTGAGTCCAAAAGAGTGATTTGGATGTATCTGGATGCTTCTAAATACGATTCGGTTAGACTCCCACTAACTTCAATGGGAGTCTGTGTTCCAAAGGCGAACACAGGCTCCCATTGAAGTAAGGGGTAGCTGGTGGAAACCTTGCACACTCTGTATGGTTGGAAAGGGGGGGATTCAGAGGGCCCCAGTTGAAGGGGGGCCTGAATTGGGCCCCCAAAGACAGATTCTGGGAGCCAATTCATTCCAGAGAAACCAATTCTGAACCGCAGTACGAATCAGTCATTGCAATCGCTTGGAAAACGAGTCCATAGAGCTATACAATTTGGCTCCAAAAGACTCAGCCCATCCAAATGCCTTTCACAATTGATTCAGACAGCCCTACTGGTTTACGGGCATCATAATCGGTCGTTGGGTACTGTGTATGATTCAGTCGCAACAAGGGTTCCGAATCCGATACGGCAAACCCAAATCCGATTCAGAGCCATTCCGAACGCAATAGTAATTGCCTCCATAATATGGGATTGGCCAGTAGTAAAGCACTACAGGGAAGTAAATATACATCGTTGTGTGAAGTATTAGGAATTGAGATGGAGCCACTGCCGTAACGGTGTCTATTAAATGTGTGGTAAGCAGCCTAGCTCACCACAAAGAGACCTGTATGTCGCTGGGGCTGACAATAGCCAAACATAACTATGTCTGATTGTGGAAACTTCTGCAGCACCAATGCTGGAAGAAAGATATGGATAGGTGGAGAAAGTAGCATATGAAAGCAGAGGCTGCCCCAAAAAGTGGGAGCAAGACTGGGGCAAATTGAATGTATAATGGGGTAGCCAATGTATGGTCCCCTTGAGGGGATCGAGAGGTTGTATGAATCTAAGAGAGAGGCTGTTCACGGAGGTGGCAGGTGAGAAAGGGTAAAGAGATGTGGACGAATTACATTTGAGAGAACAAATATATACCAAAACTCTAATGGTCTCTGAGAGTTCTGGTGTAATTACCCCCCCAAGCCTTGTTATATTACCAATAAAAATAATTTCTAAATAAAAGAAAAACACTCCTTTGTGCATTGTCATGCATTGTGTGTAACTCACGCCTTAACTATTTCCCTACCAAACTATTTCCCTACCTAAGCATTTGAAAAATATGATACTTCAGTAGGAAATGATACAGTGTCTCAGCCATGCTGCAAAACAGGAAGTGTAAAGTTCTTTTCACTTTCATTTACAGTCTGTTGCCTGTGCTGGCTGGTGGAAGTGTTTGTTGTTTGCTGGAGAGTTTGGTGCCGTTTCTTGTTCTTGTTGGTTTCTGTGCTGTCCCCGTCATTTTCCCAAGCTTTCACTTTTGTTTTGACATTGTAATTTGTGTTGTTTTGTGTAGTGATTTCTTGGGCGTTTGTCCAAATAAGGGGTTACAGTTATAGGGGTGTGGGGAAGGGATAATGTTTCTATTGTTTGGTTTAGGGTAGCTGGTGGAGGAGGAGTTTGGGGGCCTGGTGTGGTTGATATACAGGTGCCTACCCAACATGATTGGCAGTGGATGCTGGGTCAACCATGGATACCCAACCTGTGAGAAGCGTCAGCATTGAGAGGGTGTGATTTCAGCTGTATCGCCTCTTTAATGTCCAGTGAAGCAACCACCACCTCAAGCATTGGTGGGCTGATGTCATCAGCTGGGAGAAAGACCTCCTAGACCAAATTTTGTGAGGCTGCTGGTACGCATTTATATAGCATGAGCTTATAGTTGTGTGACTTTCACACAATACTTTAAACAATTTTCATCCCAGAAGGGCAGAGATGAATATAGGTTACTATGGTATGATACGGACCAACTTCGTTACACGCACTGAACATGCCACAGGGACCTGTTCACAGGAGCATCACATTAGCAAAAGCATACCATGCAGAGCAGTTGAGGCCCATAGGTGATGTGAGACCCATCCGGTACTGTGCAGAGAGTATTGTCACACGCCTGGTAGGTCATTACTGAGTTAGAATTGTGAGGGCCATCATCCATGTAAGCTGCAGGGGAGCACACTCACTAATCATCAGGCCACAGGTTGCACAGGGTGTTTGGTTTCTTCCTAATGGTCAGACATACGTCTATGAGACAACCAATGGTAATCATTAATTTATGATCCTGTATGGGTCTTGATTGATCATTGTTCATTTACGGTACACTGGTCACATGAAAGGAGGTAAGTGAAGAAGACAAACAAGCATAGGTACTGTCTGATGTGTGTAGTACTGTAGACTTCAGATCTTGGCACACTTTCACGATGTTTGCAAGCTAGGCTGGGCTTGTATCTTGTCTCTATACTGTGCACATAATTTGTGATATAATAGCTTTTTTCTGAATACACTGCACCACAGTATAGCAATGCACATCATGAGGGCATACCAACTGTATCATGCTAGCAGTCCAAGGTACAGGCAATACCAGGCATTTGACATGTCAATGTATGATGCTTCATATGAACATGGTGTAAATATTCAGCATTCACATAGCAATTGACCATGTTTTTCTCTTGTAGGTGGACCAGTCCCATGCACCCGTGGTGAGGTGGCTGCCTTCTGAGATCTCTATGCTACTTGTAAGTGTCACCTGATTGTTTCTGTGTTCTGTAAGGATTGTGTGTGTTTGATTAAGTGGGTTGCAGTGAGATATGCAAGGGATTTCATCACACTGTGGAAACAAGCTGAACCTTGCATTTGGATTCACAGCAGAAGTAAGACAAAGCTGCTTGTCCAAATGACTGGGCCTAAATGCTATGTGGAATCTTTTCCAATGTATGCAGGCCCACATGGTGGATGCCTCTTAGTATGCCATGCAACTGTTGTGGCAGGTATGGCGTGGATGCTTATGGCACATGTACCATCACCTGCCCCAAAACTAACTGATGGTCATTGGTCTAATGTCATTCACCCTTACAATGGACAGAGAGTGCCAACATATTAGCTGAACTATGTGACATAAAATTGTATGAGATGATTTCCCTGACACAGTATGCTTTTCCAAGTCCAAATTTGAGCAGTAGAGAGGTGTGGTTGGGGTGTAACACATAGCCCAAACCATACTTCCAAATGTAAATAGTTCATCGCTTTTTGACATGAGTACAGTGGACATTTTACCAAAATATGTGTCCTCTTATTGTGTGTTCACATCATATCATACCATGCACATGCCTGCAGTTTGCCCATCCTCCACCATTCTCCACCCTACCAACATTGGTAGAATATAAATGATTAACGGCTTGCCAGCCATTCATGCCACACCAAGAGCAAACTGTTTTGTGAGCCATAAATGTACCTGAAGTGCATCATTTACCCAAAGTTTAGACTCCAATGGACTTGGGGTACCAGGAGAGCAGGCTCTGCCAACCAAAACATGATTCCATCATAGAAAAAATGCTGCATATGTATTTGTGAGGTGGCATAGTTCAAATGTATTATTCATGATAGCATAACCAGTAAGCAAGTTACATATCCCCATTTGTTGCAGTGAGTGCATAAGTCCATTTTCCATATTAATGACTTGCAGGAGGTCACCCCTTAGCCCACATTGATCATGATATGTGGCAACTTTCATCCACATCGTGGGTTCCAGCATATCCCTCAGAGTAATGCATATCTGTGACATATGAGATAGGGTGCAAGAGGTGATGTAGCCAATATGGCCTGGTGGTACAAAAGAAGTAGTTATGAAGCTCAAAGTGAACATAGAATTGGAGAAATGATCTTTCAACCTGTTTTCTACACATTGCAACTGTGGGCATAAACATGGGGAAAAAAACTACGGCAGATAACTCCGACACCAACAACTTCCGACCAATATTCCCATGCTAGCCAAGGTCCTGAAAAAATGTGTTCAGCAACAACTAAACCAACACATTCTGAACTTCAATCTACTGAATACTTATCAATCGGGTTTCAGACCTGGGCATAGTACAGAAACAGCCATCTTACATATAGTAGATGATGCCCTGCAAGCTCTGGACCACAATAAAACCTGCCTGCTAGTGTTACTCGACCTCTCCTCAGCCTTCGATACAGTCAATCACGATAAACTACTACAAAGACTAGAATACAGGATGGGTTTCTCTGGTAAGGTCCTTCAGTGGTTCAAATCCTTCCTGGGAAACAGAACACAATCCTACTTGATCAACAACAATCTTCCAGCTTCCTCCCTTAACCCACTGGGAGTTCCTCAAGGTTCCACACTAACTTCCATGCTATTCATCCTATATGTTGAACCATTCACCGAGCTATTACAGTTGGAGAAAATATCATTCCACATGTACGCAGATCAATTGTACATCAAGATCTCCTCCATCGAATATCTAAGGTCAATGAATACAGCCCTCGAAAAGACAGTCAAATGGTTATCGTCCTACTTCCTCAAGCTAAACTCTCAAAAAACAGAGTTTCTTCTAATCTCCCCCCTAATAACACCATCAAGACAAAGGAATGGATCAAAACTATCACGGCGTTGAACTGCACACCAACAGTAGTGGATTCCTCCGTATCACTTGGAATCACGATGGATAAGAACCTGAACATGCAAAACCACGTCAACTCACTGACTAAAAATGCCTGCTTCCATCTCAGCTATCTCAGAAAAATGAAACCTTTTCTTGGGAACGCGGACCTCAAATCGGCAGTCCAATCCTTAGTTATTTCTAGACTGGAGTATGGTTGCACCACCCGCACGGGTATTCCCAAACTCTCAACTGCCCGCTAAAGGCCTGTCTCAATGCTGCAGCAAGACTTTAACAGGCTCTAGGAAGTTTGATCACATATCACCACACCTGAAAGCACTCAACTGGTTACCCTACGAAGCCCGAATCCACCTAAAAATGGCCTGCATCACACATAAGGCTCCACACCACAACACCCCACAGTACCTAGCACAAAAACTCAGCCAATCTGGAGGAAACAGACATTCAAGGAGTGCAAACAACTTACTTCTGACACCCGCACGTTTCAAAAAGTCTAAAACCTCCAATAGAACTTTCTCCGGGGCAGCTCCCAGAATTTGGAACTCCCTTCCACCACACATCAGAAAAATCTCCTCTATCCCTCTCTTCAGAAAGGAAACAAAATTATTCCTGATGAGCAATTTCTTACCTTAACTTAAGACAACCACGTCACTAGAGCGACAATCCCCAATCTACTGTTATTCGTTGGTGTGCACATTGTATGACCTGCATTTATTTAAATTGTTTTGGGCTCAGAACATTCTTCTCAACTTTCCTAAGAGAAATGATGACCTGCACAAACTTGAATGGTCTTTCTATTTGTGTTTCAGAACAAATTCTCTAAATGTTGTCACTCCCGGTTACCCGCAGACTATGTTTTTTCCCTGTAGAAAATTTGTTTCTAGAAAAAGTTTCCCTGTTTGCATTTGTTCACTTTGAATGTTTCACCTTATGTTTGATGTAAAGCGCTCTGATACCCTATTTTGGGTCTGGTCCGCGCTCTATAAAACTTTATAAATAAAAATAAATAAAATATATGGGTATCTTGTGCCAAAATAATATTGGGCTTTCTGATCTTCCCCTCTTTTCCCTACATGTTCCCGTTTTGGGTGGTTTAATTATTTAAGTGTTATACTTGAACCCTTGTTTGGGTTCCGGTATTACTTAGCCCCTAGTTCTGGTAATAGGCTTGCCCTTGGTGTATGCAACCTCTAATGTAAGTGGGCACCTTGGTGTAGGCCATATAACCCTTATGGTGATTTAAGAGGTCTTAGACAACTTTAGAAGCTCTCTAAGTGGTAGATGTGGAGAGCAGCCTTCAGGCTTAGTCCAGAAGGAGGGTAAACAGCTTGTTCTACCAGAATGCAATCTTATAGTATAGATTAAATGAAAAAAAAACACACAAGATATTTATAAAAATGTGTATTTATTATAAAATACTCTTTAAACCGTTTAGATATCTCCTACATGGAGATAAGCACAATGCACACTATATTTTGCATAGGAATACAGTAAATAGCACAAAATACACAGTGGACCCCAGGGGGAGGACCAAACCGTATGCTAAGAAAGTGGTATAAGAACCAAGACTCGAGTCAAGACAAGGTTGAGAGGATGTAGAAGTACTGGGGACCCAAGTAACCACCAAAGGAGAGTATATAGGGACCCCACGAAGATCGTGTGCAGTGTGGGAACATGACTGCGAGCTCCGTACAACTCTACGTTTAAGTCGCTGGTTTATTTTTAAAGATTAAGGACCCTTCCCAGTAGACCCTGAAGAAACCCCTTGGAAGACAGAAGGTTGGAGAGCCACACCATTCGAGGATACCCTAGGACACACGTTACGTACACCAGGGAAGCCCTGGTGCAAACATGTGAAGTGGTGTCGGAAACCTCCATCGAACCCAATGAAGGAGTTCAGGAAAGTGCAGCTGCTGAAGAAGGAAAAAGTGTCCTGGGGAATCCGCAGGTGGATTCTAGATGAGAAGTACCTGTAAGCAGAGAGGACAGAGTCTGTGTCACTCAGGAGTGACCAGGACACTTGGAAGACTAATGGCCTCCGAGGTCGGCTGTTGCAGCATGGATGACGATGACCTTGACTCTGCATCTGTGAGGACCGGGTGACTCTGAGGACAACCAGGAGCTGTGCATGTGCTGTCCTACGAAGGATGTCGATCGCTGAGGGTCGGCGTCTGGCCGGAGAATCAACAAGCCTTAGCAAATGCAACCAATGCAGGAATTAAAGAAGGAGCACCATCGGGACCAGCAAGGTCCAGGGGCCTCACCACAAGCAGGAGAATCAGGGCAGGCATGAGCAATCAGGGGAGCCCAAAAGAAAAAAAGGTATCTCTAAAATGGACCCACAGGCCAGGGAGGACCTCAAGCAGCTCACCAAAAGATGCAGGCCACAATGCACATGACGCTTTGTGGCTGAAGAGTCTGGTCAACAGATGTGCTCTAGATTGGGGCTACTCGGTACCCAAAGATCTTCTTGGAAGCAAGCCAACAAGCCATTTCTATTGCTAGTTTACGCAGTGCACAGGGCGTTGGTTATTGCAACCCTCATGAGATTTATTAGCCTCAAATACAGTGAGAGGGCAGGGCTGTCCTCGGGAGCTGTGGGAAGCAACCACCTGTGTTGCAGGACCTTACAGAGTTTGGAGGAGCTCAGGATCAGAAGACTGGTCAACTTAGTTGTGGTGCCTGCGAAAGCAGGGGAGTGACTACTTCACTCCAAGGGAGATTACTTCTGGTTTCTTTGCTGGCCACAGACCTTTGAATGTTCCTGTATGGTGCACAGGCACACATGATGCATTGAATGGAAGGGAGATGAAGTCGGGCAAAAATAAAGTCCAGCGTAGTCCAGAGTGCCCAGATGGTAGAAGTAGAATTGGTGCCTAATCTGAATCTTGTCCCACGACGAACCTAGGGACCCACCCACAGGTAAGCCCTTTAATACCCTTAGGAAGGGGTTGGGACGATTCATGTCCTTTGTCCAGTTTTGAGCTAGAGGAGGAGCCAATGGCTCCCATGACTGGTTTGAACTGGAACCCAAATGTGCCCCTCATGCAGACTTAGTGGTGCTGGCAAGCACACCCACCCAGTCCCAATACACTAAATCCAGTCTGGGAGGTGGTCACACCTCACTGTGACAGGATGCCTATTGTTCTGCCTTACCCTGCTCGAAGTTGGCTTAGCCGCAGGAGGGCAGAATCGTGTCTCTGGTTGGCAGCAACGAGTTTGTGCTGTCCGGGTCAAGAAGGCTGATATTGGAACACTGAGAGCCTAATGGGGGACTTTTCCTACACTGATTTCAACATGTTTGATACCAAACATGATTGCAGCCAGTTTCAAGATGGTCATCATGAAAATACGAAGTGCCTTCTATATTTGTTGTAATACTTTATTCGATATATACATATCATAAAAGTACAAACAATTCAGACATAAAACACATATTTAAAAATATCATATTTGTTTCATTTCATGATTTAAAAAGATAAAAGGATATTTACATTTAAAACACAAGGTTATATAAGAAAGTCATGTGATACCTGGTCTAGCTTTTGACAGTTTTTAGCAGCCTTGTTGGTATGAACGATGCGTTTGATAGATACTTAGCAATCCCACATACGACAAACAGGGATGTAGTGTCAGATGAGAGAATACGCAGAGCAATCCTAAGGTCTCTCACTCCCAGTTCTCTACACACAGGTTTTAACCATCTTGTTCTGGGTTTTTTATATGCTATACAAGCGAACAAGAAATGGGGTAGAGATTCGTTTGTGCATGGGCACCCAGGGCAGGTAAGACAATGAGTCCTCAATCCTTTCCATCCCTCCATGAATGTATTCAAAGGGAGAATCCCATATCTAATTTTCAGGAAGAGAGACCTATCTCTTGGGATTTGGATGAAATCTAGGAAGGTTTCGAACTTCTTAGTGGGTTTTCGTTCCATAAATTTTGTAGTTAGAGCCCCCCACTGTGTACTTTTTAATTCCTCCATCTTTACCCATTCTCAATAGATTTTTTTAATAATTTGCTTATTGGGAGGGGATTGGGAGATCCAAAATTCTCCCAAGCCTAGATTCAAAACCAACTGCTTCAGTTTATTTAGCCAGTGGATCTTATTTGAACTATTCAAGTTAATCAGCTCATCCAACACCAAGGCATAGTTTGCCAGGTCTGGTGTCCTTCGCAGGCGCACACAGAACAGCAAAGGACGGAGGCGCACTACGTCTGCAATTGAGTGCTTACCCATGTCTATAAAAAGGGGTTTAAGAGGGGTGGAGGGCGAAAGGGCAACTAAATCCCTCAGGAACTTATTCTCCGCTCTTACCAGGTCTGTGGTGTTTTTACATCCCACCAGCTTCGAGCCATAGATAGCCGAGGCCAAGGCCTTGCCATCATAAACTGCCAGAGCTGGAGCTCCCGGTCTGCTGATGGACAAACGCTGATTTCTCAGGATTGCTCCTGAAGCTCTTTTGAGATTTAAGAGCATTTTGGCCACATGGGAGTCCCATTTCATTCTGTTATTAATCCTGACACCCAAGTAGTCAAACTCCTCCACCACCTCTAATGGGGACCCATTCAGAGTTATACTTATTCTCCTGGATTTTTTCCCTGCGGACAGCACCATCAGTTTGGTTGTGGCTGTGTTTACAGTGAGCCCCCTCTCGGCACAAAATAAACGGAATCTGTCTAGTAGCTTCTGGAGCCCAGAAGGGGTTTTTGGACTGTAAGAGAATGTCGTCTGCAAAGAGGAGGGTAAGGTGTTTTCTCGCCCGCCAGGGCAGGGGCATCCGCAGAGTCCTCCCTCAAATGGTCTACCACACCATTGATAAAGAGGGAAAACAATGTCGGAGCCATCGCACATCCCTGGCAGACTCCCCTCTGTACAGGCACCATCCCAGTTAATTGTCCCTGGACCCCTACCTAATTCTGGCGTAGTTTCCCTGATGGAGCCTTACAATCAACTCCAAAAAGATAACTCGGGAACCCCATATCCAGCAGTACTTTCCAGAGTTTGTCTCGGGGGACCAAATCAAATGCCATTTTTAAATCTATGAAGGCCAGATATAGACTACCCTTTGCAACACACACCGACTTCTAATAAATAGCATACAACCCCTCTATATAGTATACAGCTGCTTCTCTTACAACCCGGGAGATTGAACTCTGTAGGCTGTAGGGGTATCGTGCTCATACAGGGGCACCCTCACACTTAGAACCAAGCACCCTGCCTTCAGGTATGATAAGGACTGCTATAGGAATGACTTATAGGTTTTAAGTGCAGTGAGCCTAGATATAGAAAACCTATGTCTTTGGTAAGTGGTCCTAGCACCAACTTACACAGGCAGCAACAGCAGGCCTGTAGTTCCATTCTGAATGGTCTCCCATGGGTGGCATAAAACATGCTTCAGCCCATGGGGGACCTCTGGCGTACCTATGCCTGGACACCTTAGCACCAAGTACTCAGGACTTAAAAGGGTACCCTAGTATCCAATCAGGGATGTACCTAAGAACCTACAATAACAATTTAAGGGAAAAACATATAGACTGGGGTCCTGATTAGCATGATCCCAGTCAGACTATTCAAAAACAACTTAGCACCTCGAGAGGGTAACCCTGCAGAAGGATCCTACCTTTCTACAAACCCTGAACTGGTGGGAGGTGGAGTGGAAAAAGGATGCAAGACACCTGGGGCTATTGCCCCCTACTCTGAAAATCCACATAGGATAGAGACCCCTGGATGGTCTGTGGCCTGGCTCTTGCCACCAACAGTTGGCAGTGGCCTTTGTTGATTGCTGGCCTTGTAGACAGAGTTTTCCTTGGGTTGGGGACAGAAGTCAGACCCAAGGGGTAGAATGAGCCACATCACTTTGTTGGCCATGGTGGTAATGTCTACCATCTGGAGTGACTCCTGGACCCTCCAAAGCACTGTTATTGGAGAGATAGTGTGCCGGGATGCCTACCCTTGGCAAATAGACCACCTCTAAGTCATATACATGCAGTGATATGCCCATCTGTAAAACTGCAGAGGTGCATCACGTGAAGTTACAGCAAACAGAGACACTAAGAGCTTGCGATCAGTGATCACAAATTAGTTGTGGCTGGGAGCTAAGGCACAATGAATAGAAAAAGGCACGTTGACTAGAAGGCAGGGAGGAGTCAAGCCAGTCTTTAACTTAACTTTTTAATCATGAATTGTATATGTTCTAGATGTATTGTCTTTTTGACAAATGTATTTTTTATGATTATTATATTTTATAAGATAGTAATGGATAAAATGTCAGATGACTAGATATTAATGATGAATTATGATGAAAATATCTTCTGCACTATATCTGTCTCATGTGATAGGTCTCGAAAGATGTAATTCGCCTCACTCTAGCCTTTGACCCCAATAAGGGAAAACATCGCAATAAGGAGTCTGCATATTCCTAAAGGTTTCCTGAGTTTATCACCTTGTCCAACTATCGTTTTCTTTAGGCATACCTGTGTCGTTTGCAGTCTTCCTTCTCCTTCAATTTTCTCTTTACAAGTATCCCCATTGGGACGTTAGTTTTCGAAATACATCTTTTAATATGATTAAAGTCATTTTTTCCAGTTCATTCTTTATTTTTCAATAATCTAGGACTTCTATTTATTGGTAACGTTGTTGTAGAGAAATGTCCGCAGCCTTGGTTTCCATCTCCTTGGCATTTGTGCATTAGTGGTAATTAGAGCGAACACGTAACCATTTCCTGTAATTATCATAAATGTGTCCTGCTGGAAAACGTCCACCACTGCTAGAATGAGGCACAGACAAACAGTAAAAATATTACTTTCTGTCAGTCTCCACATTTCTAGCAATTCACTGGTTTCTGTTCCTGTTTACGGGTAGGTTTCTAATCAAAACCCTAGTGCCTCATTTTAATGGCAATCACAGTGGAATTAATTATTTTAAATAATCATATGCAATATGTATAGCTGATATAATTAAAATTGCTAATATCTCTTGCCATACTATTTTGAATATTTTACAGCCAGGACATCAACATCTTCACCTCACGCTTTTCTCCTGTTTTTCTCAGTTTTTTGTGGTTATCTGGAAGGTTTTGTTTTCTTTCATACACCACCGGATTTCGTAAATGAACAGATGGTACATGGCTTTCCTAGATGTCAATTTCAGTTTATTATGTCTTTGATAAAAAAAAAGTTGGACGCTTGTCATAATTACTGCATTTCCATACAGATCCTTTCCCATTTTAAGCACACGAAGTGAAATGTGATTTGCATCAGCAGCATATGTTTGCTGTCATGCTCCTCCAAGGCTTAGTTTAGCTTTGCAGGATTAGGAAATGTATGTAAACTTTGTCACTTTTCCCAGTGTATGGCGTAATTACGTTGATAACCTGATAAGAATTGAGCTCAGGAGGCTACACTATAAATCCAGGCATGGAAGAATCACAATCGGAAATGAGATGTGCTTTAAAAAACACTCTCATTTACTGTGAAAAGTGCAGCAGTCAGAAGAGAAGCTAAAAGATATATTGGATGAGCACTGAGACAATGTGTTTACGAAATATTGACAGCTTGTACCTATGTGGCTGAAGATATTTGAAATAAGTAGGGCTTGCGCTGATGCTTTCCCCATGATAAAAGACTTAAAACATTGCAAAGTGCTGCACACAGCAGCAATGCACCAACTGGTATGTGCAAAATCTAATTTTGCACTGAAACGTGACCCTCATGCTGTACCCAATCTACTTTATATGATTCCCCTTCTGATGAACGCAGAAAGGTCTGTCTGGCATGGGTTGGTGCAAAAACCGCAGGTTTTGGTGCAAAGACAGATTTCCTAAAATGGCGTAATCAGGCTTTGCCTAATTCACACTAAAGCAAACATCCTACGTTTCTGACCTCAGTGCAAATGTGTAATGGAGGATATGCTGCCCATACAAATTGTAGGCAGGACAGGGGTGAGTCCCCTGCATTAAAGCATGAGGTTCTGCGTGACGCAGAATATCCAAAGTTAGTACAAGTGTGTCTTATGGCATCATCAGTAGACAAAGGGGCATATTTACAAGCCCATATTGCCACAGGAACGTCACTTTTTACGATGTTCCTGTGGTGATTGGGGCTTCGCCTTATTTACAAGACAGCGTTAAGTAACTTAAGACTTTGCCCAATGCATGGACCCTTTTTCAGGGGCATCCAAATTGAAAATATACAACATAAAATGAATTCCAGTGTCAGCTCAAGACAGTCCTTACTGGTTCTAGTAGATTATTATCCCTGGAAAGGTACCATGCAGTTTTACGGTGTGTCTAACATCAGATGTGTGCGCAATGGTATGAGCTGGAAATTATTGATTCTATCAACCGATTATGGGTATCCAGATGCATATTAGTTAAAGTCAGGTTTGTATTTTATCCATGGAGTGCATGAAAGAAACCTTCATACACGCTTTGTGAGTTCGGAAAGACGCTGAAAACACACGTGACATGTGTCTGTTTCGCTATAATCATGCAAACATGCTCTATGGTGTCTAAATGCATATGTGTCAGATGCTCAGTAAAAGAGTCCTCTGACTGCATAGTGGTTTTAATGTAATCAAATGTGCACCCCATATCCTGGTGTCCATATTCGTTGTAACTTACTCTTTCATTCTGTTAGTTACCGCATGTCCCTAAAAAGGCGTTGGCCATGAATGGCAAATCAACCGATTATGGGTATCCAGATGCATATTAGTTAAAGTCAGGTTTGTATTTTATCCATGGAGTGCATGAAAGAAACCTTCATACACGCTTTGTGAGTTCGGAAAGACGCTGAAAACACACGTGACATGTGTCTGTTTCGCTATAATCAAGCAAACAGGCTCTATGGTGTCTAAATGCATTTGTTTGAGATACTCTGTAAAAGAGTCCCCTGACTGCATTGTGCTTTTAATGTAATAAAATGTGCACCCCACATCCTGGTGTCTATATTCGTTGTAACTTACTCTTTCATTCTGTTAGTTACCGCGTGTCCCGCGAAGGCGTGGACCGTGAATGGCAAATCAAGTATCCGGATGCCTATTGTTTAAAGTCAGGTTTGTATTTTAACCATGTAGTGCATGAAAGAAACCTTCTGTGTGAGTTCGGAAAGACACTGAACACAACGTGGCATGTGTCTGTTTCGCTATAATCATGCAAACATGCTTTATGGTGTCTAAATTCATATGTTTCAGATGTTCGGTAAAGGAGTCCTCTGACTGCATTGTGCTTGTAATGTAATCAAATGTGCACCCCATATCCTGGTGTCTATGGGGTATATGTAGGTACGTTTTTTGCAATCGCAAACACTGCGATTCGCAGAATCCCAGGTGTATGCGATCGCAAAAGTGAGTGTTCCGATGTAGGTAAGTATTTCGCCTCGCAAAAATGCGAATTGCAAACTTGAAGATAAGCAAATTTGCATGGCAAGGATTCTGCGAATAAAATTGCGAATTCGCAAGGTGTGTTTCAGTATTTGCGAAAATTGAATTCGCAATTTGAGATGTAGCAAAAATTTGCTATTAGCAATTTCATGAAATTCGCAATTTTGCACTTCTCTAATACCACCAACTCTGACCAGGTGGTAACCAGTTGCAATCTATTTAAACAGGCCCATAATGCCACTGGGGTATCTCACAATGGCTGGCCTCTATGTGATAGCCAGGAGGCTGAAAATCCGAGAGGCTGAACACAGAAGGAGACGCCATGAGAGGATCTACAGAGCACGCATCACCCATTTCCAGCGGACCGAGGAGGACATCCATGTGCACTACAGGCTGCACTCAGACAGTATCCTGGAGTTGATAGAGGAGCTGACTAGTTTCAGGGAGTTTTCAGTGGATAACAGCCGCAGCAGGAGGGGTCTCCCAAAGTGTACTTTCGGGTTTCTTCCACCAATTCCTTGATGCTATGATTCAGAGGGTGCATCACCACATCCAATTCCCAAGCACACAGCAGGCACTTGACCAGACCAAGCAAGATTTTTACCAAATAGCACAATTCCCCCATGTGATTGGCAGGGTAGACGGAACCCATGTCGCACTGTTCCCCCCATCACACAATGAGTATGTGTTTAGAAACAGAAACGCATCTCATTCTTTAAACATCCAGGTAGTCTGTAATGCTAAACATGTAATCACAGATATTGTTGCAAAATTCCCAGGAAGCACAATGTGGTTTACATCGGAGACTCACAAATGGCGAGTTTGGAGAGGGATACCTGCTAGGTAATTGCATGGCACAAACACACACAAGTAGGAAAGGTATCAACTGGCAGGACAGTACTTAACATCAACCTACTTTTGGCCCACAGGTGACAGTGCATATGCTGTGTGTGACTACATCCTCACACCCTTCCTCGATCCAGCCACAGCAGCAGAGCAGAGGTACAACTGTCCCCACAGAGCCACAATATGCACCATTGAGAGGACCTTCTGAATCCTAAAGAGCTATTTCCAGTGCCTCCATAAGAGTGGAGGTACCCTACAATACAGCTCTGAGACGTGTTGCAAAATTGTGGAGGCCTGCACAATGCTACACAACAGTGCTACCAAGAAGGGCCCCCCAGTGGATCTGACAGATGCAGACACATCAGATGAGGGGGATCCATCTCCCCAACGCAGACGCGCAGGTGGAGCCGGGGCAGCTGCCGGGTGCCTGAGACGTGATGACATCACACAGAACTACTTCTAGGTGAGAAATGAGGACACAATGCCAAATGATTGATGATGCTCCAAAGATATGTTTATTCCATTAACAGCAGGATTACTAATTTCACACAGCGTAACTGTAATGATGGTGGTTGCACATGTTGATGTCACAGTGCTATCATTGTTCAGAGTCACTTAGTCCATATGGCATGTGTTGCCTCACAAATTGCCATAAGTGCATGCTGCCCCTTCATCTCCTGTGTGCACGCCCTGTTGGCCCTGATTCTGCTGCGCATTGGCCTCACTGCTGTCTTCCCCAGCTCTGCCCTGAGGCCCACTCCGGCGTCTTTCAGCAGGAATTGGAGGAGTTGGGGTGCTTCTGCTTGACTGGCCATCAGTGTCCAAACTGCCCAGTGTCCCAATGCCACTGGTGGCTACAGCATGCATTTGGTCAACCGCATGCGTGATCTGCACCAGGCTCACCCACATCCTGGCAGCAGTGTGCCATTTTGTGTTGCAAGCTAATGCATCTCCTAGCTAGCAGGGAGATGGCGGTGGATTTTTGGTTCACAGCTGGATGTTTAGGTGGTGTTGTTCCCTGTGCCTGGCCAGCCTGTCTCTCCTGATCTCCCTACATAGAGCCTCCATAGCTCCAGACATGGTATTCATACCGAGCCGCAACTCTGCCATGTGACGGTTGTGTGTGGCTAGTTGACACTATATTGACAAAATGCCTTTGTCTTGCAGGTGCTGTGCTCGTAACATGCTGCCCTCCAGGCCTGCAAACACTGTGTCTGTTTTGGAGGAGGCATTGCTGGTGGTGGCCCGTGCCCTGCATCTTGCACCACTGCCGTTTGCTGTTTGTGAACTGGACTGTAGTGTGTTCTGCCTTGAGACTTGGCTTGGACCTGTCTGTGACTCCTCATTGGCATCTTTTGACTCTGACGCCATCAGTGTAAGTGCTGGAACGATTTTGCGCCATTTGGGTGTTGCTGGTTGTGTTTCTCTTGATGCACCCTGCTCCTCCTGCCCTGCCGCATCCACATTTGTAGCTGTCTCCACCCCTTCAGCCACTATATCCAGTGTTGTTGGTGGTGATGTAAAATTAAATGCACCCAATAGTTGTGTGTCATGTTTTATTTCTGCATTAAATATTGTTATACAACTAATCACATGACTACTACTTGTCTGTTTTGCACATTGCAAGTATGACTCTTCCCTATGTACTATTTGTATGTGTCACAGAACCAAGTATCAGTGCATGGGACTACATATCCCCTAATGCAAGTCTAGGTGAGCTTGTAGACATGTATTGGATTTCTACTCAGGCATGGGTGTTTGGGGCTGTGAGTGGGATGGGTATGTTTTGAGGATATTGGCATGCATCTTACCTTGTCTGGTGTCTGTATTTTCAGAGCTGTCCAGATCAGCCATGCCAGTCACAGACTCAGGCATAAGTGTGCCCTCCACCAACTCCTCCAGGGGCGTCGGCTCCGGTGCAGTTGAGGTCCAACCTCCAGTCGCTTTTGCCTCTGCTAATCTGGTGGCCACCCTCTCCTTGGACCTTTGCCTCATGTCATACCAGCGCTTGTGTAAATCATCAATTGAGCGTTGGTTACGCCAATCGCGTTAACTTTCTCTTGTATGTCATTCCAGATTCTTCTCTTCCTTGCCTCTGGAACACGGAGTGAGCTCTTCCCAAAAAGGAGGTCATGTTGCCTCACTACCTCCTCTGTTAGCACCTCAAGCTCCCTCTCAGATAACTTTTGTTTCCTTTTTCTGCTGTGTTCCGCTTGCTGCTTCTCACCCCCCTGAGAATCCATTTCAGCTTCTTGAAAATGCAGAGTCAAAAGCACACTCCCTCCTCACTGTCTCTCAGGCAGCAAATGAGTCAGACACAGGTGCTGGCAATCAGGTGCAGTATGGGCAGTCACACTTCCTGGTTGTGATGTCATCATTCTGCTCCTGAATTGCTATTTTCTGTTTTTGCTATTTGAGTAATCGCTTTTTAATTCTGCGAATTTTGGTAATCGCTATTTTTTAGCGATTTTTTTTACCTGTTTTGCGATTCTGAAAATGCGAATTGCAGAAAGTAGCATTTTCAGAATCGCAAAAAATAATTTACCTATAAATGCCCCTATATTCGTTGTAACTTACTCTTTCAATCTGTTAGTTACTGCGTGTCCCGCGAAGGCGTGGACCTTGAATGGCGAAAAAAGATTAATTAGCTAATTGCCAATCACCTGAATTCATATGGAAACGAACATCTGATGTAAGCGGTGTCCTCTGCAGCGTGTGTTAGTTCCACCCTATTAAAGATGTATTATTTAGAGGTGATGAGTACGTCCCTATTAGCCCCAAAATCTGTGCCATGCTAAAGATATTTAAATGTAGCCGCCTTCATAACCTGAGTTAATAAAATCCAAAAACAAACATCATTATGTAAAACTGTTAAAAAAATTAAATTAAATTGTGTGGATTATTAAGAAATGTGCTGTGACTGCTTGCGGAAAAACAGTACCAGAAAGTGAAGCTAATCAGATTCTTATTTTGAATGGCATGTCCTCGGCTTTATAAGAAGCACAAATATTCAATTTTATCATCCATCCCAGCAGGCTGCCTGGATTCCATCTCTTTTATCACAAAAAATTCTGACCTTGCCAATTGTTTGTTGGGATCTATTTCTGGTTGAGTACTTATTGCTTACAAGATAGTGAAATAGTTGTGATATGTGATGGCCCGCTTGTAGCTAGTGCATGGCTAGAGTTGAATTTTTATTTTGATTCGGGATGTTACTTTTGTGTTCAGTAATGTGAATTTTAAGTTTTTCGCTCAGTTTTTCCAACATATAATTTGCCACAAGGACACTTTAAAGTGTAGATGACCTTTCTGTTATCTCATGTGCTTGAGTGTTGTAATTTTATTGTGTTGCCTATAGTGGGGTGAGTTAAACATTTTCCTGTGATCACATTATTACAGTGGGTATAATTTAAGCATCATTGCAAGCTTATGTCGGAGTGATTTGCATGAGAACATCCAAAAATGCAATGCTATCTTTGTCAATTTGATGAGTGAATTGAATGTGATCATGATGTTAGCTAAGCCTGGTTATGTTGTCCTCCCAAAAATGGTGGCTGCCTTTCCAAATTATGAAGATGTATTCTCTGTATCTTTTGTACACTTCAAACGAACGTGATATGTGCCTATTTCGCAACAATTATGCAAGAATACTCTATGGTGTCATCTGAAGCAGCTATTGAAATGTATGATTTAATACAGGATGCCAGACAAATCAGTTCTCAAACAAGTACAACCACTCAGTTATTGAAACTGTTGGAATTTCTAGAAAGAAGAGTAGTGAATCAAAGGTTACATCAATTCAATATCAAATGGTTAAAGAATACCAAGGGGCCTATGCATAGCTTTAAAACCTATGCTGTGAAAGTCAAATAAAACATGTATGGAAAGTTGTATTTAATCCTCAACCAGTGCTCACTGGATTGCATTTTACTCATAATAGAAGAACTCTCCAACATAGTAAAAGCACTAGAGGAAGAAATTAATAATGTGAAAAAAGAATTATCTAGGCAATACACAGATGATGAATGCAAAATTGTTCTAGAAGATCTGAACAAAAAGATTGACAACTATGCAAAAGAAATATATGAACGCAAATTAAAAAGATTCCACAGAGACACAATTTACTATAAGCTTGATGAGCTCTTTACATGGTAGGAGGTATACACACAGAAGAGGTGGCAAAAGCATCCTATTGCAGTATCTTCAGAAGAAAGTGGCATCTCGGATTCTTATGTTGCCTCTAACAGACCAGAGATGTCTTAACATGTAATACCGTCTACACAATTAGCAACTAGTGGTGGAGGACAGACGGCAACTAAGGCAGCTTTTTTAGCCATAAGCCCAGCAGCCAACAACCAACCAGAAAAAAATACAGGAAAACAAGGAGGAGCCAAAGGAACAGATCTAGAAACAAGGAAGAGAACCTCACACAGCAAGACAAGACTTAGTATTCAAGATTTCACAAGTTTCATGAACGGAAGCTCATAAAGCGTAAGCTACCTCAAACAAAGGTACATATTTTGTTCCATCGCATAATAGCAACACCATAGAAAGTGACATTTCTTACTTTAAATATATGAGGTCAATTTTTTGAAGTTTTTCTTCAGCATCATGGAACCAATGACAGCAATAGTACAAGTACCTGAATACAAAGAATTTATGAAGCAATTGATGCGTTTGAAAGATTAGTAAAAAAACATAATTTCTATCATATTGGAAGAGTACAACACATTTCGCCCCAAAAGAATGGAGCATGTTATGTTTCCTAGCTATCAACAAACAGCTGACATTTCAACCAGTCAATAAAGATGGGGCATTAATGGTTAAGGTTGCTGATTTTTATGAGTCCAGTGTAAAAACAAATGTCAAATATTCCAAAATGTATTCACCCTTGGAGCATGATCCCACTCAAGATTTTTAAACCACATTGAACCAAATCTTAAACAAGTTAAATGTAATGGAATGGATGAATAGCCTTACCCACAATTGTTTATATACAGAATATCCACAAAGCCCACATTTTTACATGTTACCCAAGATATATAAAAACCTTACCAATCCATTCTTTTCACAAATCGTATCAGCATGTGGGTTCATTTCAGAACCCATAGGAAGATACCTTGACCTCTTTATGCAGCCTATCATGCAGGAATGGCTAACCTATATAAAAGACATCACAACTTTTCTCACTCAATTATGTACAGATAACATTGATGAATAGTGGCCATGCACCATACACTTACATTCATTGTTCATCTCAATTACACACAATGAAGGTCTAGAAGCAGTGGAATGGGCCCTTTTGAATCAAGGACCTATAGGAGCAACAAGATCTTCTTGTTGAAAGTGTTACATTTCTCATTATTTCACAGTTATTTTTAGTGGAACAATAATTTCTATTTTCAATGCAATGTTACATCAATGGGCTTTCTTTGAGCCCCATCATATACAAACATATGTATGTCAAAATTTGAGCTGGTTTTGTACTCCATAAAGAAGAATGGCAACAACATTTAATCATGTACAAAAGATACATAGATGACATCTTCGTAATTTGGAAAGGCAATTCAAATTCTTTGGAGGACAACATAGCCAGGCTCAACCAACATCATTATCCCATAAAATTCACTCATCAAATTAACTAACATGGCAATGTATTTTTGGGACAGGAATAAAAACCAACGTATAAACAAAAAGCACAGACAGGAACAATAGTCTGCATTTCAAGAGCTTTAATCAACCCTCACTGAAACGTCACATAGCCTACTCACAAATCATCAGGCTCAAAAGAATTGTTTCAGACCCATCAGATTTGACTAACATCAATGAGAAATTTTCAACAAGATTCAAACAACATGGATATCCACCAAAATTGATTGAAGAATCACTACATCCCGTATCTCAATTAGACAGACAACAATTGATGACCAAAACCCAAACACCAAAAACCAACATAATGGTATGTGTATTGAAATATTCAACCAAAGCCCACAGAATTAACTCCATCATCAGTCAACATTGGCTAATCATCCAAACTGAACCAGATTTAAAGGATTTATTTCAACAAAAACTATGTTTGCTTACAAATGTTCAACATTTTTAAAAGAATTATTATTGAGCAAAAACAGTCAAGACAAAGATACAAAGATGAGCATAAGGGTATGCAGAGATGTTTAAATTGTACCCTCTATAATACTGTGATCACAGGAAATTTTTTAACTCAACCCACTAAAGACAACACAATAAAATTACAACACTTAGGCACATGTGATACCAGATACATCATCTGCGCTTTGGAGTGTACTTGTAGCAAATTATACATTGGAAAAACTGAGCAAAAAATGTAAATATGCATCACTGAGCACAAAAGTAACATCCAGACTCAAAACAAAAATACTACTTTAGCCATGTACTGACTTCAAGAAGGCCATAACATAGCACAGCGTAGTTTCACAATCTAGAAGCAATTAGACCTCGACCAGTTATGGATCCCCACAAAAAATTAGCAAGGTCAGTATATTTGGGAAACAAAAAGGTGGAATCAAGACAACCATCTAGGATGAATGATGGGCTGGAATATTTGTGCTTCTTATGAAGCAAAGTACATCACATTCAAATTAAGAATTTCATTAGCTTCTCATTCTGGTATTGTGTGTTCACACACAATCACAGCATATTTCTTATTTACACAAATCATTTCATTAATTTTTTTAATGGATTTTCATAATGATGTTTGTTTACAAATTTTGTGAACTCAGGTTATGAAAGCTACATTTAAATGTATTTTGCATGGCACATATTTTGTGGCTAATATGTTAGCGTTGTGGACATACATTATCACCTATAATAATACATCTTTAAGAGGGTGAAACTAACACATGCTGCGCAAGGGGCGCGGCTTACACCAGACAAGGGTTTCCAAATGCATTCAGCTGATTGCCAATTAGATAAGCAATCTTCTTTAGCTATTCACGGACCACACCTTCGAGAGATGCGCAGTAACTCATGGAATGAAATAGTAAGTTACAACAAATAGTGACACCAGGATATGAGGTGCACATTTATG
Source organism: Lissotriton vulgaris (assembly GCF_964263255.1). Classification (NCBI taxonomy): domain Eukaryota; kingdom Metazoa; phylum Chordata; class Amphibia; order Caudata; family Salamandridae; genus Lissotriton; species Lissotriton vulgaris. The sequence goes on along the minus strand of NC_141688.1, from coordinate 167,815,118 downwards.
CACATTAAATGTACAATGCAGTCAGAGGACTCCTTTATGAAGCATTCAAAATATATGCATTAACACACCATAGAGCATGTTTGCACAATTATAGCAAAACAGACACATGTCACATGTTTTGCAATGTCATTTCAAACTCCAGTGTGTTGGTAGGTGTCTTTCACACACTACACAGTTAAAACAGAAACTAGTCTTTAACTAATAGATACCCTAATTTAAACATTCAGTTGGTTTGAATCAATAATTTTCAGCGCCTACCATTTCGCACACATTGTGTGTTAGACACACCGTAAAACTGCATTGTACCTTTTTAAGTACATTGATCCCCTAGAACCAGTAAGGACTGTCTTGAGATTACATGGGTGTTAATTTTATGTTGCAGATTTTCAATTCGGATGCCTCTGAAGAAGGGTCTATGACTCATAATGCATTGGGCAGGGTCTCAGGCGAGGTTTCTGAACAGGAGAATTTTTTGTAACGGATTTCAAAAATTGTTAATTACCATAAAGTTTCAGCATTAATATTGAAGGAGCAACATTGGTAAATGTCAAACTTTGTGAATAAACACTCATTGCTGTGTAAAAAAAACCCACAAAATACAAGGAATCTATTAGAAACAATTTGGGTGAACAAAACCGTTGGATTTTAAAAATCAAGCACGACCAGAGCCAGGAGCGGGTATCTACCTCCGTCACATTTTTTACAACAAAAATTCACTGCCTTCTCCTGTAAGAAATAAATCTAAAAATGAAATAAAAACACTTTTTCTGAAGTCCCACACGTATAAGTTCTCTATCAGACTGCAGTACCTCAGGCCGTTACTAGAGGTCTCTGAGGTCGAAAGCAAATATTTCCCTATTAAGCTGAAGCACCCAAGGTTGTTACTAGAAATTCTGTGAGTCAGATATATGTCCTTCTAACAATCAAGTTGCAGTACCTTAGGCCATTTTGTGACGTCTCTAGAGTTATATACAAATCTATAAATAACAAATGTATGACGTTACAACGCATACATTTACAACGCATGCCTTTACAACACAGTTTTTACATTGCAACATCCTTTACAACGCACTCCATTACATCGCATGACACTACATCGCATATTTTTAAACTACCTTTACAACGCAGCGGATGTAGTCTGTGGAGGTGAAGGCGTGGGTGCGGCAAGCTCAGCGATGGTGGTTGCAGGCTGGGCGCGGGGTCCTGGCGATCTGTAGATGAGGGTGCCGCATAGCCTGGTCCTGGGGCTGGTCTTGATCTGGAAATGGAGGTGTGTTCCATGTTGGAGTTGGAGTCGCTCGTGCTGGATGTGGAGAGTCGGAGGGGGTCATGTGTGATGGCAAGTCCTCCTCCCGGGCGGTGTGGCCGGTCCTTTCTCTGGATCTTGTATCCATCAGTGATTGCTGTGGTGATGTCGGCCGGAAGTGGCGTTGGTGCACAAGTGCAGGGGATAAGAGCAGCAGCAGCCCATATTTTGTAAATATGGCTCCACCCTGCTCTCCCCCCTTGGGAAATGCAGCAGAGCAGCTTTGATTGCTGCGTTACAGCGCGCTATAATATAAAGTGTCTCTGCATAATCAATATGTGCATAGATGGTCACATAACTACAAAATGTCACGTAACAGTAAAATTGGCTGAAGAAAGCCTAAATCTATGACTGTAAATCTGCCCATGGCATCTCAAGTAAATCATCTGAAATAAAATCAAGTGAAGGCTCTAAAGATTCACCTGTGAGGCATTTGCAAATCCTAATTAAATATTGGCTGCAAGAAAGTCATACCAATCTTGGTAAGAGTTACCCCTATTAAACCTGTATTGACATGGAACATTTAATATTTTTCTGATCTGGAGACAGAGAAGATGTGTGTTGATCTGTAAACATCAGAGTAAGCAGAGTATTTTTGGCAAAAGTTTTTTATTGAGCAAAAATATTATAAGGAAACAACAGTGTTTCTGGCAAAGACGACGACAGGGATGATGCTATATTAAATGTTTTCATTAAGCTGATGTAGATCATAGTCATGCAAATGCTCTTTGTAGGGAGAAAATACATTTCTAAAAATTTCGTTTGGCTATGGCTAATATAGGCCTGAATGTCACAGGAGCCACAAACAAAAAATCCAGCCAGTTTGTTGGGCCACCAGGATGCGACAGCTGTCTCTTTTTTTACTTCTTTAATGTAACTGGGGCAGAGTATTTTTTTCAGATTCACTCCTCTCCTGTACACAACTCTAGGATTTTCTGAGATCGTGCCTGATGGCATCTGTCCATATGCTATCATGTACCAATTTTTGCGTAGGATGTTATAAAAAGGGTCACTATATGCATTAAATACTGTTGTAAACAGAACTTCATCCCTTTTATCGTCCTTACCCTTGTTTTTTCTCACTAGTCCTTAGAGTAGTTTCACGGTCTATTAGTAAGGCCTGTGACTCAACTTTGTCTAAACAGTTTTTCGTGTATCCTCTCTCTTTAAAATCACGTTTCAAATTTTTAATGTGTTTGTAAAAAAAATTATTTTGTTCACTTCAGTTGCGGTGGGCTCTTATCATCTCCCCATAAGGTACTCCATTAATTGTACCCTTAGGGTGTGCACTTTCAGCGTGTAAAACACTGTTGCAGGCTGTTGCTTTGTCACTCTGTATTTTTGTCACTCTGTATTTTATTATCCATTACATACAATTTCAAATCTAGAAAGTCAATTGATTTGTCAGAATAATTCAAAGTCATCTTTACATTAAATCTGTTTTGATTTAATAAAACTCATAGTACTCCAATAGTTCTTTGATGCCTCCCTTCCAAATCATTAGGACATCATTTATGTATCTACCATAGAATATGCTGTTATTACTCCATCTTTGAGAGCCAGGTCCACAGGCATGCTCCGCCTCATACAAAACCATAAAGAGATTTGCATAAGACGGAGACCAACAAACCGGCTGGATTTTTTGTTTGTGGCTCCTGTGCAACTTGTAAATGTGGTCTTAACAAAAAAGTCAAATTCTAATTTAACACAAATAGGGAAGACGTAATTTGGACATTTATTAACTGTAATACCACATATACAGTGTATATTCTAGGATGTGCCTGTAATAAAATCTATATGGGCAGTAGTATTAGATGTTTGAAGACCAGAATTCAAGAACACATAAGAGATATTAAAAATAAAGATGGGAGATATCCAGTGCCAATTCATATACAAGAACAACATCCATCCAAAAAAGATGTTTGGCTTCATGCTGTGGAACACATACAGGCGCCGTCAAGGCAGGACTGAATACCAATACTGAACTACATCATTATCTATTGAATCAAAGAAAGGATATTCGCTCCTGCCTCTGATAGTGTCCTAATAAACGGTCTACTATTGTTGGTGTTTAAACAAGCAGTTTGCTATTCTTTGATCTAATAATTCGTAAAAACAATTTGCCACATGTAACAATATCATTCTCTCTGAGTGTGTGGTGTAATCACATAGTGGTAAACAAGTGTTTAGTGCGGCTTGGTTATATATTTAATTCTATCAATGCGACTTTTTTAAGAACATTTCTGTCCTTATTCCAACCCGCTTGGATGGTCAAAATTATGATTAAAACTATGGATACTCAACTAGAGAATAAGTTTAATGCTTGTGTGAATAATTAAAAGCCCCATGCAAAACTTATGTTTATTTTAAGTTTCCTTCTGTGGCAGGGTCTGTAACAATAGAAATTGACATCTAGTGTCACATGTATCTCTGCAGCAAAATATTCATATTGAATATATATATGATACCCAATTTGATATTATCTTATGTCGCTGTTAATATTTACAACCACTGTTCGGCTCATACAATTGCCATTTCATAATTGCGCCGCCAGTTGGGAGTAATTTAGCCCTGATACATAGCCCGGAGCATGTTGGGTAATACGCATGAGGAATAGGAAAGTTTGGTTTATATAAAAAAATATATGTATTTTAAATACTGAATTTGAGCTGGCAAGACTTTATTCTTTACTTTGCTGTCTTGAATATAGGGAATTAAAATACTGATATGAAGCAAATAAATACCGTTTGGGGAACAAAATATATATAATAATTGCAGTAATGCATCTGTATACTATTATCATACTGAGTCAGATATTACTTATGTTATTATCATTAGTTCATAACATATGGATAACTACAACTAACATGTGGTCGATATTTTTGCCATTTGAAAATAGCGCTGCCAAATACTAGTGATTTGCCAGATGATATATTGCCCGTAGTATGGTGGACGACACTTGTGACTGATATTAGTGTCTGATTTAAAATATAAAATCATCTACTTGAGTTGGCGAGACTCTATTTTATATTTATATTTTTATATTGCCATAAGGAAGTTGTTATAAATATGGAGGAATTAAACTTTGACGAAAAGTTATAAAAAAACGGACGAGGATCAGTGTATATAAAAATAGCAGTGTTCCTTTTTGTCTGCTATTAGTATATGAATCTTCTCTAAACTAGATCTAGGTTACAGTTAGATTTGGTCTTGTGCAACATGAATGCACGGAAGACAGTCTACAAGTGCAGGTAATATTAAAAAGATATTAAAAAGACACTCCAAAATGGCGCTACTGAAATTAGGACAGGCACTGTTGGCCAACTTTCCAAGCACAGGCGATTCATGTAAACAACCAATTACCGGCCTGTTTAAATGGTGGTTTCGAGGGTCACATTCTCTTGACCACAAAGGACGGCACGCCATGGAGCCGGCTCAAATCTGTTTTTGAAGTAAGTGACAGTGGGATGCTAAGGCTATATTTTAATAGAAATAGCGTGATGTCATTCTCCATACTACCCACGGGCTGAAATGTCGGTACCTAATACATTTTAAGTAACATATTGAATAACTTAGCTGTAGTGCTGATCTTTGACCCAGTTCTGCCCATACTGATAGCTAATGTGTCTGAAAAATGAAAATACAGACACTACAATATGGCGCCGCCAAAATATAGATAGACATTGGTGCTGGGGCTTTTTGGAATGCGAAGGGTTTTCTTTAAAAAAAAGTAGTTACCAGCAGCGGGAGTTTTAAATGAGGATCAATATGCCTTTCCCCCATGTAGAAATACGAGCAGAAGATAGCTGGACCATATGTTTTGTATTTTAAAACAGGAAAAGCCAGTTTTTACCAACTTCATAAGATTAGAGTGCTATATTGCAAAAAAATGTAATGTAATGAAAAAAATATTTATAAAGCGCAACTAACACCCAGCGGTTTCTTGGCGCTAAAGCAGAAGGAAACAGACAGTCCATGGGGCGAGATGCGTTAATTATAGGCATTACAAAACAAGTGGGTTTTAAGAAGGGACCTAAAATGGGTGTAGGGAGAGGCTAGTCTTAGACCTAATGGCAGAGCATTCCAGAAAAACGGGGCAAGGAATGAGAACCTTAGTACTCCCAGTTTTTTTGCGTTTAAAGGTCGGACCTGAAGTAAGGCCAGATGGGAGGAACGGAGATTGCGGGCGGGAACATATGGGTGCAATAGTGAAGAAATAAAATAGTGGCCTGTACGAGCAAGGGACTTAAAAATAATGCAACCCAATTTAAACTTGCAGGGCTCAGAGACAGGGAGCCAGTGGAGGGATTTTAACAAAGGACGAACATGTTGGTGTTTGGGCTGATGGTAGATGAGCCGTGCAGCCTGGTTTTGTACAAGTTGTAACCTCTTCAGTTGGTATGCCGGTATACCAACGTAAAGGGAATTGGCATAGTCTATCCTAGAGATGACTAAAGCCAACAGGACCAGGGTGAGAGCCTCGGTGGTCAAGAAGCGGGCAATCTTTCGGATTTTCCTTAACTGGAAAAAACTAGAAGAGACTACCGCGTTGATCTGGGGCTTCATCGTGAGGTCATTACTGATGATGATCCCAAGGCTTTTTACTGAGTTGACAGGATTGGGGGGAAGACCCAGCCTCGTGGGCCAAAAGATGGATTTCCAAGGGTTGGCAGCCCCCCGACAAGCACCAACTCTGTCTTGTCGGGGTTGAGTTTCAGGTGATTCACCCCCATCCAGTCACTGATGTGACAAAGAGTGGATTGAAAGTTATCGATGGACTGGTCCGAAGAGTTAATATCGAAGACCAGTTGAATGTCATCCGCGTAGTTAAAAGCGGTGACACAGCTGCCTCGTAAGGACCGAATAAGGGGGGTCAGGTATAAATTAAATAGAAGAGGGGATAAGGAGGAGCCATGCGGGACGCCGCAGGTTAGCCCGACCTCATCAGCATCGAACTGAGAGAGCCGAACCGTCTGACGGCGGTTTCTCAAAAAGGAGCGAACCCAGTCAAGGGCGGTGCCCCGGATGCCAGCCTCCCTGGCACAGCCGACCAGGATATCATGGTCGACCGTGTCAAAGGCGGCGGACAGATCCAGGAGCACCAAGACCTGACTGGTATTAGAGTCGGCCCTTCTCCGCAACTCCTCCATAACTGTAACTGAATGACTCCACTTTACTAAAGAGACCGAGCAGTATACGTTTATGTTTACAGTAGTGTGGTTTTTGTGGGGACATTGCGACCGGTTATACTGCTAAGAGACATTTTATCTCTTCTTTCATACATTGTATTAGGACTTATAATGATGACTCAGGATTGATTATCTGGTGCAAGAGCAAGAGCATTTTTACTACAGCCTTCTTGAATACAAGAGACAAAGAACACCCATAAAGTATGCATTATGCTTTTATATATGCACATATACAGGCACATGCATCAATATTGCATTTTGCGATTCCTTAATTGCGAAAAATAAGGAATCGCAATTAAGGAATTGCAAAATGCAATGCATCAAGAAATTGCTAAAAATAATGTGATTTCTTAATAATCCTTAATTGCGACTCGCAATTTGAGAGTCGCAATTAAGGAATACCTTCCCATTCATTCCTACGGGCCTAGAGCCCCATAGGAATGAATGGGAAGACATTCTTAATTTGCGATTAGCAATTAGCAAATCACAAATTTGGAATGCGATTGCAAGGGTGCAGGGGTGTCCAGAGGACACCCTGTTGCACCCCTGAAATCAATATGTGCACATATGTTGTGCACACACATGCCCCTAGGGCAGGTGTGTGCACAACATGAAACTTTGAAAAATACACAAAAGTGCATTTTTCAAAGTTTTCACAAATTACCATGAGGTTCAACCTCATGGTAATTTGCTCCCCCAATTGCGAAATCGCAACTTTTAAAAGTTTCATGCATTGCCTTTAAGGAATCGCAAAATGCGATTCCTTAAATGCAAGCAATTTGAGAATTCGCAAATATTTGCGATTTCTCAAATTGCGAGGGCCTTCATCCTTCATGCATTCCAAAAGGAGATTTTGCGATCTCAAACGGCTGATTTTTGTGTTTCGCACCAATTGCAATCGCAAAATCCTTTGATGCATGTACCTGTTAATGCCCACCCAAAATAAATAGGGTCTGACTGGTTGATAAATGTAACCCTATCTTTACTTATTAGGTAATCTGAAATCAAGTTGGATACCGTTGGGGAGAGACTCAAATACATGTTAAAAACTATAAACATTTATATTTTCTGGTAAGAGATGCTAACTTTCTTATTCAAGTTTTATTCAATGGGAAATCATCATAGTGACCTTTATGTGAACCCACTGGACTTTTAGAAAAGAGAATAAAAAGATTCTGGGTCTTCTTGCAAGTCATATATAATTCTTAAGGTGTGAAAATTGTAATGAATGTGATAAGGTAGCAACAGTGGAATATTATAGAAATGTGTTTTCTTATGAGGATACTGTGGTGCATAAAATAGTGTTTTGTAAATATTGTACAACTAAATGATGCGTCAAGTGTTGTGGCACAATGTGTGAAATATTTGTAAAAATGTCTTTAACTGTAAATAGTGTACATTTATAAGTAATAATTGGTATATATGTATATGTGTTATTTGTAGCCCTGAAGAAGTCAGTGAAGGACGAAACGTATTGGCTACGGCTACAGTCTTTTATTTGAAGAAAAAAAGAAATAAAGAATGCACTGCAAACAACTCTACTGAATTGTTATGGTCGTCGATTTGGAATAAGCATTCTACATAAACTGTTATCATTGCTGGAATATTAGGACAAAACTGCAATTAGTGTGCTGGACCATTGTGTGCTAAAATCTACAAAAATTGTAATGGGTGACACAGGCAATCTCTTTTCATTGCAAGGAAAATGGGATAAACATATGCTCTATCCAGCTTGTGGTTATAACAAACCCCATACCACTAAGCTTGGTAGGAAATACTAGTAGCATACTCCCATGCCCTGGTAATCTGTTTGAAAGCAACTTCAAGGAGTAGATCAATAATATGAACAGTGTTCGAGCGCGAAACCCAGTCATCAGATACACTACCTAGAAATATATCAACAAAAGTAAAGAGGATTTGTGTATGAAAAATGTTATTGATTTATCTCCAACTTGCTTCCAAAAGTTATGAATATGATGGCAGATGCATAACAAGTCTGCTGGAGTCATATTACAAGACCAAGAGGAGGGCGAAAGAGTAGGGTTTATTTTATGTAATGGGACAGGGGTAAGTAAGAGTCTGTTGTAAATATAAAATAAATTTTGAGTAGTATTAGCAGCTCTAGAAGATTTCCTAATTTTATTCCAAACCATATTCCAGGCCGGAATGGAAAGGGAAAGTTGAAGATCGGTTTCCTAGGAGAGTTCCACTTCTATTTTATCTCTAGTGACTATCAAAGATGTTAAATGTTTATGGTGAAGATGAAGAAGTAGATATGAGTGCCCAACAAATGTAAGTTGACTGGATCGATGAAATTAAAGATACGTATTTAGATGCATAAGAGGGAGGTAAAGAAAAACGTGCTTGCGCAAATATTAAAAATATCCAAGTATTATCTGATTAAGTTGGGGAACCCAATGGAGTCCATTAATAATACAATTTTTCCCAAAAATTATTCTAATATTAATTCCAAGCTGTTTATTGTACCATAGTGAAGATTGCAAAAATTGATCTTTAGAAGAGAGGTGACTTGTAAGTAAAAGTTGGAGTATTTTGCAAGTATTATTAAAAATAGGAAGAGACAGTGACAAAGGACGATGTGTAAAAGATAAACATTCTTGGAAGGAAACTTGAATACACCAATTTGATCTAACTGGAATCACAAAGCAAATATACTACATTGTTTTGAGAATAATATCAAGGTACATTACAAAGTGCACTTGTGCAGTGCCTTACATATTGCAGCGATCATGAAAGAGCACTTAATTATACCAGATTGAAAGGTCTAATATCGCGACATACATACATTTTGTTGCTTGTAATATCCTGGAACATTTCAAAATGGATGGTAAAAATGTTCTCAAAGGAACTACCTACCCAACCCTCAAATTTAAAAATACATACACAAAATTACCAGAATTAAGGTGCAATTGATAAAGTACAGAATCTTACAACTAGCAGCAGTAGTTAAGGAGCACTTGGGCAAGACTTACATTTAGCAGCAGTAGTTAAAGTGCGATTGTGCAACGTCTAACATCTAACAACATTCTAAACATTTATTTAGAATGGATAATTTCTCCTCGTCAGAACAGGCCCACACAAGCAAATCTTTGATTTAGTATTGAGATTAAACCTTGGTACTACAAGCAATTAAAATCTTTTAACACTTCAGTTTGAGGACCATTCACATAACTTCAGGAACAATTTTATTGTATTGCAATTTTTTTCTTTAACATTTTTGAGATTGATAGCATTGTCCTGTAAAGCCAGTCATTAATATTCAAGGCATGCAACAGATGTCACACTCAGAAAGTAGCTTTTTTTCTGCGATGAGGACTAACTTTCCATTTATGTGATCAGGCGAGGCGTGCTTCCTGAGTGACAAGTTATTATAGCTTGGCGATATGTACTCACCCCTAATTCATTAAAGATGGATTTTGGAAAGGGGCGACCATTCGGTCCCCCCGAACGTATGGTGGAGTACCTCGATCCCCCCGGGAAGCCATCTTGGGCGGGAGGCGAGTCTCGGCTGGTATGCCCGAAGCGGCGTAGCCGGGGCGCGCCTTTTTCCCGCCCTAGAGTGGGCTGGCCTAGACACCGACGCGGCCGGCCACGCCCTCGGAGGCAGGCGGGGGCGGGTTCACGCCCACCCTGAAGACGGATAAAAGGAGCGGAAGCCAAGAAAGCATCCTCTTGTTCCTGTGCTCTGAAGCTGCACCTCCCCGCTGCACGTGAGCTTGAGACGGAACGAAGAGCCAATTTTGAGCGTTGTAATCTCTCTTTTGTTTTACAGATATCCCGTCTGAGAATGCCCAAGAAAGTCGGAAAGCGGGTCGGTACCGAGGAGATGCTCCGCATACTCATGAAGGAGATAGCCGATCTGAAGAAAAAGGTTGAGGCTAAGGACGGGGAGGGAGGACTGAAACGGCCTTTACAGGGAACAATCCCCGGTGGAAAAAGCAAGAGGCCCAGAAGGGGAGCACTTGGGGGAGAGACCCCAGTTCCCGAAACCCTACGAGAAGAGCCATCCCCGGTGCCGAAAGAGGGGAATCCAATCCCTGTGGTGGTCACCCCCGTGAACAGGGAGGATATGCCCCCCGAGTTAGCGGCACAATTGGCAGCGTGGTTGGGAAACGATAGCGAGGGCGCCACGGCTGACGACGCCCGGGCAGTAATGAGGCAACTGCAGGAATCTAGGGTGGCTGCGAAGGCACCATCTTCTGTTCCCCCACAGGTTCCGGCGGCTGGAAGTACAGCAGGCCCAAGTTCGGCGACAAGCGTGGGGTCTACTTCAGGTAAGCGGCCATTGCCGATTGCGGGGGAAGGGTCTGTACCTTCTCGAAAGGAGAAGATTGCCCAGCACGTCCCACAAGAAATCAAGGAATTGATTTGGGCGGATAAATATGTAAACATGTTTTCATTGCTTACCGACCATTACGAGATCGAACATGTGAAGAGTCAAAAGGAGCTCATGCATCCGAGTGTTTGGCGCGCGAAAATGGCCGCCTTTAAGGTCGACGAGACCATTGGTACATGGGGCAGAGCGTGGGGCATTTTTACTTCCATTATGGGTGAGCGCAGGCCTGAGTTGTTGACCGAGTTACCCATTTATCAGTCGCGTATTATGGAGTATTCTGTGGCATATGGGGGCAATCAGTGGTTCTGCTATGATAATCTGTTTAGAAAAGCTAAAGAACACAACCCATTGTTGTCTTGGGATTGTTACGACTCCGTGTCTTGGCAAAAAATGGAGAGTACAGGGATGTTGAAGGTGCCATTGGTAGGGAGTAACGGGGGGGAATCCTCCCGCCAAAACTCTGGGACACCCTTTCGGACGGGTGCAGGTAACGAGTACCACTCGAAGCCGAGTGGCAACACAGGTAAAAGGGGGATCTGTTGGAATTTTAACAGAGGCAAATGTACCAGGCCCCAGGGGTCATGCAAATTCAGACATGAGTGTGGGGGGTGCGGGCAGCCATCCCATCCTGAGTCCATGTGCAGAGCCAAAACGGGTGATAACGGTGGTAAGGGAGGCGCCAAACAGGTCTAATATAGTCTGAGGGGCGCCTTTACCGACCCCGATTGATACCATGGCAATGATTCCTTGGCTCAGCGAATACCCGGATCATGCTTCCGCTGGGGTGTTACGGAACGGGTTTTCATATGGTTTCCGCATCCCAGTGGGGGATTTTCAGGGGGTACCAAACTGTAAGAATCAAATGTCGGTCTTACAGCACACGGCGGTGGTGCAGGTAAAGATTGGGAAAGAGGTGACTCGAGGTCGTGTCGCCGGTCCATTCGATTTACCACCGGTTGCTAACTTTGTGTGTTCTCCTCTAGGGGTGGTCCCCAAGAAGGACCCAGGTGAGTTTCGGCTGATACATAATTTGTCAGCCCCACGTGGTCTTTCCGTGAATGACGCCATAGACCCGGAAGTATGTTCGGTGCGGTACGCATCTTTCGATGAGGCCGTTGCCATGTTGAATCGCCTGGGGCCCGGGACGCTGATGGCCAAATCGGACATCGAGTCAGCGTTCCGGTTGCTCCCGGTACACCCAGACGATCAGCGTCTACTTGGTTTTCAGTTTCAGGGCCGCTATTACATGGATAGATGTATGCCAATGGGATGCTCGATTTCATGTGCCTATTTTGAGAAGTTCAGTTGTTTTCTGCAGTGGGTATTCACGAGGAAGACAGGTTTTCAACATGTTATGCACTATCTCGATGACTTTCTGTTTTTTGGGGCAGCCGGGGATTCTGAGTGTGGACAGGCTTTACATGAATTTTGTGTCCTAATGAATCAATTCGGTGTGCCTTTGGCGCCAGGTAAGACTGTGGGTCCCTCGACCTTGATCGAGTTTCTGGGGATCGAGCTCGACTCGGTGGGAGGTTGTTTTCGATTACCCAAGGAAAAAGTGTTAAAATTCAGGTTATCCCTTGAGACATGTATACGTGCAACAAAAGTAAACCTGCATCAATTGCAACAGGTGGTGGGTCAGTTGAATTTTGCCCTAAGAGTAGTGCCAATGGCGCGCCCTTTTTCCCGCTCGATTGCACAATCCATGGTCAGCTTGAAGGAAGGACATCATCGCACGAGACTCTCGGCAGAGGTTCGCCAGGACATGCGCATTTGGATTGCATTCCTGGCGGATTTCAATGGTCGAATTGTCTGGAACAAACCAGCGGTGTCTTCCGAGGAGTTGGGGCTCTGGACAGACTCGGCGGGGAGTATGGGTTTTGGCGCCATATTGGGTACACAATGGTCGGCTCAAAAATGGCCGTCATGGTGGCATGAGTGCGGGTTGACGAGTAACATTGCTTTTCTCGAACTGTTCCCTATTCTGGTGGCTTTGAAAACATGGCCAGAGGGGTTTAGGTCTGATAACATGACCGTGGTTGAGTGTATCAATAGTCAGGCAGCACGATGCAAATTGGTTCTGAGACTGCTCAAGGAAATTGTGTTGTTGTGCATGCAACTGAATGTACTGTTTAGGGCGCGACACGTGCCGGGGGTGATGAACCAAGCGGCTGATGCGCTTTCTCGTTTCCGTATGCAGGCCTTCTGGGGTTTTCTGCCCACAGCGGACCCGGTGGCGGCACCCTTTCCCGAAGCTCTCTGGTCTCTCGGTGCCCCGAACTACAAGACCTCGTGGGAGAGCGTTTAGCACCCAGGACGAGGAAGGCATATGAAGGGGCGTTCCGTTCCTATTGGGCCTTTTTGGGTACTGCCGGGGGGGAACTTTGGGGTCAGGAAGAGTTTGTAGTGAGATTCCTGCTCTCTTTACATCAGGCAGGCAAGTCAGTAGCTACGGCCCAGAGGCATCGGGCCGCCATTTCCTTTATGGCAAGGGCTCATGGGATCCAGGACCCGACAGCGTCTTTCGTTGTGCAGAAAGCGCTACGTGGGTGGCAACGCCTTGAGGGTCGCAGAGTAGACGATAGGCACCCGATAGGTCTGGATAGGTTGGCCCTGTTATTGTCCGTGCTACCGGTAACATGTTCATCCCAGTACGAAGCAGTGTTGTTCCGAGCCGCATTTGCATTAGCATTCCATGGGGCTATGCGGGTAAGCGAATTAGTGGCAAAGAACAAGCAGGATACGATGGGGGGACTGTGCCGGGAACACATTCAGGTCAGGGAGGAGACAATGACGGTCTCGTTTGTCAGGTCCAAATCCGATCAGGGTGCAATCGGGGACTGCGTAATCATCCAGAGGATCCCCGGGTCTTCCATGTGCCCTGTTGTGTGCCTAGAGGAATATTTAGCGCAGAGGGTGGCAGCATGGGGGGGACCTTGTTAAGACACGCTGACGCCACCCCACTGACGAGGTTTCAGTTTCAGCGGGTGCTTGCGATGTCGATTTCGGCCGCGGGCTTGAACCCCGGCGACTTTGGGACCCATTCCTTTCGGATAGGGGCTGCTACAGAGGCTACAGCCAGGGGTCTGAATGTTGAACAAGTAAAACGTGTGGGGCGTTGGTCCTCGAACTGTTATAAGAGGTATGTGCGGTTGCACATGTTGTGAAGCTGTAATGATGTACTCACGCTTCTTGTTTTTGTTTGGTTTTCAGTTGCGCAAGCCTACGAGGCGGGGCGGACTGTGCAGTCGACCCGACACCGGGGGGCCAGCGGTCAGACATCACCGGCTGTGAAAAAAGAGGTGTGGGTCGTGGGCCACTCATACGTGAGGCGTGCCGCGGACGTATTCAAAGCAGGTGACATGATTCACGTGGCTGGGGAATACGGGTACAGTGTGTCCTTCTACGGAAAGGGCGGGCTCTGTATTGACCAGTTTCAATCATTTATTGAGGGTTTGTTAGGGCGGACGAGGTCACCGCCGTCTGTAGTCATAGTACATCTTGGGGGCAATGATTTGGTGACCACTGGTAGACGACTTCTTCTTGAGGCAATGCTTTCCACGTTAAGTTGGTTGGCGAGAAGAGTTCCAGGGTGCACAATTGCATGGTCGCATATGATCCCACGGAAAGTGTGGCGGGGGGCTATTTCTGTTTCTGCTCTGAATCATTCAGTAAGGAAAATTAATAATAAAGTGAGTAGATTGTTCCGTTCAAGTACACTGCATTCTATTTCGCATGGTTGTATTAAAGGGGACAGTATGTATTTGGGGGATGGTGTTCATTTGTCCCGGATGGGGAACGAGTTACTCATAGGAGACCTGATAGCCTGGCTAAAGACTTTATGACATGACCTTTAGGCAGGAGTGTTGTGGGGGGTCCGGATAGCCGGTCAACTATCCGGCCTGTGGCGGTAAGGTCATGATCGGTGAGCAGTAATTCGAAGATCCCTATGAGGGGGCGTCACCCATTACGGATGGGAGCGCGCGGGGGAGGTGGCCAATTGGCCCCTCAACGGGGAGGCGGTCCTGTCTAAGGAGAGGCCGCCGGAAGGAAAGGAAAGGTGGTCAAGGCCCCTTCCTGGATAGGAGGGGCTACGGCCCCTCCTGGGGAATTTCCCGGGGCCAGGACATCTGCGACGGCAGATGGGTAAGTTGTGTGGGGTGCGGGAGGGGGTTTACGCTACCTTTTAGACACCTCACACGAGTCCTCGAACGACCGTTAAATGGCGTCGAGTTTATTGGGGCCCCCGTCAAGTACAAAGGGAAATTGGTAGATGCACTTGAGGTACGCCTCTGTGCGGTCACTCCTCTCACAAGTGAGGGGGGTATTTCTGGTTTAGGGATCTGACACCGGTTACGACCTTGCCGTTGGCCCTTAACGTTAGGATGTACAATTTCAAGTCAAATGTTTTGTAGGATGTTAGTTCGGCTAGGAGAACCTTTGTATTAGAGATCTGTTAAGGTTAGCCAAACATCGTAATGTGGAAATGAAATTGTACATAATATGAAACTGTTATTTTAATGTTTTAATTTTGTTTCATATTTTAATAAATACGGCCGGGAAGGGTGACTCCCTTCCCGCCTTCCAAAAGTTCAAGAACGGTTTCCGGTTTCCCAATTCTTGGGGATTGTGTTGAGAGGGGGTGGCGGGTATCTCAGCCATATGGAAAGGGGTGACCATTCGGTCCCCCCGAACGTATGGTGGAGTACCTCGATCCCCCCGGGAAGCCATCTTGGGCGGGAGGCGAGTCTCGGCTGGTATGCCCGAAGCGGCGTAGCCGGGGCGCGCCTTTTTCCCGCCCTAGAGTGGGCTGGCCTAGACACCGACGCGGCCGGCCACGCCCTCGGAGGCAGGCGGGGGCGGGTTCACGCCCACCCTGAAGACGGATAAAAGGAGCGGAAGCCAAGAAAGCATCCTCTTGTTCCTGTGCTCTGAAGCTGCACCTCCCCGCTGCACGTGAGCTCGAGACGGAACGAAGAGCCAATTTTGACCCACCCACCAGCCCCTGAAGACAGCGATTCGTTGTGAATACAGTTGATATAGTATCTTTTTGTTTTCTCTGTTTTCTTACAGGTTGTGATGATATCGTGAAATTTCTTAAGATGCAATAAAGATTGGTTGTTTTCAGTATATTTTGCGAATAAAGTTTTGGAACAAGGATTGAGCAGTATTCACGCTTGGTAATAAGTGATGTTTGCTTTGTAATCTTAGTAACTTAGTTAGACTTGTCGTATTTATTTTGGTCGGGCGGTAAGGTCATGATCGGTGAACAGTAATTCGAAGATCCCTATGAGGGGGCGTCACCCATTACGGATGGGAGCGCGCGGGGGAGGTGGCCAATTGGCCCCTCAACGGGGAGGCGGTCCTGTCTAAGGAGAGGCCGCCGGAAGGAAAGGAAAGGTGGTCAAGGCCCCTTGCTGGATAGGAGGGGCTACGGCCCCTCCTGGGGAATTTCCCGGGGCCAGGACATCTGCGACGGCAGACGGGTAAGTTGTGTGGGGTGCGGGAGGGGGTTTACGCTACCTTTTAGACACCTCACACGAGTCCTCGAACGACCGTTAAATGGCGTCGAGTTTATTGGGGCCCCCGTCAAGTACAAAGGGAAATTGGTAGATGCACTTGAGGTACGCCTCTGTGCGGTCACTCCTCTCACAAGTGAGGGGGGTATTTCTGGTTTAGGGATCTGACACCGGTTACGACCTTGCCGTTGGCCCTTAACGTTAGGATGTACAATTTCAAGTCAAATGTTTTGTAGGATGTTAGTTCGGCTAGGAGAACCTTTGTATTAGAGATCTGTTAAGGTTAGCCAAACATCGTAATGTGGAAATGAAATTGTACATAATATGAAACTGTTATTTTAATGTTTTAATTTTGTTTCATATTTTAATAAATACGGCCGGGAAGGGTGACTCCCTTCCCACCTTCCAAAAGTTCAAGAACGGTTTCCGGTTTCCCAATTCTTGGGGATTGTGTTGAGAGGGGGTGGCGGGTATCTCAGCCATATAATAGAGCTTTCCTCCCTTCTAACAGCTGAGGGCAAGTAGTTACAATATCCTTGAAAGATTCTTTATAAACACCACATAACCTACAGCTCTTAGTGGGCCAAATTTGTTACAAGAAGGGATTCCATCCTTTGTGGGATATCTCCCGAATCGTAACAACATAAATCTGTTCCTTAAAAATGATTTTAAATGGGTTGTTGTATTATATATTTGGCTCCTGTTTTCCCTTGTCTACGCTGCTGGGCTCGTGGTATCCCTGGGCTCGTGGACATGCTTGTGTTCCACTGCTCAAGGCCAGGGTTGGGTGGTTTAGCGGTTGACAGTGGCAGTTTCCCCAGCTGAAGTGGTCAAGTTTGTTCGTCCTGGCTTACAAAATACATCCTTACAACTACTTATGGAATCACTATCATCTATTGATTTACAATATGTTTGGTGACAATCAGAGTCTGTGAGGTTATGAAGAAAGGATTGTACTGCAGTGAAATACGACGAACAACCCACCACCAACCAACCCTACGTAAATTACAGCTTAGATATGGGAACACTCAACGTAACGTGTTAAATTAATAACGTTTGCTGGTTTTATCTTTCTTGTATTGTTGTTCTTTTCTGTTGGTTCTAGAGTTTCTTTCCTTTCTCTTTGTTTTGAAAGGAGAGGACATATTTTGTATTTTATATTTGACTCCTCTTTGCCTTTGTCTATGCTGCTGGGCTTGTGGTATCCCTGGGCTCGTGGACATGCTTGTGTGCCACTGCTAGGGCCCAGGGTTCCATAGTTTAGCGGTTGAGAGAGGCGGTTTCCCCGGCTGAAGTGGTCGGGTTTATTTGTCCTAACTTACAAAATAAATCCTTACAACTACTTTTAGAAACGCTATCATCTATTCATTTACAATAGTTGTGAGATAAGATTGTGGTTCTAATTTAGTAAATGAATTATTAACTGACCAGTAGTGACTCTTTCTAGTGAGCTCATCCTTGTCTAAGATAATGAATAGGAAATTTTCTGATCGATTTATTGTCTGTTTAAATGCCATTTTGCTTCTGGCTACGTCTTCGAGGGGCAGCGACCTAAAGGTATTTAAACTCTCCATTCAATATGTTCTCCAGGCCTTGGCATGCTCATACTTCATTATCTCCTGCCAACATCGGATTGAAAGGGTGTCCTTGTCTTAACACAAAAAAAGAACATAACAATTTTAAAAAGGCATTTTGTCTTGTCAGGGTTTGTCTTTTTCGACCAAATCACAATCTGACATTGGCATGCTCAATATACCTTGGAACCCTAAAAACAGATTTAAAAACTTTTGTTTGTAGGTTATCAAGGATTTTTGCGTCTTTACCTCGAGAAATCATTGAACCATAAGCCAAACAGGAAATCTACTTTGATTTCATGACCTTGAGTAAATGCTCACAGTTTGGACATGTCAATGTATCTCTCAACTTTCTAAAAGCAAAGGACAAGGCTGTAGCTTTAGTTTTTTAGTCCATAGCGGTAATAATGAATCGTCATCATCATCTTTAAGTAATAGGGAGGATTGCTTGAGAGAGATTGCATTGTGATGGGTTTGAAAACCTGGGAAATTGATGCCTCGCAAATGTTTGTGTCATTTAAGCATATGTAGAGACATACAAGGTTTTTATTATTCCACAAACATTTCAATAGTATAGAATACATTATTTTAAAATGAGAATTAGCAATATTTAAAGGAATATTAGAAACATAAACAAGTGTTATAGGAACCATCATCATTTTTATCATGTCAAGACAACCCCACCATTTTAAAAACATGGGATTCCATCTAGATGTGGTAGTTCTCAAGAGAGTCAGTATTTCTTTTAAACTTCTTAACATGGAATCTTTAATAGAAGATTTAAACCACAAACCTAGATACTTGATTTTATACAAGGTCCAACGAAAAACATAGCTCGTTTACTGGGAGGATTTCACATTTGTCAACATTTAATTTGTAACCAGACACAGATACAAATAAAAGTACTTCAGATAAGAAAGCCGGCAAAGAAGTCTGTTGTTGTGATAAAAAGAAAAAAAATATCATCAGCATAAACAGAGCGTTTTAATTGGTTGGTTCCATATTTAAAACCTGTAATCTGAGAGTTTGAATGAATTCTAATCAGGAAGGGCTCGAGAGCAAGTATAAAGAGAAGCGGAGAAAGAGGACATCCTTGTCTTACCCCACGATATAAAGACAAAGATGGCGAGATAAGACTATTAGATAAGATGGAGGAAACAGGAGAAGAGTATAAGAAGAATATATCATTTATAAATTTATGAGCAAAACCAAACAAAGGATAAGGTAGAAAAAATAAATGACCATCCAACTCTATTGAAAGCTTTCTCAGCGTCTAAAGAGATGGCTGCTAAAGAGTCTTTAAATGAATTGGCATTGGTAAGGACATTAAAGAACAGTCTAGTGTTATCTGAACATTGTCTACCTTTAATCAACCAACACTGTTCAGGCCTAATTAGTAGGGTTAAAAAAAATCTAATCAAAAAGCTAGAATTTTTACAAGAATCTTGTAGCCTAATTTAATTAAAGAAATGGATCTATAATTTTAACACAAAGTATGATCTTTACCATCCTTGGAGGCATATCAAAGCCTCTTGAAAATAGCCACTTGAATATTTAGAAGAAATAAAGAAGTGTGAAAATTGGTGCAGTTTAGGAATAGGAATTCAAAAAAATAAGAATAAAATTCAATCAGGGGAGCAACCTTTAACCCTGTCACCAGGTAGGTCGCCCCCCTCAGCCGCCACACGGTCCCCCTGTGCCGCTTCCCGCTGCTGCCCACTGTGTCCTCACCTGGTTGCCCCCGTTTGCTGCCGTTCTTCTCTCCTCAGCCTCAGACTGCTTTTCTCCTTCCATTAGTGCCAACTGTTCTTTCTTTCTTTAATTTTGTCACTGTTTTTCTGCCCATTTCCGCACTTCCTCCACTGTCACCTGTGCTCTACCCCTCCTGCCCCCCACCCGCTCCCCTCCCTTTGTGCTTCCCGCTGCTGCCTCCCTGCAGCCCCGGCCCCTGGTGCACCATTCGCCACCCCGCTCCCACCTCCCAGCTGCTCCTCCCTTCGATAACACCTCATATTGACGCTGCACCGAAGGTGCGCCAAAGGCAAGCCTGTCCGCGCCCATCTTTGCCTGGACCGCACCCAGCACCAGAACCCCTGGACCCCAAAGCCGCCACAACACCAGACTGCACTACGAGCCAGCACCCTCCACGCACTCAACCCTGGACGAGACCACTCCTGCTACCGGGCCACCCCAAAGTTCCCCCAATGGCCCTTCACCTGCCAGAACTGCACCTACACCAGCATCCCGCCTGCTAAACCATCAACCAGAGAACCCAACAACCTCCGCTGCATCCTCCTCAACATCCGCTCCAATCGCAAGCACGCTATCGAATTCTGGGACCTCCTAGACTCAACCACCCCGGATGTCGCCTTCCTGACAGAAACCTGGCTGAACGCCACCTCGGCACCAGACATTGCCATAGGCATCTCAGAAGGCTACAAGATCTCCCGCAGAGACCGCACCAATGGAGTGGGAAGGGAAATCGCTATCATCCACAAGGACGCACTCAGAGTCTCGACCAACACTGATGACACCCTCACCACCGTCAAGCACATGCACTTCCAGATCCACACCGACGCCAACATCACCCTCAGAGGAACACTTGTCTACAGACCACCCGGACCCCACCACAGTTCAGCGACTCCATCGCCGACCTCATCAGCACGCACGCCCTTGCCTCCATGGACTACATCCTCCTCGGGAACTTGAACTTCCACCTCAAGAACAACAACGACGCCAACTCCACCACCCTGATCGACAACCTCTCCAACCTCGGACTCAAACAGATCGTGACAACACCCACCCACGCCGCTGGACACACACCGGACCCCATCTTCTCAACATGTCCCCACGTCTCCTTCAACCGCACCGCCAAACCCCACTGGACAGACCACAGATGGGTCCACTTCACCTTCAGGAAACCCACCACACACCACTGCACCCAACAGAGGCCAAGCCGCTGCTGGGGCAAGGTCACCGAGGACCAACTGACTTCCACCCTCGCCCTGGGACCACCGGCTGACCCCACCGACCCTAACACCGCCGCCATCACCCTCAAACAGTTGATCAACGACTGCGGCGACACCCTTGCCCCACTCAAGACCTCCATCAACAATCACACCAAAAAGAAAGCTGCATGGTTCACTGAAGACCTCCGGACCTCCAAGCGCACCTGTCGGTAGCTGGAGAAGAGCTGGCTCCGCGACCGAACACCAGACAACTACACAGCCCACAAGATCGCCACCCGCAGACACCACCAACTCATCAGGACCGCCAAGAGGACCGCTTTCAAGGACAACAATGCACACAACAGCAAAGAGCTCTTCAACATCGTGGAAGAACTCTCCAACCCCAGCTCCATCACCAACAACTTTCCACCATCACAAGACCTGTGCAACTCACTGGCCACCTTCTTTCACCGCAAGATCACGACATCCACAACAGCTTCAACACTGCCACCCCCACATCCACCGCCAAGACCACCACCCCTGCGACCACTACCCGCACCAGTCACCTAACCGCCTGATCCAACATCAGCGATGAAAACACCATCAAGACCATGAACTCCATCCACTCCGGATCCCCATCTGACCCATGCCCTCACCACGTTTTCAACAAAGCCAGCACAGCCATCACACCCCATCTCTGGAAAACAATCAGTATCTCCTTCGAGACAGCAACTTTCCCAAAGAGTTGGAAACATGCAGAGATCAGCGCCATACTGTAGAAACCCTAAGCAGATCCCAATGACCTCAAGAACTTACGGCCCATCTCCCTGCTCCCCTTCCTGGCGAAAGTCACGTAGAAGATCGTCAACAGACAGCTGACCCGCTAACTCGAAGACAACATCCTAGACCCATCCCAGTCCGGATTCCGCAGCAACCACACCACCAAGACCGCACTCATTGCCGCCACCGACGACACAAGGATCCTTATGGACAAAGGAGAAACGTCCGCCCTCATCCTGCTGGACCTATCAGCAGCCTTCGACACGGTCTGCCACCGCACCCTAGCAGCACACCTCCATGACGCCGGAGTCCAAGAGAAGACCCTGGCCTGGACCACATCTTTCCTCTTCGGCAGAACCCAGACCGTCTGCCTTCCACCATTCTGCTCCAAGACCACCGAGATCATCTGAGGCGTTCCACAGGGATCGTCCCTCAGCCCAACGCTGTTCAACATCTACATGGCAGCACTTGCCTAGGTCGCACGACAACACAACATCAACATCATCTCCTACGCCGTCGACACCCAGCTGATCATATCCCTCACCGAAGACCCCCACACCGCCAGAGCAAACCTCAACAGAGGAATAAAGGCCGTCGCAGAATGGATGAAGGACAGCTGGCTGAAGCTGAATTCAGACAAAATGGAGGTCCTCGTGCTTGGCCCGACCCCCTCAGCCTGGGACGACTCCTGGTGGCCAACATTGCTAGGAACAGCCCCAGAACCCACCGACCAGGCACGCAACCTGGGGATCATCCTCTACTTCGCCCTCTCCATGACGAAGCAGGTCAATGCCATCTCCGCTTCCTCCTTCAACAACCCCAAATGCTCCCCAGGATCTTCAAATGGATCCCCTCCGACATGAGAAAAACCGTCACTCAGCCCCTCGTCACCAGCAGGCTGGACTACAGGAACGCCCTCTACGCAGGAACAACAACCAAGCTCCTGTGGCGGCTGCAACACAACCAGAACGCCTCGGCCAGACTGATCCTCGACATCACCCGATGCAGCCACATCGCACCCCACCTAAGATGCCAACATTGGCTCCCTATCAACAACAGGATCACCTTCAAATTCCTCATTCACACACACAAAGCCCAACACAAGACCGGACCAGCATACCTCAACGACCGACTCAGCTTCTACACCCCCACCCGCAGCCTCCGCTCTGCCAATCTCGTCCTCTGCACGGTTCCACGCTTCTGGAAAACCACCGCCGGTGGTAGATCCTTCTCCTACCTCGCCGCCAAGACCTGGAACACTCTCCCTACCAGCCTACGACAGACCCAGGACCTGCAGCCCTTCAGAAGACTTCTCAAGACCTGGCTTTTCCATCAGTAGCAGCCCCCTCCCCCCATTCCCCCCTACCCCAGCGCCTTGAGACCCTCACAGGTATGTTGCGCGCTTTACAAATGTAATAATTGAATGATTGATTGAATCATGAAAACATCCGATCCTGGGGCTTTACCATGTTTAATTGTATGAATAGCATTAATAATATCTAGATCCCGAATATCCACATCTAATACCAAAAAATCTAGATCAGAGGAGGAGGTGGAATAATAGAACATAAGTACTACATTATATCTTCCTGAATTACAGAGTACTCAGGAGTGTTAAGAGATTGAACAAAATGAGTAAATTCTGATAAGATATTTTCATTTTTGTAAACCATGTGATTACTAGAAGCACGAATAGAGCTAATTTTGAGTTCTTTTTTAACTTTAAGATAATTAGCTAAGAGTTTCCACACCTTATTTTGACCTCCATCATTTTTGCTTGAAGAAATTTTTTTGAATTGAAATTTAGATTTGACATGTTCTTCTAGACAAGATTTCGAATTTGTGCGAAAAAAGGAATGCTCTAATTGCTTAATGCATGCCATCAGTGATTGCAATTTAAGTAAAGAAGATTTCTTTTGATGAGATACAAAAGAAATAATAAAGTCCTTTAAAGCTGCTTTAAAGTTATCCCAGAAGATCTGTGGAGACAAGGATGGACATTCATTTTCAATAAAGAAAGTGATGGCAAAAACTTCACATTTCTGGGTAAAATAGGAATCTAAAAGTAGGAAGTTAATAAACCTCCATCTTCTTGTACCCTGAGTAGGTAGAAAGAGTTCCAAGTTTAGAGTAACCGGGGCATGATCGAAATTAATAAAGAACCAATAGCAGGATGAGTAATATGTTGTGTGAGTGCTTTTGAAATAAACAGATAATCTATATGAGATCGGGGAGAGTGTACAGGGGAAAAGAAAGTATATTCTGGAAGTGTAGGATTGCATATTTGCTAAGCATCTACTAGTGTTGAATAGTGGATGCAAACTGTCAGTGCAAAGGAGAGGAAATGATTTTAAAATTGGAATTATGGTCAATAATAGGGCCCGTAACCACATTACAATCTCGACCTATTTATAAGTATTCACCTTGAAAGGACATCAATTTAGATAGTTTTGTAGGATAAAAGTAACGTCTGGAACAGTAGGTACATAAAGATTAAAAAGTCATGGGGATATTGTTAAGTAACAATGAAACAGAAACCCATCTATCCACATCATCAGCATCTTGCGTGAGAATCTGTAAGTCAAGAAGTTTATGACATAAAATGACTACGCCTTTACAATTTCCCATACCAGGAGAAGCAAAAACATGACCTACCCAATGTCTTTTAACTTTAGGGATTTCCTTATCTAAAACATGTGTTTTCTATAATAAAGCTATATCACAATTTAGATTAGATAAATCAGTTGGTACTCGTTGACGCTTTATAGATAAACCCTATCCCTTAACATTCCATAAAACAATTTTTAGAGCCATTTATAACTGGAGATGATATAAACATTATATAACAATAATTCAAACAACTACAAATGTACAGCATTGTACAAGTAATAATATTTAACAAAGAATTTATATAACTGTACCGGCAATATTGAATAGCATAGACATAGAAATAAGTAGTTCTGGTAGAAACAAAGAGATGAGAATAAGGAGAATAAGGAGAGAAAAGTAAAAGGGAAATGACCGACTACAAAAAACATGAACAAGATGAGGGTGGTGCAGCCACATAAGGAAGATGCCACAATTAACCAGGCACTCACCCAAAATGTATGCTTTAGATGTCATCCGAAGAGGAAAAATCGCCACAGTGCCTGGCTTCACTATGAATTAGTATAGCCTTGAAGGTTTTATGCTGCTCCTTCCTCCCGCTATGCAGAAAACTAAAAGAAGAGTGGATCTACTTTTCCAGGTCAGATTAAAAAATAGTTTTCAAATACATTAGTACATTTTCCATAAAACAGCATTAAACTAGGCTTCAAAAGTTGTAATTCATATTTTACAGAAACCCTCAGTTTTTCCTTACTGCTGTTGTGTCCGAACTGCGTCCATGTTTAAATGCATCAGGGGTTCAGGGAAGCTAGACTGCACACTGACCCAAAATGGCAGCCCTTGCTGTTCCACTTTACAAAGGGCTAACGAGAAAACTAAATATGACAATTTTGCATTCAGTGGGCCTCATTTATGAAAAGTGACGCATCGCTGCGTGAAAACAGCGATGCGTCACTTTTCACTGCGCACTCCTTGCGACACCAATGATGCGTCATATTTAATGTATGACGCATCATGTCCCAAGGACTTACAGATACGTCAGTATTTATGACGCATCTGTAAGCGCAAAAGTGACGCATTGCTGGAGTGTGTCACAAAAGTGACGCATCTCCAGCAATGCGTCCTTTCACATGGGGAAAGCCCCATGTGAAAGGGCTTGCGTCAGTCTTACGGCTGCTGTGAGGCAGGCGCAAGATTTTGACGCAACAGCATCTTAAAAGTGACGCAGTGAAATCTCATAGATTTCACTGCGTCACTATTAGGAGGCTTTTTGCAGGGGAACGCCCCCTCTGCATACATTATACCTGACGCAGGTATAATGTGGCGCAGGGGTTTAAAAAGTGACGCATCTACCTAGATGCGTCACTTTTTAAATATGGCGCAACCAGGTGCATTTTGTACGCCGCTGGTGCGTCACAAAAAGTGACGCACCGGCGGCGCAAAACTGACGCAAGGCCTCATAAATAAGGGCTAGTAATTTTACCATGTTCAGAGAAGGAACACATGCAGTTTAGCACTGGTCAGCGGTGTTAAATTGCTCAGAGACCTAAGGCCAACAAAACAATTAGCAAAAAGAGGAGGTAAGCAGACAAAATGTTTGGGGAAGGCCTCACTAAGGATGGCAGTCCCAGCAGTTTACCACTCTCCAAGGGACCTATAAGTAAATTACATATGCCAATTAGGTGTTAGCCACTTTTACCGTTTTTAGGGGAGGGAGTACAACCACTTTAGTTAGCACTGGTTAACAGTGGGACAGTGCACAGAGTCCTAAGGCCAACAAAATGATTTCAGCAAAAATGGAGGGAAAAAGGAAAAACATTTGGGGGAGACCCCTGTAAGGCTGATAGATCTAACAAACTTTCTTCCCCGTAACTTTACAACGAATATCTTAATAAGGGTATAATAACAAAACAAAAAAAAGGTGAAACAAATGGTCTCATCGCTTTAAGCATCTCAACTGCAGAGGCAAATATTCGGTCAATTATAAACTACATCAATCTGCTTCCCTGTGGCTAAGCGTGAGGTTCACACATTTTTAAAGTGATATTTCAAGAAAGACTGCTGAGAATAGGGGGGGTTCAGGAATAAATAATCACATTGCAGGAAAATAGTGTACCTGTGTATCTACAGGAGCACTGCAATTTTCAAGAAATGGATAATGAGAGTCTGCTTTATAGATGTCGATGCCAAAGTGTGACTTGTAAAAATGCAGACTTGGCACAGTAAGCAGATGTCAAGTTTTGCTGCCTACTGTTTGCTCTCCTATAATTGCCTCTTCTTTCTGGCAGTTATGGTAGGACAAGCACAAGATCTGCTACTGCTGGAACATTGATTACTCATTGAAGTAATCAAGTATTTTCACAAATGTCCAGGTGAGAAATGAGGAGAGTGGTACAGGAGTGGGAAAGAGTGTAGGGGTGAAAATATGAGGCACAAGAAATACAGCATTTGTTTTACAATTAGCTTGTAACATTAGCAATTGTTTTACACGTTCTAAACTAACACCAAAAGATGTGGGCCTAAAAGTATTACATTTTCACACAATCCAAATGTGCTGAACTCTAGCCCACGAAGGAGAAAAAACAATGCAGAGCCATTACTGCAATGATTGGTTTGCTGCTTGTGTGATCCTGGGTAATGGCTCACAAACAGACTACCTTGCACGACTCTACACTCAATGCCTTGCAAAGTGCGGCTGTAATGATTGTATGCTATTCAGCATAATGTGTCTACACATTCCTATGCACAGACAGTAGCAACATGTTCAGACGCATTGGGTGTATGCTGTGCATTACAGTCCACATACAATGTGTCACTTTCTAGCAGAAATCAAAACATTTCTTCGTGCTTTCTTAGTAGATTGGACTTTGCATCAAACCACGGTGCTATTTGCAGGGCCCCGCCCCAAAAGTTTCCACCTTGACGTTGAGCAGAAGGGTGTAGATTTATCACAATAAAAGGCCACTTTTGCAGCTTAACATACCTTTTGCACTTTAGAGTTTTTCCATGCTGCTCCTTTGGGTCAATTTGTTTCATTCTAGTGCCTGTACAAAACATTATTATAACTAGCATGTGCAAGCTATAACATAGCATTGTACACATTAATGGTTACCAAACACTCAGAAAAGGACTTGTATTCAGTAAATCAGAAATGGGTGTACTTTGCTCCCATCTACATACTGAAGACATTCCAAAGTCAATCTCCTCTCCTGACAATATATATAGACAAGTGCAATTTCTGCCCTAACATCAACACATAAAGGGCGTATTCCTTTCCAGGAAACTGATAGCTTATTACCTGTCCAGGAAGTCATGGTTAGATTACCATTTACTGCAGAAAAGTTTGGTGGGGAGCATCCTGTGTCTAAATTTCAAAAACAGTTTCTGTGCCATTTCGGAACAATTGTGTCAAGGGTTTGTTCATATTGGGGACAGCGTTTATAATATAATAATGCTAGAGTGACCAATCCCTTTGTGTTGGTTACATTTCACACTAGTATGGATTCCTAATAAATATATTTGACCGTTCCCCTGGATAACAAGCACAGCTTCTCTGGTGCAGTCCAGTACAGTGCTAACCCCAATTTCCTTAGAAATGCCCTTAGATATCTCAACCAGGGAATTTTCTTAACAGATGGGGATGTAATAAGATTAATGAGGCCTACCTGATATGAGGCAAGTGTCTCAATGGTTCACACTTTGTGGACTTGCAGGGAAACTAAGTAGCAATCTTATAAATCGATGCTTGATCAGAGATGAACTATCAATATTCCCCCAATTCCGCTCAGTACATTACTGATTGCAGAGCCTTGGGATTGCACATTTTGAGTGCTGGGGCCCCTCTTTTAGACATTTTTGATCTGTGTACCTTAGCTATGTTTGAGGTTTGATGAATTAGTGATAAGTGCATTTTTTAAAGATACAGAGCCCAGCTCGGGTTTAGAGTGAGTTTTATGCCCAGGTAGTCAAAGATGAGGACCACATCAATAGGGTTCTCTACAACCAACATATTTTTCTTGGGTGCTTTTAAGAGCACCATTAGAACAAATCATATATTTTGTCTTTGTAATGTTGATCTCCAGTCCCAGCTCACCATAAAATAAATTAAAATGATACAGTAAGTTTTGGAGTGCTTAGGGAGACATAGATAACAGTAAGGCATCATCTGCGAAGAGAAGGGCTGGAGACCTTCTCCCTCCGACTTTAGGCGCATCACCCCCATCTCTGTCAAGATATTCAACCACCCGGTTAATGTATTGCAAAAACAGGGGTACGATTTTATCTTAATGGGGATCCGTAAATTCCCACTCCTCACCCCACCGACTTCGGCAAGGTTATCCACATGTAATCTAACCAGAATATCTAGTAGTACCTTTCAAAGGTTTCCCCTAGGCTTGAAATCAAAAGCTGGTCTCAAATCGATGAATGCTACAAACAGTTTCCCTGTTTCTTATCACTTCTTTTCAGTAAAGACAAATACATTGAAAAACCTGGTCCAGGGAGCTGACATTAGTACAAAACCCCGCCTGCAAATCAGACAGAATATTTATTGCCAGGATCCATTCCTGAAGAGGTGTTAATATTTATTTACAGAAATGTTTCTGCAGGGAGTCAATTAAACTGATAGGCCTATAGTTTCTAGTGTTGGTCTGATCCCCCTTCTTGAAAACTGGTCTAACCTCTGCCAGTTTTCAAGGGGCTGGAATTTACATGCTTAAAAGTATTGTAATTGGCAAAAGGTTTATGTAAGCAGCCCACGCTTCTAGATCATCCTTCTCTAAATAATTTTGGATCCTGTCTGGACCCAGGGCTCTAGCTGAGACACACAAACTAATTGCAGCATGGGTTTCTTTAGGTGAAAGTACAAGAGGATTTGGATTGCTGTGTGTACCTTCCTCCAGGTGAAAGATATCAACTATCACATGTACACAACTCACTAAAATGGGTCACCCCCTCTTAGGCTGGACAGAAAATTTGAGGGTGCTTTTTGGACCATTTAAGCATAGCACTGTTTTATTAAAAAAGGGTTTATTTTCTTTCTCAACCAGAGCCCTATGGAGGGAAGACCACAAATAATTCTTCTGGTTCCCTTTGGCTTCGTCCAATACCAACCTATACCTAGACCTACTGTTGTGTAGTTCCTAAAAATACATAGGATCTACACATCTGTTGGATAACATAAACTATGGGATTGGTGTCTAGACTGATTCCAGACACCCTCACAGGATATGTCAGCCTGTAGACAACCTAGCTTACAGTGCCACCATAATCCCTCCAACCTTACCAAGGAGTGAATAGTTTCTGGTAACCATTGAACATGACAAGCCTTGACCCTTCCAGGATTGGGGAAACAGTACAGTAGTTTTTGCTCAGTCAATGTGGCTCAATTATCCTCAGAGAGATGCAAAGAAATAACGTTGAGGATGTTTTCAACAAGCATTTATTGAACCAGCGTAATTCTAGTATAAAACATATTTGCTGTGACAATCATTAGACAGAAGCATATGTAAAAGGTTAGACGCGCAAACACAGTCAACAGAAGGTAGAATTCTACCATGATGCTAAAACATTGAATATATGCAGGCATATAAATATGACAGTAATCAAGCATACTCCTACTATGCAGATCCTACCTAAGTGTACCTAGCATGTATGTGGGTTTAAAGCCAAGACTCCCCTAGGAGAGACCCAACCACATTACCTGATCAGAGAAAATGAAGGACTCCATCCTGGTCATAAGTTAGACACCCCGCAAAGGATGTCCGACCGCTGTGTGTTGAAGCTTCAGCATGCAGGGATCTCAGTGTCTTGTGTCAGCATCTGCTCAGCTACCTAGTGAAGGTTGTACCAAAGAACACGCTTGGGGGTTTCTACCATAATCAATATGTTCTGAGTATCCTCATACATAATAAATGAGGCTAGTTTCAAAGAAACTAATCAACATTTATTCAGCACATAACTTGGCAAAAGGTGGGTTCTAGACCCTTTATGCAGTGCAAGGTAGAACAAATGTAGGTAAAAGATTGCTTTGCCACTTCAGCCTAGGTTGGGGAACATAAAACTACACTTCGCCAAGCCCTGTCATGATTTAGTCTTTGCTGTGGGTAAGAGCTCACCCTTTGCCTTTCTAAATTACTGGTTGTACCATGCTGCGACTTTAGGCTCTTTTCTCTCCACTCATTTGGTTTTGCCCAGAATAGCCCTAATTGTTGTAAACAGTAGGTCATGTGTGATTTGTATTTTCTAAATTCAGGGTTCTTGAGAAAGGGAAGAAAGTAAATGAACTTCTTTTATTACTTTATTCATGACCAGTTTGAGAGTCGGCGTGTTATTTACCACCCAATTCCATCTGAGGGTCCTTAAATTATTTGTTTGGGCTATAATGCCCAAATCCCTATAACCCCCATTGGCAGGTTTCTCTAATGAAGTATAGAGATGGGTAAGGCTCAGGGGATTGTGTTTTTCAGTCAATTCTTTCATCCACTTTCATATAATTTACAACTGGCCAGACCGTACAGTCAATCACGCAATAATCAATTCTGCTTGAGTGGCCAGGTCTATTGTAAATAATTTTACTTTTTCAATCAGAACCAGTCCCAACTTTTGTGGCTCTCAGATCATGCTGCAACATTAGAGCTGACAAATACACTGCTCTTTCAGTCCGTCTTACAGTGGGGAGCTCTCTCTAGTGGATTTTCCAGTTCCTATCCTACTCTACAGACATATCTGGTGGATTGGCAATGAATGGTTCAAACGTACAATTAAAGTCCCCTGCCACAAGCAATGGACTGGTCCTCATGTATTGCGAAAGGGGAGATTAGAGAACATCCACAGCACTAATCTCAGCATTACTGGATGTCACTATGTTGTAAACATTAAAAACTCTCAATGACTGGCCATAGAAAAGAACCTGCCAAAATATCCAGGGAATCAACAGGGACTGTTTTGATTTTACACTCCAACGTGTTTTTCACCAAGATTTCTAAACACACCCTTTCTTGACCATTTCCAGACAGTGGGAGGTAAACCCACTGGGTCATGCACCATGTTTACTGAAACAGGCACACGTCATGGGAGTCTGCTAATTTACCCCATTCCTCCTCTGGAAGCAGCCTAGAAATTCTCACTACATTCCAGACCATGATGTTAATCTGGATGTGGTTAATGAGAATACAATTGGGTTCAAAACACTGGCTAAAGGTCACATAAACCATCAGGTTTGCTCCACCTGTGTCATGTGCCTCTGGACATAATTCACCACAGCAGCATTCTTGGACAGCTTTTGGTGCAATAGGAGACTTCAACAAGCCTCCACCTGCGTTAAATAGGAAGATGGGCAAAACTGTGGACTTTGAGGGTGGTTTCATCAAATAAAACCCAGCTATTAATGCATCCCCCTGATGTCTGTTACCACTAGATATACGTAGTCAGTCCCTATGGCTAGCACGCCCACTATTCCTGCTTACTTCCCCACTACATGTGACAATTCTATTCGGGTCAATCTCGTCCAGGGGTGCACAATACGTGTTCGTAATGAGGGTCTTTGTAGTAGGAATCGTAGGCACTATGGCCATTAGACCATTGACTGTATCTCAGCCAACTAAACATACTTTCAACATGTCATGTAATTTCCCTGGGATAAATGTCCTTTTAACTTGGACAATATCTTACCTGATTATAGAATAACAGTATCTCAAACACTGAACCAGTACGCATACTTGTTTAAGCGAGTCTTCATCTTCCCGAGTGGCAGAATTCAGCTTGTGTACCTGGATGAAAATACCTGCAACCTCCCTGCTATGGACATGATTGCTGATATAAAGCCCATTCGGAATTACCCCCTTGCTGAGATGTAGCCAATACTAACCGCGGGTGTTCGTCCTGGTCCAGTCCTACCTCTTGTATATCTATCTCTCTTATCAAACCCCATTCATACAAACCGATGGAACTATGGGCCTATACTCCACCCAACCTAGACCATTAAATGGATGCAAAATTGGTCGTGGGTAGTGGGAAGGGAGTAGTAGGAGGAGTCTGATAGTTGTTGTCAGTAGCAGGCTGACGGACATAGACATCTGGATAGGATGGGTTAATAGCCAGCCAATCGTTTTTTACCTACCCTTCCCTCCAAACACTCCAACACTTTTTTCAGGGCCTCTACTTCATCCTTAAGGCCCTCAAGTGTGCCCCTTAGACTTTGAAGCAGAGCTAAAACTTCCTAATTTGCTATGTCTCACAGATTCACACTGTGCGCCTCTGCTCTGGCATGATCTTCAAATAAAGCAGAACATCTGTTACAGCACTATATCAAATCTGTCAGATGGGCACCTGCTGACTACGCAGGTGCACAATAAAGTGCCTCATCAGTAGCTGGCAGACTACAAATGCAAGCCCTTGAGCAAGGTTTTCTAAACATTTGTGGAATTAGCTTAGTAGTTTTCTTTTTGACAGGGAGAGTGCGCACATTCTGGGTTGGATTGATGGCATTGGGGCTAGGGTAGGGTGGGGGCTAATAATGTCTTCACATTATATTAGCAAATAATCAATCCAGTCCCTAACACAGTTGATAATCCCTGCAGATAATGATTTGTTAGCTCTTAAGGACCCAAATGCACCATCCTGAGATGCTCTTTTGCCCATGGTAGTCTGACAGGACTTATAGGTAGTGATGCCTCCAGCCCGACTATGCATGGTAAAATGCGAAGGATGGCTTGAAGATATCATCAGATAAGGTATATGAGATACATAGTCAATCTTGACAGACCTCCTCAAACATGCCTATCCCAGTAACAATGGTCCACATACAAAGTAGCAAGAAAAAAGACAGAACATCTAGTGCAAATGACCTTGCAGAGAGGAGAAGAAAACTGGAAAACAAAACAAATGAACCTAGAAAGATTGAGGCTAAAATTGTATCCCCAAAATGACAAGACCATTTTACCATAGACTGAAGGGGGGTGGCCCTCCCCTTCCTCCTCCTATCGCTGACAGGTGCAGTATGTTCTGGGCCTGGGCTTTCCCCGGCCACGTCCCACGTGGGTCCCATGCAGCGGCCCTCAAGTAGCACTTTATACCACAGAAGATATAGAACAGGTGATGGTGGGCAAAACTGCCACCTCCTATGCCCCTGATGAGTCCAGGGACATGTTGTCCCATACACAGTCTCTCAATCAATCAATCAATCAGGAAATTGTAAGCGTGAAACTCACCCGTGAAGGTCTCTCCTGCACAGTGGGTGTACTGTGCACTTTATAGCACAGAGGATGAAGAACAGGTGATGGTAGGCAAAATGGGCCGGTCTATCCCATGCAGCTGGGCCTTGTGTGGCATCTTATGAAGCAGAAGATGTAGAAACAGTGATGGTGGGCAAAATTGGCCACCTCCTATGACCCTGATAACTCCTGTGATGTGTATTCCCTGACACAGTCTCTCCCGCACAGCGGGGCTATTCTGCAGTGCAGGTGGACAAAACGGGCTGCCTCCTATACCCTTTATGACTCCTGGGATATGTAGTCCCCGACACACTTTCCCACTCAGCAGGGGCAAATGTGGTGCTTTACAGTGCAGAAGTTGTAGAACAGGTGATGGTGGGCGAAATGGGCCACCTCCTTGCCCCTGATGACCCCTGGGATGTGTTGTTCCCAATACAACCTTCCTGTTCTGGAATCTTTTTAACTTCTTCTACCACAGCCAAGAGAGCAGTCGCTGTGCCATGATAAGGGCGGAATTCGGTCAGGGTGGACTCATGTTTCCCTAGAAATTCAGAGAGTGAAAGATCAATATGTCTTTAGAGTACCTTGCTTATCTCAGGCAGGAGAGAAATTTGGTGAAAGTTTCCAGGATCCAGGGGATAGAGGTTGGCTTTTTCAGGATCACTTTAACCACAGCTTGTTTCTATATTGCTGGGAAAATGCCCGTCTTTAACAAGAGAATTCACCTTGTGAAGCAGGTTAGCGAGGATCACCTTGGTTCCTCTGGAAAGGATGCTTGGGGGGACCAGATCATTAGGGGATCCAGATTTCATTTTACTCACCATGTCCAAGAGGCTCTCTGAAGTCAAAGACGAAAAAGTAGCCAGTGTTGTTGGATTGGTGACCGATACAAATCCCTCTGATCCATCAATGTTCATTTGGGGTCCATTGGAAACATATCATAGATAGTCTGGATTTTCCTCTGGAACAAATTTGCCAGGTCATTACACTGAACAGGAGAGCTTTCTGGGGAGGCCCAGTTGAGGAAGGCTGTAGGAGTGATTTCACAACATGAAACATTTTCGGTGGGGAATTGGTGGCTCCAATAATTTTCTTCTCAAAGTTTACAGCTTGAGGTTTTTTAAATTTCCACATAGTATGTTCTAATAGTGCCTCGGTATTTCTGTTTGGTTACCTCCCCATAGTCTCTCCTACAAGTTCTTTCTGATTTATTATAAACTTCTTTTAATTTGCAAAGGTGGGAGTGTACCAGGGAGAGGATTTATTTTAGGCTCTTTGAGTATGAGTGGTTATAAGGATCACTAAGTCAAGCGAAGACTCTAACCACTGGTAAAGCCTGTCCTTTGCTAATATCGGGTCGACCCTAGGGATGGTCTGGATTGTTTAAATATCTGTTTGCATTGATCCATAGGCAGTTTAGACCATGCTCAGTGTTTCCAGCTATCAGGTCCTAATTTTGAAGGGGACTGACAGGAATCTAAGGTGAGTGAAATCAAAAAATCATCAGACCAGGTGACATGGAGTGGTTCTGAAATCCTTAACAAATAGTCCATAGTGAAAACAGAGTCAAGTAATTTACCTTTTTCATGGGTGGGGCCTAACAATCTTTGTGTCATTTGAAAAGACCTGAAACATGAGCGTTTGCAGATACCTCCATGTGGGGATTACAATCTCCTAGTATGGAGAATTTAGCTCTAGTGCTATCCAAAGCTGTTCATATTTCCGGAAGGTTATGAAGGAAATTGCCACTGAGTCTGGATGGTATATACAGAGATATCCAAGAAAACCTTCACAATCACGAATAAATGCAGAATCCATGTAGCATCTAAATCTTCCTTAAGAATGAATGCTAACCCTTCACCCTTCTTTTTCTCCCTGCCTTTATGTAGAATGTAATATCCCAGGGGCATAACTTGAACAAGGTCTGGCCCAGACTCAGTTCTAATTTATGAGCCGGCAGTGATCTACAGTTGATTGAAAGCAAACACCAACTGATTTTAATGGTAATATACTACTTTAAGTCACACATCACAGGGAAGGACAGAAAGCAGGTTTTACAGGTGGGATATCCAGCATGAAGATCAATGTTGTGAAGGAAACGTATACAGGGATTCCTTTGTAATGTGAATAAGATATGGCGTTGCTGCTATCTCTCCTGACGATGGTGCACTTTCAGCTGCCTAGTGACAAAGGCATGTGTGTGTGTGATGTTTAGCATAGGTTTGTACTAGAAGGATACCATTCCAGCACATAATACTATGCTTGGATGTACTTTAAAACTGTGTGTGTGTCAAAGGATATGAGAAATACAAATATTTATCATAGTTTGCACAAGCCTTGAGAAAGTATCACATGTTGGTACATTGCTCTATCTACCACTGTTTATTGATTAGGCTTTGCATAAACAAACATGGATTGCAGTGTGAAAAAGTCAATTTATCATCCACTGGAGGCCCCTTTTGACAAAAGTAACACATACGTAACTTACACTTTGGAGTGATTTAAACTTTTGAGTAAGTGAACTACCTTTTTGTATTCACAAACATTGAGTCTAAATTTCCTAGAAAGGTACAAGTTACGTTCCTCTAACCACTGAGTTAAGCACTTGGCTTACTCTTGTGTGGGAGAATGTCATCCTCCCCAATCCTCTCCTTGACCATCCCTATATCCCTCTTACTTCTCCCAAATCCCATCCCCTATTGTAATAAGTGTGCGCCTTTTTCCACCCACTCTCTCCAGTCCCTCCCACATTTACTACTAAAACATATAGTTAAGTGTGTGAAGGCTACACAGTTAGGACTCCACACACATTAGTATAGGGTAATAGAGAAACAGAATCTGTACAAGTAGTCTGTTAATAGCACTCTAGTGTGTGTTTTCTATTACTACAAACTGTACTACAAAGGGTTCCATGTTAAAATATCGATGTAAAAATATTGATTACAAAAATATCGAATTCCTATACTTAAACAGGTAAGTGCAATAATATTGACAACAAAAATTGATGTAAAAAATATAGATGTAACAAATATCGACTTTAAAAAATACCATAAATTTAAATAAATCAATTAAAACATATTAATATTATTAGCAAAATAACATACATTTTATATAGATTTCAACTAATTATAACAAATAACCTTAATTTATTAAATATAAACACAAAAAAATATTTACATATACATATATTTACTTAAAGACATTTTGTTAACTATTATCTTTATTTAATTTATAAACTTTTGAATTTTATAAAAATAAAATAAACACATACATAAATAATTTAAAATAAAATGGTCTATATTTAAATAACACATTAAACTATTAAAAAAAGTAATACATACATTTAATAATAAAATAAAAACATAAGTAGTTAAAACCTTGAATAGCGAAGGGGTAAAAATTACTATTTGCCACTCTAATGAGTGCATCAATAGAAAAAGCTCTGGATAGCATAGGGTAAAAAAATGACTATTCCCACTCAAATGAGTGCAAAAGTAGGGAAAGCGCTGGGTAGCGGCGGGGTAAAATTTACTATTCCCACTCCAGTGAGTGCAACAGTAGGGAAAGTGCTGGATAGTATACGGGTAAAAATTACTATTCCCTCTCCAGTGAGTTCAACAGTAGGGAAAGCGCAGGATAACGTTGTGGTAAAAATTACTATTCCCACTCCAATGAGTGCAACAGTAGGGAAAGCTCTGGATAGCAGAGGGGTAAAATGTATTATTCCCACTCCAGTGAGTGCAACAGTAGGAGAAAGCGCTGGATAGCAGAGGGGTAAAAACTATTATTCCTTATCCAGTAAGTGCAACAGTAGGGAAAGCGCTGAATAGCGTAAGGGTAAGAATTACTATTCCCACTCCAAACAGTGCTACAGTAAGGAAAGGGCTGGAAAGCGTGGGGTAAAAATTACTATTCCCACTCCAATGAGGGCAAAAGTAGGGAATGCACTGGATCCCAAAACAATAAAACAGAAATCAACAACATTTATATTAAATGTAATTTCCAATATTAACATAATTAATATATAAATATTATTATTAACAAAGATAATAAAAGAAAATGACCCATTATATAACACTATGAAATCTACAACACTCACCTACAATTAATTACACAATTAAATGTAATAATTACTAATTAATTATTGAAAATTAATGTATTATTATTGTTTATTAATTAATCAATAAAAATTAATTACGTACCACCTTTCACACCCTTTACACATGTTAACACCAAAACACACATCTAAAAACAATTACACAATTACAACCAATAATTACTAATGAATTAATGGTAATTAACTAAAAAGTATTTAATAATTAATCTATCATTTTTTTTATAATAATTACCACCCTTCACACAATTTACACATATTAACATCACTTCACACACATAAAATAATTAAGCAATTAAGCTAATTATTTATTAATTGACTAATTGAAATTAGTTAACAACTAAATTTTAAACTATTAACACATTAATTATTCAATAAATTGTATAAAACTAAATTACTAACCACCTTATTCCCCTATAAACCCACAACCTGCTACGGAACTAAAAACGCAGAATTAAACGTAACATAAATTAGGAACTAGTAAAACTCTAAAACTTATAATAAAACACAAACAATTCACATTAAAAACACTAACAAACACAAAAATTTTAATACATCGATATTTTTGTAAACCATATTTTTGCAAACGATATTTATTTCAACGATATTTATGTAATCAATATTACTTACCTGTCAGTCGATATTCTTGTCAACTATATTTTTGTTCTCGATATTTCTTCTCCACACCATTTTTGCGGCGATATTTCTGTCCAACGATATTTTTGCGGCGATATTTCTACTCTGCACCCTACAAAGTGCAGTTTGTGAATCAGGTCTAGAGTAGTGCAAACTGGGATTAGTGTTAATTTTAGGGCTACTTACAAGCACAAAATGAATATACTTTATCAGCAATTTGTACTGATTTTGGTAACTTTTTTATGATTTTGCACTTGTGCATAATGTTGATCAATCTGGCTAAGGTGTTACTTTTAAGAAGAAAAGCACACAGAATGGAACCCAACCTGGCTGAGCAATTTGATACGGTATACTTTCTAAGACATAACAGTGGGGTAATTTTATCTATGTCACACTTGGGTTCTGCTGAAGAAGAGTAGGGTTCACCATAATCAGTGTTTGTGTGTAGGGTGGTTATTTACAGATGAATATTGGTGATTCCTGTAGGGTTTACAACAGGCAAGTACCACTTTCGGAGTCAACCGCTGTTTTCTTCAGCTGCCTGAGCAGGGCCGGTCATCCAATACAATGAATGATAAAAAAGATATGGTATTGATGAACCTATCCCTGTTTCAAGGCTGGTAGGGGTGTTAGTATACATGGTCTCTGTAGGTTTTATTTTCAATGTATTTTTTTAAAGTTATTAAAATTGTGTGACTGTTGGCATTGTGACATTGCTACTTTATGTCATAATGCCCATGTTTCTATATGTAAATCATGAGGTAACTTTGACCAATGTAAATGTAAATGTAAATGTATTGGCATTTATATAGCGCACTACTTACCCGTAGGGTCCCAAGGCGCTTCGACCGCTGCGAAACCCTTCCTGGCTTCCCTGAGAGATGGTCCCTTAATGGGTATCTCCAGGGTGAGACCAGGCATCCCCGGCGGTCTGGTGGGGCCGTTAGTGAAGATGAGGCAAGCTAATGCCCAGAGTTGCCGAGTGTGATCGCTGATCAGAGTGGGCACCGAGGCGAGAGAATTATCGAGTCCGCTGACCCTGGTCCAGAAACCTGCCGCGCCGGGAATCGAACCCTGGTCCCGGGCCGTCCTCTGCTCTCGGGTCTGCCGCCTCTAACCAGTGAGCCATACTACTTCACCGCACACCGCACATGTAAACAGACCACACTCTCTTTACATAGTTAACTTTAAGTGAGGCAACTGTATTTTGCCATAGGGAGTGTCACAGTGACTTAAAAGTAAAATGCCAGACACTGATTATGGTCTATAGTTATTTTTAGGAATCTGGCTCTGTATATACTATACCAAAACAAAGCGGAAAGCCTTTAAAGCTGCCCCTTCATGGACCCTTCCCATCAAGGGAGGAGGCTTGGCACCTTGGCCCAGGATGTGCATTGTTTCAGACCTCCGAGATCAGCACACTCTTGACCCAGGGGTCCAGAAACCTGTCTGGTGGTGGCAGCTGGTAAGCAGCCACTCGACCAGGACACTACAGTCAGATTTTATTTCAGGGGGCATCTCTAAGGAGTGTGTTTTTCATATCCCACACTGGTATCAGTGTGGGTTTAATGTGCTGAGAAGTTTTATACCAAACATCCCAGTTTTCGTTTAAGCCTTCTCGGTGCTCTGGAGTTTGTAATGACAAACTCCTAGCACCATAGACTCTTAATGGCATTACTGAACTTAAAATTTCCAAGAATTAGTTTAGACATTGTAAAGGTACAGGGCTCATGCACCTGTACCCTCACTACTGGTATAATTCACCCAGTTACAGGGGTGTCTGACCTATGCCCGGGCAGTTGGTTGTAGGCATAGCACACAGAGATGTGTGACATGTCGACTCTTCACTTTGTTCAGCACTAAAACACGCAGCCTGCAAAGGCTGTGTGTGTGTGTGTACAGGTACAGGGCCTCTAAGGGTGGCACAATAAGTGCTGCAGCTGTTAGAGGCCTTGGTACCTATGGTACAATGTACAAGGGACTGATATTTGGCCAAAGAGTGCCAATTGAGTTTTGTATCCATGCAGTTCAGGGAAAGAACATAATCCCTGGATTACCTGGTTGGCAGGAACCCAGGGCACACTCAGTCAAAGTACATCAACAGTTTGGCAAAAAGTGGGGTCAACCATGCAAAAAGAGGGCACTTTCTTACATTACTCGACCCACTTGTGACTATAAAAACATAGCTTAAGTTACCATTGTGGCCTGACAACCTGCACTTTAATCACTGCAGTAAAACATGACAAAGTAACATGTTTTTTCATGTAGGAACACCAACTTTTAGATCTGAGCTAAATCAACTAAGTGTGCCTTGCTACTCACAGCGCTGGGTTAGCGAGTGGTTGGCCATGTGCAGTGCTGGATTTACTACCAAAGTGCAAGGTACTACAAAAGTGTAGGTTACATTTGTAAGTACTACAAACATGTAAGTTGCTACATTAGTGTAAGTTACTGCAAGAGTGTAAGTTACACGTGCAAGTTACAAACATTTTTTAAGTTAATACAAAACTGCAGTTTGTGAATTACACATTATAGTATGTTTTGTTGTAATACTGTAGTATTAAAAATGTACTGTAAAGTGCACTTTGTAAAGCAGACCCAAAGTTTCCAGAATATACTCCAGTGGTAAATGTGAATTGTTGATAACTCTTTTGGTAATATACCTTTGTAAAATAAAACTGTTCTCCAGGCTAGCAGTGGTAAACACGTTCTTCTGTTTTCTACGCTCTGAAGTGGCTCTATAAATAGCACTCCTCTAGAGCACAATAGCCTGGACATTGCTGGCAGCGAGGCTGCAGCAGTAATTACTGTCCACTTATCTTGGGATGGAGGATTTAGGCGTGAACAATAACAGATGGTATCAAAAAGGTGAAAAACAAGGTATGTAGTTTAACATGGCTATGTCAGGTAGGGACTAAAGTTGAAGAAACCTTTTGAATCAGACGTCACTTTCAAATATATGTGCCTTTGGTCCCGGTAGGGAGAAGGCTTTTTCTAGTATAATAAGGGGCTTTGTATCCCTATTTCCATGAGACAGAGGTGTGAGGCTCCTCCCTTTCATAATAATAACCCAGTTTCTGACAAGTGGAAAATGATTGTCTACAACACAACAAAGACAAAGTTTACATTGAATTGCTCAAAACAGAATACAAAACACCAACCATAAAATGGGATAACAATGCAATACAATAATGCATCACTAAACACAGTAGCTACAAAAAACAACATAACATAACCATTACAACGGAATGCAACACAACAAATAAGCTTGTCACATATTATTACCTCCGCAATCTCCTTTCATTGTACAAATGTAAAAAGGGGTGAACATTAAGCACTGATAGCCTACCCCCAAGAGCAAACAATAGCACCAGTCAAAGTGATTTGTGACCTGACCTACTGTGTCGAGTATAGTCTTGAGCTGACTGATTTCCTAAATAGTTGAACATCTGGATCAATGGTATTCCACTATTTTTAAACAGTAGGACAACATTGCTCACAACAAGACCCTTTAAGGAATGTATGCTTTTGGATAAAACTTTATTCAAATTTAGAATAAAATCATACAGGTTGCAGTAAACTCATAATAACAAAATCACAATAATACGTACACAGATAGTAATAACTGAAGTACATTGAACATACGAATTTCATGTCTTAACAACTCTAATGGGTGCCCCTAATGTGCTATGTTTTAACCCCTATAAAAAACATTAAACAATATAACAAATTTCAGGTGATGCTAAAAGTTGTAAAAAACGTAAAAATCCTGAGTTAAAAAATGGGATTTAAAAATGATGCCGAAGAAATTTTTACATGGGCAATTTCATAACAATGTTCAAAGTGTTGCATTTAAAATGCAAATTACAAGTGCAATTCTGGGGTCTGAATAATTATGCCAAATGCATTGGGATATAGCAACTGGTGGAACAGACCGAATCTATAATAAGTAACATAACATACAAATGTATAAAGCGCAAACTCACCCAAAAGTAACTTAACAGGTGTTTATTGTTGCTAACCAACTCACTGGTACTCATTTTTCTCGACCTCAGAAGGATGACAGTCTGAGTAGACCCACTGAAATATGAACCTGTGATCATGAGGTCATACACAGGCCCCTGCTGTGGATCCATTACTCCACTAAACCACCAGATCCTACACAGTCCTAAGTCGAAAGACAGCGCTGATGGGTGGGCATTTCATAAAGTAAATATGGCTCTATCCTGGGTACTGATTTAACCATGACAGCTAAAGCTTCCATTTCTCAATCAATAAATCAATCAATCAGGGTTTTGTAAACTACTCTACTACCCTGTGAGGGTCTCAAGGCGGCGAGGGGGTGTGAGCAGCTCCATTGTGGTTATTCGAAGAGCCAGGTCTTGAGGTTCCTTCTGAAC
Source organism: Lissotriton vulgaris (assembly GCF_964263255.1). NCBI lineage: Eukaryota > Metazoa > Chordata > Amphibia > Caudata > Salamandridae > Lissotriton > Lissotriton vulgaris. Next base: position 167,772,476 of record NC_141688.1, on the reverse strand, counting down.
TGGTGCAGTGTTGGGCTACGTCAGGAGGTTGAGGGGGAGTTTGTTCCAGCTCTTGGCTGTGAGTTAGGAGAAGGATCTTCCACCTGCTCTGGTCCTGTAGAAATGAGGGATAGTGGTTGAGGCGAGTTTGGTAGAGCAGGGGTTTCTCTTGGGGGCATTGAAGTAGATTTGCTTTTTGCTTTCATTCTCGATTAATAAGTCTATTTACAACAGGCAGCATCTTTTTTGGTGATACTTTAACGGTTAGAAAATAATTCTGGTCTTCTTGAAGATTTTACGTTTTAACCTATATATACTAACCAGGGGATTTAAGATATGTTGTCTAGTTTCATACAGTCTAATTTGATTAGTCCATTCGCACTTAATGCATCCTTTAACCAAACGTCCCACCAAAGCAAAAGATGTTGCAACCAAGTGTTATCTACAATGCAGCTCCTTCTAAACTTTTCATATAGTATTTCTGTGCGGATGTAGTTCTTTAAGCCCAAAAGACGTCTGACGAATTTATACTCAGCAATCCGCAGAGGATCTAAGTTTACACAGCCCCAAATCTCACCACCAAAAGTTGAAATTCAGATGCACTTAGCTTTTTAAACCTCCAACATAATTTTTAGTGGCTTTTTAGACTCAAATAGGAAGAAAAGTCCTTAACCCCAGCACACGCTCACATAAGATTTCGATTGTTCTTTTAAATTAAAGGTTGCCAACTAAGGGGCAGATTTATGTTAACTGGCGCATCCCCAGGGATGCGCCAGTTAACATGCACCACAGTACGCCACAGCTCCGCCAGCCATGGTGCGCCTGCATTTATAATGCGGCGCACCATGGTGCAAAAACAGCACAGATGCGTGACGCATCTGTGCCGGAAATGTGTCGCATTGCTGGAGTTGCGTCGCAAGCGCGACGCAGCTCCAGCAAGGCTCGGGGGTGCCCCATTTTAACAATGCTGCGTCAAGACCTACGCCTGCTTCAAGCAGGCACAGGCTTTTGACGCAGCATTGGCTTAAAAGTGACTGAGTGAAATCTCATAGATTTCACTCAGCCACTTTTGCGAGGCGCACCTGCCCCGGAACGCCCACCCTGCGCCGGAACGCCCAGAAGTGGCGCAGGGCTTTACAACGTGACGCATCTGCCTAGATGCGTCACGTTGTAAATCGGCGGCGTAAACGTTGTAAAGCGGCGTAAACGTGGCGCAAGGGCCTCATAAATCTGCCCCGTAGTTTTGAATCTATAAAAATACATAAGTATGGAAAATTATCAACCTTACTTAAAATATGGCCCTGAACTGTAAACGTAGAATTTCGTATTCTTCGGCCCCATAATCATCACAATAGACTTATTGAAATCACTACATAAGTCCAGAATGCTCATGAACTCAAAAAAAAATCTAAAAGCTGATGTAAGCATCTACCAGTGCAGACAATTAAAACAGCATCTTCAGCATATAAAAGAGCCGGGATCATTGTGCCCCTGACTCTTGAAACATAAACACCCTGTACAAGAAGTACTTTTTCAAGGCGATTAACATACATGATAAAAAGAAAGAGGGTCAATATACAGCCCTACCAGAACCCCTTTCGAAGTGATAAGTGCTTTGTGCATTCACAATTGCTACCATATCAGACTGAAGCTGTCAGAATAGAATAAGGATCTCTAAGAAAACCAAGGTTGACCAAATCGAACGCAGAGCTGAGATCCAGAAAAGATAGATGAAAAGAGCCCCTCTTTTCCCAGACATATTTAATACTTACTAAGTGAAGATTACGACTGTGTTCGACTGTACCCCTCCAGGGGCAGAACTCGTATGGGATACCTGACAATTTGTTTTATTACTCAGTCCACAGGGTTATTAGACAAATGGGTCTATACCAGGAAGGGTCACTCCTACTTCCTTTCTGGTATATGGGTACAGAATGTCACCAGGACTCAGGGAGTGAGCTACTGATAGCAGTATGAAAGTAGAGAGTTAGTAGGGGGGCCCAGAGGTCCACATATGACTTAACCTCATAACTGCTATGGAACGTCCAGCTCCAGTGCTGGACGTTCCATTGCGCAGGTGCAGTTCGAACATTCAACGGCCGACAGCAGCACTACGGAGGTAGTAGTGCCGTCGGCCGGTGAACGTGTGCAGCACTTAAGGGCTTAAACAAATCACCAGCAAATCTATCCACCACAGGAGGCTTGCCCCCTCGTAGATATATATAATTGCATGCCTCACCTCTTTCCATCGCAACAATATATCTTTAACCAGAACCGGGGAAGAAAATTCATAGACTAAGCAATCCCCCTGGTATAAAGCAGGCAAATTTTACTCCCAGACTTGGGCTGGGACCAATATAGCTATGTCTTTCACACTATCCTTTTTTTAAAAAGAGGGTGGTGGAAAGGGTGCTGCTATTCATTGTATTGGCCATGAGAAGGTCTTACCACATCTCTTTCTGTAAACTGCCCTACAGTCTCTAACCTTCTCTTTATTCTAGTTTTTTTTAACTAAGTTTAAAGTGCCTTCCATACACTGATACTAGCATTGTAAAAGTAGCAGCACAGTACCAGAGTTCTCATCCTTATCTGGCTTGAAAGAGTAGTATTGATTTAACTTCCTATTGTATCATGTGCTAACTAAATGATGTGATTATAAGCCTCTACATTCAACAAGTCTGAATTTCTAGAAAGCAAGATGTAACAAGCTCTCAGGCAGAATGTTCCCTCACTTCGGTTTACACCACTGTGAACAGTTGTCTTAGCCTAATTCTTAAAATGATGAAAAGATACCTTGCTACTTGATGCCTGAGGCTTGAGCCGGGCAGACGCTTTTACTCTGTTCTTATAAAACCTTGTGTGAGATTACTTCCTCTGTGTCCTACCCCCCCCCCCCCTGCACAGCGCGCGGAATTATTGCAGCGCGTGTCTCCACCGATTGAGGGTGGAGGCATTGTTTTGTTTAATATTTTAAAATTACCTCCTGCACCCCCCGAATTCCGCGCTGCACGGACAGCACCTCAGCCCCCCCCCCCCCCCAGAGCAACCGGCCAGTTCAGGGCGGTCTTGCCTGGGACACGGAAGGAATACGGCGGCTCGCCTGTCTGAAACACTGAAGGAAGAAATACAGACATTAGAGGTCCATCTAAAAACTTACATAGCACCTGCTGAGCTTAAAAAAAGATTAGATGAGCTGAACAAAACAATGACGGAATTCGAGATCAGCCTAAAGGATACCAACTACACAAAATTGGATAAAGACAAGAAAAATTTCTCCCATGAAACAGTCTACCCATACATACGTGATGATTACAAACCAAGCAATAGAAATCCTGGATACAATACAGACAGCGACGGATCTGACAGCGGGTCTGAAAATTCAAACTCTCCGAAATTTTACAATTACCCTCCAAATAGGAAACAAAGGAGAGGTAGAGGGAACTCAGGAAGATACCGAGGAAACCAACCACAAATGTGGCCCTCCTACCAGCCACCATTTGGCCCCCCGCCGCCATTCTTTTACGGACCACAACAATTTCCTCCGATGTACCCCCAACAACTCTTCCAGAATTGGAACACCAACCAAAGCAACCAACCTTTTTTAGGAAGAGGCCAAACGACTCAAAGAGCGAAAAACAAAACCGGCCAACAGGTTCAATGGGCCCAGCCCGTGGAAGTAACGAAACGCCACACACGGAGCAAGGGGCCACCGGAACCATCGACGAGCAACCCCCAGATCTAGTAGTCAACTTATCAACCCTAACACTAACAGAAATCCAGACACGGGTTCTGAACAAAGGACTAGGTTTCGTACCTACCCCAACAACGGACAAATTCAAACTGTGTGCAGAGCTAAAGGAGTTTCTGAGAAAATTAAAACTCCAGGTCTTTTTCAAAGACAAGGACCAAGCAAGAACCACAAACACAGACACGGGCCTTAAGAAGAAGTCGACTTTTGTGCCACCCGCCCAAAGCTTACCAGTCGAATTACTAGCTTTTGAGAAAGCTGTAATGAAGGATGTGAAGGATCTGGATCCAAACACCATAAGAGTCTTTAAGAACACAAGCAACTTGGAGTTTGAAGCGATTCGCGAATTATCAAACAATAACGCCATAACTATAAAACCGGCGGACAAGGGAGGAGCAATTGTTCTACAAGATACCGAAAAATACAGACAGGAATGTCTACGTCTTTTGGCTGATACAAGGAATTATATCATCATCAAAGAAGATCCAACGGAGAGAATAAGGGTCTGCATTGCACACCTCATAGAGGAGAGCCTGGTGAATGACTGGATGGATAAAAAAGAATCGGAATTCCTAGTTAACACAAAACCGGTCATCCCTTACTTCTACACGATCCCGAAGATCCACAAACGCATGGACCAACCACCAGGGAGACCAATAGTCTCAGGGATAGGGTCAATCCTGGAACCAGTATCAAGATACGCGGATGCATTTCTCCGCCCCATTGTCCAAAAAGCGGATACTTATCTGAAAGACACGAAGGATGTATTATGCCTTCTAAAAGACACAACTTTTGACCCCACATCTAGTGTTTTGATAAGCCTAGATGTGGAAATTCTTTATACAAGCCTGCCGCACAAAGAAACATTGGAAATTTTGGAGGAAGTGCTGTTTGAAGAGGAGTGGACTTATCACGCACCTTGACATGTGGTCCTTGAATGTTGCCGGCTAGCCCTCACAGAAAATTTCTTTCGATTTGAGGAGACTCTATACCGTCAACAACATGGGACTAGCATGGGCAGCACATTTGCGCCGAGCATAGCGGGACTATATGTCCACCAGCTGGAGAAAAAGAAAATTCTAATTGCCAACAACCCTTACATCAACCACATCAAATTATGGAAACGTTATATCGACTACATTTTGTTGATATGGAACGGCAATGAAGAAGAAGCAACAAGATTTTGCGACTGGCTAAATGAGCAAGATCCGTTTCTGAAATTTACAAACACCATGAGCAGAAGCCATCTGGTTTTTCTGGATCTGAATATTTGGGCAAGAGACGGACTCTTGGTAACCACCACGCATCACAAACCAACCTCGAGAAATTGCCTCCTCACCTACAACAGTTTCCACCCAAGACACCTGAAACAAAACCTTCCATTCGGACAATTCCTCCGACTTAGAAGAAATTGCTCCTACAAATCAGACTACATATCACAAGCTGAGGAATTGAGCACAAAATTACAACAAAGGGACTATCCGAAAAAAATGGTACAGAAAGCTTGTAAAAGACCGAGCAATAACAACAGAGAGGCTCTCTTGGAACCGAAAACGGCACAACCTCCAACCAGTGACAGACCCATCTGTATCACAACTTTTGATAAAGTCTCTGATCAAGTTAGCAAGATTGTAAAAAAACACTGGACAATACTGAACAGTGGAGAACTAAACATCCCAAAACCGATGTTTAGCCATAGAAGAGGAAGGAATTTGAAAGACTACCTGGTACACACGCGACCAAAACCAGCAGAGAATGTCAACAGACTTCAACCATTACCAAATGGATACTACCCGTGTAACAACTGTAGCGTGTGCCATCTCACCTCAATTACTAAAACAATCACTTTCAATAACAATACCACATGGCAACTCAGAGAGTTCTCCAACTGCAACACAAGTGGGGTGGTATATTTGATCACATGTGCGTGCAACCTACACTACGTGGGCATGACTACAAGAAAAGTAAGCACCCGGATTGTGGAACACAGAAGCAATATACGCTGCAAAAAGTCAACAACACGCATGACTAATCACTTTATCTAAAAAAAACACACCCCAAACGACCTGAGATGGGTAGTCCTGGAATGTGTAAAAAACAAAGAAAACCTTGAGAAAGTCCTCCACGAGCGTGAACAACGCTGGGTTTTCAAACTTCAGACAGATACAAGAGGGCTGAATTATGACATACCGTGGGGTGTCCTGAGCAGGTGACACCACACAACCATTCACTTCAAAACCCTAAATTCTATCCCAAAGAAGTCCAAAAAGAATCACCAGAGTCCCCGTATAGACAATGTACATCACTTGAACCTTTGTATGACAAGGCCTACTTACCCTAACTACCACAATGGGAATAGTAGAAAGACCCACGCAATGCCTATTTACATCCACCAAAGATGGCCGCCGTAACAGTCTAGTCTCCAAACCCGGAAGTCAATACCTATAAAACCCGGACCCACGGACCACTTTACTAGACGCGGTCCAAGCGGAAGCAGCTAGGTAATACTACGCGGCATTGCTGACTAGGAAGTAAGTCTTAAACCATCTAGGCCTGTAAACTTTTGGGAACATTAGATCGTACTCTCAAAAGAAGAAACTTTAGAAAACTAACTCTATTTTTACAACTCTACAAACCTTTTAGCATTGTTTCCACCGAGGCGATACCGCCCCCCTATGAGACCATGATGTGCCATTACGCACCAACAAATGTAAATATTTGGAATACTTTCTCGTTGGTTGTGTGTCTGATCTGTGTGTTCACTGTTCTTTGTATAGTCACTCATGTATGTCTGTCACGATTTTTCACGTTATTTTCACTTTTAGTGCAAATCAACGACAGGCATCAGACTTTGAAAGCATGCACGTACCAGTATGGCGAACTCACACCATATAGACCATGTGCATGTGTGAACGTGCATGGACAAATGTACGTTTTGAAGGACGAAAAGACCCCGATCTCGGTTGAGATAGGGGCAAGGTGGCTGTTAACATTGTCTTTGTTCATATCTTTTTCAGGTTCCCCATTGAACAAAACCTACGCGTGTACCGAGTTGGAACAGTGTCATTCACTGTAAATATTATTTGCACTAATCTATTCTTCGAATCCTAAATCTAGGTTTTTTAGGAGTGGCATTATACAGGGCTGGTCCCTGTATGGTCCTGACGAAACGCTAGGGGTAGCGTGAAACATGTTGACCACATACTGAACCAACCCACATCACTGGTTGGCATACAGTATAAACCCCACTTTTAACATACCCGTCTAGGAGCAGAATAAAACATTGAGGCCCACTAGCACGGTATTTTTAACACTCACACACACATCCACTCCACTTTTCTCTCACCACACATAGTCCTTCACTTAACAGTGCTCCTTCGTAGCTCGAGAGTCGCAGCACGCCCCTTTTCGTAGAGAACTGGGATGACCCCGATGATGAAGCATGTCACCGTGAGGAAACTCCGGTGAGTGAGGGGAAAACAAGAAAGAATATTTCTCTTTCTTAAAAGCTACACCTACATACTCCTGTTAGGTAGCCTTCATACAAGACAGGTCCCTGAACCCAGAAACTGGCTTCATTTTTCGGAATACGGCGGCGGCCATCTTGGGTAGGGCTAGATAGTATAAAAACAGACAGCCATGACTCCGCGCAGCGGAAGCGCTCTGCGGGCACGCCGTACTCACGCCAGAGTCAAGCCAGAGTCCAGCCCGTCTGCGCCCGTCTGCGCCCGTCCGCGCACAGGCCGGGCGCAGGGCCAGGGACCCTGCCAAAAAAGTCATACCCAGGCGTTATGATAGACAAGATCTGCTTGCTTTACAAGCAAAGGCCTGCTGTGATTCAAATAAACTCGATCCCTCAGACTGGGCAGGCCCAGTGAGCTGCCAGGCCTGCCATCACACTTTTCTGTGGTCCCAAGTTTCGGCCTACTCAACAAAGAGTAGACAGAGAGAATGAACAATGGGGTGGAGGAGTGGCCATTATATATAGGGACACCCTCAGCTGCTCGACGTTACCACTGCAAGAGCTAACGGACGCAGAAGGGATGGGTTTTATAATTAAAATTAATGACAACTTCTCCTTCTCAGGGGCTTTGATCTATCGCCCACCAGGACCCTGCGCAGGCTTCCTGGGGAACATCGGAGAGGTGCTTAGCCCACTGATACTTAGGTATTCTAATTTCACTGTGATGGGTGACATAAACATCCACCTAGAGTCCACAACCGATGAACCTGCTGCCTCCTATCGGGAAACCATGGAGGTCTTGGGCCTCACTATTCGAGACACCCTAGCCACCCATGAGGTAGGGCATACGATAGACTGCATTGCCACTAATTTAGACACTTTGACAACCGACCCCCTTAGACCCCAAATTTGGACTGACCATATGCTGATCCCTTTTATGCTTCCCCTTGTGTCTTACCGAGAGAATGATCATAAAAATGAACACAGCAAGGTCACAAGGGATGAATGGAAAACGATACTGTCCCACCCAGAACTTATAACTATAGCCAGGAACTGTAGAACCCAGCTGGTAGTACCTGCAAATCCCACCAGTTTTAGAACATGGATGAATGATCTGAAAGGTACAGTTGGGCAGGGAAAAAACAGAATGAGGCGGGATAGAAAGAAAACATCCGCACCCTGGTTCGATCGAGACCTCAAAAATAAACAAGGGGAGCTTAGAAGAGCTGAACGAAGCTGGCGGAAAAACTACTCTAGCTCAGAACGCAGCAAATACAAAAGGATAAAAAATGCCTATCATGCGCTAATTAAACAAGCTAAAAAGAGGTACTTCTCGTCGGCGATAGAAACAGCCAGCAGCAAACAAAAGGAAATATTTAAATTTGTAAACGGTTTCAATAAGCCTAAATGTCTAGCGCAGGATATCCCGCCCTCGCAGATACTCTGTGACAAGATCGCAGACTTTTTTGAGGGAAAGGTACAGGGTCTGATGAAGGACTTCGATGTCCCTATATTAGACCCAAGAATACAGGGTGACATAGTGAGACAAGGGGCCACTCAGTTGACAACTTTCCTACCAGTTAGTCTGGAGGATACAAAAAGAGCAATTTTGGCAACAAAATCCGGATCCCCTTTTGACCCATGCCCAGTTAGACTCTTACACCTCATTGTGGATGTTGCTAACCCAATAATAAATGCCATTGTCAACACCTCACTGTCCACGGCCAATGTCCCCCCAGAGTGGAAACTGGCAGCGGTGAAACCACTGCAAAAAAACAACTCCCCGACCCCACCACATTGTCGAACCTACGACCCATCTCACTACTTCCGGCCCTGTGCAAAGTCACAGAGTCAATTGTAAACAAACAACTTACACGCTTTTTGGAAGATAGTGATGTATGGCACCCCAATCAGGCAGGTTTCAGGACCCAACATTCCACGGAATCGGCCCTCCTGTTCACTACAGAAACCATCCGCTCAGCCCTAGACCAAGGCAAGAAGGCCGTCCTGATTTTATTAGACCTATCGGCGGCCTTCGACACGGTTTCACACGCCATCCTATTTGACCGGCTAATAACATTTGGTGTCACAGGGACAGTGCTTGAGTGGATAAGAAACTTTTTAAGTGACAGGAGACAAGTGGTGACCCTGGGGGAATTCTGCTCCAGTGAAAAAGTGCTGCTGACGGGAGTTCCGCAGGGTTCAAGCTTGAGCCCGACACTGTTTAATGTTTATACTGCACCCCTGATAAAACTGATATCGTCATTTGGCATAGACACTATAGCCTATGCCGACGACACACAACTTATCCTGGTAATGGATAAGGATAACCAAGCCTGGGAGGAAAAGCTCAAAGGTTGCCTAACGGCCACCTTTGAATGGATGCGCCTAAATCACCTGAAATGCAACACAGGTAAAACAGAGATCATGCCAATAGGCCCAAAAAATGAGTTCATCCCACGATTATGGTGGCCAGAAAAAGCTGAAATACCACCTCATACAACCAACTCGGCCTGTAATCTGGGGGTGTATTTCGACTCTGACCTGTCTTTTAGACAACAAGCGGCTAGAGTGGCAGGCATGGGCTTTGGGGTAATAAAGGGACTGAGAAAGTTCTTTGATTTTTTGCCCCTCGAAGCAAGAAAAACAGTTACGGTTGCACTTGTAACATCGCGCATCGACTACTGTAACAGCCTCTACGCTGGTACAAATAAAGCTGTCACACACAAACTTCAGATGGTGCAACATGCAGCAGCGAGGTTGGTTCTAAAATGGCCGAAAAGATCATCTGCAACCAAAGCCCTCAAGGCATTACATTGGCTGCCCATTACAAAAAGGGTCTTGTTCAAAGTACTGCTAATTTCTTTTAGAGCTGTTCATAACCTAGGCCCGTCTTATCTAAGGAAAAAATTCAACAGATACTGTCCAACTAGAGCACTGCGTTCCTCAACTGCCAACCTGCTTACCGTCCCGGGTTTCAGACTTAAAACTCGAGGGGGCAAATCCCTGGCGGTACTGGGAGCAAAAGCATGGAACACTCTCCCCCCCCAGCTGAGATTACTGGACAAAGAAACAGACTTCCGCAAACACCTAAAAACCTGGATCTTTAATCTCCAAGACACAACTGCCAGAAGCCTAGTGTAATCCGGGTCTCGGTCAAGTAAGCATAGAGACTACCTAACATCTGGTGGTCCTCTTTTGGGCGCCTAGATGCTCCTTGGAGCGATTGCCGCGCGATACAAATTGGCATTTACATTACATTACATACACTTTGCTCAGTTTCCCTTTGAAAGCCAGCCACTAACGGACTGTGGTCTCCATGTATGTTCCAGTCTACTGAGATAAAATTAAGAGAAGAATGTAAACCTGCAGCTGCATAAATGTCATCACTGTTGGAGCCACCTCCAAGGCCCTTAAAAACTGTGGTGTTATTGCCCTTCAGCAAATTCTCTAGACTCACAAGATTTACCAGGTTAAATTCAGAAAACAGCTCATTCATTTTATCCCCCTCTAGCGTATGTTTGAGGTGGACCAGGTCATGATGGTACTCACCCTCATCAGACACCCTTTCATATATATTACAACTGCTACAGGGGTGCAAATTAAAACAAAAACAGAACCATCATAACAGTGAAATGCTCGAACAGCCAGAAGAAAAAGAATGCAAAAAGGCCCAAGTGAAAACATTCACATTCTCGGACTCCCTTCCGTGTATTGAGTTATAGGCACTAATAGATGTAATTCTGGTGCCTAAACACCTAAAATATGCAATGAGGTATCCTTGTTCAATTCCACTGTGTAGGATAGGCCTGATTTACCATTGTCACAAGGCCCTCTGTGACCTTGATGGAGAGTGCCATTGATTGAGAAAGAAGCATATAAAATCCACCCCTTGTATCCTAGGTGTCCTGACATGATACAATATACAGGGAAAGGGACTTGGCCCATTCATGTTCATCAAATTTCTCCGGTAGTCCTGCAACATTCCAAGACAGTGGATCCAATCTGAAGTGTCCTGGTTGGAGCTAGAACCTTAGAGGTTACACTGATGGTGGAATTCTTTCCAGGTCAGTCTTGGTCTTGGCCTTGGGCTCCGCTGAGAGCACTCTCAGCGGAGCCACGTATGGGGCAGTCAGGAGGCATATTCTCTTAGGCTTCGTAGCAATCCGGCAAGAGGACCCCTACGTTCCTGAGGCTCATTAGGCACTGGAATTGATTCATAACAGTCGGCTGAATAGCAACAAAAGAAATCACATTTTGTAGGTACATTGCATACCCTGCACGATATCTCACTTTTGTAAATAAATCACATTTTTAAGTAGAGAAACGTGAGTAAGGTGGGGATTTGTGTACCCCGTCCTGAAGAAGGTGTTCGGACTCCGAAACATGTTGATACACACATACAGGAGGTGATGCACATTGCCCTGCATACCACACCTCCACTTCTTTCACCTTTTAATTGTGCCAGCCTGGGGGCCCATTAAAATCATTTTTTAGTCTACCCTATGAGCCAGGCACTTTTTAAACATCACTTGCCGATAAACTCACCACTCACGCACATAAAACAAATACCCTCACATACACCACACATAGTCATCTAAAAAAGTGCTCCTGCGCAATCGTAGGTCGCAGCACGCCACATCCCGTAGAGGGGTGCGAAGACCCCAATGATGAAGCATGACACCAAGGGTCCTTTTGGTGTGTGAGGGGTATATTACCAACACTGGGTGCTCCCAACCATTGGTGGGAAACCCTTCCATTGTAATAGTGGATTCCTATTGTTTATGCATAATTTATTAGGGAGAACAAATTCACCTAAATACTCTCTCTCCCCTCCTTGTTATTTACATGGTCTGTGTTAGACCAGGCATTTCTTGGCACGGTTACCCCAGCCATTTTGCCTCTACCTCCTCAATTTTTTTGATGCTGTGATGGATTGTGTTTTACTAGCTTAGATGCTTTGGGCACTTTGCCCCTGCTGATCAGTGTCAAAGTGCAAGTGCTCCCTGTATAAAGTGTTTTGGTAATTGGTTGACCATAATTGGTATGTTTGCCTTACTAGTAAATTCCCTTTTGAAGTGCACTATGTGTGCCAGAGCTGATAATGCAAATGCTACTAGTGGGCCTGCAACACTAATAGTGCCATCCACACAAGTAGCCCTTAAGAGGGAACTCAGGCCTGCCATTGCAGTGCCTGCGCACAGTTTGCTAACTGCCATGTTTTCCTGACAAGTGCACCCACTTTCCAGGCCTTACACTTCCCTTTCCATGCATATCAGACACCCCTATGGTAGGCCCAAGGTACATCCCTGGTCAGCGTGCAGTGTCTGTGAAAGGTAGGACAAGTACTGAGGTGTGTACTGTTGCAAGGCCATCTTGCCCATTTGACAGAATGGTGAAGGCTGTGTAATATGTTTCCTGCCTCTCTTCCCATAGGCTTAAGATGGAGAGGTGAAGTTTAGTGTGTCTGAACTCACAATTTAATAAAACATCATTATGTGAAGGTGGTTTTTGAATTGTGTTTTTAGAAACCACACTTTTAGAAGTGACTGTTTTTTTGTTCTAACAAATCTGTGTGTCTCTGCCTGGTTGTATATTGACTGTCTGGATTTGAAAGTGATAGGATCTGGGAAATGTATTGAACCAGGGGAAGAGTAGGTGAGACAGTAACAGACTGACCTGTATCTGGAGTGTAGGGGGGAGGAGTAGCCCCTGGAGGTGAAGAGGCCTGGGCTGCTGCCATAAAAGAATGGCTTCTCCTCCTGCTGAGTGATCGAGGAACCAGACCCCCACTATCAAAGGAAGAAGGTGTCACTGACAGGGAGACACGCAGAACTGGTTTTTACAGGGGTCAGTGCCCCCATGAACACAAAGACATTTAGGGGTATACCTATGATAGCTGAAACCCAAGATTGCAAAGGTTTGAAACTACTTCCTGATCAAGAGGAACCTTTGCCAAGGAAGAAGAGCTGAAGACACCTTGCTGTGTGTTCTGGAGATGGCCTGCAGTTTGCTGAATTAACCAAGGAGCGGCTAAGGGAATTTGCTGTGTGCTGTGTCCCCCTGCTTGAAAGGACTTTGCAGTGTACTGTGCCCTGAAGTAATTTGTCTTAGGGGCCCGAGGAGAGCTGGCTCCCAGTTGTGGAAACTCAGGAACACAAAAGTTTCCAAATGTCTCAGCAGCGCTTTGCGCTTGTGCTGCAGCCAGAGACATTCGAAAGCATTGTCCTGTGTCTGTGTGGTCCGAAACCCAATTCAGTTTCAGTGACACTCTGTGCATGTGCATGTGCAGCCAGAGACTGTCGTGGTATCCGTGGTGCTGGTTGAAAAGTGCCCGTGACGGCAATGCCCTTGCAGTGTGAATCATCGTCCACGCTGCTGTTCAGCCATTTGTGGTCCAAGCCGTCATCGTAACGGAGGCTGTGGATCAAGATCGCTGTTGCCAGCCTGAGCTGCAACATGCTGAAGGATTTCATAAAGCAAGGAAGTCGTGAGGAATCTGCCCAAGATCGTCAGCAACTGAGAAAGGCAGTGCCATGACCTTTCCGGCTCCAGCGTCGCCTAGCACCACAGCTGCGTCGCCATTGGGAGCGCCCAGCAGGACGTCTGACGAGCGGGGAGAGAGAGAGAGCGAGGCAGCGCATTCCCCTGTCAAGACTTGGACTCTGGTCTGGAGCCAAAGCGTGTGTGGCCTAGGGAGGCGCAGGACAATTACAGGAGTGCTCCTGTCTCTCTCCCACTGCATCGGGTTAGACGTGCTGAGTCCTCGAGTGGCCAAATTTGTAGAAACAATCGCAATGGGCCGCACACCGCTAGCCCCTCCTCCAGATCACCCCTAGGGACTCTGGTACATGGAGTTCTTGAGTGGTTCACTCCAGTGGGTGCAAGTAGGTACTTGTTGAACTGATGATCTCTAGACCCGATACATGTCCCGGGTTTTAGGATATCGCCCAATACATGGCTCGGGTTTCGGGATAACTTCCCTCATCAGTAGAGAAAATAGTTAAGGGTGGAAGAGAAGGCCGTCAAACAACCGTCAAGTGGCCCAAACCTGCGCTGCTGTAGCGGGCCGCCCTCTAAAGTTCAGGACAGGTGTCTGCGATTGGGGCTTAGTGGTGCCTGCGCTAATTGCATCGATTGGCCTGGTATTATTCCTGCATTACGAACTGCTGTATTACTTTCATTAAAGAGTGTGTTATTCATGCATTACGAACTGCCTGCTTTAGTGCGTTGAGGATTGAATTATTCTCGCATTACGAACTGCCTTATTGCTTTCATTAAGGAGTGCATTATACCTGCATTAGAACCGCCTGATTACATGCATTGAGGATTGCATTGTTCTTGCATTTACGAACTGTCTGATTATATGCATTGAGGATTGAATTATTCTCGCAGTACGACTTGCCTTATTACTTGCATTAAAGAGTGCATGATACTTGCATTACGAAATGCCTGAGTACGTGCTTTGAGAATTGCATTATTCTTGTATTACTAACGTCCTGATTACGTGCATTGAGGATCGCATTATTCTTGCATTACAAACTACCAGATTACTTCCATTGAGGATTGCATTATTCTTGCATTACAAACTGCTTAACATTGCATTAGGACTGCATTTGATTATCATGAACTGCTCATTAATACCACAAGAACCTACAAGTCTTTGTTGGGCTAATACCGGCAAAGTGACATATTACAAATAGGCATATGTTGGATTCTTATCGTTTGGTCTAACCGTATTTTTTTTTATAAAGATACCGCTATTCTTAGACATCAGTGTGGTGTTATCATAGTGTCACTGGGATTGCGGTTGTAAATGCTTTATACATTGCTTTGAAGATAAGCCTGGCTGCTCATATCAAGCTACCAGGGGGTGAGTGGGGGTTATCAAAGAGGGTATCCCTCCTTTCTGTGAGTAGAAGCAAGGGTCCCTATTTTGAATAAGGTGACAGTCTCAGCCAACTGGAGACTCCCAGTTCTAACAGTCCACCTGAATATTGTTCTTCGCTCAAATGCCTATAGATGTTGCAATCATAATCAGGGATTTGGCCTTTTCACTTCCCTGATGGTTGATACTAGCAACAGAGACTTTGCTGTGTGGTCTCGGTATAATATCCTTCTGGGACACCAGTGACATGAACATTAAGAGAGCTTGGTGGATTGCTGTAAGCGCCCTCTGGTCTAATGACTTCATCTGCACCAAACTGTCTACATCTGTTGAAATGATTGATCCAGAACCATTGCTCCCCAACCAGTCCTGCTGGCATCTTTAGTAAGAACTTCTGGCTGTTGTGGATGCATACACATACCCTTCAGGAGGTTGTCAGAATTCAAACCCCACATCAGATCCATGTTGACCTGGTTGGAGATAGGAATGGGACGACATAAGGAGTGAACTACTGTGGAATAAAACCTGTGCATGTACCAAAGGAAAGGGAAAAGTTGGAGGCAAGCTCAAGGAACAGTGATGAATGATGCTGCCATGTGCCCCTGGATCTCCAGACACAGTCTTGCAGGAACAAATAGGAGGAAATGTTGGACATGGCCCTTTGTGCAGAGTCATACCAGAACTCTTTTCCTTCCTCCAGGATTTTTTCTGACCTGTTGTTGGTGGGTTTATGACTCTGGGCACTTTATCACTGCTGATCGGTGCTAAAGTGTATGTGCTCTCCATGGTAAACTTGGTAGGATTTCTCTTCACCTGTTTGGCATATTTAATTTACCTGTCAGTCCCTGGTACAGTGGTATTGCATATACCCAGGTTCAGTAAATTAAATACTACTGGTGGGCCTGCAGCTTTGTTTGCGCCATCCATCAAAGTAGCCTTTCGAACCTTTCTCTGGCCTCTGCCACTGCAGGGCCTGCACGTGCAGCTTATTGCCGCTGAGACGTGGCACATAAAGTGGTTGCCATGTTGGTAACTCCTCTTTTACTATATATTAGTCACCCCTACATTAGGCCCCAGTCAGCCCGATGGGCAGGGTACAGTGTACTTAAAATGGAAGGACATTCGCCTTAACTGTGTGGCATGTCCTTGTAGTGACAAACATCCTTATTTGGTTTCTCACTGCTGTGAGTCTGCCCTCTCATAGGGATGCATTAGGGATTCCCTGATATGTGCTTCAGTGGGAATCCCTGATATGAGAGGGGTAGCATGATCAAGTTTGGTATGTTCTGAATAGTGGTGATAAACATTGCTTATTGGTGTTAGCGGGATTTGTTATTACTATTTTTAGAAATGTCACTCTTAGAATTGGGTATTGCTGTGTGCTATGTGTTTTTGTGCCTGCCTGATGTGTATTGACCTTCTGGTTCTGACTGACAGGGGTAGAGGGGATGTGCATTCCCTCCAGCCAGTCCCTAGGAGGGTTGGGGTGTGTCTTGCCCCGCCTGGGTGAATCAGCGCTAGTCTGAATAGGACTGGTCTGCATTTGGAGTGGTGGGAGGAGTCGCACCTGCACCTGAATAGGGTTATGTCTGCCTTCCACAATGATGGCTCCACCCCCTGTGGTTTGTCTGGAGTCAGGGCTTACACTTTCAATGGGGACTGTTGTGCACTGTAATTATTTTTTAGAATGCTCCCAGAACTGGTTTGGACTGGGTTCAGAGCCCTTGGACAGGGGAGAATGAGGAATTTTCACTATAAGTACTGGGGCTGTGACTGCATGACTGCTGCACTACTGGAACAGGGACGACACTTCGTGGGACTCGTAACTAGGACTGCAGTGGTGCCAGAAAAGAACACCCCTTGGACTGTTTAAGCTGACCTGCTTGCCTGTGTGGCTGCCGGAGGCTAAGCCCCTTCGCTAGGAAATCCAGGGTACTAGTCTGCTGCTTGCCTAAACCTCTTCTCCCATGTGCTTTCCTGAAGATGGTAGCTACCCACCCTTGCTCTGTGTTTGCTTGGAAGGATCCAAGGACTGGCCTTGGGACACAGAGTCTGGCTGCCTGCAGTGGTCCTCTCCGGCATGCTGTTTAAAGGCTTTGCATGCCTCTGGCCGGCCTGTGTGATGAGGCCTGCACTACTTAGTGCCCCCAGGCAGAAACAAGCGCTCACTATAGTGTGCCTATAAGGGTTAAAGGTTCCCTTGTCTTGAGGTGTTTCCCGTGGACCAGCACGGGCCCTGGAGGACTTAAGTTGCAGAGACGGTGACCGCTGAGCGCACCTTCCTCCCCCTACAACGTGTGCAATTGGTGGCAGGGAACAACACTGAAAGGAAACCTCAGCACAGAGTCGCTGAGCAACGCCGACATCCCAAAGTGGGTGGGGCCCTGTCCTCTAGGCCAACCCAGGTTAAATGGAGCTGGATTGCTGCAGCTGTACCACGTGTTAATGGGCAGCTGCACTTGTTGAAATACTGTTGTATGGGGAGAATAGAAGAGAAGAGAGTGCCTGGTGGGGGCGGGTCTGGGAGGACCCTTATCACATTCTCCAATGACAAGAAGGTATCATGTGGTGCTGGTAGAAGCAGTATATCCGTGGTCAGACCCACATGAGGCCTAGGGCTGACCGAGCCTCGAGCGCTGCCGAAGGCCACCTCCCACCACTTGGAGTCCGATTGCAGCGAATAACATGCTCAGTTCCCGGTGATTAGAGAGGGGGACTGAGCTTCACCCAGCTTAGCTGCATACCCATCGACCGCCAGCCTTCATCAAGGGGTGGTCTCCCGCCCTCTGGGGCAGTGGGGGTACCATCACTCCTGGCCGCACCTACCTAGGGGCTTTGTGGTGTTTTGGGCATTATTATTACATAAAGTTCTGTGTCCCCTAATCGAGGCACAAGAGTGAGGTACTCTATCGCCCGAGGAGGCTGCAGTAATTAAAATGCCTTCCAGGTACACTGGGAAGGCGGCATTTCTGCATACCTTATTTCATGATATCTGCACTCTACAAGTTATGTCTATGGTGCACTGCTGATGATGTTTACGCCTATTGCTTATGCCATGAGTTATGTGTTTTCACCGCATCACGTTGTTCATGTGTTCATGGCCACCTTAGGGGAGGAGAAGTTTCAGAACGTATTGGTGTTCTCATTACGTGCACAACTTACAGTGGTTTACCTGCTTGCACCCAACTGTTATGTTTATGACAATTGCTCGATTGGCAAAGTGGTTCATCTCATCCCTGTAAAGTTATGACAAGCGCATAGTGGCACGGTAAAATATGTGATTGTGTTCTAATGTGTTTTACAGATAATACAAAGGTTATAACCTTGTGTGGAGTTTCTTTTGTGGTGTCCCTAGTGTGTCGCTGCAGTGTGAGTGTGTTACACAAATGCTTTACACATTGCATCTGTGATAAGCCTGACTGCTCTGCCAAGCTAGCAAAGGGGTGAGCAGGAGTTATCTGCAGTGTGTAACTCCCTTACCCTGACAAGAGTGGTGGGTCCTAGCTGGCTTAGGTGCATACCCCAGCCAAGCAGAAACCCCATTTCTAACAGGAAAGAAGAATCGTGATTAGACTTTGAAGTAGTATAATCCTCTGTGGAGGTAGAAAAATCTGTAATATCCTCAGGTTTGTATATATGTTCCTTTGAACCTATGTATCTAGCTGCTCAGCCTGTGTGAGTGTTCCGGGTAGAATGTTAGTGTGATTGACTAGGATGGAAAGCTTGGGTACCTGGTGTGAGTGTTGTCAGTTGGGAGATGGGCTGAGCAGCTAGTAGGCTGCTCCTGGTGGGTCTGCTTGTTCCAGATCTCTGCTTCCTGTTATCTTATTTATGGACTTAATAAACCTACCATTTATCTCAGCTATGTCTGCCTCGGCTACTTAATTTCCTGAACATGTGGACTAGAATACTACAAAATCTTTCCCACCTCTGTTTGAAAAATGGCTCTGATGACCTTGATATCCCTTCACAGTTGTTTTTGACATTATAGCAAGTTGAAAGGAGACCCGAATTGTTCATGACCTTTATGGTGGGCTTCAACCTACTGAAAGTTACTAGAATAAAAGGAGCATGGAGCACCCAATCGTTGAGATACAGAAAAATCGCTATCCCTAAGAGCTGTAGATGTGCCACCACCTGAGCCATAATTTTTATAACAAGTCTGGGAACTGATTTGATCCGAAAAAGGAATAACAATGAATTTCCAGTGCCAAACCCCCACTACAAACCTCAGGGTAAGTAAGTAAGTAAGAAATGTTTATTTTGTGCATGATTAATTAAAATCTTTACAAAAATATAAAACACCAATAAAAACATTAAAAACAATTTGTAATTAAGCTTAAAAGGTACGAGATTTACTGGGAACAGTTCAAGGTTGTCCTCAGGTCCTAATAAAGTTTTTCAAACGCTAATAAGTCTTTTTCCTATTTGGTCAAAGAACTTCCCAACCTGGCAATTCAGTTTGGTGTTATTGGTGGTAAAGCATAGTTTGACTGCCTGCCTGCAGGTCCGAACAGCATGTGATTTAAAGGATGGTTGCAAAAGGTTATACCTCAAATCCCTTAGTCTCGGGCATATACAGATTACATGAACAATGTCCTCCTTACCGGACTTACACAGGCGACACTGTTGTGAAGCATGTGTTCTCTCCCAGGGGGGCAGGTGTGGCAGTATCGGGATTACACCAAGGCGTAATTTCAGAAACTTTTCTTTGACTTTTATTTTCATCCCGGTATTGAGGTATGCTTGTGGCTGTATTTTACCATAATCACCCAGGGTTGTCCGTCCATGCACTCTGTTTGCTAAGTCCTTCTTGTCTTCAATCGCTGGGGTAATATGTGCTGATTTTTTTGAAGGACTGGAGATCTATAGACATTTCCCAGATGTCAGACAAACCTAGAACTTCAATTGATTCAAATACGTAGTCTCTAGGCAACGAAATACGATGCCGGAGTAATTCTTCCCATACGTTGGCATTTAGGGAGTCGGCCTCTGCATTGCGGATCTTGCGCCAGCTGGCTACATATGCACTCCGCCTTTCTAATGTTTGTTTAAGGATGCCGAATTCTAAACGGATCTGAGCAGGAGAGACATATTTAGGAAGATTAAAAATTGCCCTATAGGAATTGGCTATGACTGTGTCCAGCAGTGCGGCATCCTTTCCATGAAGAGATTCACTCCCGTATGTGAGCGTTGGTTGTAGTTTCGCACGCAGGACTTCAAGAAAGGGTTTGAGTGTGAGATCGGGGAGTTTGGCCTTTAATAATTTTAATGCCATATAAGTCATTGTGGCCTTCCCTCGGATGGAGTGAATTTGAGCCCTAGACGTATTATTTGAGTCCAGGAGAACACCCAGATATTTGTATGTGCCTACCCGGTCTAGTTTTTCTCCATTCAAGTGCCAGCATGGATTCCTTTTTTTTCTATAATGTACTGTCATGATCTTTGATTTGTTAAGATTTATTTGGAGGGCATTCTTTGCTGAGAAGGCGTAGGCTGCGTTCAACAGGTCCTGGAGGCATGTTGACGAGCAGCTTATCAGCACCAGATCGTCCGCGTATAACAGATTTGAAAGGGTGATTTTCCCTAACTTGGGTGCATGGTTGCGGCATTAATCAATTTCTGCAGGTAAATGCGCTAAAAAAAGATTGAATAAGATGGGCGCTAGTAGGCACCCCTGCTTTAGTCCTTTTGTCGTCCTAATCGGCTTCGAAAGGTGTGTACCTGCCCCAAGTTTAATTTTAATCCAATTCCGATTTTGGAATATCAGGTTTCGGTGGACTCATGCCCTCACACTCCCACATTTCATGCGTGTTTACACCTATGTGATGATTGAATTTCTCCTCTTTTTCAGGCCTTGTGGTTTTTATGCGAGGAGAATTTATTGCAGTGTCTCCTGTGATGTCATCATTATTGAAGTGCGACAATAAGTATTTTGTCCATACTTCCTCTGATATATGTGAATTTTGCCCTAAATGGTCAGGGTTCTGGATTATTTTTACCATTTGCCAGAACCTAGAGCTGTTTTTCTGCTTCCCTTCATAGAGAAGTTTTACCCAAAGATCTTCGTTTCTTTGCTTTTAGCTTTCCCATTTCATCCGTTTGAGCTATTTTTTCGCCTCCCGCAGAACTGCTTGCAGGCTGTGGTTTGCCTGATCCTTTCGCATATGTCTCAGGGTTTGGTTTATTATTCGTTTTTGTGTTTTCATGTCCGGGCAAGAATGTCTCCAAATTGAGGTCCCCTTCACTTGGCGAAAGTTGTTAGACACAGTACTTCTCATTTTCTCCCTAATGGCATTGATGAAATTTTGCCAGACGTCCGACAACTTAGTTGAGAAGCCGGAGGCTTGGGAGAAAAGGATTTTCACAGTGAAGCTGATAGAGTCAATGTTGTCGGGGTTACACCGTACACGCCTTAAATTTGAGCTGACTACTGTGTATGGGCCAATAAGTGGTTCATTTTCCAATTTCGAGTTGGATATTATTTCGGCCACTAGAGGCAGAAGATCACTGAAGTCGCTCGCCTCTATTTTGAATGATGTTACCCAACAAAACATATTCAGAGACATGAACATGTAATCAAGGTGCGAAGTTTGTGTGTTAGAGTGGAAGGTGGCTGCTGGGGGGTCGTCTTCGGCGTAGCGAACATTTAGGGCCCTTAAATTGAGTTGTTCCAGATGACGCAGTAAGTTTTTCGAATGCTTCGTTAAGTTATTATTTTTTGTTGAGCCTTGTGGCGGCACGCCCCATGCTGTATTCAGTTCTTGGATGAGGTTGCTATCTTGATCTTTGCTGATGAGGAGCATGTTAAAATCACCAGCCAGGATGAATAAGTCAGAAACCGTATCTTCCCTTATTTTTTCTAGAACTTTCGCCAGCTCTTCCACCGATTTTTGTTTCTGTTTAGGGTGAATATATGTA
The DNA here is from genome assembly GCF_964263255.1 of Lissotriton vulgaris. NCBI lineage: Eukaryota > Metazoa > Chordata > Amphibia > Caudata > Salamandridae > Lissotriton > Lissotriton vulgaris. The sequence continues at coordinate 167,750,477 of NC_141688.1, read as the reverse complement.
TTAATTATGATTGCTTCCTGAAGCTGCTTTTTTGCCGTAGTGAGAGCTTTACCACCTGGATGACACTTGGTGGAGGTATATGAAAATCCATTACCTCGATTTTGCCTATTGTCGATATCGAGGCGAGGAAGATCAGCCCTCCTGATCTACGTCCAAAGATAGAATTTTTGTTTGCTGGAATGCAGCAAGACGTGAACCCCTGGAGTTCGAATACTTTGTCTTCCCAGGTTTCTTGTAGTAATAGAAGGTCAAATGTGGTTAGATATTGTAGAAATTCAGGGTCATTCCTTTTGCTAGCTAGACTATTGATGTTCCAGGAACAAATTATTTTATACCTGCGCCTCAGGGATTTACAATCCTTTTTAACTATTGTAATATGAAGCTACACATCCACGAGATCTAGCATAATCATAAAACTTTGCAATGGGATCAAAGGGGAAATTCTCAGCAGATTTTTCATTTTGAACTTGAGGTCATGGATGAATTGATTGAGAAACTTTAAATCTATCATGAATATGTTCGGACATGTTTTTCAGTAGCGAGGCAATCCCCCTCATAAGGACCTGCAGGAGGAGTCAGATTTGGATGGTTCCTGTCAGCATTAGGAGAGATGAGAATTCAATCTGATAATCTCATTCGCTGATGTTCAGATCCTATCATGATTTTCTCCTATTCTGAGAGATATCTTGTGATCCGGTAACTGTTCTGTGACGGAGAGGCATTCTTAGAATAGTTAGGAATTCTGGGGTATAGATGCTGACTTATGCATCTGAATTCTGAAGGGACGAAATGAACAATAGGGCTTCCCTTAAGGTCTTCATGGTAGGTTAAAAGAAATGCCATCTGGAAGCTCTTGCTGATTTGGGAGGATCTCACTTAAAAGAAGAAGTGTACTTCCTTATTTTGAATATCTGATGAAGCTTGTTCTCTAATTAACCTCCATACACTCTGGGACCTTGGAAAGAAATTTTCAGCACTGTAGGTCTTTGTGGCACATCAGCGTTCCAGTCTTTTAGATATATATTCTGTCTAGCTGCAATTGAAGCACTACTAGCTAGAGCAGCAGCCCTGACCACATCAAAGGAGATGTTCAACAGAAACTCAATCTGCAATTACATTGATTCCAGCAATTGACAACAGTCTGATTCATTCTGAATAGCCTTGGATAGAATACAGATTTAAACACAAGAGCAGCAGACAACACAAATTCCATACCGCTCACTGGGTGATCTTTATTTTGCCCAGGAAATGTGTACTGACCACTGACCCCGAAATTAAAGCTTGAGCACGTGCACAGAGCCCCTTGCTAACATACAAGTATGATGAGGATTTGCTACTTCCTTTCGAAATATTGCGCTGTCAGGCGGCTGATAGGGGGTACCTCGTTTGTTGTCACCCGTTTTTAAATGAATGTACTTGTGTACTTGTGTGTTTTAAATCTGTACTTTTTAATTTAATTTCTGACCTTAAGATTTGACATACCTGAGTGCGGGGGCTTCTTTGCGCCTGCTGGGTGCTTCCTGAATCTCGCTATCCTTGATTATTTGGGCTGTCCGTGTGAGCTGACCCGCCATCTTGGAGTTAGCGTTCTAGTAGCTAGGTGCTGGAGGGCATTTAAAAGGATGTTAGAGCGAGTGCTTGGCATTTGCTCCTTCCTTTCGTAATATTGCGCTGTCAGGCAGCTGATAGGGGGTACCTCATTTGTGGTCACCCGTTTTTAAATGAATGTATTTGTGTGTTTTAAATCTGTACTTTTTAATTTAATTTCTGACCTCAAGATTTGACATACCTGAGTGTGGGGGCTTCTTTGCGCCTGCTGGTTGCTTCCTGAATCTCGCTCACCTTGATTGGTCGGGCCGTCCGTGTGAGCGGTCCCGCCATCTTAGAGTTAGCGTTCTAGTTGCTAGGGGCTGGAGGGGATTTAAACAGATGTTAGAGCAAGCGTGCAGCGGACGCGCGCAGCGGGCGCACCGGCGGCGCGCCGAAGGCATTCCTAAGGCAAGCCCATCTGCGCCCGTCCGCGCCAAGGACGCGCCTAGTGCCAGCAATGCTGCCCATGGTCTTGGGGAGGTGAACATCGTGAATGGGCATCAGTTGCTCAGCTACTCTAGGTTTGAACTTTATCGCCTGAATACTGTGGGTAAGGGTAGGGGGACTGTCAGCTTTGAGGAATCGGCGCTGCCTTGGTCCGATTTCCTGCACACAGGTTTCCTTTCATGTGGGCTTTTAAATGTGAGATCACTACCTAAGCATAAAGCTGAAATTGAAATGCTGGTACAAACTCATGATCTACAGGTGCTGTTCATGACAGAGACCTGGACCTGTGCGGATTGTGAGGTTGACCTGGGCCCAGCATGCCCCCCTGGTTATAAGATCCTTCCAAACCAAGAGCCAAGGGTAGGGGGGGGTTGGGCTCATCTATAAGGATACTTTAAAAGTGATCTGGATAGGGTTCCAGGATTTGAACTTTTAGGCTTTGGCATTGATGATGCCTCTGCCCAGGTTTTAACTGGGATTATATGCTACAGACCCCCGGGGGCCTTTAGTCCTCAACAGCAGCAAATACTGCTAGAGACTTTTACTAATATGGCCGCTTCCCACCGCAAATTGGTGATTTTAGGGGATTTTAACTTATGGTTTAATGGCCAGCTAGATGGGGGATGTTATGCAGTCATGTGAAGGCCTTGGTCTCCTTCAGCAAGTATCCAAGGTCACTCATAATGGTGGACATATGTTGGATTTAATGTTTTCAGAGGCTAACTATGTGTCTCTGGGGGAGGTCCTACCTTTGATCTGGACAGATTACTTCTTAGTTAATTTTTTTGTGAATCATGTTAGGCAAGAGCCGCGCGCAGCCGACCCAAGGGGTGAATTCATGAGTAGAGACTGGAGAACCCTGATACATAAAAAAGGGTTGGAATCATTGCTTTTGACTGAAGACTGCTTTTCCTCTGATCTGCAAGTGGAGGAGAATTACTCGATGCTTGGTGCTAAAATCACGTCGGCCTTGGACGTGCTTGCCCCTCTAAAGAAACATCGCAAGAGGGGCAGACCCTTAGCCTACTGGTTCAATGATAGTCTGAAAAATATGAAACATGATTGTAAGCATGCAGAACGGAAATGGAGGAATGGGTATAATGAGGAGGATAAACACACCTGGAAAAGTAAAATCGGGAATATAAGAAAGCGATTAATATGGCTAAGGCAGAACATTTCTCTTCCTTAATCCTTAGTGCTCCGAATAGCTCAAGAGGCATTTTTAATATCCTGAATAGTATGACCAATCCCGATTGTGCTAAAAATGTGATCCCCCCCTTCCCAAGAAATATGTGAGAGCCTAGCTGGATTTTTCCACAATAAAATTAAAAAGATCATCGACGACTTAGGCGTGGTCACCACTCAATTTGATAATACAGGTGGGGTCTCCCATCAATTTGAGTTGGGAGAAGCCCTGAGGGAGAACACAGGTGAAATAGCACAGGAGGGGACAGGGGCTGATCTAGAGGGGGATGGGGCTCACTCTTTATTTGAATTTCCACCCCCTGATGCAATGGAGTTTTATGGAATTGCAGAGAGGATCACTACTGGTTCTCCTTTAGAGCCGCTGCCCTGCAAAATCTGGAAGGAGTTTAAGGATGAATTATATCCAACACTTCACCAGATTTGTAATCAGTCACTTATTACTAGTACTGTTCTACTTCAATGGAAGCAAGCAGTGGTGACACCCCTGCTAAAAAAAGCAATCTTTGGATCCCAACTGTCCTAAGAACTACAGGCCCATATCCCTCTTGCCATTCCCGGCAAACATTGTGGAGAGGGTAGTCAGAAGTACTCTCTCCAAGTTTCTTGAACAACAGGGTTTACTGGCGGAGGTACAGTTTGGTTTCAGACCAGCTCATGGTACCGAGACAGCCTTGGTGACCGTAATGGACGAACTTAGAAGGCGGTCAGACAGAGGTCAATCAGCAGTACTTATTCTGCTTGACCTGTCGGCCGCCTTCGATACGGTTAATCACGGAATTCTGTTTAGAAGGCTGAGAGAGATAGGGGTAACAGGACTTGCCATGAAATGGTTTCAGTCCTTTTTACAGGATAGACAGCAAGCGGTGTCTCTTTCTCCCTTTCAATCCTCTTTTACCAATATTTTGCATGGTGTACCGCAGGGCTCGGCCATTAGCCCTATACTTTTTAACATCTATATGAAACCACTAATGACAGTTATCGGAAAATATAACATCAACATTATAAATTATGCTGATGACACCCAGTTGATTATTTCACTGGAAGGGGAACAATCTACCTCATTGGAAGGGTTTCATAGTTGTTTGCGGAACACGGCATTGTGGCTTAAGGAAAACTCACTGCAATTAAATGGTGACAAAAAGGAGGTGCTGTATTTCTCCGCGGAAAGAGTCCCTCCTGGGCTGCCCAGCAATTTTTGGCCTTTAGATACTCTGACCCCATTGCAACCTGTAAAGACAGTCCGTAATCTAGGTGTTATCTTTACTGTCAGCTAACGTTAGAAGCGCAGGTGACAAAAACAGTGGGTTGTTGTCTGGCCATCATTAGGTCACTGAGGAAGATTTCTCCTCTGCTGCCCTCCATGGCTCGCAGTACTATTCTCAGTAGATTAGACTACTGTAATGCCCTATAGCTGGAAGCTCCCAACTTTCTATTGGATAGGTTACAGAGAATACAATCTATGTCAGCCAAATTGGTCCTGGGTTGGCCCAGAAGGTCTTCTTTCTCACAGGCACTAGCGGTACTACACTGGCTGCCGCTAAGGCAAAGAGTTCAATTTTAATCCCTTTGCCTGGTGTTTAAGGCCCTCAATGGGACGGGGTCGGTCTCTTTTCAAAAGAAATGTTCCTGGTATGTACCCACGAGAACCCTGCGCTCTTCAGGGGCAAAGCTGGTGAAAGTACCTAAATTCAGGAAGGTGAGGTCAGGTGGCAAATCTTTTGAGGTGGCGGCAGCAAAGCTCTGGAATGCCCTGCCTCTGGAACTCAGACAAATTAATGAGATTCTGCCTTTTAGGAAAAGGCTAAAAACACGGCTCTTCCCAAAGATTTAATGACATGCTGTAGTGCGGCTTCATGATTGCGTATTTTTTTAAAGGTTTAGCGCCAGGATGCCTCAAGGTGACAGATGCGCTTTAGAAGTACAATAAATAAATAAAATAAATAATAAATGAGACAATGCTACTCTTGGCGAAGGAGTACTCGGAATACAAGGGATTGGGGCACTCAATTCTCTGCCACAGGACATGATGGGAGGAGTAGCCAGTCACCCGGACAAGCAGTTGTGGCCCTGAGCAGAAGTCCAGTTCACTCAAGAGACTTTCTTGATGCAGAAAAAAGAGCTATACAAGCTGAGCAGGTGAGCCCTCCTTGCCCCTCTTACATCAACACCGTCCTGAAAACAAAAAAAACCCACAGTAGGATTCTGGGTGGACTTCCAATTTATAGCACCCAGGAAGGTCAGTAGGGCCCACTTAGAATTCTCCTGTGTTTTTTTTTATCTGGTATGCAGAACTGCCTTAAAGTTTAACCACATCGCTGCTGTGGTTATTTTTCCCCTGTGCTGAATATTATTGAGATCCATTGTTCATGACGAGCTCAGCTCGTCATCAGCACAGCTCAACTGTGCCTCATGACGAGCTGAGCTCGTCATGAGCATGGAAGGGGTTAATGACTCAGACGAAGGATGTAGAGGTAAATTTAATGTTGCATGTTAGAAGAAGTATATATTTAGAAGAAAACTGTTAAGTTAATTAATATTTTAGTTTGTGATTATTTCTGTTTATTGATGCAGAGAAGTCTGTACTAGTTCAGCCTGCAGAATAGCAAAATGTGTATATGGTGCAGGAGAAGTAACGCTAAGGAAGATAGCAGTGGAAGAACATCTGAGTCAATCTCTCTTTTAATTTACTTCCTCTTCCCCTCTGCGTACACTTAGTGAAAGAGAGTACTCTTTTCACATTTGGCCATAAAAAAGCACTGGAAGATTTGGTATTCACCTGTGGAATAGTTTGGCACAAAGTTTTTTTCTGAAAAACACAAAGGAATAAAAATATCAGTACAACGCATTATCCCCTAACAAAATGCAACATAACCAGTATACAAAAAATCATGCCATGTGTTGCCACTTCCCAAATATTGGCCTTACAAATGGATAGCTAAAAGGTGTTACTTTGCATCAAACACTGCCTCAGTTACTACCAAGAAAATAAAGTAGGGCTAGTGAAAGTTACTCTCTGATCCATGGGTTAGAAAGCATCCAAGAACAAAACAATTGCATTTCTTTTTTAAGCTCATTTATACATGGTATACATAGAGGGCCTCATTTACAAGAGGCCGTCGCCACCGGAGCATCTTTTTTTATGACACTTTGGTGGTGCAAGCCGCTCACTCATATCTATGAGGTGACGCACAGACAACCTTTGTGACTTTGCATGGTTTCATAGATATGGAGTAAGAGAAGGCAGCACAAAGTGCTGCGTTGCCTTACTCTACTTCAAGGAGGCAATATTTTGCTCAAATTTGAGTTCACCTTGAAAAAAACAAAAGATAAGAGACATTTGGCAAAACAGGAACAGTTGATTTAATTAAAAGGTTACTCCGGGAGTACAGTTACAGAAGCGGGTCTGGGGACTGACTCAAAGTACAATCGATCTGAGCAAGAATTTATAAATTTCTTTCTGTATAAAAAACTGTTTCTGTTGATCCTTTCTAGGTAAAGAATGTGGGTCATGCCTTTGGGGTCATAAATTAGGCCGTTGATAACAAATGCAGGTGGGCCTTGACCTTGATCTTTAGCCTGATGCAACTGAGTCGTCTTTAGCAGATATTGGTAAAACTGACAGATCTTCTCCGGAAAAGACCAGGGTCGGGGTTTGTATGGTGATGAGGGAGAAGAGGCCACACCACCCAAAAAAGAGCTGAGTGTAGGCAAACTCACTGCATTGCCAGTAAGTGTCCATCAACGTCGAGGTGCCCCATTATATGTCTCAAATGTGCAGGATTGTATCACAGTTTACATTTGTTGCCAGTGGAGTGGTTTATTTACCTTTGAAACACAAGGAATACAGTGTAAGTACAAGTAGGGGTTGCACCTTCTAATCATATATCTCTATCTACCTCAGTATCCCAGATTTCCTGACATGAGGTATCTATGCTTTTGTTCAACCCTCCCTCATGTGAATCATTTACCTTCATATCATTGAGGTGAATGCCCTACACTAGAACTACATTTATAAGGGAGAGGAGTTGGCCTAACGGCTAGGGCGCTCGACCTCGGACCTGGGGATCTGGGTTCGAGTCCCGGTAATGACTCCAAAACCTCCTGTGATTCTGGGCAAATCACCACTTATTCTCCCCGTGCGTAAAATTAATGTGTGTCCTCATGTAAAGTAACTGGTGCTATGTAAAGTGCTCTGATACCCGATTCAGGTTTAGTTCGCGCTATATAAAACTCCGCAAATAAATAAATAATAAGGTCCATTTATTACTAATGAAGAAAGCCCCAGACATGCTAAGGCCCACCCTGGGATCACAGATGGAAGCAGGAGCAGATCTGTTTGTGCATTGGTTTGGTTTATTTGCTACCGCTAAGAATCACTTCTATGGAAAGTCTCTGGAACAAACAGTATCCTCCCCTATGGTGCCCCTCCTGTGCATCCTATCCGGCTCAATATCACAAGGCTCGGTGAAAAGGTATAGTGCTGTGTGATTGGTTTCGCATTGGGTGAGATTCACTGCTACTCTAAAGATGTTCTACTCTGTTGGGTTGTATTTTAGACATAATCCTACATAGGTACAGGTCGAGAAGACATTTTGTTTTTTCGGGGTTACCTCTTGGGACATGTAAAGCCTGTCTGTGCCTACTGCATGTGGTGTCAGTGTACAGATGTAATATGACCTGGCTGATGTCTTGCAGCCCACAGCAGTCATGTGTTGATACCATATGTTGGGTAAGAGGACACTGTGTAGAGCATATGGAATTCTAGTGTTGAGTTTGGTGTAATCATAAGTGATAAGGGAGACATCTCTACACCAGTGCAGTGAGACTCTGTGGATGGACTCCATTTGACTACGTACATCGTTGGCAGTGAATGAATGCATCTGTACCCATAGCAAACAGAGGATACATAGAAATGCAACAATACGTAACTTAATCAACATTACAGGTCTGGGGATAAATCCAGGGCAGACTTATGTAATCCTCTAGTAAATATGAGTGTCTTTAGTTAACAAAGTTCAATGCACAAAGTTCACAAAGCAGTTCTTGGGGTGTTTGCAGTTGAAGGTTTCCTCTTCACATCGGAGAAGTGGACCTATGCATAATTTCCTTCCACCTTGAAGGCGGTTGGTGTTGCGCAGACTACTCTGTAGTGTCCTTCAACCTTGGCTAGCTTCCACTTCCTTACAAAGTTTTGAATGTAGACTTCTTGTCCAGGTTGAGGTGCTTGATATTGTAGCTTACTGTAGGTGCACTTGAAGCTCCAGTGGTGGACCTGCTTTGACAGGAATTTGATGGTTTTGGTTAGTTTAGAGAGGAAAACATGCAATTCATCCCCCAAAGCCTGAGAGCCAGCCTTGTAGCTCAAATTGGTCCTGCTTTTTTAAGATCAGTGTCACCAACAATTTACCAGTCGTGATATGGTATGGTGTGAGATAGTGATCGCTGCTAGACGCTTTCAAAGGCTAGTGTTAAACAGTGGAGGTATTTCTTATTAAGATTGGGTAAAAATGTTCTTATCTCATTTTTTGAACTGACCATTGAGCCTCTTAATAATGCCATACCTTTGGGGGGGTGCACTGAGGATAGTGCAGATGTGATCGAACATGTGGTTTACAAGTGCTTTCCATTGCTGGACAGGATGACATCTGGTACCCACACCTGGGTATAACTTCTCTGGCAAAGAAAGTAGCTGCTGCGTTGGCATTGCAATGCATGCAAGGGCCGGCTTCGATCCACCTGTAGTAGGGGCAGATTACTACAATCAGGTATAGGTATTTACCTCTCACTGGGGGATCTTTATTCTGCTCAGGAGGTGTACAGATCGATAATCAATATGCAAAGCCCTGAAAGTCTTGGGGCAACCAAACCATTCATTCTTTAGTTGTCATGTTTTCTTTTGTGGTGTGTGCTGGTAAGTAAAAATGGGGCATTGCTATATGGGCTAAGCTTTGAGTCATGATGGGTTTTTCCTGTGTGTTGGTTTAGGAGGTTGTGTGTGTCCTGCGCAAAGCCCTTGGCTGCCCACTACCCCTTTTTGTTAGGTAATGTTCTTTCCTACAACTCGTTCAAGTACACTCCCGCTGTTTCTGTAAACGGCTTGTAGTTTGGGGGTTCTTTCTCTGATTCCTTATTGTAAAGGAAACACATGAGTCTCCTTAATTGTTCATTAATCTGCCATTTTTGCAACCTGGCCAGCTAATCCGTTTCTCGAGATATGAAGTCTTTGCACCCAGTATCAGCGACGCACTTCACCACAGCCACGCATTTAGGCAGGGTTAGCGAATTGATTATTAGTTCTAGCAGGTCCCTGTGTGCACCGGGTGTGCCGTCTGATTTCAGGAACCCTCTCCTTTTCTACCTTCCTATGCTAGAGTGCACAGTGGTGGTGACATAACCTGAATCTGAGTGGATTGTTACTGTCCTTCTGTGCTTTGGGTGAGGGCTAACATTAATGCAGTAAGCTATGCCACCTTTGGTGAGAGGTGGGGGAGGAGAGTTCATTGTGTGATGGGTGCATGGCTATGAGCCATTACTACGACTCCAAACATCTTATCCCATACTCTTGATCTATTATGGAGTAACCATCCATGAACAGTGCCTCACTATCTAGGATGGGATCCTCCACTGCCTGGCGTATCCCCTCAGGGTGTATGTTGCTCACTCATGTATCTCCTCTCCCTTCTGTACCTCGTGAGCTAGGAAGATAGCTATGTTTACTAGATGGCACTGCACTATTTTTAATGATGACCTGGAGACCATCAGTACATAACCAGAAAGCTGTTTGTGTAGTCAGTGTGCTCCTATCTTTTGTAAGACAGAAAACACTGAATGTTCCTAATACAGTGTCAGTGGTGCCCCCCCATCACAATGGAGGTGCTTTTGTTGATGGCAAAGGCTGCTGCCACTGGCACCTGCTTTCATGGGGAATGACCCAGCATGACTGGATCTAACAGCCCGCATGAAGTTTTTGCCTCAGGTAATACTTCTGTCTGTACTGCCGACATACCTGTTGCCATGGCTGAACAAAAAGAACTTCTTCTTATAGTTAGGCCTTCCTAGTAAAGGGGAGTGTGTTATCTCTGTTTTCAGTTTGATGATGGCATTATCCATCTCAGCCATCCATGCAAGTACCCCATGGCCAGCTTTTGCCTTTTTCATGGCCTCGAGTAAGGATGCAATGAGGGGGCTTTAGTCAAAGAACCAGTTCCTCACATAGCTACATAGTCCTAAATCATTTTGCATACCCTTCTTCGTTTTCAATGGTGACATAGCCCTGCTAGAATATGCATATTCGGGTGTGATCTACCAACCAGACGCTGAGATCAGTTGACCCAGATAGTTACACTTCCTGTTGTACATACTGCATCTTTCCTTACTTGATTTTATACCCTTTCTTGACAAGTCTGCAGTCCTCTGGACTACTATATCTTGCAGACAAATGTCTTCAGAGGGACTGCATGTCAAAATGTCATCAGCATACTGTATCAGGGTTGGAGTATGCAAGGTCCTTCATTAGAATTCTATTGAAAACACTGGGGGTCTCGGTCTCACGGTACCCTTGTGGCTGTCTCCGGCATAACAGCTGAACCCCTTGGAATGTGAATGTAGTCAGTTAGTGACTGTCAGGGTAAAGCAGAATGCCAAGGATCGCGGCCTTGATGTTCATCACAGGGAATTACCAGGCATCTGTTAATTGGTTTGGACGAGAGGGTTTGGACACCAGGGAAATCCAGGACCTCAATGTCATTGAAGGGGGAGGGATGGGGGGTGGGGGGTGGGGCGCAGCTACTGCACCATGTGCCAGGTCCCTTCCTTGCTCTTTTTGAACAGGAAGGTCGATATGTTCCAGGGGGGGCCCCCACTTGTCGAGGACACCTTGATTGATCAGTCCTTGGGTTGTGTGTGCTATGCCCTTGTCAGCTTCCATGGAGAGCAGGTATTGGCGCACTCAGGGTAGCATGTCCCCCTCTCGCAGTGTTATCCTTACTGGTTCAGCGGTATTGATGCACCCCAAATCATAGGTTTCCTATTCCCATAACTGTGGCGGTTCAGCTGAAATGTCTTGCTCCTGCCATGTGATCAATACGTCATGGGAAAGGGAGACCCATTCTGCAGTTCCACCCGTACCTTCATTACGTAGACGAAGAGGATTTATGAGGCCCCAGGACACTCACTGAACGGCTGGACAGTGGATACCTCTCATTTACAGAGACTTGGCATAACAAAGTTGACATATTCCCACATTGTTTTGCCTGATCAGCGGCCAATAGGACCCCATATTTGGGCTGTATTTCAAAGCGCCTCCCACATTTATCTCCAGGTGTTTTCATAAAGGGACCCTCATAACCATGCCTGAGAAACCCTGCATGGTCATGGAGTCTTTAGATAAGGGAACGATCCCTTCCTCCTTTAAACATGATTTTGTTGTCTCTGTGTCAATTAATGAGCTGTAAGGTGTGTTAATTACCCGAACTGTGATGGTGGAAGCCTTCTCGGACCTTTGGGCCACTGAAAGCATGGGACACATGAGAGTGGAGATATGTCTGCTTACCACCGGCTGCTGTGCTGCCCCGTGATAACCAGTGATTTATCTAGTTCTGGGAGCGGAAGGGGGGATTGTGACCAGGTCCCATCTTTGGGTGTCCTTTGCACTTCATCCTCGAATCCTGCTACTACATGCTTTATCCACTCCAAACCTCTGTGGCGGTACCCCCATGGTTGCCACCTCCTTCTACACCATTGTAGCCACAGCTGTTCTGACCAGGATCACCTGCTCCCAGGTCAGTGATTTAGCAGTGATGTCTTGGCTCTATCCCAATTTCTTCCTGCTCTAAGTCTCTTTCCTTCTTTCCTTGACTTGCCTTCTCTCCTGCCTTATGAGGCATTGCTGCATGTAGGGAAAATTACAGTTGGGATTCCCTGTCCAGTATCTGATGGAATATTCTGCCATAGCCATGTCCTCTGGCTCAAATGACCCTCCCCTAGGCCAGGACTGGTCAAATTGGTTCCCTCCTCTGTCCAGTTTGTTAGTAAGGCACAGAATGGGCATGCACAGATCTTTCCTTCCTCTCTAGCCACGATCTCCCATGGAATCAACCGACAGTTGTTATGTGCTCAGCTCCCACAATGCCCATTCTTGTTACTGGAACCTGAAGGGCTGGGCTCCTTCACCCTCACCCTCACTAGTTTTAATGCTGTCTAGAATTACTAGAAAGCTCCATGTTACATGAGTGTGTTCACTTGAACCAGTGGGAGTGTATGTTGTTCGCACTGCTGGGCTTCGATGGGCTGAATGCAACAGAATGATTTCACGCTTTGGGGATCACTAGTAATGGACTGGAGTGGTGCTCAGAATGCGTGAGACCTAACATCATGCACCTCCATTCCTGCATTTGGTGGGGGAGGTGTGGACGCTTTACTTGCTGACTGTGTGATAGGATTATCGGTATGTGCCTCCTTGAAGATGGCCAATAGTTCTAATAGTACTTCTCTCCTGTCCTTCTTTTTCCCTATTATTTTGGTCTGAATGTGTGTCCTCATGTGTTTGTATTATGTTAGTTTCATAGGTTCACTCTTTTGGCCAGAAAAGTGACTGTTCCTTAGTAGCTATTCTTACTAAAACTTGTTATGCTTTCTAACCTGTGTGGGGAACCTGATTTGCATGTGTTTTAGTGGTGACTGCATGATACGTTTGGTAGTTTTGAAAGATAGATGAACCCAATCTTCTCTTAGTCAGGGAATCTTACATTCTACTGTGGTTGTGGGGAGATATACGCATGGGGATGGCTGATTCTAACTACTTTACTATGAGCTCAGCACTATTTACAGATGTATCAACATGAGCTTTGCACAAACATAAATATCAAAGCATATGAAAGGTCTTAACCTAGAAAAAATGTCCCCCAGTTAATAAAACGGCATTCAAATTTGGGATCATGTAGAATAACAAATTTTGCTTTGGCATCAAAATAACGATTTGAGAAAGAGCAGCACCTTCATATACTACATTGAATCATCCTCAAACTACAATACTTAGGACAAAACATAGTAACATTAATTATCAGCACCACAACATCAAAGGAAAAATTATGACTTTATCAAAAATACCTTAGCCCGCTCCTAATGCATGCTATCCTATCAGCAGGGGAAGCTCTAAGTGAGCCTGATAGTCTGTCGATATTGACTCTGGGGAAAAAGAAAATAACACTTAAGGCAGAGAAAAAGGAATAATTTGACAACCACAGACCCTTCTTGGCCAAACACAAGCTACACCTGATCTTTCAGGTTCAAATGTTTTCTCTAATGTCTGAATCCCACCCTATATCACACCTAGGGGCCAGGTGTACCCTCTGTATCACGGGCAGTAGTCCGAGTGAAAAACGACTCTTACTTCTTTCAGATACCAACAGTGTTAAGGCTCCGGTAGCACTGAAAAAACTCTTGTAGGCTAAAAAATAAGATTGAGGTGATGGCCCTGTATAACATGTGTGCCATCTGTATCATGCCCAGTGGTGCATATAGTGACCCTGTGTCACACCCATCAGAGCAGCTTATTATTTGTCTCACAAGCTGCGATCCAAGCGACAACCAACATTTACCTTTCCTAGCTTATTGACTATTGAAAAAAGAAGACGTCTGAGGGAATGCCTCCAAGGCTGCCCTGCGAGTACTCAGTAGAACACATAGAATAAGTAACATGCCAGATATAGTGGCAGGGTGCTCTTGTTAAATTGTTGTGCTTCTTTCAAGTTTGTCATACACCAAATGCTGGGACTAAATATCAGATGTGGTCTCATACCCACGGTGACGGCGACCTCAGGACAGACAACCAACCTGCGTGTTCAACAAAACTTCCAATCAATTGTGGTGTCCCCTCACCTAGCTTAGTGCGCACATGTGAATACATCCAGAAGGGGTCCCCTTCTTTCTTCTGCAGTTGGGTCCGAGGTATGAATCTCTCCTGGCTGGCTGGCCAAAATGTTGCTCTGATATGAATTTACCTTGAAAAAGCAACAAACAAGAGGCATTTGGCAAAACAGGATCAGTCAGTTTAATTAAATGCTGGCAGGGCCAGACTGGGAACCCAAAGCAGCCCTGGCAATTTTGTAGACCTAGCCCCCCTGGGTGAGGGGGATCAGGGGGCGCAAGTTTGAAGCACTGATGCTTTTTTTACTGGGGGCCAATATTGCAGCACAGCTGCAAAACAGGGCCCAGTAACAAACAAAGACCCCCAAAATGACAAACCTGACCTACACCCTTCCAGCCTCCCGGGAAAACACCTGCTGCCAGCTACAACTGTGAGTACAGGTCTGAGGACTGACTCAAAGTACAATCGATCTGAACAAACATTTATACATTTCTTTGGGTATCATAAACTGTTTTCATCCATCATTTTTTAAAACGGAATTCGGGCCTTGTCTTTGGAGTCATAAAGAGAGCCCCTGATAATAAATGCAGGTAGGCCTCGACCTTGCATGGACACAATGTGGGCCAGTAGATAACATGCCCAGATGTCTGGCCTGAGGGGCCCGTGATCACTCTGTGTACTGTGTATGTTGTGTACTGATTGGCTGGGAGTTCCTAACGTCATATGGCATCTGACTTTGTCATGTTTATGGAAATGCGTGCGCCTCTCTGGCCATGTGTGGTGTAATGGGGCAATCTCTCTGGACCATTGTGGTGTCATTTCACCTATCTGTGGGATTGATCTGCATTTCCTTTTTCGCACATTTGTATGCCAGCTACGTGTAACCCCACCTGTGACCAATCAATCAGTAATTCTCAGGCGTAGGTCTCAAACCTGCCTGATCACTTATTTCTGAGTTGGGATGATGGAGACTTCATGACGGGGAAATTCGATAATAATGTTGCGATCTCATTCTGATACATAAAGGCATCATTGTGTACATCAGCATTGACTTGTCCAATATTAACATTTCCATGGGCGTTGCAGTGGGTTTTCCCATGCAACACCCATCTGTTTTGAAACATTTCCATATTTTCAAGAATCTGTAAATCTGGTAATGCATCAAAAATGTGCGTGTAGCGGTGGAGGTGCAACAAGGAGAAATAACTTTATTTCTCCTCCTTTTTCTCTTTCCTTGTGTACTACAGCACACATGGAAAGGCGCAAACGTCTTCATTGATTGTTTATATGCAGAAAGGTGTCTCTTCCTACACAAGAACAATTGTGCCAACAAAGCAGACACCCTTGCGATTGTGCATTTGTTGGTGCTAGGTACCAATTTGTGCACTGGCACATGCAGAAAGGACAGGAATGTGTATGGTGCATGCAATCCTGCCCTTTCCTTTTGACACTAGGCAGGGTAGCAAGAAGCCTTGTGGCACTGCACAGTGCCAAAAACTTGTAAATTAAGTCCATAATATATGCACACACTTTACCCATGACTCATCTCAATAATGTACCTTGAAACTCTGCCATACTCCTATCCATTCATAATTCAACTATAATCGCCAAGGAAGGCATATATGTACCAACTAGTGTAGTTTCTAGTCTACTGGAATTACAACAGAGAATATGTCCCTTAATTATCCTACTTGAATAGCAATGAGTCTATTTCCAGACAACATTTTATAATTAAAGCGTTTATACTGAAGATAAAGCAAAACATTATTTATCACTTAATGAAAGTATTTGAAAATTATATTTAGTAATTGAGTGTTTTGTTTTGAAGGGATATGTGAAGGATTTTGTTCATGTGTTGGTAGCTGCAGACTCAGGAAAGCGTGAAATCAGGATTCATAAAACTGCTTCATTATTACTTCTTATGATTTAAGGTTCCAGTGGGTTTCCGTGTAAATTATTAATTTCCTAGCGCAATATGCGTCCGAGAAGCTTTCAAAAGATATTATCAATTACTAAAGCGGATTTATTTGGTCCAGAAATAATGGAAAAGACCTGACATCAAAAGACAATTTGCTTTATTTTATTAAACAATTTAATTTCAACAAAAGAAAGAGTATAAAAGAAAGTATCATTTGTCATGTTTGACTTATGATTAAAAATTTATTTTTAGTATGAAACAATTTATTTTGATGTACTTTGTTCCAAATGTAGAGAGTAGTGTGTTTAGTGAACCGCAGACACTTTTTCGTGTTTAACTTGTGCTTAAGCGTTTGGAGTTTTACACATTTTAAAAGTAGCAAAAATGAAATGACATATAACAAGTTCAGATTCAAAATAAGGGCGCAATTAATCACTGATCTCATCACTAGTTTTTTCGACTGAATTTCAGAGTGACTTATATATCAAATATCAAATCTGCTTTACAAGTGTATGCCCATTGGAAATATTCCGGCTAATTGAAATAGGCGGTAAACGTGGACTTGGCAAATAACTCTAATGGTGGTCCATATTTTACCCATTTTCACCTTGTGTCTCGGTCAGCAGCTTCCCAAGGACCATTAAATGCTGCCCACTCTGATGGTGCAGTCAAGTAATGTATCTCTCATCAGGTGTTTCTCTGGACCCCACTTGAAGTCCGGCAGGGAAGTCTTTGATAGAAAGCCAGTCAATTCCCACAATGATGGAAAGCTTCCTTACGTGAATTTTGAGGCAGTGCCTGCAGGCCAACGCCATTGTAATTCAGATTTACTCTATCTCACTGGCTCATGCATCCCACCGTGTAGCAAAGGGGCATGACAATACACCTTAATAAATCACTAGATAACATCAACAATTTTTTATTTTTTCCTTCACTGCCAGATATATTTCACTTAATAAGAAGTTGCAAGGAGAATTGCAGCAGATCCTGAGGAATTCCACAGAAACAGCTGCATTACCTCTCAGTGAATGGGTTTTCATAATGAGGTCCTGCACATCTTGGCCAAAGATACTGAGCTAATGAGTGAAAAAGTACCCTAAGTATACCCTAATATGCTTGCACCGGAAATGTATGCTCCAGCGAGTATCTCTGGGCCGGATTAGGAGTCTGGAGATCAGCATGGTGTGAAACTACCTCCGCCATGCCACCGTCATGCAAGAGCAAGTCCGTCAGCCGCATTATGAGATTCCATGCAGATCCGCCACCGCCGGCTCAGCCGTTCAGCTGGTGGGCTTTCGCCAACCTTGTGCTTAGAAAAAACATTGTCAGTTCATCGCTGTGCACCGCCTGCACCGCAAACTCGTGTGTCGAGATCATTACGAGCGCAAAAAGGCATCGGCGGACCGGTAATGGTGCATGCCAATCGGCGGTCTTCCAATACCTACGTTAGAAGCAACAAATCGTAGTACAATTCCAATTTTAAAGAAGCGACGTTGGCAGGTTCAAACACCACATGCATACGAAGCAACACTATCACTATCACTAATTGACACATTTCTTTCCCAGCCCATAAACGGCTTCAAAATGAAGACCACAATGCCGTTCGGAGACTACCGAACCGCCTTTGTTAACCATCAACCTCATCACCATATCCGGAGCAAACATTCAGCACCTCCCACAAACCACGTGTTCATCGCCCCCCTTCCTGTACGCCAAACCACCACATCTTTTGTAGTTGAAATGTCACTTTGCAATTACACAATAACACCATGCCTTGCAAAAAAACAGCATTCAGCAGACAATTGCTCACTATCATGGTTAATGAAATCATCTGAGTCAAACCCTATATTTATGGTCCTAAAGTCCTAACTACTCTTCACACACGTGAACAAAAGTTGTGGACCAGGATAGTCAACAAAGTGGACGGTGTCGGCAACACCCTCGGCACACAGAAAGAAAGTCAAAAGAACTGGAACGACCTCAGGTTCTTCATCAAGAGCAAGAATGCCAACTATCACAAGGAGGCCACAAGGATGGCGGTGGTCCTCCCAGAACCCCAATAGAACTACAGCCATGGGAGGAGAACGTAGTGGAATTAATGCAAACTGAGGGAATGACTGCAATCCAGGGTGGAGTCGACACGGGTAAGTGTCCACAACACAAATGACCCCACTACACACGAATGTGACTGTAAACAAGAATGCCCTGCCTGTACACTACTCCATCAACCCTTACAAGACCCAGCACTACAACTATGGTATTTGAATGTCTCTTATGTGACTGTGCAAATAAGGTGAATGACTCACTAATGATACATATGTAATGTCTCTCCATATATGCAAATGGAGTCTGTTAGGGGAGTACCATCACAAACTTTTGTACAACAGTCACCTCAAGATATACCAGTGGTAACTAATGTATTCCAACAACAATATTCGCAACTGTCCATAAAGTAAGGGTAACAGTATGGATAATTAAATGTAACATAACTTCCAGGAGGGCATTTTAATAATACATCAAATAAGGGTTTTTTTTTATTTCAAAGCATTTTATTTTATAAAGAAGTGACAAAGAATAAAAGGCACATAACATAATAAAGATGATTTAATTGAGGCAAGATAAACAAACAATCAGAGGCTAAAATTGAAGTGTAAGCATAGTAAATGCATTCTAAAGTAAAAGTAACCTGTTATAAATAAAGGAACTAATTAGGTAAAGGCTAAATATCAAAGCAATAAACAAATGTATCACTATCAGTTGTTATAATCGGCGTCAGGGAAGGATATAGAATTCAAGAAAGTAGAAAGAAAGAGAGAACAAGAGAAAAGATGGAAGGGGACAGAAGACAGGAAAGAGAAAGAAGAAAAAGAGAAAGAAGGATTCCCACCGGACTAACCCAACACGTAAAAACACAAGACGCCAATCAAACAGACACATCAAAAGGAAACTGAGCAACCAACCCTTTTGATGACAAATCCATGTAATCATCCAAAGCTTTCCAAACCCCACTAGAAATAGATGGAGAAAGGTGAGCTTGATCAACCGAGATGTGAGCACTACGCAAAAAGGAGACACAAGCCCACCATGTATGATAAGAAACAGAGGAAAAGGATTTCCATTCCATAAGTATGACTTTCACCGCAACAGTCAAAAGGAGATCCATCAATTGTAATTCCATTGGATCTAAGCGGAGAGGAGCAGGGGCAGCCAATGGACCCAATAAAATTAAAGGAAAAGAGAGTTGGAACTCAATACCAAAGATGAGAGAGAGATGCTTATGAATGAGGTTCCAAAAAGGCTGAAGAAGGGAACATTCAAAAAACATATGCTGAAAATCACCCACGAGCAATCCACAGCTCCAGCGAAATTGTCATCTTTAAGATTGAGCGAATGGAGACGAACAGGCGTCCAATGAAGGAGGTTGACAGAGAAAAATTTAGATTGCATTAATGATGGGGCGATTTTATTGCGAAGAGAAAGTTTACCAATCAATTGCCAAGTATCTGAGGAAATATGATCCGTAATTCCATGATCAAAATGGTGTAACCATTTTTGTTGAGCAACCGTATGTGCAGGTAGTGAAACAGATGATAAAAAATTATAAATTTTGGAGGCTACGTGACCAGATTTAGTCCAGATATGAAAAAGAGAAATGGTAGAAGAGGTAGGATGAAGACGTACCTTAGCAAGTGCCACTTTAATTTTAAGAAAAGTATAAAAATCTAGGGGGCATATTACCAACGCTAAGCGATATTTGTCGCTAACGATGCTTAGCAACAAATTTTTTAACGCTAAGCATCGCCAGAAATGATCGCAGATAAACTTTGCTATTATCAAGGTTTATCGCAAAAGCGATAAAAATTGGCCGCAATGCATGAATATCGCATAAAAATCAGCGATATTCATGCATTACCGAGCTACTGCTCTTAGCCATGTTATCCACCTACCATTGGATAACATGGCTAAGAACAGCTCAGGGCAGGTGTTAGCTTTTGGAGATATTCGCGCTTAGCGCGAATATTTCCAAATCCTTGATAATTGGAGAAATGTCGCTTAAGAACGTTTCTCCTATTATTTTTCTCCGGAACGCCCCCTTTGCATCTCATTAGAGATGCAAGGGGAAGCGTAGAGAGAAAGGGTGCTAACATGCGAATTTGCGTGTTAGCACACTGTTGCTAATAGGGAGATAATTTTATCTCCGCTTTCTTGGCTTTTAAAGCCAAAAAAGCGGAGATAAATCCCTTGATTATATGCCCCTAGGTTAGTTAAATAATGCTTTTGAGCCAATGTGGAAAAGGGTAATGGCTCATCATTAGCCTCATAAAGATGTTTCACAAGGGAAATCCCTTTAGCCGCCCAATAGGACATGAGGGTGGGAGTAATATTGAGTTTAATTTTAGAATTCCGCCAAATAGACGACCACCTAGTTTTATGTAATGGGATTGCCACTTTCTTGTCTATTCTCCGGACCGCAGCAATTGTGTCGAGAATTATAGAACGAGAGAACAGGATATGCAAAGTAGATGAGGTGCAAAAAGAGGCAGTTGGCAACGGAGACGCTAATTCCTGTTCTATTAATAGCCAAGATGGAGCAGGAAGAGGTGGAGGAAAGAACCATAAAGCACCTTGAGAAGCCAAAAAAGCAGTTTGGTACTTTTCTCAATCAGGAAAATTGCAACCTCCCATATCACAAGGTCGTCGCAAGAATTTGTAAGCAATTCTAGCATGTTTGTCATTCCACAGAAATTTAGAGGTCAGAACGTCAAGTTCATGAAAAAAGGAATCTGATAACTTAACCGGAAGCATGGATGAAACGAAATTAATAATGGGTGTGATCATCATTTTAAGAGTCTGGAGGCGACCCCACCAGGAAATATGTTTCGGGGACCATGTATCCAAAAGACGACGCACTTTAAGAAGAGTCTGGGATTCGTTATAGGCAGTAGAGGCGTATAAGGTAGAACAGAAAAAAATACCTAAGTATTTCAAATGTGTAGACTGCCATTTAAAACCCGCAGAGCCCATATGTGAAGGGAAACAATAGGCATTCAAAGGGAACATTTCCGTCTTATGTTTATTTAAGGTATAACCTGAAACCTTGGAGAAGAGGGAAATGGTATTTGAAAAAGCAGGAATTGCCAAGGCAATATCGTCTGAAAAAATAAGAACATCGTCTGCAGTTTTAATACAGTGAGGCCCAAAAGAAAAACCTTTAATGTCTGGGTGTAACTCAAGTAGTCTGAGAAGAGGATCAATAGATAGTAAAAACAAAAGCGGAGATGAAGGACAACCTTGTCTAGTGCCCTGACGAAGATTAAAAAATGACGACGTAGCACCATTAACTCTAATGTTAGCTCTAGGTTGAGAATATAAGGACATTACCATATTAATGAAGGAGTCACCAAGGTTGTGTGCATACAAGACAGCACGAAGAAACGACCAAGAGACCTTGTCAAATGCCTTTTCAGCGTCAAGGGCCAAGGCCGCGCAGGGAGTTGACACCGTTTAGCTGAACCAAGAATATGACAAAAACAGCGTATATTATCGCGCGCAAGACGACCTTTCACAAAACCGGTTTGAGAGGAATGAACAAGATGAGGGATAAAGGATTCTAATCTTTTGGCCAGGATTTTGGCAAAAATCTTAGCTTCCATGTTGAGAAGAGAAATAGGAGGGAAGTTTTTGGGATCCGAATGATCCTTCCCTTCTTTTGGGATCACTACAATAGTAGCTTCAGCCGCAGTACCAGAGACAGACCCATCTTTAACAAAAGAATCAAAGACAGATTGCAATTTGGGAACAAGCACAGGGAGTCAAGTCAAGTCAAGTCAAGAGATTTATATAGCGCGCTACATACCCATAGGGTCTCAAGGCGCTTGAGGAAGGGTGGGGAATTACTTGTCGAATATCCAAGTTTTAAGTTGCTTTCTGAATGCTAGGTGGTTCTGAGTAAGGCGAAGGTGAGTGGGAAGTGAGTTCCAGGTTTTAGCTGCCAGGTAGGAGAAGGATCTACCTCCTATGGTGGTTTTGTTGATGCGAGGTACAGTGGCAAGGGCTTGGTTGGAGGATCGTAGCTGATGGGAGGGGGTGTAGAAGGACAGTCGTGTGTTGAGGCATTCGGGTCCAAGTTCGTAAAGTGCTTTGTGTGCATGGGTTAGGAGGCGGAAAGTAATCCTCTTATTTACAGGAAGCCAGTGGAGGTTTTTTAGGTGACCAGAGATGTGTTCTTTACGCGGGATGTCTAGTATGAGCCTGGCTGAAGCGTTCTGGATGCGTTGGAGTTTTTTCTGGAGTTAAAATAAAACAGGGTAACCATCAGGGCCCGGGGCCTTGCCAGAACAAGTAGCTTTAATTGCGGTAACAATTTCCTCACGGGAAATCGGCCTATTTAAAAAGTACGATCATCTTCAGAAACCGACTGCACTGGGACCGATTTTAAGAAATCTTGACACTGCTCAAAAGAGGATTGATTAGAAGGAGTATATAAGTTATTATAAAAATCACGAAAAACGTCAAGAATTTCCCCAGTTTGGAATTTTTTAGATCCCGAGTGGTCAGTAATAGAAGAAATTTAAGAGGACTTAAATGAGAAATCTTGAAATTTTAATGTAGCTGCAAGAATCTTCCCAGCTCGATTCTTTAACAGTAATTTTTGGGATTTCTGCGCTTGTACTCCAATATGGGCTCTTTTGGTAACAATAGTATTATATTTGTATTTTTGTTGTTTTATTAATTGTAAACAGGATGCATCCTTAGATTGCCTAAAGGTGGCTTCCAGAGTTTTAATTTCAGTTGATAAATCTGTAATCTCTTTTTTAATAGCAGAATTCCGTTTGGACATACATTTAATAACCTGACCACGGAAAGTGCATTTAAACGAATCCCAGAGGACGATTGGGGAAGAGACTGAACCTTCATTCTCATGGAAAAAAGTTTCTATAGCCTTAGAGAATTCAGAAACCTGAGTAGTATCATGCAAGACTTCTGTATTTGATCTCCAGGAAAAAGCATGTGATTTAGGAGCAAAGGATGACAAAGTAAAAGTAACCGCAGCATGATCAGAAATCAAAGTAGGATGAATAAACGGAGAAGAGGAGGATGAAACAAGAGAAGAATGAACAAGGAGATAGTCAATACGAGAAAAGGAAGAGTGAGGTGAAGAAAAGAAAGAAAAGTTGCTACCAGTGGGATTGTGAAGGCGCCATATATCTTGAAGCTGAGTGAAGGAATACATGTTAAGCATTTGTTTGTGGGATTTTGGAGGACGAAACTGAAAAGCTGAATTCCTATCCAAAATGGGATCCATCGGTAAATTAAAGTCACCACTAACAATAAGATTCCCAGAATGCAGGGTATCATTTAATTTTTGGGTAATCGACTTCCAAAAGGTCCGATCGTCAATGTTAGGGGCATAGATATTCATCACATAAAGATCATTGTGTCCATCAGACAATTTAGTTAACCACCAACGACCTTCAGAATCATGATCAGAAGAAATTATAGATAAACCTGATTTTTTTTAAATTAATGTAATGACCCCATTTCGTTTGCCAGAGGCATCAGAACAGCAAACATCAGAAACCCATTCTTTCTTCAGAAATAACGCCTCTCTGGTAGAGACCTTGGTCTCTTGAAAAAGGATCAGGTCTGAAGAAAGAGATTCACAATAATCTAAGACTTTTGACCTCTTCACCGGATGATTTAAACCCTTAACATTAAGGGATAATACATTCAAACCAGGCATGGACGTACAGAAAAAAAGAGAACAGACACCATGGATGACAGAGAAACAACCAACCTCACAGAGACAAGGAACCAACCAGCAAACATAAAGAACAAAGAGGGAGAATCCATGTGGGGAATCCGAAATAGAAAAAAAGACAGAAAAGAAGAAAAGAGAAGAGAGAGAAGAGAGAGAAGAACCAGCAGGGGAGGCCTAAAAAAGACCAAATTCATACTAGGGAGAATGTGGACAGGCGAGCAAGGGACCCGTACAAGGGGGAATAATAATTGATATCAATAGCCCCAATAAATTACGTAGTTAATGGCATTAAAGTAGGAAATGAAAACAATCAAAATAGAAACGAATATCAGCATAATAGTATATATAAGAACAATGCAACAAGTAAATCCGTACAGTCACACTGAGTTAATAAACCAATATCAAGAGTCATACCTATACTATGTATTAATACTAGACAATCTGATAATGAATCAAAACAATGTGGTAAAGTAGGAAAAAATACACTATTCCATGAAGATAACTATGTGTATCCTAAAAAGAAACATTCAATTAATGAACAATCCCTAACTGCATAAAACTTACAATATGTAATTGAAATTGAAAGTGCAGGAACATATAAAAATATAAGAAAAGAAAGGAAGAGAATAGGAGAATAGAAAGCGAAAAAGAAAGAGAAGAAATGATACATATCAGAAAAAGGCAACTATTATTAATAGACAAACATCAAACAATGAAAAAACTGTTCTGAGATGAATATTGACATGGAATATAGACCACTAGAGCTGAAGACAAGATAATGAAACTGAAATAATGACCGACTAAAAAGCCAGCAATAGAGACAGAGTAGAAAAAGTACAAAGAGGAGAAAAAGAAATAGATTAGTAGAGTAAACCACATGACTCTGAAAGAAGAAGAGAATGTAGAAAGAAGGCATGCGAAGGAGAAGAGTGAAATAGAAGACAGAGAAATCAATAGAAAAATAAACAGCAACAATGAAAGGGAAAACCACGAGAAGACAGTGCAGACATGAAGTAGAATGGAAAAACTCCAGCAACGGAGTTAGAAAACAATAACGTAATATAGGATCAGCAGGAGAGAGATGAAGAAACAAAGGAATACAGAAAAACCACCATCAAGGAGACCAAAGGAAACAGTTCAAGTGCCCGAGGCACCAGGATCCTGCGATGTCGCTCTTTGAATCTCCATCTGTATCTCCATCTGGTTGTCATGGAATGTAGCTAAATCAGCCGGCTAATCTAAAATTCTGGAACGACCCTTATAAGTAATGCGGAATTTCGATGGACCAGAAAAAGGAAAGGGAATGTTCATCTCAGAAAGACGTTTCCGAAGGTTAAGGAAGCCCTTCCTTCTTATGACTGTATCCCTGGCAAAGTCCTGAGAGATTGAAATTCGATGTCCTTCCCAGACGACATTTTTAGCCTTCCGCATATGAGAAAGAATTTGTTCTGTATGTTGATGCCGCAGTGGCTTAAAAATGATTGCTCTTGGCTGAGTTGCCGACTTAGAACGAAACGTTGGAACACGATGTGCTCTTTCTATCTCAAATTCTCTCTGGAATGAGATTTGTAAGGTGTCAGGCAGCCAATGATATAAGAAATCAATCATAGACGGAGATGATTTCTCTGCATCCTCCGGCAGACCAAAAATGCGCAGATTAGATCTACGATTACGGTCCTCCTGCTCAGTGAGATCTTTTCGCAATGCCGCCATTGAGCGCTGCAAGTGACTGAGGGACCTGGACTGTTTCTGCATACCATCCTCTGCACAACTGATACGTGACTCCGTGGCCGACACACGAAAAGAAAGGGCTTTGAAATCATTCCTAATAGCAGACACCTCCACTTGCAGTAAATCCGTATTAGTCTTCGTTGATTGTGCAATATCATGCACTTCATTGAGGCGCGTTAATATTGTGTCAAGAGTGGAGTTAGTGTCTGACTGAGCGGACTCAGGCGTAGGGGACAATGGCTTAAGTCTTTCAAGCGAAGTGCCAACATCCTTTGAGTCTTTGTTATTTGAGGAACGGCCCATAGTTGCAGCCATGAAGTAACAGTCATCAAGAAAAAATGCACAGCCACTTGAGGAAAAGAGGAGGACAAAAAGTTCGTAGTCTGCACCAAAAAAAGTGAAATACAGCACACTGAGCGTAATGAGCGCAAAATAAATGACAACGGCGGACTTATATGAAGGGTAGGCCCAAAATTGTATAGCAGAGCTTCAAATATAACAAGAGGGCACAGCCAAGACCTTGTGAGGAAAAAAAAAGCACCAGCAACAGAGATCTGCACTGAGAAAATCAAAGCGTGGGCAACATAATCCATAATCCAGCCAAGCAGCAGAAATAGCAGAAAAAAGAAAGAAATGTTACCAACTGCAGACACCGTAGAGAAAATGTCCTGGAAAACCACCACAGCCGGCAATAATGTATCCAATGCGGCACCTCTGAAGAGAAAATGCCTGCTCCGTCAGAAGCAGGAAAATGGCGGCCGTCCGTGAGGGAATCGAGCGTCACAGCAGCTTGGCAGAGAAGACATGCAGCCGTCGGCAGAATTCGCCGAAAATGCCTTCAAGCAACTGCCTGCATGTTCAGACACAGAGAAATGTCATTTCTTCGAGAAGGGGCAGTCAGGAAGCGTAGGATAAACTCCGACGGGACACTCTCGCCTCGGAGCTCAAGCGCGACACACCATGCTGCAGCGGCGCGCAAGCCACGCCCCCCATCAAATAAGGTTTTTTGCTGGGACACTGCACATCAACATATTGAGGCTCTGGGCTATATAAATCACAACTGTACCAGTACCATAGGTGGGTATCCTGTGGTGCCAAACATGTACATGTTCCTAAACAGTATCCCTGCGACAGCCGCATTTAGTGCGGGAGCAAAATGGCCTCCTGCGAGTTCTACTCTTGTCCAACATTTCATGCTTTAGATGTGTGGTTTATGACCAAGAAAGCCATACTATCCCACATGTCCATAAACATCACCTGCAGAGGTTGTCGATGGGCAGAGAATAACACTACTCCCTCAACACACCTTGATACATACTCATAAAGACACACCCTTTTAATGTTTGCAGCACATCACACACCCAAAAAACCATCCATACACTTTTGTACATTTGTCAAATGTGATGTCATTTAAAAACAGTGTATGTGGCTTTCAAACATAAAAGGAGTATAAACACTCAGGCGCCTACATTTTGACCACAATGAGATCACATCAGGTCTGTCAGTGTGTCATGCAGATGATCCTTCTACCGACCCACCTTTACAGAAGGAAAGCTTACATGGAAATGGAGAGGCACATACATCCAGAGTCAGTAACAGACAATGTATCGCTGCAGGCTAGATGAAAATAAGGCATCACACACATGCCAGAATGTCTGTCATGTACATATGAAAATAAAACATCACCCATGTACCGGAATGTCTGTCATTTAAACTTTTTACACAAATCAATTAGAACTACATACAATATTGGCTATGGTAACATCCAATCTCTGGGGATGGTCAATAAAATCTTGACTCACAGAGACAATAAAATGTGATAGTGCATCGGCAATATGTCCAACATGGAATAATGTTGTTTAACATCTCAGAACTTCTGCACAGCAGTTATCTGGTACTATCCAGCTAGGAAGTCCACTCATTTGACATTCAATAAACGTCACAAAATGATGTAGAACAAAATGCATAACACAAAGAACTGCAGACGGATAGGTATACAAATCAGTGAGTGCAATATTGATGAAGGAATTAAGCAGAGTAACCTCCCCCTTTGACTAATCGACCAGTGAATATGAATTGCCTGAGAAAGTGTCAGTAAATGTACTGATTCAAACATACTTCTGCAAACATTTTTACTTTTGAAGTAAATCAATGGTAAGTATATCTCTCAATCCCAAAATTCTTTAACAATCCATTGATCCATTTGCGAATCGAAGTTACAGACGTTGCAAACCTGAATCAGTTTCGGATGCATAAGAAATTCCACTGCCCTTTGTATGAACTCCAAATTACAGACATGATCCTGAACGCCCACTCATCCTGGGATAGGTGACAACCGGCCTCCAAACATGCCAGTCGACCACCCAATCAGGCTGCTTGGTGTCGATGCACTACCTTCAAGTAAGACTAGTGGCTACAACCTCGCATGATGGAGCAATGGCAAGCCAGAGCAACAGACTAGATAATGATTCAGTAAAGGACTCATCAGCAGCACAAAGTCCTGGGCACCCGAGGTAGGTACATAAGCAAAGATCCAATGACCACTGAAAGGGTCATCATAATCAGTGGAAAGCAGGCTGTATGGATCCAAATCAGGCAGGTCTAAATGTAAGGGACCAATGATGCTCGAATTCTCTCAAAACCAGGATGCCAAATATCTGCAGCTTCATGTCACTACACAATTGAAGCAAATGTCCTTCAAGCAGGAACATAGATGATGACTCTATTGATGAACAGTAGAAATATGAAAAAACTTTATTTATTTATGATTAGCCACTACATAGAGAGACCAAACACACAGTCAACTCTCAAACTAATTAAACTCTGAACACAGTACATAGGTATCAGTCATAGCCTAAACTGATAACCTATGTCTAAAAAGCAGATTCCTTACTTCTATGAAGTATGAACACTGAGTTTACAAATTTACAGTCTGCAAAAAAGATGACTGTGTGCAACAATGAATGTGTTTCACTAAACATTCATAGCACCTGCCTCTTGAAGTTCAAGCAACCAGAATTGAGAGGTACATACTGTTTACCTAGTCTGACACTGAGGGCTCCTAGTTGAACGGAAATGTCCGTTCAAAGCAGGAATGGCAGGTCACGATACACTCCCTCTCCCCCGTGTGGAGTAGGCAACGAGACCCTGTTTGAATATCATAGGAGCCCGGTCAGCTCCCAGACTAAAGTCATTCCCAATCGCATACCAACATTCCTGTGAATCACAAAGCAGTCTGACCTCAGCCATTGGAAAAGCATTAAACAGATGATATAGGAGCATAGTGCTGCAACGTTTGGTCATTAAATGCGAAACAAGGTCATCAACAATTTCTAGCCTGTGAAGACTGGACATATCAACAAACAGAAGACAGGCACACAATCCATATCCAAACACAACAGTGGTAAAAAAATAATTTAGTTCATTCTTTATGGTACAGGTAGGGCGAGGGTGGAAATACTTTGTTGGATCAACATAGTATATTGACGCACTGGTCCATTTGTCAGGTACAATAAAAAAAATAATTACCTGTCTTACAAAATGTAATGTGTGGCAACTACACAGCAAACTGATTGTCTGCTGGATGCACTTGAAAGTGCCCCACCAGTCACAACGCAGAGCATGGGAAATGTATATGTTGCATGCCAATGAATGAGATGTTGTATGTGATTTCAAATAACACTACAGTAGATATCAGTGTGTGTCAGTAAGCTCTTGTAACTGCACACATCAAAGTTGTAGGTTAGAATATGTCCACCCTCAGATAACAAGTCTATTTCAAAATAATATTTGTGCTTTCTTTCACAGAGGAGCATACCCCTGATGCACGTCAGAGTCAGGCCAGTGAGCAGAGTCAAAACACTGAACCGGAAGATACTCAAGAAGCCCTCAGTGATGACACTGACGTCGTAGACGTGGACGATGACAACACTCCTGCCACTTCTGGGCTGCTCAGTCAGACAGACTCAGTTTTTCAAATTTAGCACACAACTCCAACCACCACAGGTGATACAACAACATCCAGAACCAGTGCCCCTAGTATAGCAGACCCATCCGTAGTTACCAGTACCGCCTGCTCCGGTAGGTAACATCAACACAGACACTGAGGAGGCGGGACCGAGTAGCAGTAACCAGTCCTGTGCAAGGGCAACTGCTAGTGTAGTCAGACGCACTGGAAGGAGAATCGTGCCCAACCCGTTTAAGGACACTGAAGAGATTGACATCCAGCCTGTGGAGCAGACGGACTCAGTTGGCGTCACTGGGCTCACACCTTCAACCACCACAGCTGTTGTGTCACGAACCACAACCCGTGCCCCAAGTACAGGTGGCTCAATAACTTACTGACCTGTACCACAGCCTCATGTGATGAACACAATCACAGACACTGAGGAGTATCGACCGATTGGCAGAAGGCAGTATCATGCTTGAGGAACTGACATTTGTCACATACTTGAGGAAAGGAGACATGTGGTGTGCCCAGCTGAGCCCACGGACGATATGAATGCGGAGCCTGCCTTATCTCAAGTAATGGGTTTTTACCAAGACTCTCATGGTGCTTTGACCAGGTAGTGTCTGTCCTGAGGGAAATGACGGAGCTGCACCAGTCCAGTGACCATAGGCTGGAGGCTATTTAGCAACATCTCTATAGTTTGTGCATATAGGTGGCCTCTTTGGTCAGTGTCCTGCGGGACATCAATGACAATGTCAGCAGGCCTTTCACACCCTCATCAACCACAGACCCTGGTCCAAGTTAAGCACAGCCATCAACATCAGCAGCAGCCAGAGGATGGGATGTTCCATTTGAAGAGGACACGCGTGCAGACACACAAGATTCTGCAACTCCAGATCCCATCTAAGTCAGGAATAGGGGATATCTACCTAAACACCAAAGAGGGAAGATTTCCAAAACCTCAAAGCTGGCCAGTGGTCCACCTTGACCATAATGTCTGTCTGTGTGAAATAATTCCTACAAGTAGTTGACTGTTCCCATACACCACTCCAGCAACTGATGTGAGGAGTATGTAAGACTTTGCTAGTGGAAACTGGACTGCACTCCAAACCTTACATCTAGAAAGTTTTCTTCTGAGCTTTTTCTTTTCTTCAAATGTACCACAATTTACTATGGTACACAATATCATCCCAAATGCCAGATCTCAGCACAGCAGTTAATACATACAGCCTCCAAAGATGACTGAGGCACACTTCAGAGTAGCAGAACACCTTGCTCTAGTCACAAAACCCATAATGATGATGTCACGTATCATATACATTAGCTTATACAACCGATTATTCATGAACAAATTTACCTTAGAAGTCTGGAAACAAACATCCATGACATACTATGATGACATTGCGGAAGTCTACTACTCTCTCTACAGTAATGTGTGAGTTTACAAGGAAAGATGTTCATATGTCCTGTCATGGCTGCAAGACCATGAAGTGACATCATTGCCACATGAACAATCTGTCCATTCTGTATGGCAGCAGAGTCATAGTCATAGTCATCATCATCATCATCACAATCTTTATTCGATTATATGGATAATTTCACAAAAGACAAGGCATTTAAAAACCACACAGAACATCAGTATCATAGTCATCCATATTTTAAAACTCCCACCAGAAAACGTACAAGGAAAAAGCAGTTAAAAGGTAAATTCAACAACTGTAAAATGAGTTAGGCTGGCCTGACTTGGTTAAAATTGAACGGTGATAAAAGTGAGGGTATAAAATTGTGTTGCAGGTAGCTATATTTTGGGAAAAACATAACCACATGTAATGCATCTTTGATCGAGGGGCAAATCTGAGTATCTAAAACAGCCACTGTTAAAGGGGACCAGTCGGTGAAATAAATGTTATCTAAAATAACTCAACAAACGGCGATGATGGCAAGGTATATCCCAAGTCAGATACGGTTCAATATCACTAATGGTTTTCCCCAGCAGTGCATGTCTCATTGAGTGTTTTGTTAAAGCAACATCTTCGCGTTCTGACCTGAGTTTGTCCATAAATGCAGATTCAACCTAATTACCATCTGTGCAAGTTATACTTGTAGTTTTGCCAAACATATCTGGCCTCCCTATAGCCCTCAAGGTTCGTGTGACATATGCCAGCCTCGGAATCTGTAAGGGTTTGTCTAATTTAAGCTGTCTTGGCAGATCAGTCTGCTAAAGCCCAGCTCCTCTTTTGTTCAGATCGAGTTCCAGAGTTTTAATGGAATAAGCCAAAGGTGATCAGTTAAGTAATCCAAACCTAGTTCTTCATGAACGATTTTGTAAGGTGTGCTTTGAGAAATGCCCAAGAGACTCCTAAAAAATATATTTTCTGCAACTTGGAGTGAGGCCACCTGGCCTTATCCAGATATTCTGCAGCCATAACACACTAGGTTATTGCTTTTATGATTTTAATGGAATTTTTTAACTTACTTTTAATTGTAGATGTTTGATGTATTATTGGTCTTATTTATTACATTGTATTATATGTTTTTTAAAATGTATGAATTTGGATGTATATGCTTAGCCCTGTAATCAGCTGTAAAAATCCCGGACACCAAATATTGCCCTGATAAAAGAGGAAACATTTTGTCTAATGAGCGAGTGCCAATTAAACTCATAATCCAGTTGTATCCCCAGGTACTTGAACTTATCCACCTTTCTGATGTGCTGGGCATCTATTACATATTTAATTGTTCTCTTTTTTGCAGGGCCAACACTCATAATGTGATTTAGAAAAGTTGTTGGATAGGGCAAGACTGTACTTAAAATTAATAAAAAGAAAAAGAAGCATTAAGCAGTACAGGCCATTAAAATTGTACTGTTCACATACAATAGAGCAGGAATGGGGGAGCCGCCTACCATGGGGGCATCAAGACCCGCAACAGTAAGGACCTGCTCTAAACCGTTGTTGGAAAATATAAATAAAAAAGTAGCTAAAATGTAACCCTAGTGAAAATAACAAGGACCCCCTGACGAATTGGTACAGCAATTCCTAGAGCATGGGACTAATTCAGTAAAATGTAAATTCCTAGGCAATTAAACATTTATTAACATTGTAAATCTTTGATATATATTTTTAAATAGAACAATCTACCTTTGACATTTTTTTCTATTGATTGTTACACTGAGTTTATAATTGAAATGTACTTGAGAGACGTATATATCTAAAAGATTTACAATGTTAATAAATGTATAATTGCTTAGGTATTTACATTTCTCTAAAATGCAACCCTGCCATACCCCTTGGTGGACTTAAAAGTGCTTAGTGCATACCCTATTGGGGCCAAACCTAACACTGGCAGACAGGCCGTAGTGCAAATGGTGCAGGAAGTTAATTAAAACAATATAAACCTCCATCTGACCCATCATTAACCAGAGATTAGAGCGATTGACTCTATCAAAGGCCAAACTAAGGTCCATTGAAGCCAGATTGATGGCACTCTTCATGGCCTTGTTATACTTGCAGGTAAAAAGATAGAGATTCAAAGTCTTTTCTATTGTTCCCTGTCCAGGACCAAACCCATACTGGAGGTCAGACATAAAGTCTCGCTCTTCGGCCCAGTGCATGAGGGGATTTAATAGGATCCTACCAACTACTTTCACCTCCGAGTCTATGAGGGAAATAGGTCTAAGACAGGCCGCGTCTGATCTGTTGCCCTTTCTAAAGACTGGGACTATTATAGACTGGGGCCATGTTGAGGGAAGATGGCTAGAAACAACAGAGTTTAAGTGCACTGTCAGCATTGGGGACCACAAATCTAGACAATCCTTGTATAGTTCACCAGGAACCCCATCGGGCCCTGGTGCCTTATTTAAGGGTAGCTGAGAAATAGCAGGCTGAAGGTTAAGTTACAGTCTGTCCTGAGACCTTCTGTAGGCTTTGGCTCTGCTTCAGGGCTATAAGTGGCCCTAAAATTATCTAGCCAGGCCTGAGATGGAATGGTATATACCTGCTTGGTAAGATGGTCTTCATGAAAAAGTGGTGAGTTGATGACACTCTGGAAGGTAGCGCTGTTGCGCTGTTGACTAGCCCTCATCAACTTGTCCTAGTTCTTGTCTTTGATTTGGGCTTTACAATCTTTACAGGATTTCTTAACAGTCCCCCTGGCCTTCTTAACTTTTTGTTGACAGCGGGGCTTGGCATGCAAGAGAATACCAGAGGTCCTAGAGCATTGTCTATCAAACCATCTAAGCACACAGGTGGCCGGCGATGCAGCAAATTTAAGGAGTGTTGACTTAATAAACCTGCAGAAGTTAGTAAATGACGCCATGATTCTCTGTAGTGGCTCAGCATCTGACTGACACATTTGAAAATCATCATGACACAAGCCAACCTAGTTTTGAACAAAGGCTGATGGGATGATGTTAACCCACTTTATCCTTCGACTCTGATCAGCTAGTGTGGTGGGCACCTGGTAAGCGGTTGTAGAGCTCGCTGCTTTATTATCCCAATAGAATGAAGCAGTTTGTGTGTTATGATCACTCAGATGATGTTTGTAAAACTTCAAAGGCTAAAAGTGTAGGAAGCAGAGAACCAGAGACAAAGATATAGTCAACTACCCTACCGTGCCCTCCCCCCTTAACGGTGGGCATGTAAGCCTCTGCAGGGTCATCTTTGTTCACAAACAAGGTCCCTAGAATAAACTCTGAAATGAGACTGTTTGCTGCTTCCCCATTAGGGGGATGTGTGTTTAAAATGTGCCTAGGTCCCCTTTGAGAAATAGCCATAAGAGCGCGGTTTCGGATTATCCAGTTTCACATCCTGCTACGCTCCTATGCTTCGCGCACTGTCCATATACAGATGGGGAGAGGCGACAATGACACGTGATCGTGGCTGTGGCGAGGTGAGATCATTTTTTCATATCCTATGGTCCTGTCCAGTGATCCAGACGTACTGGAAAGGTGTCACCCAAGTAATGATGTATGTAGTGGGAGAGGATGTCCCTCTTGATCCACGGTGGCTTATCCTGGGGGTGTCAGGAGAGGACAGGTGGTTAAAATGGGTTAGGACATGGTTGTCCCTGTCTGGGTGAATGGTGAGGCACAATGCTTCCTGCGCATGGGGGCATGCGTACCTCCTATGGTTGCAGCTTGGAAGAAGGACCTAGACTGGTGCAGTGACTTGGTAATTAAAGGCCCCCTACTCAAACCCACACGTACTGTAGCAGGGCATCCAGCGTCAAGTTCAATATCAGAGCCTGAGGGCAGTGTGTTTGGCTCAGAGCTGTCATGAACACTATCAACAACAGCCAGAACCGGATCATCAGCCCCAGTAAAATCAGAACGGGATTGATATTTACAGCAAGGGCTTTCTAGGTTCAGCGGTGATGCACAGACAAAAGAGGCCCAGCGAAGTGGAGTACCCCTGAACATTGAACGGATGGTCCAAGCCTATCTGGCTGACCCAACAGAGGTCTACATTGATCAAAACCCATTGCTTTATTGGTATGGGAAAAGGGGCCAATTGCCAGTGCTCAGCCGGCTGGCAATACACAATCTGGCTTGCCCTGTTGCAAATGTCTCTTCTGAGCATGTTTTCAGTGCTGCTGATGCCATTGTAACAGTGAAAATGAACAGTCTCTCACCCAACAACGTGTAGAGGTTAACCATGATCTAAATGAATCAGCACTTTATACCATCGAATTACAAAATATGTGAATCAACGCAGGAAGACGAGGACAGCCACTTAGTTTTTTTATTGCCTAATTGGAGGTGAAGCTCTGTGCATTTAACTAAGGTCTACTCCTCCGAGTCCAGCTCTAATCTCCTGGCTCACCCTAAATCCCTTTCCCTCAAGCCAGATGATGATTGGAAAGAGAATAGTACAAGCAAATGTTGCCTAGTCAAGTCCCTTCAAAAGAAGTGGAACATGATGATTATTATAGCTATCCTCCTTTCTGAGCCAAGAGAGACTGACCCTTAACTTAAGATGAGAACAAGGGACAGGTAATGATGGCAGGCATTAGACGCTGACTCTTAGTTAGTGGTGTTTGTGTTGTTGTTGTTTGTTGTGCATTAAGTGAATTCATTGTGTACTATTATTTAATCTACACTCTAATATTGATTCATGTCAATGTTTCCCTTTGTGTTGTTTAATAATAAAATTGTACTTCTACTGCAGGCCGATCCAATGCATTTTTAAATATGTAATCTGAACTCACTCAGTCTGCACACTGAAGACTGAGTTGGACAACACCATGATGATGACCACAGTGACATAATATCTTCGCAGTCAGTCAGTAGGATCAGAGATGATTGATGGAATAACTCAGGGCATTTCATGAGTGGCATAAAAGGTAAACAAGTCAACGAAAACCCCAGCAGACCTACATGTCTGTGTGGTGATCGAGCCGAGTCACGAGTGTAGTAATGGTGGTATGACTGACAGCCGTGCATGCCATTGATTTAGTTACTTTCTTTGGAAAATCCTATGTTGGTGTATATGTGACTTGTGTGCTCTGTCTGGCTCAGTCAAAATCTAAGCTCAGTGGAGGTTGGGTGGCGCCGTGGGATTGCTCTGTCCTGTTGCGGTTGTAGGTTAATGCTGGAAACAGACAACAGAGTAGACATGATTTAGCCATGCCGCTCTGAAAGCGTTTGCACTCCTCCGTAATTTATACGTTTTGTTTTCTCCTTGATTTTTAAATATCCTTTTTGTTTTTCTCATCTCTTAAATTATTTAATTCATTTTTTCTATTCGTTTTACAACTGTGTGCTGCTGTTGTTTGCTCTCTGCTTATAATTGATCCCTAAAGCTATCTTCTAATTTTCTTTGCAAGCTTAAAAAAGTAAGCCGGGTACAACAGAAGTAAAAATGTATGGAATTTGGGTCTCTCTGAGGGCAGACAGGCATGGCAAATGGCATCATAATTAATAATATACTGCTGCCCTGTGCAGTCTGCTAGTCTAGTTAGTAAGTACTACAGATCATTAACCATCAAGTCATCATCATCATGAATGCATTTTCTTTTTCTCCCTTAGCAGATTTATGGATATGATGGTTGTCTGCCAAGATTGTGTTTAGTTGTTTGTCCATGCCTTTTGTTTTTTTTGTCAAGCGTTTCCCCAAACCCACCTTCCAAACCATTCATCAAACTTTAACCCTCTTCCTCCAGACTGTGTGATTTCTTTTGAGGTGTGTCTAAATTAAATGTACAACAATAATTGATCATACACTTGCTGGGGTGGATGTGGTGAAAGCAAAACTTATTCAATTTCAAGGCAGAGTGAGGATCTTCTTCTGCTTGCCCACCCATGCTCAGTATATTTGCAAGTACATTTATTGTCAAAGGAACCTAATCCATCATAATTACTTGCTGCCATTGATAGGGTTCATCATCCTCCTACGCAGCACTTAATGTTACGCTTGTGTCGAGTGCCTCGACACAACCACAGTTTGTTGTAACTTGTTGTACTAGGCTATCCCCACCACCATTATGTTTTATTTTACTTTAGCATTGCTAATCAGCATTATTATTACTGTTTGGCAGTCTTCTAGTGTAATGTATTGAACTTCATTCCACTATTCCTCCCAGAGTCTCTCTCAGGCAACTAACTGTCTCATTTTCTTTTTTTGCAAATGCTTCTGCCAGTGTCTACTACTACTACCACAACGATGGCATCTTGGGAAACCAAACCATCATCGTTATGTAGCCATTGCTGTGCCTAAGTTAAACATCAATCACAGGTAAGAGACGAAGTTTGTGGGAGGTATAATTAATAATGGAAATTAATTAATTAATTCACCCACCCCTAGAGTCCTCCTGTTGCAGAATGCATAGACTAGGAGGAGAGACTGACAGTACTAGTAGGACATGTCACTCAGTGAGGTGTATCACATCTATCTGTCTGTGTGTTACAAAATCAGCAGATTATTTAAATCAAACACTGGCTGCGGCCCTACAGCACTGGCTGCGGCCCTACAGCAGCAAGGAAACAGTCTTGTTCTTCTCTCCATTTGTTTTTCTCCATTTGTTTTTTCCTCCATTTGTGCCTGTTTTATTGGAATTTTGTGCCGTGTTAACGTTTTCTTTCCTGTTTGCCCGCCTACCTCGCCACCCTCTGCTCTCCCTCCCCGCTTCCCGCCACCGCCGCTTACCCCGCCCCTTTTCTCTTCTGTACCCTCCCCGCTCCCGCCTCCCAGCTGCTCCGCCCACCCGCGCACTTGGCCTTATATGGCGACCGTGCGACGCAGGTGAGTGTGACCCACTTGTGGGACACCCCCGTGCCGCACGGCCACCAGCTGCTGCGTGTGCCCCATTGCCTGCCTAACTGCCTCGCTGCCTGCCTCGCTGCCATCTTGTTCTTCTCTCCATTTGTTTTTCTCCATTTGTTTTTTCCTCCATTTGTGCCTGTTTTATTGTAATTTTGTGCCGTGTTAACGTTTTCATTCCTGTTTGCCCGCCTACCTCGCCGCCCTCCGCTCTCCCTCCCCGCTTCCCGCCACCGCCGCTTACCCCGCCCCTTTTCTCTTCTGTACCCTCCCCGCTCCCGCCTCCCAGCTGCTCCGCCCACCCGCGCACTTGGCCTTATATGGCGACCGTGCGACGCAGGTGAGTGTGACCCACTTGTGGGACACCCCCGCGCCGCACGGCCACCAGCTGCTGCGTGTGCCCCATTGCCTGCCTAACTGCCTCGCTGCCTGCCTCGCTGCCGTCTTGTTCTTCTCTCCATTTGTTTTTCTCCATTTGTTTTTTCCTCCATTTGTGCCTGTTTTATTGTAATTTTGTGCCGTGTTAACGTTTTCCTTCCTGTTTGCCCGCCTACCTCGCCGCCCTCCGCTCTCCCTCCCCGCTTCCCGCCACCGCCGCTTACCCCGCCCCTTTTCTCTTCTGTACCCTCCCCGCTCCCGCCTCCCAGCTGCTCCGCCCACCCGCGCACTTGGCCTTATATGGCGACCGTGCGACGCAGGTGAGTGTGACCCACTTGTGGGACACCCCCGCGCCACACGGCCACCAGCTGCTGCGTGTGCCCCATTGCCTGCCTAACTGCCTCGCTGCCTGCCTCGCTGCCGTCTTGTTCTTCTCTCCATTTGTTTTTCTCCATTTGTTTTTTCCTCCATTTGTGCCTGTTTTATTGTAATTTTGTGCCGTGTTAACGTTTTCCTTCCTGTTTGCCCGCCTACCTCGCCGCCCTCCGCTCTCCCTCCCCGCTTCCCGCCACCGCCGCTTACCCCGCCCCTTTTCTCTTCTGTACCCTCCCCGCTCCCGCCTCCCAGCTGCTCCGCCCACCCGCGCACTTGGCCTTATATGGCGACCGTGCGACGCAGGTGAGTGTGACCCACTTGTGGGACACCCCCGCGCCGCACGGCCACCAGCTGCTGCGTGTGCCCCATTGCCTGCCTAACTGCCTCGCTGCCTGCCTCGCTGCCGTCTTGTTCTTCTCTCCATTTGTTTTTCTCCATTTGTTTTTTCCTCCATTTGTGCCTGTTTTATTGTAATTTTGTGCCGTGTTAACGTTTTCCTTCCTGTTTGCCCGCCTACCTCGCCGCCCTCCGCTCTCCCTCCCCGCTTCCCGCCACCGCCGCTTACCCCGTCCCTTTTCTCTTCTGTACCCTCCCCGCTCCCGCCTCCCAGCTGCTCCGCCCACCCGCGCACTTCCCCTTATATGGCGACCTTGCTAACGCGCAGCGGTCACGCGCAGCGGGCGCGCCGATTGTGCGCCGAAGGCGCTCCAAAGGTAAGCCTGTCTGCGCCCGTCCGCGCCTGGACCGCGCCCAGTGCCAGGACCCCTGGCCCTCGAGGACCCCGACCGACCCGCCTGACGTACACCGCCGCCACCCTCATCGCACTCAACACCGGCCGAGTCCCAGGATGCTGCAGAGCCACCCCACGACGCGTCCACGGACCCTTCAGCTGCAACACCTGCAAGTTCACCTGCATCCGGACCTGCCCGACACCAGCACCTGCCATGCCGAACACCAGCAGCAACCACCTCAAGTGCATCCTGCTCAACACCCGCTCCGTCCACAGACACGCCATCGAACTCTGGAACCTCCTCGACACCACAGCCCCAGACGTTGCCTTCATCACGGAGACCTGGATGAACGCCTCCTCAGCGCCCGACATCGCCATCGCCATCCCAGAAGGATACAAGATCACCCGGAAGGACCGCAACGCCAACCAGGTGGGAGGAGGCATCGCCATCATCCACAAGAACACCATCCGCATCACGACCAGCACCGACAACACCCCACCCTCCGCCGAACACCTGCACTTCCAGATCCACACCGACCCGAAGACCACCCTCAGAGGCACCCTGATCTACCGACCTCCGGGACCACGCACTCAATTCAGCGAGGACATCGCCGACTTCGTCAGCCCGCACGCCCTCCCCTCCGCTGAATACATCCTCCTGGGGGACTTCAACTTCCACCTGGAAAACAACAACGACTGCAACACCAGCACCCTGCTCGACAACCTCGCCAACCTTGGACTCAAGCAGCTGGTGTCCACCCCCACCCATCTCGCCGGACACACACTCGACGCCATCTTCTCATCCAGCAAAGACATCGCCTTCAGCCACGCCACAGAACTCCACTGGACAGATCACAGATGCATCCACTTCACCTTCAGAAGAACGACGACCCACCACCACCAGCAACAGGTTGCCCGAAGAAGCTGGAACAAGATCACAGCCGACCAGCTCGCCGCCTCCCTGAGCCAGCACCCTCCGGCCAGCTCAGCGAACCCCAGCCAGGCCGCCGACAACCTCACGAAGTGGATCAGCAACTGCGCGGACGAACTCGCCCCACTGAGGACCCCGCCCAGCAGACCCGGCAGCAAGAGAGCCCCATGGTTCACCGACGAACTCAAGAGCTCCAAGAAGAACTGCCGAGCCCTCGAGAAAGCCTGGAGAAGGGAACCCACGCCGGACAACAGGACCGCCCTCAAGCTCGCCACCCGGAAACACCACCAACTGATCCGCATCGCCAAGAAAACGGCTTTCAAAAACCGACTGGACAACAACGCACACAACTGCAAGGAACTCTTCAACATCGTAAAAGAGCTCTCCAACCCCAACGCCAGGAACAACGACATCACCCCTTCGCAAGACCTCTGCAACTCCCTCGCCTCCTACTTCCACAACAAGATCGCGGACATACACTACAGCTTCAGCACTCAACCGACGCACGCCACGACCGCAGCATCACCACCCACCACCACCCTCCGCGCCTGGACCCCGGTCAACACCGAAGACACCGTCCACACGATGAACTCCGTCCAATCCGGATCTCCGACCGACCCCTGCCCTCACCACGTCTTCAACAAAGCCGACGCTGTCATCGCACCCCACCTGCGGGACATCATCAACACCTCATTCGACACCGCCACCTTCCCCGAGAGCTGGAAGCACGCCGAACTCAGCGCTCTACTGAAGAAACCCACAGCAGACCCCACCGAACTCAATCCCCACCGACCCCATCTCTCTACTCCCGTTTCCAGCCAAAGTCATCGAGAAGACCGTCAACAAACAGCTGGCCACCTTCCTCGAGACAAATGGATCCCTCGACCCATCGCAGTCCGGATTCCATGCCAACCACAGCACCGAGACCGCCCTCATCGCCGCCACTGACGACATCCAAGCCCTGATGGACAACGGGGAAACAGCGGCCTTCATCCTCCTAGACCTCTCCGCGGCTTTCGACACGGTCTGCCACTGCACCCTAGTGCAGCGCCTCAGCAACGTCGGAATCCAGGAGAAGGCGCTGGAATGGATCGTCTCCTTTCTCGACGGAAGAACACAAAGAGTCCGCCTACCACCGTACAAGTCAGAGGCCACCAAAGTCATCTGCGGCGTCCCTCAAGGATCCTCACTGAGTCCGACTCTCTTCAACGTCTACATGAGCCCCCTCGCGGCCATCGCACGCCAACACAACCTCAACATAATCTCCTACGCCGACGACACCCAGCTGATCCTCTCCCTGACCAACGACCCCGCCGCCGCCAGAGCCAACCTGCACGAAGGGATGAGAGAGGTAGCCGAGTGGATGACGATGAGCCGCCTGAAGCTAAACACAGATAAGACGGAGGTCCTCATCCTGGGCTCCTCGCCCTCCGCCTGGGACAACTCCTGGTGGCCCCCCGCCCTGGGCACCGCACCCAAACCGACGGACCACGCACGCAACCTGGGTTTCATCTTGGACTCCTCCCTCTCCATGACCAGGCAAGTCAACGCCGTCTCCTCATCATGCTTCAACATCCTGCGCATGCTTCGGAAGATCTTCTGGTGGATCCCCACAGAGACCAGGAAGACCGTCACCCAGGCCCTCGTCACCAGCCGACTGGACTACGGCAACGCACTCTACGCCGGAACCACCGCCCAGATCCAGAAGAGACTCCAGCGCATCCAGAACGCCTCAGCCAGACTCATCCTCGACATCCCACGACACAGCCACATCTCCGGACACCTAAGAGACCTGCACTGGCTCCCGGTCAACAAGAGAATCACCTTCCGCCTCCTTACCCACGCACACAAAGCTCTCCACGACCAAGGCCCGAGCTACCTCAACAACCGAATCAACTTCTACGCTCCCAAACGCCACCTCCGATCTGCCAGCCACGCCCTCGCCACCGTCCCACGCATCCGCAGAGCCACTACAGGAGGAAGGTCCTTCTCCTACCTGGCCGCCAAGACCTGGAACTCCCTCCCGGCCAACCTGCGCCTGACCCAAGACCACCTCTCCTTCAGGAAGAAGCTCAAGACCTGGCTGTTCGAGCAGTAGCGGCACCCCCCCCCCCAAGCGCCTCGAGACCCTACGGGTAGGTAGTGCGCTCTATAAATGTCTTGATTGATTGATTGAGTGTGCTGTAAAACAGTAACCCCCCACAAACCATTAAAATTGTATAAATGTTAAGTATAAACATAATTTAATACCTTGACAAAAGTAAACTATGTAAAAAATCCCACACCACCTGACCCTCCCCTCTCCCTAACACCAACCAATGTCCAACAAGAAAAAGTCCAAACAATGTCCAGTGAATAATAAAACCCCAACACCCAATTCCCACCCACCAAAAAAAGGAATAGAAAAGAGGCAATCCAACAGGGTCTTAGTTTCTTATCGGATTCGGCAGGCTCTGAGTTGCTTGTCCACCAGGACCTTTACCCGCTCTTCTAGGCAAGAACCACCAGCCACCAGTATTCAGTTTGTATGGCCTCCAGCTTCCGGTACTAGGCCATGGCTGCCAACTCCTTCCTGTCCAGTTTAGATTTTCATTTGGAAGGAGTAGCTATATCAAGAAGAAA
The DNA here is from genome assembly GCF_964263255.1 of Lissotriton vulgaris. Taxonomy (NCBI): domain Eukaryota; kingdom Metazoa; phylum Chordata; class Amphibia; order Caudata; family Salamandridae; genus Lissotriton; species Lissotriton vulgaris. The sequence goes on along the minus strand of NC_141688.1, from coordinate 167,707,713 downwards.
AAAAGACTATTGCAACAATATACTTAGCAAAACAGTAAGACAAATTAATTCTACACATAGTGGCACAGTAGCACCAACAAGCACAGTACATAATATTTGATGTATGTATCTATCCTCTTACTACATCAGCCTCTTGTGATTGGTATCTAACCGATCCCAATCACACCTCCCACACCCCCTCACCTGCCAACCATACCAACAACTCGGACATCTCAATCAACGATTCTCCCAGCAACATGCGCAACACCCCCTCCAACTCTACTCACTCCCGCACAAGATCTCACACCCAACCGGCACGCACAAGATACCCACCCATTCGGCCAAATATGCAGCCTCCCACACCCTTTTCACAGCCCCCTACCCCACTCATAACTGCTCCTGACACCAGATTGGATGAGATTATGGTTACACTTAAAAAAATCAAAGATGAACTCCACGCTTAAAGAGTTGATATCGTACCGATCAGGGCACTCCACACCCTCTAGATCCTATACTTTATACAACCTCCCGACTCACTTTCCACTCATCCCTAAACATACGCTTCCCAACCCGAATTCAATTCCTTCCCAGAATTCTGCTACCCGCCCAATGCGAAGCACCTATCCACTTTCGGGGAGTGATCTTCGCACTCTTCTACACTCCTATAAACACGCTCTTATGACCCCCCCATCTCCCACACACCTGCCCATCCCTACTATCCCTCCCAACCCGCACAGGTCCTCCACGCACAACAATAGAGGAATCATCGACAATAATCTTAAAAAAGACACATTCATGCAAGATGCCACCTCTTCCCTCATCACACCCCATCTTAAATGTACACTCCTGAATTGTAGATTGGCCTCCAGACATGCAGCGGACATAGCTGACCTCATTATCGCTCACAACCTGGACCTGATTATACTAACCAAGACCCGGCTAACAGACTCCTCCTCGCCACTCATCGACATTTTAGTACCCCCAAACTACAACACCAGTAGATTGGACAGGAGTGGCAAGATAGGGGGAGGAATAGCATGTATCTACCGTAGCAACCTCTCTGTAAGTAGAGCCATATCCCCGTTTTTTTCCTCCTGCGAATACCTTTGCCTCAACATTAAAAGCAACGGCAAATCACTATGCTCTTTTCACACTATCTACCATCCACCTGGTGACTACCCCATATTCTCCGACCACCTCATGGATATGATCACAACTAACACTGGACAACAAAATACCGAAATATTCCTTGGTAACTTCAATCTCCACTGGAACGATTGCAACAACTCAGTGATCAATAGCCTCAAATGCTTCCTCATCGACCTTGACCGTACCCAAATGTGCAATAGCCCTACTCACAACAAAGGCTCAATCTTGGACCTGATAATGTCCAAAGGAGATTCCATTCAGCTTGAATGGATCCAACCCTGCGATTGGTCAGACTACCATATCGTCACCTTCTTTATTAATGAACTAGTGAAACTAAATACAGCTCAGCCCACAAAACCAAAGGTTTGGAAAAGAGACTTGAAGAAAGTCAACCCTAACACAATATTCTCCTCCAGTTACAATCTACTTCAGTCCCCTGCCGGCTCCCTCAACATATATGCTCTCACCAACCACTACCTCAACTCTATGACCTCGATACTTGAAAAGGTTGCTCCCCATCAACTAAAGAAGTTTTCTCAAAAGACTCAAAACCCTGGTTCAATGATCTACTTAACGAAGATAGACGTTATCTTAGAACTTCCGAACGCAATTGGAGATCAGTCCCCTCCGCAATGCACCTCAAAACCTTAAAGAAAAAAAGAAATGCATACTATTGTACGAACAAACACATAAAAGCAGACTTCTTTAGCCATCAGCTAGACCAAGCAAGAAACCGACCAAAAAAACTGTTTGAGTTAATCAAAACTCAATCCAAGGATGAACCGCAAAGTCAACAAGACTTATCTCACAAACAACCGACCTGTGAAGATTTCTCTGCCTTCTTTAATCTAAAGACTGATAACATTAAGAAAGATCTCCTCATAGACCTAAGCTTGCACACGAATTCCCACATCAAAACATCACCCCCTATACCCACTGCGTCACACAAAACCCTTTGAATGTTCGACCTAAAACACGACGCTGCCTGGTCCTCCTTCGACACTTACACAGAAGAAGCGATAGGCAAGATTCTCAGTACCCTGAAGCCTTCGAACCACCTCACTGATCCTATCCCCGCAAACGCAGTAAAAGACTTTACCCCATTGCTTCTGCCTCTCTGGACCAGAATCATTAATAGTTCACTCCAACAAGGTTGCATCCCAGACGCCCTTAAAGTGGGACAAGTATCACCCATACTAAAGAAGCCCTCAGCTGACCCGACACACCTAAACAACTATGGTCCCATTTCCAACATCCCAACTTTGGCCAAACTGTTATAAAAATGTGTTCTCCACTAACTGACTAATCACATCAATCAATTTGACCTCCTGAACATTCACCAATCAGGCTTCCGAGCGAGCCACAGCGCGGAATCAGCTATGACACACATAATTGACGATGCGCTACAAATACTTGATCAAAACGGCACATGTCTGCTTATCCTGCTAGACCTCTCATCAGCCTTTGATATGGTCAAACACGAGAACCTGATAGACCTGTTGAATCACAGAATGGGTATATCAGGCTCAGTGCTTAACTGGTTCACATCTTTTCTTCATAACCGGACGCAAAAATTCATGGTCAACAACATCCTGTCCAAACACATTCCTGTAATGTTAGGAATCCCGCAAGGATCCTCCCTTTCCCCGACTTTGTTCAATTTATTCATGGAACCAGTCACTGTTTTGTTGCAAGCATCCAACATGCAATATCACATGTACGCAGACAATACCCAACTATACCTCAAGATATACTCCCTGAGGATATTAAACTGCTCAACACAACTCTTGGGAAAACACAGACTTGGCTGGCAGAGAACCATCTCAAATTGAATGCTTTAAAAACCGAATTCCTTCTAATAACTCCACCCACCAAAGTCCCCATCATGCAGGATTGTCTGAAACATCTTACTGCATTCAACATTCAACCAACCTTTGTGGACTCAACAAAATCATTAGGTATAACCCTCAACTGCAACCTCAACATGCACAAACACATCAGTAATGCAGCTAATGGAGCAAACTTTCAGATTAATACTCTGAGGAAACTGAAACCCTTTCTGCCCGCCAATGACTTCAAGATGGCAGTGGAAGCTCTAGCTATCCCTCGGTTGGATTATGGAAACGTCACTCTCTGTGGCCTCCCTAAAACGACAACAGCACCCCTAAGAGCCTCCATTATCGCTGCAGCAAAACTCATCACTGGCTCGAGAAGAAGCTCCCACATCTCTCCAGACTTAAAATCTTTGAACTGGCTTCCATTTGAAGCAAGAATTCACATGAAAATTGCATGTATGACACATAAGGCCATTCATCACAAAGCACCCAGATACATCACACAGAAGCTTACCATCTCCGGTGGTACCAGATCCACAAGAAGTGCAGACAATCTTCTATTGAAACCACAAAGATTCACCAAGAAAAAAACATATAAATGATCCTTCCCAGGGATGGCACCCAGGATCTGGAACGCACTGCCTCCAGAAACCAGATTTATTGCCTCCACTGGATCCTTCAAAAAGGAAGCAAAATCTATCCTAATGGCAAAATTCACTTGAATATATACTAAGAAATCTTGTGAACTCTCGCACTGTCAACAATTTCCTTTCTTTGACAGGGGGCAACCAGACCACCTAGATTCTATAGTTACCTTTCCCTTGACTCTTTGTGGCATCAGGCGCTTGCACCGTTTTAGCTCATCGTTGCACAAAAAGTTATGTTTGACCGGACCTATCTGCTTTATTGTATTATATAAATAACTGCATTGTTTTGTATGGATAACCTTTATGTTTGTAAAGTGCTCTGATACCTGGGAGGGTCTTGTTCGCGCTCTATAAATCTTTCAAAATAAAATAAAATAAATTATACTAGCACTATGGACTCTAATACACAGTACGCCATTCTTCTTCTCTCTTGTTTAGCAAAATTATGTAACCTTGTTGTGGCCGGTATGCAAGCTCAGTCAGCTTGCGCCCAAGACAAACATACTTGTGACGCAGACTCAAGTTAGTTTTATGTACTACTGTCTGCAGGTGGGGAAGCTGACTACACAATCATCATCTTTTTCTATTACAGGTGGCACTGGCCATACTCTGTTACATCAAAGACAACTGCTCAATTTCACTTTCACCATGGCCTGACTACTACAAAAAGGCAGATGATATCTGATCCAAATAATCATTGCTTTTATATGGGACGACATGATGTACTTTGATTTGGTTGATTGTGTAAAAAGTAAACATGCAACTGATAGGCCACCCATGGCAGCCTACACAGTTGGAAATAAATTAACATAGGTAGAGAGCGGGCCTCGGAGTCGGAGGGAGGCACTTGATAACAACATAAATACACAATATATATGCTGTGCTTCTACACTACTGTGAGTCAGGGGTGTATTCTGAAAATACAACTTAGTTTTATTATCCTTGGCTTTGCTACTCTGGCATGGTTTCTTTTACATTCTCTTCAAACTAAGACTCTTCATCCAGTGACAGTCTCCACCTATGCTATATATGATGAATACCATCCAGGCATCCATCTATTCAGTCAACCAATTAATCAATCATGCGTTTGTAAAACGCTTATACTCACCCATGAGGGTATCAAGGCGCTGGGTGAGGGGGGTTTCACAGGTTCCAGTCCATCAAGGAGGGGTTCTGTTGAAGAGCCAGGTTTTGAGGTTTCTTGTGAAGATGGGGAGTGATGTAGTCTGTCTGAGGTGGAGAAGGAGGGCGTTCCAGGCTCTGGCCACCCGTAGGAGAGCTGGGCTGATCCTAGGGTCCTTTCGGTTGCGTGGAATTTGAGTAAACATGTATATCAGTCAGTCAGTCAATATGAAATAACTTTAATTTTCCCAACAAAATGATGGCATAAAGAGTATTCTACAGATAAAACAATTTCCAATCTTACCAAAAAAGACACATAAAAACAGCATTATTCTTCTTACAAAGATTATACAAAATGCATATATACATACAGTGGTTAACAAAATTGACACAGATAAAACTCCAGTTAACTATCAGATTGATGAATTTTTTTCAAGCAGATAAATGGATGCCAACAAAAAACATGTAAAAGTTCAGGTAATAACTGCAGATAAGAAAGGGTCACACAACACTGCCTAAAATTCATTTCACGGATAAGAGGGACAATAAACCTTTTCCTTTCCTCACAAAAAGATTAGCAATAAACAAGAAATGCAAATCTTTCTGAATAGAACAATCATCACATGTGCAAAATGGCAATTCAGATGTTACATAGATATCACAATGAGGTAGACCTAACATCAAGGTAATATAATTCAGTTGAAATCTAACCAAAATATATCTATGCTGTAAATTAGTGATGAACGATGGATAGAATGCATTCACATCCATTTGCTTATGCTTGGAACCTCCAAGAATGCTCTAACAGTTGTCATCTTAAAATTGGACACCTGTAATCTAGATAACAAATTATTTTTTTAAATTGTTCTTAGAAATAGACCAGCAAGTTGTGGGATCTATGAACAGATGATGTAACCCAACTGCTTGAAATGTAGATTTAACATAACATAATTAACTGATTATTTGCACTATCAAGCTTCAGGACATCTCGAGTAGATCCCTGCAAAGCTGATTCGACATCATTAGTGGAAAGTGCAAATAAAAAGGGTGCTAAGACCTCTGTCTCACACCTCTAGCCATTTTGAAGTGCCTAGTACCTCCTTTTGCATAACGAACATGAGCTGAGGCACCTGAATACAAATCACAAAAAATGATAATGATCTGTATATCAAGCCCCATTGCCTCCATGATCTGCCACAGCCTAGGCTGTGCCACACAGTCAAAGGGCTTTTTTTTGCTGTGGCACACTCTGCAATTATTAGGTTCAGACACTGATCCAGAATACCTTTTCCTTTTCTGAACCCAAACTGACATGGGATTATAATATTTCATTTCATTTCAATATTATTCTCCAGAGCCCATTCCTCAAGCCTCTTCAAAAGCAACTGACCCATTAGTTTTGCAGTTGAATCTATCAAAGATATAGGTTATAGTTTTTAGGGATTCACCTATCATCCTTTTTGTAGATATTGACAACTACAGTAGTTATCCATGAGGGAGGAACACCAATTTGGGCAATTTTATTAAAAACATTAGTTAAAAGTGGGGTCCAAAGGTCCTGATTATCTAGAAAAAGATCTATTGGAAAGCCATTGGGTCCTGGTGCCTTTGCACGTTTGAACTGATTTAGAGCATCTTTTATTTCTTCCAGTGTAAACTGGGCACCACCTCCTAAACCAGCTAAGCTTGTGGAGGTAGATTGAGAAATTGCCTTTTCAACAGTTCCAAATAGCCCTTCAACATACGTAACCCATTCCTCCTGCTCAACATGGTTGTTTATAGACATACAGCGTTCATCTTTTAGGAATGATGCATTATTCACAGACCAAAAAGCCTGTGAACTCTTTATTACTGCAACCTTTTGCAGATTTTTTCACCAGTCTTCCTTTAGGGCTTTCAGCCTCGATACCCTTGCTTTTTTATAAGCCTGTCGCAATGATCTAACCAAGGATGACTTGCAAGGTTTAGATTTTAAAGCCATATGTAGATTTCTAAGTGATTTTTCGCAATCCTCATCAAACCAGATATATTTTTATGTTGTCCATTGGGTATAGATTGAGGTAAATTCTTCTTAACTTCCAGTAATATCTGCTCAAAAGCTGTGACCATGTCCTCATCAGATAGAGGGTCTAGGCATACCTTTATTACTGCTAATCGATTACAGACTAAATTATCCAAAAACTTCATTACATCAATTCTCTCCCATTTCAGAACAATTTCATTCTCTCTTGCTATTACTGGTTTCATATGCAATTTAAGTGAACATTCCCTTTTCACTAAGGAGGGAATAGAAAAAGTGATTAGAGCAGCATAGCAATTAATCTCGAACTGCGAGTCAGAAACTAAAACATAATCAAGAGTGGAAAAAAAGGAGCAACTAAAAAAAGTGAATCCTAACTGACCAGTTTCCATTTCAGCAGTGCTTAAAAACACATGATTGTTTATAGTTAGAAGTCTATTTAAACCACTAACAGAATCATTGTGACTAAAATGAGAGACACACTCGCTATCATCATCTAACAACCCACACGCTGAAGTATTAATCTTGTCACAAGTGTGAGAATTGAAATCCCCAAGCGAGATTAGATCACAGGATTTAGAACATACTTTCTGCAAATTAGCAATGTCTCTTTCTAAAGAGGCCAATAAAACTGCATGATTGCCACCAAAATTATTATAATAAAAATGAATAAGCAGCCAATATTGATCAGCACGATACTTTAAGAGAATAGTATGGTAATATGGAGATATATTTGAAAAGGAATTCACTTTTCGACTCATCTTGTTGAACTCTGCTTTCAAGGTCGGAATGGAAGGCCAGATAGATACATCGAACTTCCCATGCGGAGGAGGGAATAGCACATTTTGCAACAGACTACACATTGGGAAACAGTCACAATGTACGGAATCTCTTCCAGCATACAACAGCAATTATCATTAGTGAAAAGCAAATAGCTACAGTTTGCTACCAATGTGAAAGTCGAAGTTATAGCCGGGACAAGATTCCCTTTTAAAATGCACGCTAAATTTGGTGCGTCAGAAATACAAGAGCCGTGCAACTGAATGTTCCTGCAAACTAATGAGTGATCAGGTGTTGAAGTGCAATCTTCACCCTTCAAATAAACTTCTTCTCTCTTCGTCAGGCATCTATAGGTGAATGGCAGAGACCAAACTTCATGGAGATAGGTACTTCCCAAAGGTTCATATCTGCCTATGGCATAGTACTTCATACATGAAACGAATTTAAATAAGGGAAAAGGCAATGTTATTAACCCATGAATGAGCCATACAGCTGAATTATAATCGGCCACAGAAAATGGTAAAGGTTCTAATTTTTCAATACGCAAAAGTGAATATGCAGCATCCTTCATAGACATAAATTGTTGTTTTACAGTCAAAATGAATGGTAAAAATAGGGAAGAAGTATTCATGTAATCCCATGGAACTTTACCAACCTTTAACGTTTGTAATGTCCAAGCAAATTGTATGATGGAATGTAATGGATTGTGACCATGGTACAAAACAGATATTTCATCCTGTACGATATCACCAACAGATGAAACAATATTATCCAGTGTGTAAAATCGGGAAGAAAGGGTGTTAATACTGCTATCAACAACTGCAAGCACTTTTTCTAAATTAGCTTTGTCGATAGCAAGTAATCTAGATGCTGCATCTATTTGGGATAGTTTTCAAACTTTGTTGTAAACAGCATATAATCCATAAATCCATCTTTTTGACCGCCCACCTGCAGGGACTTTAACAAAGTAATTTAGATAAACATCTTCAGTCAATGTAGACAAATGGAGTTTAACCGATGCTGAGGTGGAATATTTGAGCCAACTTTGACATAATTTGCCTACCAAATAGGTAGTAACATTATGGTCACTTTCAAAACGGGGATCCACCCTAACCTTTGTAAAGCCCGGGGCCAGACCCTGAAAACGATGTTGGCACAAATCTGAACTTTTTTGCCATAACAACCAACCTTGGGAATCAAAACTGGAAACATTAAAAGAGGATTTTGGTATCAGAGATTTTAACTCAGTGAGAAACCTATCAGTGTGATTGTACCATGTAGGGTATTCTCACAAATCAGGAAGAGAAGGAGCATTTAATTTTTTAGACGTAGCCAATCCAAAGCAGGTGTTTTGTGAAATAGTTGGATTCAAAAACAACATATTGTTCAGGATGAGACATGCACAATGCAAAGCCACAGTGCCTTGTAGCTGCAAGCCTTTAGAACCCCAAACAGATTTAAGATCAACAGTATCTTTCCACAGCTCATAGCCTCCTATAGCCAATTAATCGATAAAGGACTTTGAATACAATAATTTAGTGTGGGTAAGTCTAACTTTGGAAGAGGACTTAGCAGTCATCTTAAAATAAAATGCCTCAGGATTGGACTGATTAAAATTAGTAAAAAAAATAAACTTCTTTAAGAGTTTTCAAGCTGCCTTCAACGGGAGCAGGATAATGGTCCCATTGTGTGTAATTAACCACATTTCTAAATGTGTTTGCTTTATACAGAAAATGATTGCCATAATGTTGGTAGCAAAATAATTCTGCATATTTGGCTGAATCTCGATACAAATCTTCAAAAGCAGCATAATATTTCAATTCAGAAAATAGAGCCTCTACAACTTGGGCATCCCAATCATCAGAGCATATGTTTAATTTCACTACATTCCCCATTGAAAGACATAGTACATTGGGAACATTTATAACCTCTGTGCCATGAATCTGAAATTTAACAGCATCCCATACAATCCCATCTAATTCGGGCCAAGCTGTGATGTTAACAAAAGTCTGGTCCCTCTGCATGATGTGAGATGAGGAGTGGGGTGCCAAAGTTCCATCAATTAGTCTAATTGTAGATCTTTCTTTAACATAATGTTCATTCAAAAATCGGAAAAAATACACCACAAATCCAATTGACATGAATAAAAAAATCGAGATTAGCACCAGCCAAATGTAAGTCCATGGGGGTATCTAAAAATGTTTTTTAACCAAACAGCAAAAATCAAAACCTTTGATGGGGACTTTGATGTGGTAGAGTCAGTGTCAAATGAAAAGTGAGATTTGTTAAATGCACTTGTTTGCAAATCAGGCATTGCCAAATCAGTGCAGTAAACAAGTATACTCAATATCATCAAGGGGATCATCAGCCGGTGGATTCAATAAAGGATTTGTAACTGTAGGCATCTCAATGGCAACGTCAGGCCCGGTGGCAAGAGACAGCTGGAGTCACACTAAGAAGAATCAGCCACTCGCTGTAATTTGACATTGTCAATGGAAATGTAACTGTTTTCCTTGCGACCAGGAAGTGGAGGCAAAATGACTGTTCTCGTACCCTGCACGCCAAGTACAGGAACTGGTGCTCGATATGGTGGGCCAAACTCTTTCTTTTTCTCCATCTTCACACGGACCAGATCACGGACTCGGGGTAGCCAGCCAACTACCGGAATCTGAAGAGCAGCATCAGATGAGGAGGGTAAATGTTCCTTTGCAAGACTGTCTCTGGTCTTTTGTAGGTTCTGTAAACAGCAGAATGTTCATCTACATCAGTGGATGTAGCAGACGCTGCCATGTCTAAACCCTCAATGTGCCAAAGTGCATTTCGTATGGGGTCCGCCCACCCATAGACTTTCAAGGGAGATTATTAAGAGCACGTTGGATGCTGTAGAGATGGGCTAGCCAGTTCCGGCCAGTACCTAAAACCTTAGCTGTCAAGCATTGCTTTTAGTCATGGTACATCCGCTTCACAACACTATTACCCTCAGTCCTGTATGGAGCTGAAAATTTGACTTGGACCCCCAATGAACACATGGCATCCTTGTACGCCTTAGAGGCGAACGCTGGACCCTGGTCTGAGTGAAAGGTACCACATGCAAAAATTCCCACAAAGACACGCAAATCCCAGATGACAGTGCAGGCATCAGTCTCCTCTGTGACCACACCCAAAGTGTGTGCACGAATCTAGTGCAACTAAGTTGTATCTGAGGAGAAAGGACCGCAGTGCTCTAAATAAACGCACCCAAGTCATTTATTAGATATGTACAACTGTGTCTGGGGTGGGCGCGCAGCAGTGGATGGATTAATCTGACGTAATATGTCACAATGAAGGACATAATCATGCGGCTGTTTGTACAATCCAAGCCACCAGTAACGCTGTTGTAAGAGAGATACAGTAGCTGACACTCCGGCATGCGCCAAGGCCATGCCCTCGTGAGCCGCTGTTATCAAAAACTGCCTGCGGTCCACGTTGGTAATCAACCTGTCACCAATGTCGTTAATTCTCACACAGGGAACTTTATCAGGACTTAAATGATAAGAGTATTTAGAAGGGAAACCTCAAGGGTAATTACCTCCCTTCTGTGTTGCAGCAATGGCTGCCAAGATGCCATCATCAATCTTACTTTTGGAACATGTAACTGCTGCTACTACATATGTCGCAACCGCAGTCTTTGCTGCTTTGTCAGCAAGACAGATACCAACAGTGTGTACCCCCATGTGTTAGTGACCAAGAGAAGGAATTACAAACATCAGTGACAGCCGTTCTTTAAGCTCGGCCACTGAAACCCATAGAATTTTTTGTGTTTAATTGTGCTGCCTTTGGAATCACAATAGTCATTCTGAGTCCAAAATAATAAATTGTCGTTGTAAGACTTTACACAGTAGTAAGAGTCACTTACAATAAGAGTAGTCACAAAAGGGTCAGCATACCCCAGTGCAAGCACCAGAGCATGGAGCTCTGCCAATTAGGCGGTACAGTCTCCTAATGTCTGTGTATGCAAGACATCAGACTTGAACTCTCCGTTCACCATAGTACCAACCACTATTGCGCAGGCCACTGAATACGCATGCTTTGACTCCGTCGCGGGTTGCACCGATCCGTCCATGTAAATGATACAATGGAAATCCTCTAGCAGGCGCATGATCAGAGGAGCTGGATGAAAAAATTCATACTGTAAGTGCTCCTGAGTTTGCAAAGAGGAATCGCTAATGAAAGTGACATCCGGAGATGTCAAAGATGTTGCCCATTGTATTCCATGAGGATTCAAAGCTTTTCAATTTGGTACACTGGCTTTTGTCACTGCCTCTAAGGCAGATTATGGTGGAACAATTAAACATGCATTTCTCCTGCGACAGTGCACTTTCTTTCAGAATTGCCATCTGCACTGCAGTCAAAACTTTTTTCACAGAGGAAAATTGCATTTCAGCCAAAGTCTACAAGTGTGACTTGCAAGCGATAGGGACTGTGTCACTCTAATTAAAAGTCAGGTACGTGAAACCCACCGCCCCAGGCACACTTCTTATTACCAGATTGGTGTGGTTGTCACAACTCAGTAAGAATTTAGATTCTACAAGATTAGCCTGCAAAGATTGCAAGATGGCTGAATGCTCAGGCAGCTAGCAAGATTTGGAGAAAGTAAGTTGTATCAAGGCATAAAGCGGCTTGATAGGCTGGGCATAATCGTGAATGTAAGTAAGCCCGAAATTTTAAAAACCCAGTAAAGATTGTAAAGATTGTAGCTTCTTCAGAGTTGTAGGAGCACACCATAGTGCACATTTCTCCAGGAAGTGAGGTGCCAAACCTCGACCTTCATTGTTGAGCTCATAGCCGAGGATCAACAACTGTGTACTCTGTAATGTGTGATTTTGTAAAGTTAAACTTGTAACCGAAGTCCGCAAACATACAAATCATGCAGTCAATGCGATACAGATGCGGCCACACTTTGTCGTCTGTGAGATAAATGTCATCAACATATGAGCGTGCATCAGGATCGAGTCTCTCCAAAAGAGATCCTATGTGGGCGGCAAAGACGCCTGGACTGTTCTTATTGCACATAGCCAATCTTCGGAACAGATTTTGTTTGCCGCCACTAGTGAAAGCTGTCCATTGATTACTATTAGAGGATAGGTTATGGCTAAAAAAGCCATTGGATATGGCAAGTGTGGTCTTAAACTGTTTACGCATGAGACTATCCACAAGGGCAGAACTGTGAGTATTCTGTACCGCGCATGTCCGACAATGGGAGTTAAGGTGCCAGTAATCCAATACCAAACGGTAGAGTCATCAGGCTTAGCCTCAGTAAAAAGAGAATTATTCATCGGTGACACACACATTCCAATCACACCTTGATATTCCAATTGTTCAAGGATTTCCGCCAAGGGAGCTTTTGCTTCACATTGCATGGGATACTGGGGTTGAGGCTGTGGCATAGACTGCAATGGTATCTCGTGTCTGGGGGAAAAATTATCGCATCCACACTGAGTATGGTACAATGCTGGTGCTGGCACCTTAGCCCACTCTTCTGCAAAATGCAGGGTCTGCTCCTTTGGCACAGTAATTGCAAAACTAGGGAGGATTACCTCCTCTCCTCTCGGAGCAGCCAGAATGAAGGGTGGGGGCAGCCAGCTTCCAACAACAAAATGTCATAGGTAATTGTCAGATTCTCCCATAATACCCCCTTTATAGTACATTGTATGTCACCTTCAATTAAAAGGACTATTTCATAAAGTCTTTCAGGGGGAGCCACTCTAGTGTCAGCTGTCTCAACAGCAACAAACTTGTCAGTTGCTGTCACCTTCAGAAATAGACGCAATGCTTCCCACACTACTGTAATTTCCGCCTCGCTGTCTAACAGCGTCAGTGCCCACGTCAGGTTCTGAAGCTGTGTTCTGACTATCTGTGGCATACCTTGCTGTTAAAGGAGCAACTTTCTTTTTCTGAAACTGGGGTCGATGACGCTGAAAGTCGTCCTGCCTGCCTTTACCTTCAGCCTTGCGGGCGGCTCACAGCTTTTTTGGTTTCCCCGTCTTTTGCCTCTGTCTCCTCCATCGGGTGGTGAGAGCAATGTATCCTGCAAAGGGCGAGGAGAACGTGGATCAGTAACCTGAAATCAATCAGGTGGCTTAATATTAGCGCCAGAGGAAAGTACAAAGAAATGATAACCGCTGCACTCCAAAGTAAACGATGTAAACCAAAATGTAAGATATTAGCAATTTTATAGGTGCTCCGGGAGATCACCTTCTGGATCAAAAGGTGCAAAATAATGTCAGAACATAGAAAGCCTTACAAGGGGTAAGGACTATCCCTGGGCACTCTTGCTGCACGACAGTGCTATGATAAGTAAGTGTTCAAATATACTTCAGAAATTGGCAAAGTAGTTTTTAATTGGCATGATCCAAATGGTAATCAAAACCATCTCATCTTTGCATATTTCTTCATATGTTAATGGCGTCTTGATATAAACAATATAATTGAAGAGTTTGAATGAATGAATACTCCAATTTACAATTCCATAATATAATAAAGCCCTGATGCATTTCATGCTAGTTAGCACTTCTTCAGGGGGAATATGTCTAGGAATGAAGAAAAAGAAACAATATAGAAAGATGATATCTAGGAGCTGTATTAAGTTGAAAGACTGGATAGGGAGAGTGCTCAAGGTGCCCGTGAACTTACGGGTATTCATACGAATCAAACTAAACTAATGTGCACCCGTGGCTATGGGGAAACATTGAGAATATGGAGTTAGTGCGAAATAAAAATCAAACCGCGTTGAATTGTATCTAAAGCCATGCAGTGGTCTTAACACTCAACAGTGCCCGAACTTAAAAATGTAGTGGACTAAAGGCGGTGGAGAAAGTGAATTATAAAGGTAAAGTCACGGGGTGAAAGTCGTTATAGTTGTGCCGCAAGAGTGCGGGATCTAGTGGGAAAATATAGTGTGCCGTACATGCAGTTAGATCGGTGCCAGTGAGTACCAGCCCGCAAATCAGAACAACGAACCCGAATTAATGTCGCTTACCAGGCATGGGAGTCGATAAATTACGGTGGGAAAGGTGAATGGGTCCAGTCTGACCAAACGGCAAACCGGAAGACGCCCAGCATGCGTACATGCTCCTGATTAGAAAGTAAAGGCATGAACATAAAAATAGGGCTCTGCAGTGAAACTTAGATCGGAAGGTGGGTGAGGGTGAAGAAATGGGAAAGTGCGTATAGGAGAAAAAAAGTTAGACGTAGAGAGAAATGCAAACCTGTAAAATGATGAATAGTGGGAATCAAAAAAATGTGCACAAGGTTGTACAGGATCATTGTGAATAAGAGAGAAAAGATGATAATGAGTCAATACATTGAAAATATAGTAGAATGAATACACTGAGGGTATAAAAGTCGGTGGAGATTGACAGGCAAAAGAGAGATCAAGTAAATCATTATACAACATACAGAATACTCAGACAGTGATCATAAATGACAGCTAAATTCTAATCTGTCATTGAGTTCCTGCGGCTGTAGCGCATGAAGAAGGTATATCCAATGTAATTCACGTTGTAGTAGGTGTTTGCTGTTGTCTTTGTGAGGTAATTTGTTAACCACCTCCAAAATTAGAAACCGAATTTGACTCGGATTATGAGATTGTGCAACAAAATGTGCGGCAATGCAGGACTTCAGGTTCTTCGTACGAATATTACTTCGATGCTCAGTCAGTCTTGTTTTGATTTTACGTTCCATTTTTCCCACATATGGGAGGCCACAAGGGCACTTTAACATGTACACAACATTGGTTGTATCACAAGTGGCGTTCACTTGAAGATGAATCAGGGTGCCTTTCGTGGGGTGAGAGAGAATATTACCAGGTATAATACTGCTGCAATGTCCACAGTTGTGGCACGGTATAGTTCCTCTGAAAACACTCTTAGTGGACAATGTTGGTTGTTTTAAAAGAGATTGTATATTTTTGGAACGTTGGTAAGCAATGTTGCAGGGATTCTGCTCATACACAGAACTGTGTACAGAGAACCAGGACCTCAGTGAATTGTGGTGGACCAAAAAACTCACCTCAGTACCTGGAACCACTAACTGACTAGCATCAGTGTCACATTAGCTCTTCGTCCTATAGCAAAGGAACCAATGATTAGACAACCCAGAACATGCAACTTAGGTTACTCTCAGGAATGGTGAGAATCAAGAACACTCTTTTGTTTGTTATTCTCATACAAGTCCACAATATTAGTAAAAAGAGAAACAATAATGTTAAAAATGTTTATTTTAACGGCGTGCTCTAGGACGCAGGCATATGATTAAAAATAAAATGATTAGCATTGTTACAATTCCATGAAACACAAAACGAGAACTCATATTATAATGATAGTGGAAACAGGTCCTATAGTGCTTTAAATGCCACCTGTATTATAAAATTTAGAAGGTCTCTTAGGCTTGAATGGGGAACCCCATACCTCCAAGATCAGCAGAGGTGAATCACATCGGGATCTGCAAAATCACTCTGCAAAATCACTCTCTGGAAAAGGATTTTCTCCAAGGGTCTAAAATCATGCATGCAGTGTAATAGTAAAGGCGCCAGAATTTCAGTTAGCTGCAGCTGCGTGCATGTTGTGTCCAAGCGTGAGCCGATCAGCCTGAATAACAGCTAACATTGTTATGATACCCTTGGAGCCTTCAGAACTCACTGTGCAGACTAAGGTTACGATGTAAGTCTAGGGTTGTTGAAAACAAGCCATTTTCATGTGAAGATATTCACGCAGTCAAACTTACAACAACAGTTACATGCAGTGTTGTGTGCAAAAGTGGCAAAAAGGCAAAATGGTGTTTAAACTTCTAATAAGCCTAGGCTAACATAGCAATGTGCGCAAGCAAGGCCCTGCCTACACTACACTTCACCACTGTTCACAACTTAGTCTCTCTCAACGGTACAGTGTACACCCTTGCAGCGAGTGTAATGTCAATATGTAAGGAACATAACTTACCACCGGCCGCCACTGCTGCTGGATCACCCCCTGCAGCTGGCAAAACTTCTATTCCCTCCATACGGGCTGTGTCGCCTTTGCCGCTGGCCCCGGCACTGGTGGTCGGTATGCCTAGAAATTACACATTTTTCAGATGCCATATACACCTCCCCTATTTATTCTTTTTCACTAACAAGATTGAAAAAAAAGTTAATACATACATATACAACATACATCACTGGTTCAAATCAGGTACTAGAGTAGAGTAAACTAGTAGTAGTATGTCCTATCCTATCAAAAATAGTAAAATATCTGGGTGGGTATTTTGTTTTTGGGAATTGTCGAAAATCCTCAAGATTAAGAAGACTAGAAGAGGACAACCCAAAGGACTCGATTCAGTAGCTAGAGCTATTTGTGAATCTGAGTTGAAAAACCTTTTAAATAAAGAGTGACCAACTGGGCAAGCTTAGCTACAGACAGGCTAATAGTAATAGTACAGAGAGTCATAGCATTGGCAGTTAGAGGCAGGGATAACAAGAATTTGGAACCAGATAGTCTAGATCGAAGAAGAATTGGTAAAAAATAAAATTAGGAAACAGGAATATTAGTTCGAAAAAAATAAGGTGTAGTTAAAGTTAGGGAAGTATAATTATTAATATTAACAACAGGAGGACTTACTGGGGCCAGCAGCAGAATCCCCCGGTAGAGGAGCGGTACGGGCCGGCATCTTGTGCAGTTACTACAGCCAACTTCAATGACCCTGTCTTCTTGCCCATGGATTTGGATCATGAAAGATATAAGAAAGAAAGAAAGAAAGAGACAAACATTGATGATTGGTGTTAAACGTCTAAAATATTTTTTAAAACGCTCCAAAAAACAAAAAAGGAAACAACAATTGCAAAAAAATTGACCTATCTAATATGGTTGTGGGATTCGCGGACCGTCTAATTAATATTTATGAACACTAATCCAGTGTTCCATTCTGATTCCAGAATACTAACTAAGCCTAAATATCACCTGACCTAGCCCACCTATTCCAGATGGGCCAATTGTTCACAAAGTCTGCATTTCCATTTATTTTACTCCTTAAAAATGCATAGATGGAGGACACATGCATACATTTTTGCATACACCAAATTGTTGGTTGGTTGCTGCTAATGTTCTGCTAGTGCTAAAAGACTTAACACTCACTAACAAACTACAAAAAGGTTCTACTAAGGACTGGGGTAAGCAGCACCCAGCAACACGTGACGTAACAGAGGATGCGTCACCGTTAAAAAATTACCAAGTAATACTAATAAGTAACTAAATTAAAAATAAAGTTTCCAGAAACAAATGTTTGAAAAGATAGAGGGAGGATAGAAATTGAAGGCCCAGAACCATAGCAAAAAAGTGAAAAACAAGATGGCAGTGCCCGTTGTGACTGCATGGGCAAGTTTGTGTGATATTTCTCATTGAGCACTCAAAAAACATTGGAAATAAGCAAAACGCGTTCGCAAACAGGAAATACGCATCACCAACTGGCGGGAGCATGCAATTTGCATTCTGGAACAGGAAATATGCATCGCGACCAGGCGGGACAAGTGAAAAACAAGATGGCTGTGCTTATTGGCGACTGCATGGGCAAGTTTGCGAGATATTTCCCCCCGAACACGCAATACGCCTCCCTAACAGGAAAAACGCATTGCAAACAGAGGGAACAAGCAACTCCACGTGCTCGTGGAATTCCATGTAGCTTGCAGAGTTTTTTTTTACCAATTTGTGGAGGTCCACGTAGCGTGACTACGTGAACTCCGCCCAGGGTTAGTTTATTCTATTGAGTTAATCCTGAATCTGCACATCTCCTACCGTGGTCTGTTCTTTGTATAAGGCAGTGTAATAACCCGCATAGGTATTTGTTATATCTTTTGCCCTAATAATGTCCCTTCCAATGGGCCTTAAGACCCTCACGGGTATGTAGTACATTTTACAAATTACTGATTGATTGATTAATTTATGCCTGAAAGTCATATGTTGATGTAAGTGTATACACTAGTGTTGTTGACTTTTAAGCAGCAATTGAAGCTGACCTATAGGTCAATGGAACAAATTCCCTGCCGCACTTCTGCCTGTGAAAACCCACAGCCATAAAATTACACATCATAAACCAATCATCTACCCTAAGAAACCATCCATAGAGCTGGGAGCAACAAAAAAGAAATCATGCTCTGAGGCTATCCCACAGAAATCACACATCGCTGGCCCAGATGCCCACCTTAAGTAAGTAGAGAAGCTTGTATAAAAATAATATGGGAGAACTATAAAAAAAAGAGAGGGACCAGGATTGGCAGAATTTGTTCGAAGCCACAACGAGAAAATATGTAAGTATTTTGGAGGCTGGTGAACAACGCTGTGGAAACTAGACTGCCAGTTGCTTATCTAACATTGCCGAAAGAGTATGTGTAACCTACCTGCAAAAAATGTTTGGGGGCACAAAGCATCGCCAGATAAATCAGACATGGGAGACATGAAAACAAGCATTATCCCCCCACATCACCGCCCTCCTCTGACTGGAAAGAAATTTCTCGGGAAGTAGTCACAAATGTAAAAATGGCAGGATGCAGGGATGGGGCACCTGGCCCCAATGGCCTGCCACAGGCCAGCTACAACAAAAATCTGCAGCACTAGGCAAAACACCTGTGCCTGCGTTTTAATCATGTTCTGCTTCACCAGGTAATACCCTACAGCTGGCTTGGCTTGATAATTACTCTAATCTACAAGGCCGGGAAGACATCTTTGCTCTCTAACTACAGGCTGATTGTCTTGTTGGATGATGAGGCAAACTATTTTGCAGCAACGCTATTATCTTAATCCTACGCTATTATCCTTCTCCTCTCCTATCTCTCCCTCTCTCGCTACTGGACAACTATCAGCAAGTCAGGATAGACGGGGAATCTACACACGGAGGCAAAGTGAAGGTTGATCCTATTGAATCCCTGCGAGCAGACTGGGTGGAAATGTTCATCATTGGAAGGGCACCCCTATCTACTGCCGTCAGGCACTAAAAGAAGATTTTAGCTGGCTCCTAGCTGAGCGTATTGCCCCTGTCACACTGTCTTACAAAAGCTTCCTCTAATTAGGAGACTTTAACTTTCAAAGGAAAGGAACTGCAGTGCCGGGGGTTGCCCAGCTCCTTTCGGATGGGGAGATGCTTGGCCTCTGCCAGATCGTAGTAGGTCAAACACATGAGGCGGGTCATATCTTATACTTAATTTTTTCCTATTCATATCAGCTGGGAAGTGTATGTCACTTACACTTGACTGGGACAGACCTCCAATTAATCAAGTGGCAGATTGCTTTGGCTAACATGACAATCAGT
Organism: Lissotriton vulgaris; assembly: GCF_964263255.1. Taxonomy (NCBI): domain Eukaryota; kingdom Metazoa; phylum Chordata; class Amphibia; order Caudata; family Salamandridae; genus Lissotriton; species Lissotriton vulgaris. The sequence goes on along the minus strand of NC_141688.1, from coordinate 167,687,869 downwards.
CGGCTAAAACAGTGAAAAACCATCATAGAGCATGGAACTCCATCTCAAATGAACTGTTTTCTAAATCTTTCTTTCCAGTGGATGTCACCTAGTGCTCAGATGTTGGCACTGTACTCTCCGACTGTCACCACAGTCTCACTGAAGCATTTCACAAAAACACCAGCTCTTAATCCAGATCCTTCTCTTCCAAACCTCAGGCACCTTGGTTTTCTATGGAACTTAGGGGCATATTATCAAGGGCCTTATCGCTCCTTTAGCTGGACTTTTTCTGTCGCTAACAGCAATTAGCGACAGTTTGTAGGCGATAGCAAGCGGTTTAGGGCCCGTTTTGCATGTCAGCAATATTTATCGCTAATTACATGCAAAGTGGGCGTACCCAACCTGTAAGCGACTGAAAGCAGTCGCTAACATCGCTATCCCCTATTATCAACGCAGGCACATCGATTAAAAAATGTGCGCTAAGCTGGAATATATCCAAAAATAACGCCTGCTCAGACCACTTCTTAACCTGAATATCCAACGGGAGTTGGATATTCAGGTTAAGACCCTATTGGCGTTATTGCCTGAATATCGCTGGTTTTCCAGCGATATTCACGCATTGTGCCGCTATCGCCGGATATTTTATCGCATTTGAGGTAAACGTTGCTAATAGCACATTTTCTGTCCGATAAAATCCTGCGATGCGCAGCGATAAAAAAAATATCGCTAAGCTCATTTAGCAATAAATATCGCCAGTTGTTGATAATATGCCCCTTAGTTTGATGAAAGTGGATGGTAAAAGGCTGGAAAGACTATGGTGGCATTTTAAAAGAAGGGAAGACAGAGCAGTCCATAAATCTACAATGGCTACATCTCTAATAAAATGGATACTGCTGGCAAGTGTTCAAAAGAGTTCTACAAAGTGCTCAACAACTTTACCAAGCCACGCGCTTGTACTATGATGATTCCTCCCTCACAACAACTGTTTGATTATTTGGCTAACTTTTTAAAGAAAAAAAAATTAAAAACATCTACCAGAAATCCCCATCAGCCAGAGTCAGACCAACCAAACTGCTCTGATGTCACTCTCATCTGACCTCTCCCCTCTCATAGACAGGTTTGAACTGGGCACATTTGATCATATCATTGGGCTTCTGGCTAGATCTGGTTTACCTGCGTAGGTTTGTTCACCTAGGGTCACCGCTAATCTCCCGACTCTAGTTGCACCCACTATCCTCTCACTATTTAATTCATCTCTCAATACTGCCAAAATAGTACTCACCTGGAAGACTGCTCTGGTCTCTCCAATATTAAAAAAAGCAAATGCAGATCTAAAGAGCCTGCCTGATTACCTCCCCTTCTTACATTCCCCGTTGCTGGGAAAATACTGGAATGCCTGGATGACAGACAGCTCATGACATTCGTAGAGGATTTTAACATTTTAGACCCATATCAATCGGGATTCAGATCAGGCCATGGCCTTGAGACATAACTGGTGGCAGTCACTCATACTGTCTTTAGATTCAGGCTCTCCTGTCATGCTAGTGCTGTTAGATCTGTCAGCGGCCTTCAACACTGTTTGCCATGACATACTGCTGTGCAGACAGCGTAAGATCAGTGTCAGGAGCAATGCATTGGTATAGGTTTTGGACTTCTTAGTCAATCAGACTAAAGAAAACATGCTGAGGTCATAGAAAACCTGCTCCATCTCTCTAACGAAAAGGGGCCCTCAGGGCTCGTCTTTGAATCTGACGTTATTTAACATCTACATAGTCTCCCTTGCCCAGACTGTTAAATATTGCAGCTTTGGTGTGATATAATATGTGGATGATTCCATGCTGATCATCTTGTTTGGCTAAAATTCTGATAGGGTAAAGCCCTGATTTATGGACTGTATGCGAAGGATCACAGTTTGGGTGATGGCAAACTGCCTTCAACCTAATAGCAAATAAACAGAGGTGGGGTTGTTCGGCATAGCCTGGGACCTCTGCACCCTTGATTGGTGGCCCTTGGAACTGGTGGCTGCCTCCTCCCCCAAGCTTGTGGTGAAAAATATAGGCATTAAACTAGTTCAGGCCCTATCCATAAAGGATCAGATTGCCCACACGTGTGGGGCATGCTTTGCATCCATACAGCTTCTGAGGAAAGACCTCCCTGGGTTACAATTCTCTGCAAGGCAGACTTGAGTCTTGGTCCTAGTTATATAAGCTGCCTTGACTATGGCAATGCATTACTCATGGGCACAAATGAGTTCACTGTTGGCCAAACTCCATGTGGTGAAAATACAGCTGCATGACTGGTCTGTAATATCGTAGCAGGCTCCCCATCGACGCCTATATTGAGAACTTCACGCTAGCGTCTACTTGGGAAGTGCATCATCTTTAGGCTCTGTTGCCTCACTCATGAGGCTCTGATGGGTGGAGCTTCCACATACCTAAAAGACAGACTGCAGTACTACTGTCACAAATCCATAGATCAAGTCATATGCTGCTCCTGACTGTTCCCCATATTCATAACTCCAAATGAGGTGGGAGAGCTTTTTCCTGTCCTGTTCCATTTGCTTTGAATCAACTTCTGCATTATCTCCGTTGCTGCTCTGATATTGTCGAACTTAAAAAACTAAAAACCTGACTTACCAATTGGGCAGAGATTAATTCACAGGCTGCCCCAAATCAAACTGGCTTTTTCAGGGACTCTGGTTAACTACATCCTGACGTTCGCACTAATAATCAATAAAGCAAGGAATCCATGTCAAAACGTGTACGTATGTTTTCTGATGCAGTCCAGGGCAAAACACTGTAGTGGAAACTCCAGCAATGCGGTGCCGCAGCCGTGCTTTTAAAGGCATGCATCTTTTATATTCCAACACATGGATGAGAATCAGACTTCGGACCGAAACAACACTTTTGCTGAAATATTCACCAGCCATTGACTGAAACAAGGCTATGTTTGACAACGTTAACAACAACACTCACTAAGGTCGACTCCCATCCCCCAAGGTTGGAGGTTTTAATGCTTTGAACATGATGTATGATGAAGACGTTGTTTTGTTAAACCACGCAACGGTAAGCCTACAGAATATGGGGAGAGGATGTGGCCTAATAGATGGGAGGTCGAACTTGAATCTGGGAACCGGTTGGAGTCTTGGTAACGAAGCTCAACATCCTGTGATTCTGGGCAAATCATTTAACCTACTAGTGCCTAACAAAAAAATGAATGTATCTGTAACACAACTGATGCTCATGTAAAGCGATCTGATACCTTCGGGTCGAGTTCATGCTGCATAAAACTTTACAAAAAATACCATTGTGAAGTATTCAGAAGCACACGCCTATGGTGTGGAAGTTGAACTTCCAAAATGAAACAATATCTATCACCACAGAGAGGTCCACAGCACCTGCATTCAGCTTGAACAACAACTCGCTGGAATCAGTAGCCGAGTATACATATGAGGGTGTAATATTTGGTGCAAGAGGCACATTACAGCGCATAAATGGTCCATTATAAAAAAGAGCAACACTCTGTTAGCTGTGCTTTATACGCTAAGTCAGGGGTCTCCAAACCGGTCCTGGAGGGCCAGATCCATTCCAGATTTTTGGGATATCCCCATTGAGATACATGTAATTATTTTAAAAATCTGGCATGGATCCGGCCCTCCAGGACCGGGTTGGAGACCCCTGCGCTAAGTGTTGGACATGGCCCTTTCCGCAGGGCTGTCCCTAAACCTCTTGCTTTCCTTCGTCTATTCTCCCGACCTTCTTTAAGACTTTTACCACCTGCTAATTAGTGCTAATCCCTCTCTCCTCTGTACATGGTCTGATTGGTTTAAACCTGTTTGGCAAATTTGATTCACTTTTAAGTCTATTGAAAAGTGGTATCCCATGGACTCAGGGCCTGTACATTAAATGCTGCTAATGTGCCCACTGGGGGCCCGATGTAGGTAGGGCTTTACCGATCGGTATCGGCCGAAAATACCGATTTTTGGCCCTTACCGATCGGTAAACAGCCATCGAGATGTAGGGACCCAAAAACAGAACGAATCGGATAGAAAACCGATTCGGAATGTGTACCGAATGTGAAAGAATCCGATACGTACATACCGAAAATCGGATATGTAACGAATCGGAAAAACACCGATTCGGTTACAAAGACCGAATCGGTCCATGTACCGATTCGTTAGTGACACCGAATCGGAAAATCACCGATTCGGTCCTACTACCGAATCGTTAGTGACACCGATTCGGAAAATCACCGATTCGGTCCTACTACCGATTCGTTAGTGACACCGAATCGGAAAATCACCGATTCGGTCCATGTACCGAATCGGAAAAAATACCGATTCGGACATGATCCGATTCGGAAAACATGCCGATTCGTATGAATCTCCGATCGGGAAATTCCCCGATTCCGACAGTTGGGGAGATGTAGGGAGGCACAGAAACACCGAAATCGGCTCAAAATCGGTAGAATTCACTCGGTATTTACCATGGATTGCAATCAGGTGGTAACCAACTCCAACCCATATAAACAGTCCCAAAATGCATTGCAACTTGCAGGATGGCAGCTTTCTATGTCATTGCGAGGCGGCTACGGCTACAGCAGGAAGGACAGAGGGAATGGCTAAGAAATGAACAGGTCTACAGACAGAGGATAACCCTGTTCATGCTCACTGAGGCTGAGATCCTACAGAGATACAGGCTGGACTCTGACACCATACTTGAGCTCATCAGGGACCTTAAGCCATACTTGGACCACCACACCCCAAGGGCACACGCCATCCCTGCGCACGTCCAGGTGCTATGCAGCCTACACCTGGTAGCGTCTGGCAGCTATCAAAGTGGAGTAGCAGCAGCAGGAGGGGTGAGCCAGAGCAGCCTGTCAAGGTTCTTCCACATATTCCTTGATGCCATGATAGACAGGATGGACCAATACATCTCATTCCCTGCAACCCACGCAGAACTGCTACAAACCAAAGCGGACTTCTACCAGATGGCACACTTTCCCCAAGTCATCGGTTGCATAGATGGCACGCATATTCCGATTTGCCCACCAGCGGACACCGAATACATATACCGCAATCGGAAATCTACACACACCATCAACGTGCAGGTGATCTGCAATGCCAAGTGCACCATCACAGACCTGGTAGCAAAATTTCCAGGAAGTACCCATGACTCATATATATTCCAACAGAGCGGCATATATGCACGGCTGATGGCTGGCGATTTTGGAGAAGGATACCTCCTAGGTGAGCCACATCATCAGACCCCCATAACACATAGTAGGTAGGTGTAATACATGTATGCATGTGTCTAATGTGACCCCTTTCTCTTCCAGGCGACAGTGCATATGCCCTCCGCTCATTCATACTCACCCCCTACCTCAACCCCTCCACACCCAGCCAAAGGAGGTATAACCGGGCCCACATACGCACCAGGAATGTTGTTGAACGGACCTTTGGCATCTGGAAAAGTAGATTCAGATGCCTGCACAAGAGTGGAGGTGCAAGGCAGTATACCCCCATCACCTGCTGCAAGATCATAGCTGTATGTGCAATGTTACACAACCTTGCGGTCAAGAAGGGCACTGAGGTGGAGTTGTCTGACTACGAGGACTATGACGACGACGAAGCTGTGCCACTGACACAGCCAGCTGGGGTGTGTACGCCATGTGATGGCAGATACAGACGTGAGGAGATCACTGAGAACTATTTCTGACTGAGTACAGATGCAAAGACAGCTAAATGTTGCTTGGAAAAAAAAAGTTTTAATAATGATGCACCACAGTTACAGCACTGATGTGCATCAAATAATGGAGATTGTTAACGAAAATAAAGTCCAGGGTTCTGGTGTGCTCATCCCCCCTTGCCAGCCTATTTTTTGGCCCGCTTTCCAGACCCACTGGGGTGTCCCTCGGCCCCCTCCGAATGGCCAGCAGCATCAGCGGATCGCCTGGTGCTCCTCCTTGGCTCTGAAGCAGCGCTGGCCGGGCTGCTGCGGCTGCTGCTGTCTCCAGCATCACCCAGGTCCAGGGCAGGATTGGAGGCGGCGTTTGATATTAACATGGCCTCCATGGCCGTGGTGATCCTGGCCATCCCCCTAGTCAGCTCAGCTGTATGCTGACTGAGTGCCGATTCCTGATTTGAGCTGCGATGGCACAGCTGTGCGGTCGCCGCTGCAAGGCGGGCCATGGCCCGGTTGAGCACCCGGGCATCCCTCCTGCGCGCAACCTCATGCTCCTCCTGCCTGGCAGAGGAGTGGGTGATGGCAGTGGTCAGCCTGCCCAACCCTGCTGCCACCTCCTTGTTGCTGTCCACAACAGCCTGGAACCCCTTCACCAACTCCCCCATCTGCAGGTTGTGCTGCAGGAGCTGGCGTTGGCAGGCCATGGTGGATTTGGCCTGTTGGCGCTGGATTTTTACCATCTGGCCCTCCAGGCCCAGGAACACACTGCCCTCCCGTGCTGGTGCAGCAGTGGTGGTGGTGGTTTCACGGCGTCTGGCACTGCTGCCTCCGGCCTGCTGAGTGGGCTGGGGTGCCACTGGTGGTGGTGTGGTGCTGGCCGGTCCCGGAGCCCCTGCTCCCACGACAGGTTGGACGGGTGGCAAGGCCACGGTTGTGGCAGGAGCTGTTGTCGGCGGAATGGTCTGCCTTGTAGGGGAGTTGTATGGTGAAAATTGCAAGGGGGGTGAGCTGGGCAGTACTGGGGAGTGCACTGCCTGGAAATCAATCACCAGGACTCCCTCCATTCCAAGCCCTGGGGTGTCTCCTTCCTCATCCTCATCCTCCTCCTCCTGGCCAGGCTGGCTGGTGCTCGGCCCTGCCACTGCAGTATTTGAAGTCGAAGCTCCCTCTGCTGCCACAGTGGTGCTGCCTGATGGTGCCCCTAGGTACAAAGAAGCATTTGTAAACTGAGTGCCGATGTATTACAGTCAGTACAATTATGGCATTCCACATGTCCTTGCATCTCCTTACACCGTGTCACACTGTTTCCTGTCTTGTGATTCTGCACTGACATATTTGGCTAACTTCTGCTGACTACATGTACCATGATGCTTGTCTCTTGTATGTTGGTGACAGTACAGTGCTGGTGTTTGCCTATGCATTGTGTCTAATGGGGAGGTGTCTGGTAGGGTGTGTCATGATGCGCATGCTTCTTACCTGTAGCTGTGGCCATCGCAGTGCTGTCCAGGGTCCCGATCCCTACGATGCTCTCCCTCTCGATGGTGCTGGAGACAATTTCCTCCAGCTCGGTGAGGGGTGGCGCCGGGTTCTTGCCTCCTCCGGTGTGTCCAGCCTGCCTTTGGAGGTCGGCCAGCTTCCTCTTCGTGAGGCTGCGGAGGTCATAAAACCTTTTCTTAAGTTCCTCAATGGACCTGGGGGTGACTCCAGCAGCATTGACCTTCTGGGCGATGTCGGCCCACAATCTCCTCTTGGTGCTGTCTGGCACGTTGAGGGACAGCTTGCCAAAGAGCTGGCGGTGCACCCTCACCACCTCCTCAACCAGCACCTGAAGTTCTGTGGTGGTGAATTTGGGCTTCCTCTTTTGGGAGGACTTCTGGCTTCCTGCCTGATCTGCCATTTTCTCCTGCTCCTGCTCAGTCTGCAACCTCCTTCTCCCACTGCTGCTAACTGTGTGTTGGGCTCAGGCAGGCTTTCCAGAAACTTCTAGAAACTTCTTAATTGGCTGCACCTGCCAGGGTTGCCACTCCCTGTTTGGGTGGGGGAGGGGGAGCCACCTCATTGGCTGAATCGCCTATTGCCGAGTCGGCTTTTACCGATTCGGTAAAATCCGAATCGGTAAAATCCGAATCGGTATTATCCGATTCGGTAAAAGCCGATTCGGTTCATGCAATGCATTCCTATGGGCTTTTTCGCCATGGGTCTATGATTGCCGATTCGGTTTTTACCGAATCGGCTTTTACCGAATCGGTATTCGCCGAATCGGAAATATCCGATTCGGTGGTAGCCGATTCGGTGTTTTCCGATTCGTTGTTGGCCGATTCGGTAATTTCCGATTCGGACCGAGCTGAATCGGAACGTACCGAATCTCATTACCGATGCCGACCGAATCGGTTTTCAATCGGTATTTTTTTCCTACATCTCGTTTTCCGATTTCAGAATACCGATTCGGCCCGCCTCGGTATTTTGAAATCGCGTTTACCTACATCGGGCCCTGAGTCACTTTGGTACTGCGCAAACCCAAGTCCTATCCTCTCCGCTGACAACCAATGTAAGAAATGGGGTTTCTGGTTGACTAGGGTGTACACCTAAGCCAGGCAGAACCCACCACTCTTGTCAGGATAAGGGAGTTTACACACCCAAGATAACCCCTGCTAACCCCCATGGTAGCTTGGCAGAGCAATCAGGCTTATCCCAGTGGCATAATGCATAGTGTTTTTGCAACACACACACACAAATAAGTGACACACTAGGCGCACCACAAAAAGAGAATCCACACAGTTTTATACGAAAATTTCACTTTGTATTCTACATGAAACACATTGGAACTTCATCACACAAATAACGGTGCCACTAGGCACTGGTCATAAAAATGCATATAAACCAAATAGGATCACATTCACATAATCATGCAGATTATAAATCACTTTGCAGGATATGTAAACCACTGACAACATAAATCACATACTTCACTTTGCCACTAGGTGCTTGTCATGGTCATAACATATATCATAAATCACTTTGCCATAAGGCAATTATGCAAATAACAGTTAGGGTACCAGGTAAATCCTTAAAACTTGCACCTGTTACAATCCCACATGAAAACATTAGACGTGACAGTACTGGTTGTCCTGATCATGCAGGGCACAACATTAGGGCATAAAAGGCCCTAGAAAGGGGTACATCAATCACCCAAAATGTATAGAGCCCAGTACTTTAGTTCTGGAAATAAACCTTCTTAAGATACATTGGTTCCCCCAGGTAGGCTACAGGTAGGCTACAGGGATACTGACCCACCTACCACCGTAAATGCAGCAAGAGGAAAAGGTGCCCCAGTGGTATTTGATTTGATTACATTTCTACATTAATAAAGCACAACCATCACCCCAAAAGGAGCATCTTGGCACTAAAAAAGCAAAGCGAAGTGTCAAACCCTTTTAAATTACACCAAAAACAGACAAAGTGAGTCAGGAGATGAAGATCCAAGTCTTAAGAGTCATCTTAATGAGCGTTTCTGATTTCAGCAGTCTTAGTTTTGTCGGTAGTAGTTTCCACGCTCTTGTTCCTAGGTTTGCCATGGATTTTCTTCCTCTATAATCTAAATGGTTAGGGGGGATGTTTGAGCAGGTTGGACGAGGAGGATCTAAGTGTTCTAGTAGTTACATAAAGTGTAAACCTCACGGTTAAGTATGATGACCCTGATTTCCTAATTGCTCTAAAGGCAATTAAAAGTAGCTTGAATAAAATTATTTTATGGATCAGCAGCCAATGAAGAGTTTTAAGTTCTGCTGTAGGCGAGGAGCGAGAGGGAAGTTTCAAAACTAGCCGAGCAGCCGCATGTTGAAACATCTGTGATACCGGCTTTTGCAGTAGTTCAATCTACATTATAATAGAGCTTCCGCTATGTTTTCCTTGCAGTAAAGGGAATACGATACATTTTTTTTGTAATGATTTGTTTAGGCTAAAACACATTTCTGCCAGTGCCAAAGCTTGTGGCGGGAACGAAAGAGTAGCGTCAAACTCAACCCAAAGATTCTGGACTACTTCCACTGTATTAGGGGCACAGGTATGTCTTCTGGTCACCATTTGACTGGATTGAAGGGATTGTTTTTACCTATTAGCATTATTTCTATACTATCTGTTTTACATTTCAGATGGTAGGATGACATCCACTGAATTGGGCCAAGTAGATGTTGAACAAGAGGGGAGTCAGAGAGTAGCCCTCTGGCACATTAGTCGAAAGTAGCGGTTCTCTTGAAAAGAACAGGCCTAAGGCAACCGCTTGCCTGCGATTAGGTAAGAAAGATTGTGTCCAAGTGAAGGCCATCTGTGCTATACCGCAATTTTTCATTCGAGATAGTAAAATATAATGTGAAATTGTATCGAAGGGTACTGACAGAAAATCAGGTTTGTATTCCATCAGCTGCCCGTGGCCATGAGGTGCAGCTTAAAGCTATGGCAGGAACCTAATATTCTTTGGTCTGTGTCCTAATAGGAGTCCTCACAGGGGACCTTGCTCTCGCCCATTTACTTGGAACACGGAAGGAGCACTCCTAACGGGCTGTCTGCCTGGGTGCAGTGGTGAGGGTGGCTATAGAAGGGAGGATGCGGCGTGGATGGACCTCTGATGAGGTTCCTTCCCTCTCTGCGAGGAGTTCAAAGATGGGCACAGCCTCATGGAGCTTCCTTCTGGCGCGGTGGACCCCGCACCGCTCAATGGGACTCCTCTCCTTCACTGGAGGCATGTTGTTTCAGTGTGGCTGGGGCTGCAGGACCAGGGGGCTTGCAGGAGCGTGGCCGGGAGGTGCTGGACATTCCACGCTGTTGTGCTGGTAGCTTTGCAAAGCCCAGGGATCTCCTTCACTCTGGCTTCCTTCTGGCTGCTACATCCCTCGTGATTCCCTTTTCAAAGGGAGGGGCTGTGCTAAAGAGGGATTTTGCCATGTGGTGTTGCAATGAGCAGCCTGTGCTCCTTTCTCTCTCTATAGGAAGCTCACGCCTTGGCCTCAGAAGATGTCAGTACACAGCACTCACCATGCACTTCCTTCTCTGCAATGGGTAACTGGAGGGGAAAGCGTTCTCCACATGTTGAGCACATCGCTTTGGATAATACAGTAAAGCGCTCCTCCTATCTCAGAGAGGAGCAGCAACTACAAGCTGGCCTTCCCCACACCCATCAGAGGCAGCGCTCCTCACACAGTCCGTCAGCTCTCCCACCTAATGAATGACATTACAATGCAAACATTTACAATGCATACCTTTACCACGCAGTTTTTACATTTCAACATACTTTACAACTTATGTTTTTACAAGGCACACCATTACAAGGCATACCCGTAAAAAGCATACCATTACAACTCATATTACTTTCAGGGCCACAGTAGGGTAAGTGTTGGATACTGTAGAGGTAAAAAATACTATTCTCACTCCTGTGAGTGCAACAGTAGGGTAAGGGTTGGATAGTGTAGGGGTAAAAATTACTATTCCCACTCCAGTGAGTGCAACAGTAAAGTTAGTGTTGGATAGTGCTGGGGTATCAATTACAATTCCCCCTCCAGTGAGTGCAACAGTAGGGTAAATGTTAGTGTGGGGTAAAAATTACTATTCCGCTTTACTTACCTTATAATGCATTGTACTGGCATACGTTGTAGTGACAAGCAGTGTAATGACATGCCTTGTAGTCACATGCATTGTAATGGCATACGATGTAAAGAATGTTGCGTTGTAATGACTGTGTTGTAAAGGTAGTGCATTCTAATGACTGCGTTGTAAAGGTTGTGTCCCACCAGGCAGGTTATTTTTAGACCAAAAAGAGATCTTTCTACTTGAAATTGTTTGTGTCCCTGAGACTTCCAACATGAGGCCAGCACACACAACCCCTCGGACGTTCTTCACAAGTAAGATACGCAACAGGGCAAAATAGTCTGCCCTGTTACTCAACCATAGACAGAAGCAGCAACTGCATGCCAACCCACCCCTCACTCAGAAAAGGCAGTGCTCCTCACATAGTCCTTCCGTTCTTCTTCTTGTCAGGGTCCCTTTGTTCTTTAAAGCAATCTAAATTCCTGGGTTTGTAGGTGTAATACTTATACCCCAAAATTTCTTTGTTCTCTTTGTGGGCAGGGTCTATGAACCCAGTCCAAACCAGTCCTGTCCTCCCTAGTGCCACATAACTACAGGGGGCTGAAACATTATTGTGCAAAAGGAGACAGAGCATATTTAGGTATAAGCAAAACTCTTCCCACCACATTAAATGCAGAACAGATCAAATCAGCCCTGCGATGAGTCACCCAGGCAAGGCAGGGCACACTTCAACCCCCCAGTGACTGTCTAGAGGAAATGCACATCTCAGCTCCTGTCACTCAGAGGCACACATAATGGTAAAGTAAGAAAATGCTCAGAGAGTCCAAACTTCATTTTCCTATCTTGTCTCTATGAAAATTTACATATATAAAAATGTTACAGTGCATCCCGAATGATAAGCCTAAAGTACAGATAGCCTTTCAATAGTAAAAAAGGAAATACACACTATTTCACAATCAGGGCATATCACACACACTAATACATGTCCTACCTTTCACATACACTGAACCCTGCCCATGGGGGTACCTTGGGCCTACCTTAGCGGTGCCTTAAATGTAAGGAAAGGGATGGTTTGGGCCTGGCAAGTAGGTGCACTTGCCAGGACAACATGGTAGTTTACAACTGTGCGTGCAGACACTACAGTGGTAGGTCTGAGATACATTTACTGGGAAATCTTGCGGGTGGTAAAACCACAAGTAGCATTTGATTTAAATGCTCTGGCACACATTGTGCACTTTACTAGTGACTTACCAGTAAATTAAATATACCAATCATGGATAGCCAATATTGGCACAATTCATGCAGGGATCATATGCACTTTAGAACTGGTCAGCTGTAGTAAAATGCCCAGAATCCTATAGCCAATAAAAACAGGGTCAGAAAATAGGAGGCAAAAGGCAAAAAGTTTTGGGATAAACCTGTCAAAAGGGCTAGGTCTAGCAATGATGTAATGATGTATTCCTTGTTTCCTTCTTCATGATAATAATTCAAAACATTGTTTCATGATATGGTGGTACATCAACCACTGTGGATGTACCTACTCACATGTTACAAAGCATGTTCTATACTCCATGAACCACTCAAGCATACAAATCCTAAGAAAAACATGGTGTGGTTTATAGGCTATACCCTGTGTATTTATAGGTGGAATACAGACAACTTTAGAACAATCTATAATATGAGTACATTCCTGAGACAGAGTTAATTTTTTTCTTTTCATTGACAGATGTCCAATGCAATATATCTTCAATCATCCTGTGGTTCTGAAAATTCTGAACCTGTGTTTTAAATATCATTATTCTGTTATGAATTTGGTATCAGCGAACCGCAAATGACGAATGCGGTATGCATGAGTGTTTTCATCATGTTACACCAATGGATTCACTGTGTATTTGAAGGTTCTGTTTTGAAGCCTTGAGTTCCATCTTGTAAATAGCAGCCATTTTGTGCATTGCCCTTACAGTAGGCTCTCACCATGGGAGAACAAGTATTTAAGGACATAACCTTAGCATGGGTTTGTGCTGACTTCTGCATGATCTGATGAAAGCTGACCCTGTTGCTTGAGGCTAACCTTGCCAAGCCAGTTCCTGCCCTTTAGCTGATCAAGATTATAGATCAGAGCACAGGACATGGTAAAGATTTACTACACACAAATATGCCTATCTTACTTCCATCTGTTTCTGTTCCTGCCTTCACGAGCTATTTATGACATGGGCTGTGTTCTTAATGTTTTGGGTTTATCCGGCCTTGTCAGCTAGAGAATGTACGCATTATGTGGACATTGTTTATGGCCTGGACTTATCTTGAAAGTGGGTTTGTCATCATACAGTTCTTTGTGTGCACGTCCTGGGAGTGACCAACAATAATTTACTTCAAAGAAAGAATGTGTGCCTAGGGCATAATAAATTGTATAAAAGGTCTGTGCGGAGACCATTCAGGCAGACTGCCTCATCCAGTTGCTTTAGGTGTGACTGGGCGACGTAGCCTCACAATTATTTGTAATAAAGATCTCTTTTCATATTTCAGATTCTCTGTTGATTTCTTTGCTGCATCTGAATGGACTACTTATTGGTAAGACCCCTGAGAAGGAGTATGAGAATTTTTAATTTTTCTCAGATGGCGCGACCAACGGTGGGCCTCATCAAGAAGAGACTATCTGGAGGAGTAATCTTGTCAGAGGACAGAAATCTACTGGGGAAGGCAAGACAGAAATCTACTAAAAGAGGTACTCTGTGCACGGAGGTTCTGGGGGATTCTCTGTCTTTGCGGCTCAGTGTGTTTTTGATTTTTCTGACTTAAATTCTCCAAAAGATGTCACTCCTGACTGAGCAACCTTTTTTTTGGCGTAAATTTTTTAAGAAAGAGACTGTTAGTGCAGTTAGAACTTGGCAGTTAGAATTTGGACAAGGTTTGTATAGGTTTGTATATGCGAATTGCAATTTTTGTAGGCAGGTAAGGAAGGGATTTTTTTCTCCATCTGCTTTAGTTGAAGTATAAGTGGGTCACTCCCAGTCTTTTGTTCTGTGGTTCTTTGCTTGTTTTGCTTAGTCCTTAGTATTATTTGAAGATTGCAATTTTCAATAACCAAGGGTTTTGTATATTTACAAGTGTATCGATAGACATAGCCTCTTGAAGTTTGAAGCTAGATTAGTGAGCTATAAGATGCCTGATCTTAGCAAATTTGAAGATTTGTGTACGTTTGGATTAGTCGGTTAAATAGGTTAGGTTTTCTAACATATTTCTTCCTTGGTGATTTTGTGATTTTGTATCCCCAGGGAATTAAAATATGACATGATACAAAACAAGGATCCTTTGCTCTGTGCACTTTTTTGTGCACAAAATTACCTATTTTTGCAAAAATATATACATTTACAGCATTTTTCCTTAGATGCACTGTATTAGATGTAGGCAAACCTTTCAGCTGCAGTATATTTGATTGGAATGTTCATTCAGCCAGCATTTTTTTCAGTTAAACACGGGTGGAATTTTGCATAACCGTCCTTTTAAATGTGGCGCAAAAATGTGACGCAGGATTGTGACGCGTTTTAAGTTAGGCATATGCGCTTAGATTTGTGAGTCACTGCATCTAAATGATAGGCAAGGGATGCAGCGGACTCTTATATGTAGAACAATCACAAAAAATGGATAATTGTTTTTTTTAGAAGAATAAAATTATGAATTATGAAAAAATAATTATTACAAATTAGTGCTACAAAAATCGTTTTTTAATATTTATAAAGCTTAACACTCATACTATGACCTCCTAGCGTTAAAATTTGATTTAAGTTACGTTGCATCACTAAAATGACAAGTATTCGTGTGTATAATTTCCCCTTTGGCATAGGCGCAAGAAAGGTCATTTTTATAAAGTATAAGTTATTATTTTCAAGTACCTAACTCATGGGATATGTAATAGACATTCTAGTAATGCATATTATGCAAGAAAATTGTAGGATATTCACTTTTAAATGCCCAAATCCTGAAAGTCGATTTTGAGTAAAAGGACTGTTTAAACTGCATTTTACTTTCATTCAGAGTGCTTTTTAAAGTGTCTCAGGCTTATGCAAATGCATACATTTAGGTTTTGATATATATTTGCAGGTTGTGCCTTCTTATGATTCAGCGGGTTATTTTTTATTTTTTATTTTATTTCATTCATATAGCGCAAACAGCTACCCAACAAAGGGTTTCCCGGCGCTAGTGATCCAGTGCTTTGATTGGTTCAGGTTCTAGATGTTAAACAACCAGGTTTTTAAGGCCTTCCTGAATTTCATATAGTTGGTTTCCTGCCTAAGTGTCACCGGAAGAGTGTTCCAAAGTGAGGGTCCGAGATATGAGAAGGATTTTCCACCCATTTGCGTCAGCCTGATTTTAGGAATCACAAAGTGGTTGGCTGTGGCTGAACGAAGGGTTCGAGATAGGCGGTAGGGATGTATTAGATTTTGGAGATACTTGGGTGCATTGTTGGTTGAGATCCTATGCATAAAGCATAAAGATTTAAATTTCACCCGATTCTCGATTTTCAGTCAGTGCAATTCGCGGATCTACTTGGTGGTAGGTGTGGAGATGGGAATTTTCCACAGTAATCTCGCGACGGCATTTTGCACTGTCTGTAATCGTCGGGTAGTGGCCTTATTGGCCCCCAAGTATAGCACGTTGGCATAATCAAGTCTGGAAGTTATTAGAGCATTGATGACAGTTTTCTGGGTATTTTTGGGCAGCATCCAACAGATTTTTTTCAACCACTTTAAAATCGCAAAGCATGTAGCTGACGTCTTTGCAGCTTGTTGATTGAGATTAAGCGATTCATCTATGATGACCCCGAGGTTGCGGGCTGATTTGACTGGGACCGGGGGGGTACCCATCACGTCTGGCCAGTGTTGGGGTCCCCAGAGCTCTTTGTTCTTACCCAGAACAAGTAGCTCGGTCTTTTCGCCATTGAGTTTGAGAAAAAAATTTCTCATCCACTCCGCGATATTGGTTAGACCAAGTTTTAATGACGAGATGTTATTAGATTCGGTGGATGATAGAGAGAAGATAAGCTGAGAATCGTCAGCATAGGAGAACATAAGTAATCCAGTCACTTCTATCATTTTGGCCAGCGGGCTAATGTAAATATTAAAAAGCAGTGGGCTCAGTATGGAGCCCTGGGTTAATATGCCAGTACACAGGCTTGTTTTAATATCAGGGTTGAAGGTTCTAGCTTCAGCTAGGCCTACGGCAAGTTTGTTTATTTAAGGCTGATGAAGTGTGTACCATAGGATTGCAACAAGCATTTACTCTAAAAAAAAACTGGTCTGTGTGTCTTTAGGTTTTGAGAAAAATTGACAGTTAATGTAGTTTAATGATCTGGGAATAGAGATAATTTTGGCGCCTAAAAAAGAGAAATTATTTTTCAAAATAGAGTGAATTATTGTAGGTTAGATAGAGCCTACTGGCTTTGTCAGCTTCAATGTGGCAGAGGCCGGGGGCCGTGAGTGGCTCGAGTGCGCTGCTGAGATGTTATCTTTTTAGTTTCCTGTAAACAATGGAGAAGGCTGTCATGTTGACATTTGTGACCCTTTAATTAGGACTTTGCCTCTGAGGAATGCAGAATGACCTCTCTGAAAGGGCCTCTAGAGGTGAGGTTTCTGGTTTCTCTGTGAGGACATCAATAAAATGAAAGAACTTAATTTAAAAGGGAAAAAGGAAAATAAATAGGGGTTTCTCTGAAGGTCCCAAACATGTGTTAAATAATAGGCAGAAATGATACATTTGTGTCTCCACGCTAAGGAAAATAATGTTTGCTAGCTGCGTTTATTTTACAGAAAATGAAGTATTGCATTAAGTCTTAGATAGAAAATAAGATGCAGCCCTTTTCCAAATTTTGATGGCTACAGGCTACAGGCCTACGTAAAAAAAGATTTGCTCATTAGATATTATTTTTCAGTGCACATTATAGGTGTCAAATTAATATAGAGTGTCAGTATAACAATTTCTTTTAGAATGGTAAAAATAAGATGGCTTGCTGTTGCGAGGTGAACTGACAAGAGAGTAACAGTTAAGTAATGTAACTTTATTTTTGTGTATGTTACAATGTTTTTTTGTGCTGCGTATTTTTCTGCTTCTGCCAACAGATTATTCAAGGATTGTTCTAGGTGATTTGAAGAAGACAAGACACGTGAGTTTGGTTAATTGAAAGGAGATGTGTTTTTTTGTAATTTCTTTGGAAAAAATGTTCATGTTTGTGTATTTGGCCCTATCGTGAAATATTTTAATTGGTCCTGTATGTTAGGAGAAAGACAGTAAAGTTATACTTGACAGTAGACTCCAACTATGTTGTGTTCTACTGTCAAAAGGATGGTGCAGGCCCAAATATTGGGTTTTTAGCTGCAGGTTTACAGTGCATAAAATACATATGCCATGGTGCTGTGTGGCACCGCCAACAAGTATATCTGATGGCTTGACATGTGCATTTTTATTTTTTTGTATGTTTTGTTTTATGTTGTCACTATTACAAGTTCTCCTGTGTTGTGAAGGGGTCCGTATGACGATACGTATTGTTACACTAAAAATTGGATGAATTTGGTATAATGATAAATTTCACAGATATGGTTTTCATACTGTGAGGAAGACAGGCAGCATTTTTACCAGTGCATGCCTAAATCTGGCTATAATGATATTGAAGAAAACTAAAAAGATATACAGAATCAAAGTGTATCACTTGATGTTAGTCACTTACTGCACATTCCCTTAATGGAATAGGCAGCCCTAAATTGTTATGTATCCTTGATTGGACCTAAGGATGGAATTATAGATCTGTGACTCAAGGTGACCTAATTTCTATATTGCATTATTTATTCATGTTTTGTTTCCCAAATAGCATATGGCTTTGTCCCTTGAAAGGAAATCAGGTTTCATTTTTTCTCTCCTGAAGAGAGAACAGGAACATTAGTTAGGATTACCGTATATGGTGTAGTTGCCAGTAGAGTTCGAATTTGTGTAATTTTGGTCTTTTGTGTATCCGCCCGTACTCTTGGTGCTGTGGCACATGCCTGAGGCACCCAAGCAAACTCTTGTTCTTCCTATAGATTTTTCTTTTGTTGTTTCTCCCCTAACCAATGTCGCATTATGCTGTCAGCCCATTTATTATGGGTGTATTGTTTATGTGCACACTTCTAGACTGTAGTGATGTATCAGGGACCCCCCATGTTATGTAAAATGTTTTTTTTCAGACTAACTGTCGGGGTAGTGATAGTCTGGTTAACTGACCCAATATTATAGTAAGACAAGTTCTTCATCTCAATAGGAGATACCTTACGTTTACCTTTTTAAACATGACGAATTTTCAATGTCTATTTTTTATTTTTCAGTTCTCTTTTGTTCCTGCTGCTTTAATTTTTGGTGGGATCAGATGTGTTCTAATCATGCAAATACCAGGACTTTCTAGTGCTTGTCCTTTGTCTGCACATTTGATCATTAGCCTTTGTATTGCATAGTGCACCTGATGCACATTTTTTAAAGGGACTTTTCTTCATGCCCTTGATAATCTGTATTATGTAATTTCTCTATTTTGAGATCTTCTAAGATAAGGAATTTAGAAACACCTAGGCTTAATAATCAAGGAAAATATGTATTTACCCCATTAGACAATGCCACTGTGTGAGGACACCCATTTAGGTTCCTATGATGTATTGCCACTCCCTTGCAGATTGCAGGCCACCTGTTTGCAGTCCCCTTGTTAAAACACATGAACTGTTTTTTGTGCTTGATTTTAGGGAAACTAACAATTGTGTTACATTTCCTACATCATTAGGTTCTGCTGGATCTTCCAGAGTCAAAGGAAGAGTGATTCCCTGCAGACCTTTGATCAATACTAAGCCCACTCCCCATCAGTGACTGCTACAGATGAATGACAGATTTCTTTGCTCTACAATTCCTGCAACAAGAAAGTCGCGATGCTGGACAGCGATCATCAGCGTGACATCAGTGGTACCTCCCAAGCAAGGCATTTGCTTCAAAAAAAGGAGGAGCTGGTTCTTTGTTTGCCACAGAATGAGAGCTTCTGTGTGTTTGAGCTTTGTACCTGTTATGTGCTGGAAACCTCTGTCAGTGTACAGTCCTTTGAGCTCTTGGCCCAAGTTTTGGCCATACACACACCTCTTTTGCTTTGCTCCAGCGGAAAGGCAGTGCACCCAAGGATTCACGTTTGGAAAAAGGCACTACATTCTGGCGTCCATGGGGAAAGCAGCTTGAGCGTCCTCTGACACTAAATAATGAGTGTTGGAGTCTGAAAGTGCTGCTGATCTTGAAAGGTTGTTTCTCAGTAGTGCTTGGATCTGCACGAGATCCTTTGTGCCCTTGATCAATGAAGAGCACATCATTTGTAGTGTCTGCCACAAAGAAGAGACACTGGTGCATTTGTTTTGAGACATTGAGACTTTCGAGTAAGCTGTGGGTGTTTTGCCAGGAGGGCACTCCAACTAAACAGTATTGTTTTCTCATGAAAAAGCCTGAATTGAAGAGGCTCAACGCGGAAGAGAACAATGGAAGCGGATTTGTAGGCCAAGAACTATGACAATGGACTAATAAACATTTTTTCTTTTTGATTGTGCAGCTCTCTCAACCACGAAACTTGCTCATTTTTGATTTTTGAACTGCCATCCGGTTCTGCTGCTAGGGTCGCGGTTGCCACAGTCTTTGGAGTGCAGCTGGAGACGATTAGGTCGACAGTTCTGGTTGGTCTAAGGGAGTTACCCTGGACTGAACAGAAGCACTCCTTAGCAGAATCAATCTCCCACCGCGGGCAGCAACTTAGAGGATGTAGTTTCCAAAGATGGAGAGACCTGCTAGATCAGCGAACTGTGAAAAGACAATATGCACTGTGATGGCAAGAATTTTTTTGGGGATAATATGCATTTTTTTATGTTGCTTGGTGTGATGATGTTTTTAATAAGTTATGTTTGCTTCACTTTTCAAGTGACATCTGTACCCACTACACAGCCCATACCTCCTCCTACTGTTTCCTCGCATTCTTTTCACCCTCTGCCTGAACAATAGTCTGCTAGAAGATAAGAGTTTGTCAATAATTCATTCGTTCAGTTTTTACACCAACACCAGTTAGTGATGAATATAGACCTGGACTCAGATTAGCATGAGTATAGGTTATTGCCTATGTAAGGGCAAAAGGATGGTCTGTGGTTCTGAAAATTCTGAACCTGTGTTTTAAATATCATTATTCTGTTATGAATTTGGTATCAGCGAACCGCAAATGACGAATGCGGTATGCATGAGTGTTTTCATCATGTTACACCAATGGATTCACTGTGTATTTGAAGGTTCTGTTTTGAAGCCTTGGGTTCCATCTTGTAAATAGCAGCCATTTTGTGCATTGCCCTTACAGTAGGCTCTCACCATGGGAGAACAAGTATTTAAGGACATAACCTTAGCATGGGTTTGTGCTGACTTCTGCATGACCTGACGAAAGCTGACCCTGTTGCTTGAGGCTAACCTTGCCAAGCCAGTTCCTGCCCTTTAGCTGATTAAGATTATAGACCAGAGCACAGGACATGGTAAAGATTTACTACACACAAACATGCCTATCTTACTACCATCTGTTTCTGTTCCTGCCTTCACGAGCTATTTATGACATGGGCTGTTTTCTTAATGTTTTGGGTTTATCTGGCCTTGTCAGCTAGAGAATGTACGCATTATGTGGACATTGTTTATGGCTGGACTTATCTTGAAAGTGGGTTTGTCATCATACAGTGCTTTGTGTGCACACCCTGGGAGTGACCAACAATAATTTACTTCAAAGAAAGAATGTGTGCCTAGGGCATAATAAATTGTATAAAAGGTCTGTGCGGAGACCATTCAGGCAGACTGCCTCATCCAGTTGCTTTAGGTGTGACTGGGCGACGTAGCCTCACAATTAATTGTAATAAAGATATATTTTCATATTTCAGATTCTCTGTTGATTTCTTTGCTGCTTCTGAATGGACTACTTATTGGTAAGACCCCTGAGAAGGAGTATGAGGATTTAAAATTTTTCTCAATCCTAAGGTGATGAAGCAGATGAACAGTGCGGATGCATTTGTTCTTTGACTAGTTGAAATTGATCCTGCTCCATGTCTCTCTCTCTCTTGTCAATCCCATTCCCCCCTACCCCTCGGTTACTGATGGTTACGCAGAGTCTATCATCTTGCACAAAGGTTAGTGCTCAGGTGGAGAGGGGATTCAGCATTGCCCCATCAGAACCACCTGGACTTCAGGTGAGTGGCATAGCCTAGAACATTGACAAGGAGTGCCTTGTAGATTTTAAAAAGGAAGGTTTATGCCTGCACAAAAGTTGCATTTGCATAATCAAATTGGCAGTTTTGCAGCTCCACGGGCTGCAGTGGCAGGCCTGAGACGTGTTTAAAAGTTCTACTTAAGTGGGTGGCACAATGAGTGCTGCAAGCCTACTGGCAGCATTTACCGTACAGGTCCAAGGCACATGCAGTACCATATACTAGGGAATTATAAGTAAATTAAATATTCCAATCAGCATAAGCCGATAATTAAATGTTTTAAAGATAGTGCAAGCATTTTAGAACTGTTTAGCTGTGGTAAGTGCACAGAGAACTAATGCCAACCAAATCAAAATTCCAAAAACAGGAAGAATGAAGGTAAAAGGTTTGGGAGAAGACCACATCAAGTATGACAGGTCTAACACTAATGCATGCACTATCATTTGTATTCCCTTCTGTTTTGCAAATTCAATAGAGAGGACTCAGGTGTTAGAGCTGACAAAATGAAGCTGTTTTTTACGGATTTGAATGTCAACAAAAGTAAATAATATTAGTTAGATGAAAAGAAGCAAATTTAAAGATTCTGGGGGCCAGATAGGATGGATCCTTGTGGCATGTTGCAAGTAACAGGAGTTCACTGTGATCTTCAGCGATTTTACTGGATTAGATATCAGCTGTTTTTGTCACTGCTGATCTGTAAATGCTTTCAAATGTAACAGTACAGTGGGAGAAGAAGGTAAATGAAAAAATTGTCAGGAGTGAGTCTGTATAAGTATTAGGGAGTGTCTGTCCAGTACATATTGCAGCACAAATTCACACCATCATTGTCTTATTTAGAGGTTTCTAGCTTGCTCACTGAAGGCTCTGAGGGTCATCATGGTGTGGCTGGCTTGGTTTCAATATTATTATTGATTTCTTGTATCGTGCACATCTAGACATAGGGTTTCCCAGCACTTAGAAAAGGTACAACAGTGTTGAACGTGACCTAAAATACCTAGGTTTTTATCTCCTTGTGAAAGGTGGACAAGAAGGTGCAGCCACTAAGCGAATACGGGAGAACGTTCCACAGTTTAGGGCCCAGAAAAGAAAAGGAGCAGCCACCCATTTGGGTGCATCTTATTTTATTTATTTATGGGTTTATAACGCGCCGGAATCACACCTGGAGGTGTATCTCCGCGCAGTGCTGTCGGAAAGGGTGCTAGGAGAGGGGGGCGCTAGTACTGAAACAGCGTGGTCTTAAGACTCTTCTGAAGATTGAGTGGCTGGTACACTGCCTAAGGGAAAGGGAGAGGTTGTTCCACAGTCGTGGACCCTTCCCAGAAAGGGCACGTCCTCTCTGTCTGGTCTTGCTGATTCGGGGAACCTGCAGTAACAGCTGGTTACTAGAGCCCAGGTTCCGTGAGGGGCGATGATGGACAAATTTGTCAGCTAGGTAGGATGGCCCTAGATTGTGCAGACTTTTGTGCACCACGCAGCAGGTCTTAAATTCCACACGTTTCCGAATGGGCAACCAGTGGAGCAGTTTGAGAAGGGGCCGGGATGGAGTTCTGGGTGGGGCATTTGTCACCAGGCGTGCTGCGGTGTTCTGTACTACCTGGAGTTTGTTTAAAACGCCCTCATTGGCCGCTAGGAGAAGACCATTACAATAGTCCAAGCGACTCACAACGAGAGCCTGAACCAAGGTCTTCCTCGAGCTGTCGGGGAGGAGAGGGAACACCTTCTGAAGGAGGCTGATGACATGAAAACAAGACCCCACTGTGATGTCAACGTGATGTACAAGTGTGAGGTCTTGGTCAAGGCGGACCCCAGATTTTTCACCACCTGTTTAGGGGAGGGGTCCACTCCCAGGCTGGTAGTCCACCAGTCAGGGGCCCACAAGATTTTAGCTTCCCCGAACAACATGACTTCTGACTTTCCCACGTTACACTGGAGAATGTTGTTGGCCATCCAACTGCTTACTCTGGGCACTGTAAAATCGGAACGATTACTGGAATGCAGAGAACGTGGATGGCAGTAGGGGATAACTCATTTTTGCAGGTAGTGAGCTACCACGTTTGAGATCATTTAAAAAAAAGCCTTGACAGTAATGAGCTTGTCCACTGTGAGCCAGTGAAGATTATGGAGCTCAGATGTTTTGTAGAAACTAGGCAGCAAAGAAATGGGTTTTAATTGGCCTAGTATGATGGGTCTAGGTGGTTTTTGTTACAAGGGAAGTACCATGGCATTCTTCCAGGCTTTGAGAAGGTGCCCCTTGTACAGGGATGAGTTAAGAGGATCAACTGTCAGCGTCAGAAGGTGAGGACTCAGAGAGCTGAGTTTGGATGGTGGTAGAGATTCAGGTGCAGAACATGATTTAATGGACAGCAATAAATCCAGAAGACGATAAGAGTCCAAGGGAAGCAAAGATTTTAGTCGAGCTGAAGCCTGGCCCGTATTCACAGGACTTATTTATTTGTAGAGGAGAGAGGGAATAAAGATGGAGTATAGGGTGGTATTACCAGACTGGTTTGTGCAGTTTGTGCTGCTTCCAAGGTAAGGAGAATGTTTGCTACTTTCTGAACAAAAAAGTCCGCCAGCTCTTTGCATTGGACCTGTGAGAGAGAGAGAGGGGGGCTTGGTGTTGCTGGGGTCTGACAGGTCGTGGACCACTTTGAATAACATTTTGGGATGGTTTTGGGATTTTCATATTTTCTCAGAGTGGAAGGCCGATTTAGCATTTCTACAATGCTCCTGAGAAAGATTCAAGGCTGTTTTATATTTTAATTGTGTATCTTTGCCCTATGCCTTCCTACAAGCCCTTTCAAGTCTCTTACAATGTTTTCTTTCCTCTTGCAAGGTCTCATTGAACCAGGGGAGAGGGGGTTTTGTCTGGACACTGATTTTGATTTAGTTGGTAGAATCTATTCCCTCTGCCTAAATCCTCAATGGGTACAGGCAGCGAGGCTAGAACTGGGAATTCCCTCATGGGGTATAACAGCTTGCATGGCATTACTACGCTTTTGGCAACGTTTGGGTTTGGGTGAAGAACACAAAATCTCACAATGGTGGAGGAATGAAATTGTAAATAGTGAGCTAAATTGGGCAAAAGAGTCCAGAGATATTGTCAAGAAAGCATGTAATATTTTGAAGCTTAAGCTGTGCCCCCAGTCCCTTAAACTTAAGATCGATAAGAGGGAACTTAGGATCCTGGGAAAATAAATATCTCGAGTAAAGGACCAAGATTACCTCTTGAGGAAAAGCTCAGTTCTCCATATGACCACAGCGTGGAAAAAGGAATTAAACTTCCCCTATATTGACAGACTACCTAGTTGCCCATTAAGGAGAGAGGTGTTAAGGCTAAGAATTGGAGTAAATCCTTGTCACACGAACAAAGAGGTAAAAAAGTTCCATGATAGATAAAAAAGGAAATTGCACTTCAACTTAGGAACAAAATGTGATACTATACATATTTTATTAGATTGTGAGAAGTTTTTAGAAATTCGAAAAGAGTTTTTATGCCCGATTTTTAAAAAGTATGATATTGAAAATAGAATGCATGCAGTAAACCTTTTAGTGGAAATGATTAATTTAGACATAGCTTGTGCTATGGGAAAATAAATAAACAAAGTTAAAGATGCCCTTAAATGCTTTGAGAATTGAGATGATCAGGTGTATAGGTACGAGGAGAATGAGTCACAAAAGGTTAGAAGCCACGTGAATAGAAACACACTACCTTGAGGAGATCAAAATGAATTTGTGAATTTTAGAAATTGATTTTGAAACTGTATATATCTATTTTATTGAAGGCATTGTTAACAATTGTATACTTTTATGGTTGTAAAAAAACGAATAAAGTTTTATTGAAATTGAAAAAAATAAAAAATAATTAGAATTGAGTCAAGGGAGCATAGGAACCAGTTATTGACAACGAACAAATGTTGGTCGACCTGCTGTACTAGTGGTGGAGCAGTGTTTGATAGATGAATATTAAGGGCAAGGAGGTCAAGTTTGTCCTAGTTTCTGATTGTTACTTTGGCCTCATTTCTGTAGGAATAAATGAGCAGTGGGAGGGAATAGAAAAAGGTACTGTAAGTTGGTCTGACCAGAGTAAAGTTAAGGGTGGGTCAGAGGTAAGACCAGTGATGTTAGAAAAAATGGGGTCTGGCTACGTTTGAGCTTAGCATCTCCTAGATGCATGTTAAAATCTTCTAGCAGGGAGAAGTTGGTGTATTTAAGTGTGTATAATGAGAATAAATTGGCGAATGTGGAGTACCAGCATCCAGAGTAATTTGGGTACCGATAGATTTGGACACCAGAGAAAGTACATTTGGGAGCAAGGCAGAGTTGGAAGAGAAAGGCTTTGCAAGCTGAAAAGTGATGCTCCTCCATTTTGCACGGATAAGTATCTCTATATATAATGGCTATACAGCATCTTCTATTATCCTTGAGGTCCCTTATGGCGCTAGAGATTAGTTATGGTGTAGTGCTGTAATAACATCTTGAGAAAAAAGCTTCATGTAAGCATGTTTCTGTCAGAAAGATAAATAACTTTATTTGTGTGATTACTTAAACCATTGCAATAAAAAAATAAAAATGCATATAAAAGTGTCAGAAATGTTTTAACTTCTGCAAAGTTGAAGAAATTTATTTTTTACTTTTTTTTTTACAAATCAGTTATACTGTATTTGCACCCTGTATAAAAAGATTTGTTCAAATGAATTTTGTTGCATTTAAATTTGTTGTTTTTCTAAAAAAGTAATAGGAATGAGATAAAATAAAAGGACGCACATTTCAGTAATGTAAAAGTCAATAATCTACTCTCTAATAAAAAGGAGAGTTAGCAACATGAAGGATGGTTCTCTAGACAGCAGAGGTGCTGTTTTGATGGTGGCCATTTTACAATTAGTCTTTGGCTCTGTATCCAGATAGTTCTGATGTTCAAAAGGATGAATCAGAGGATAAGTATAAAAATAGCGGACTGAAGGGGCCCAAATGATGAGGAAGGCAGATCTTCAGCTGTGCAATGGTGAATTTGAGCAAAAAGGGTTATGCAGCTCAATGGATGGATTTAGAGGGATGGACCATGCCGTCTTATCTGTGGAGAACCTGTTGGTTGCAGTGCGAGAAATTATTACCTACTGGTTTTTCGAATATTTTCCCTATTGTCTTCATGAATCGTACAAAGCAGTAAATCAACTGGAAATCATCACCTCCAAAGCATATCCACTTGATCTTAAAAATGGGTGTTAGTAGTAATCGACATTAAAATTGCAGCTTTCCGCAGATGCACAATAGGTGGAAGACATTCGCTTTTGCTTTCCCACATACGCAGCAGATAGTCTAAGTCAGTGTTTGTTTCCAGCGGGGCAGGGGCAGCAGAGTCAGAAGAAAGCCCATTCGGAAATGGAGATATTTTTCCTTAGTTGCCTTCATGACTCCAGCACCTAAATAAGGTTGGGGTAGGGCTTAGTGTAGCTCTGCAGGACAAACTATTCAAGGTCCCTTTCGTTGAGCGCTGCCTTGTCTTCCACCCTGTACACCCTTTTCACTGTCTTCTTAACAAGTTTTTTGCAGCTGTAATGCATCCCTGAGGCCTCCGGAAGTTTCCCTAGGTCCAATCGATATATCAAATCTGACAAATAAGTCATGGCTGTGCATTACTTTTTGACTGTATTTCCTTCCATAAGTGGGCATTCAGCAATCCGGGCTCAGCCTTTTTCATTTTATGCCAGCACTTGACATAGGCACCATTACGGACGATTTCTTGGAACTGCACACCAAATTCCAATTTAATTTGGGCAGACAAAGCAAATTTAGAGAAATAAAATATTATTCTCAATGTTCTTAAGACTATACTGTCCAAAGTCCCTTCCCTTCAAACACTCCCACCAGTAAGTGATGGTTGGGATGAGTTTTGCTTTGAGGACCTGGAGCAGTGGTGTGACACTTGGACAGGCAGTTCTGTGTTTGATGGTTTTTCATGCCACCAAAATGGAGTTTTCACTTCTATTGATGGCTTGTATTTGTGCCTTGAATGTGCCTTTGTTATCTATTATGACCCCCAGCTACTTGTATGCCTAGACTGCTTCTATTGTTTGACCAGCCAGATGCCAACGATGATTAGATGCATGTGTTCTCTTTTTGGTTTAGTCGTATCACTTTGGATTTGTTTATGTCAGGAACAATGGCTTCAGGTGAATTATCTAGAAAAGTCATGAATGTGTTGTTGGTGGCTGGTCAGGTAGTCAGGTATCAGCAATTTATGCTATAGAAGCAAATGCCAGTTTTGATCAGGATAACCCTTACTGGGGTACTCCTATTTTTAGATACCATAAAAGGGAAGCTAGGTGTATTATCCATGACTGAGATGGAGGTTGTGGACCTAAGAGAAAAACAGCAGTGTTTACAGCTAATGCTGTAGGCAGAAGAAAGTATTGACAAATGACAGGCTTCTTCACAAAGTGGGTGGCGGGCTATAAGCTGTCTTGAGGAGAATATCCTTCCTGTAGTCTCAAAGGGGGAAGCGGCTATAGCACCTAGCCGTGGTTGGGCACAGAGAGGCACAGATGGGCTTGTGACCTGACTTTTTGCACTTGGACACTCTCCCCCTGCTCCCCGATCGCTTCTCCCCGCGCAGCCGATTAAGGCGCTGCTGCGGGTCACAGAAGGATTGACGTCATTCTCGGGGAAGCCCTGGGTCCAGGCCACGCCCACTGCCGTTAGGCCGCGCACCTTCCTCTCTTCTCTTAAATGATGTGTTTTGCCCGGCCGCGCGCAGCGGGCGCGCCGAAGGCGCGCCAAAGTTAATCCAAAGGTAAACCCATCTGCGCCCGTCCGCGCCAGGCCGGGTCCCGAGGTCTCTCACCCTGCCTGCTTCCTTACCTACTTACCTAACCAACTCCTGGAATGCCACGACGATTGGCCTATCAGCCCATCTATTTTTGCTCGGATTAACTCCCTTGAAATCGCCCAACCTGATCGCGCCAATCCTTCATGCCTGCATTCTGGTCCAAGCAAGGTGCTGTCACGCCCTGCCTCTTCTCATTCCCGTTCTAAGCATCCTGAAAGTCACCCTCCCAGGGTGTCAGTCGCTCTTCTTAACACCCGGTCAGTGGTCAAGCACCAATTAGAGCTCTTTGACCTCCTTGATACAACCAAACCTGAGAACCTGTTCCTGACGGAAACCTGGTACACTGCCGCTTCCCTACCCAATATCCTTACTTCCCTCCCTGATCTTTACTACATCCTCTGCGCCGACCGCACTGAGGGGAAGACCGGCGGCGGAGTGGCTATGATAGTACGCTCTAATCTCCAATTCCAACTCCTCTGCCACCATCCTATTACATTTATTAACTTTCTGGTGGCACGCTCGACTAATCTTGCGATCCATCTTACCTTTGTGCTCCTCTATCGTCCCCCTCAACCCATGCCCCATTCCATTCAAGCCTTACAGGACTTGCTGGTCACTCTGGTGGTTAACAATTCCGCTGTCCTCCTATTGGGTGACTTCAACTTCTGGCCGAGTGACCCACGCGAAGACACAACGTCCAAAGATTTCTTTGACACCCTTCATTGCCTCCACTTTACCCCTCACATCTCTTCCCTCACCCATACTCATGGGCACATTCTTGACCAAGTCTGGTCTGCCAATATGTATATCTCCATGCCTATCATACCCCCTTGTGTCTGGTCCTATCACTACCTGATTACCTTTTCCGCCCCCCTGGGGGTAATTAATAACCCCTCTCTCCCCAAAAACATCTACGCTCGCGACTGGAACAGGGTGGATCTGACTGCCCTAGGCCATTCTCTAGCCTTCTCCGCTCCCACCTTGGCAGACAAGCCTCCTAGTAGGCAGATAGCCACTATCGACAACTGGCTCTCAGAGGCCTGTAATCAAGTTGCACCTCTAAGACCGGTCCGAACGCGCCGCCCCCACGATGCCAACAGATGGTTTTCCAATGCCCTAAAAACCCCGAAATTAGCACTTCGGCAGGCTGAGCGCCAGTGGCGCTGCAGATACTGCCCTGACCTTAAGATTCTTTATCTGACTCTCCTTCGTGCCTATAAAAAGGCTATACTCACTGCCAAGCTAGAACATTTTTCCCAGAAAATTCATCAGGCAGTTAACAAACCTAAGGAGTTCTTCACGATCGTGCATGAGCTTGCTGCCTCCGACAGTGTTGCACCCTACCAATCCCTCTGCAACACCCTCAATGACTTTTTTATTGAGAAGATCACCACTATAAAGCAGAACAGCTATCACCTCTAATAACTGCAGAGCAGAGAAATGTAAACAACACAAATATGAGCATTTTTAGATCCATGAATTAGTATGAACAGGTCTACCTAGATGCGTCACTTTGTAAATATGGCTCAACAAGGCGCATTTTTTACGCCATGGGTGCTCACAAAAAGTGACGCACTAGCAGCGTAAAAGTAACGCACAGCCTCATAAATGAGGCCCCTGGTGAGCTGGACCGGCTGCCTGGTAAGCTACAACAGTCACAGGTTAAATTGAACTAGTCGCTCAAAATTAGAAGCACCAGTAGTAGGTTTGCAGGTGCACATGTGGGAAAGGCATGTTACTTTCTCAGGTGTTAACATTTACCCACTTGGACATATTAGCACAATGCAATTCCCCATTAAGGAAACTCAGCGCTGATATACATTTCCACATTTTCTTTTTTTTTCTTTTCTCTTCATAAGGAAAAAAATAAGCATCCCCTTGGTAAATGCCTTATCCTGCATCCCACCAATTGTGTTTGTATCCCTACCTACCTCCCCCCTCCCTACCCTGGTAATGAATGCACCACAGCTAACTGCATGAGCAAACCTCTGACCATTCCCAGGGTGGAAAAGGTGGAGAAATGAGTTTGTGACTGTTTATAAAGCAACGTGTTTGTGGGAGCTCACAATGTCACAAGGAATCTATGTCTTGTTGTGACCACATTCCACCCTTGCATGGACTTCGACCAGTGTAATTGTTTGTTGTTCCGGAATACAGCCATACGCACTTAAATCGATTTACACCTTCCTAGTCTCCTTGTCCAGTGACCTAGCAGGAATAATCCCAGCCATTTTTTTGTCCATAAATGTAGTTTATTTTTATATAGCGTGAACTAGACCCGATAAATCGAGTATCAGAGCACTTTACATGAGCACCAGTTTCTTTACATAAGACCATATTAATTGTTGTGAAAGTCTTGAGATTGGGGGGCATATTATCAATAAAGTGCCGAAGAAAGGCGTTAGGCATCTTGGCTTAACTCCTCTCTTCGCCACTTCGGAAACGCTAGGCTGCACCATATTACCAAGGATATGGTGCAGCATAGCATTTCCCCTGGCGTTGGCGGTAGGTTATACAACTTATCGCCAGCGCAGGCACCGTTGCACCAGAGTGCAAGGGTGTCTGCGAGCAGGGAGGTTTGTTTATGTTCAGAAAGGAGTTCCTTCCTGCACATAAACAAACCTTAAATGCCATTATGCCTTATGCAGCACACAAGTAAATTACTAATTGGCATTTTTAAAAAGAGGTTTGTTTACGTACAGGAAGGGACACCTTCCTCTACATAAAGAAACCTTGGCGTATTGCTTTTTCCATGTGTGCTGCATAAGGCAAAAACGAGGAGAAATGAAGTATTTCTCCTCGTTTCGCCACCTTAATACCAGGATTCTTCTGGTGTTAAATTTGGCGCTGCCACCTATTATCGCTAAGCTTGATAATAGGTGGCAGCGTCAAAGTTAATGGGTGTTGCGGTGGAACGCCCACCGCAACACCCACTGCACAATGAGTTTATCTGAAAGGGGCCCTATTACCAGTGCTTTAAATGGGCCAGTACTCACCGGTACTGAGTACCGGCACTTCTGAATTTTCTGGCCCTCAGTACCAGCACTTCTCATTAGCCAGAGAGAGTACCGGTACCCTAATAAACAAGACTGCAGGCTCCGGATATGTCTCTTTAGTTGCACAGGATAGATGCTGCTCTGCTTCTCCGGAGCTTGTAAGTGTGCCAAGCCTCTTGCAGAGTCCCTGCTGGAGATTCCAGCAGCACCCATGTGAATGGCCTGAGACTGCAGGGGTCTAAGAGGGCTTGCCTTGCGTCACACTGTGATCAACAGGACTGGGTCTAAACGGACCCCTCCCTGTCGATCACATGCGCAACGACTATTAAGCTGAACGTGCTTTAGCCTCACCCCCGCCCCTCTCAATCAGGTGTGTAAATGGGTTAAGAAAGACAGTCAGTAATACAGTTGTATTTAGGATATTGATGGCACTGACTGTACTAAAGCGAGTGGCAGCCCAACAAAATACTCTGCCTTCGCCAAAGACGGTTTTGTTCAGGACAGGAGCTACTTCTCTTTGTGAGCCCCTTCAACATTAATCACTGTATTTACAAGATAGCAGTGACTGACCTGAGTACTGGCTCTATGGGTATGAAGGTAGCCCTGCCCATAGGGCAATGAATAGCAGGGAACGCTGCAGCACTCTAGGAATGAGCTACATGATAACTGGCAATGGCTTGGTTGGGGATAAAGATGAGGTTAACATAGCAGGAAAGAGGTGGGATGAATGTAAAGAAGTGAGGTGACAGGTAAAGTTAGGATTGCCACTTATTTTCTGATAAAAATACCAGATATTTGTTGCGTTCTGTATTCATGAATCATCTTAGAAATTGTATTTTTTTAAACACACATTTCTCTAAAGTCATAACTCTGGTGCATTTCTTATAATTCACACACACACACACACACATGCAAGCACACACCCACACACACAGATAAACACACACACTGACACACATACAGACAAACACACACTGACACACACACACTGGCACACATACAGACTGACAAACACACACTGGGACACACGGACACACTGGCACACATACATACAGACACACATACAGACGGTAAACACCCATTACGATGCGGTAATGACACCGCAGTGCAATTACAGCGCAGGTTATACAACGCAAGTCGTAACCACGACTTGCGCTGGAGGGCGCTCTAGACTAAGGAATAGTAGATTTACTATTCCAACACCTTACCTACTGTACGTAGGCTGGTGTTGGAATAGTACATTTTACTATTCCTAAGTCCAGCACCCTACAGCGCAAATCATGGTAACGTCTTGCATTGTAAAACCTGCGTTGTGATGGTACTGCAGTGTTTTCTACCGCTTTGTACCATCATTCATCCCATACAGACACACATATAGACACACACACACAAACACAGACACACACCCATACACACAGACAGACACAGACGGAGAGACACACACAGACACACACACCCAAATACACAGACACACACACCCACACCCAGACACTCTCACACCCAGTCACGTGCACACCCAGACACACGCACACCCAGACACACACACACACCAGAACACACACACCCAGACACACGCACACAGACACACACACACACACACAAACACACACTGCAGAACAAAATACTGGCCAGATGGCAAACTTAGGGGATGAGTACAGCATGGAGGGGAGAAAAGGAGACAAGTAGGGAAAAAAACAGTGAGGAAATTGAAGACTTCTGGAGAGAGTAAGCAAAAGGTGGGAGGAAGAGGAGCAGAACTAGGGAGATAAGCTTAGAGGCTGGGTAAAGATGAGAGGCGGATGGAGAGGGCATGCCTATGTAAAGGCATGGAACCAGGAAGAGCCTGGTCGGAGGGAAAAGGGCAGTGGCATTGTTTTAAATGGGCTGGTACTCACAGGCACTGTTATTACCGGCCCTTCTCTACTGCTGAGGAGAGTACCAATACTCATGAAAGGTAGGCTCACTGGCTGCTAGTACTGGTGAGCACTTGGCTGTCATGGTTGGAACCTATTTGACAGCCACGGTACTTCTATAGTCCTGAGCAGAGACACTCTTCAACTATTCAGCGTGGGATCATTTGCATGATGTCTCTGTGTTCACCATCACACTGTATTGACAGTGGCGGGCCCATTTAGGCCCTGTGCTGTTATTCACATTCCCACTATTGTGTGCATTTGGGCAGACAAAGGAATAGAAGCAGCACAGGGACAGCGATAATTTAGAAAGTCATGGGAGTTAAGGAGTTTAAAATGGCTTTAATCCCACCTGAGACTTTTTGTGAGTGTTTGATTATGTCCTTGTGCTTGCCGACTTGTGTGTGCCTGTCTTTCTGTGAGAGAAAAGTGAGGGAAAGAGGGAGAGAGTGTGTGTGTGTGTGTGAGTGAGTGAGTGAATGAGTGAGTGAGTGTGAGTTAGTGTGTGTGTGTATGCCTGAGAGTAGATAGTATTGCGCCAAACAACAACAAATAACAGTATGGAATTAAAAGGCAGCACATATTACAAAATAAGGAAATGTTCACACATCATCCTGTTTGTATTTCATTTTGTGTAACGAGTTAACCTGTTTTGTTTACATAAACATATTTTTCATGTGTTTTGATAGTGGCTGCAACTGGTACAGAATTCATTATGTATCATCATATGTTGCTCTTAGCCACGCCCCTAGCCCCGCCCACTTGGCACACCTCCAGCTCATATATATTAATGACTACCTGCACTTATTTTTTCCCATGTAAAGCACTTCCTATTACCAAGGCAGTGTTAAGTCAATTAACGTGGCTTTAAGTAATTAACGTGGCTTTAAGCCACGTTAATTGACTTAACGCTGCCTTGATAAAGGCGATGCAAATATCGCCGCATTATTGGCAGAAAAGTGCTGATAACTGGGCGATAAGGGGCTTGATATATGCCCCTAAGTGATTTGCCAAGAATCAGACGATGTTTTAGCGATGTTGCCGAGAATCGAACGTGGTTCCCCAGCTTCAAGGTCGACCTCTTTAGCCCAAAGGCTACATCCCCCCGCCTTATTAGGCCTTTTTGCCTTCCTCCACAGAAAAGCATAGGCCATGCTAATCACCGATTTATACAAATACAGGTGCATATTATCAAGGGGGTTTATCTCCTCTTTTTTGGCTTTAAAAGCCAAGAAAGCGGAGATAAAATTATCTCCCTATTACCTAGCTGTTGCTAACACCAGTTAGCGACAGCTAGTAGGAGATAGCGACCATCTTGGGCCCCACTTTGCATGTCAGTGATATTTATCGCTAATGACATGCAAAGTGGGTGTGCCAAGATGTTAGTGACTGGAAACAGTCACTAACATTGCTATCTCCTATTACTAACTTTTGGAGATATTTGCGCTAAGCGCGAATATCTCCAAAAGCTAACACCTGCCCTGAGCAGTGTTAGCCTTGTTATCCAATGGGAGGTGGATAACATGGCTCAGAGCATTAGCTCGGTAATGCATGAATATCGCTGACTTTTTAGCGATATTCATGCATTTCGGCCGATTTTTATCGCATTTGCGATTAACCTTGGTAATACCAAGGTTTATCTGCGATAAAAATCGCCGCAGCTCAGAGGTAAATTTTTTACTCTAACCAAGCAATAGCGATAATTATCGCTATTGCTTGGAAATATGCCCCACAAACTTTAAGGATTGCTTATTTTGCAGAAAGAAAAGGATCCTACCTTCCTTTCATCCTTTCCTGAACGTGAAATCTCTGTTAGCAATTTTTTCTTTCATTGCAGGGCCGTTTATCTGAAGTCTCCTTCGCAGTTTAACTAATATGTGCACATGAAACAACATTTAGAAGTTCACAAATGCAACTCCTCTTAGACCTCAGGGCTGGAGTTTAAAGCATTATGCTCTCTGATTCTACTTAATTATAGGCATGGACTTTCAGAAGAATCGTTATGCGCGCAGGAGATTGAAAATGGGGATTTGAAAGGTTCACTTGAATGCATATACTTTGGTTTATCCAATCTCGGGGGACGGATTTCGTGAGCAGCAGCTTCATTAACTTGCCTAATAAAACTGGTTCGTTCCTGGTAATCACTACTGTTACTATTCCTGTCTTGACCTATTGACATTGAAATGTAATTCTGTCTGAGGGGAATGTGAATGTGTATTTATCAGGAGTAAGAGGTACAATTGATCCTTTCAACTGATAAATGAGTACGTTTATAATGTGTAAAATACTCCAGATTCTCTGGTTCAGTAATGATGAATGTATAAATGCACGTGGGAAAAACGATGGTGCTGACACTTTATGCTTTTTTAAGCTTGTGTGCAATGTTGGTAATGAGAGGTCATTTTCTCAATAAACGGTGATTGGGCATTCTGTTTTCCTTAACTTACACTGACTTCACAGCTTTCCCTTGCGGGTTGTTTTCAACAGATTTGTGTATTAACAATAAAGGGTCACCCAGGAAAGATAGAGAAGATTCATTTTCTCAGATGCACAGATGATGAAAATCTCTATATCGTAATAAAAAACTATGACAAATGCGACCATTGTGTGCGCCGCCTCCTTGCATTGCATGCGGGTAACTCATAGGTCTAATGAGATTCGTGTGCCAAACTAGAAACAATAATAAACAACTTTGGCCACTCTACTCTATTTAAAGATGGTATACAGATCTTCAATTCTAATACCATTTTGTGGCACACTGGCACACAAGCAATGTGTGCCTACATGTAGGTGCGCCAGGCAAAAGTATTAATCGAGATATAGAAAGATCTATTGAAAAAAACGACAATAAAATAATATTACAATATAAAAACATAATACTATGCTAACAACGCTGCATATGACTAAGTAGGCATTAAAACACTGTGAGAGCTGGTTCTTCAAACCAGAATATAAAAACAATTATTCACGGTTTGAGCACACATTTTAAGGAGACAAAACTTAGCACTGGGTAGGAATCTGAAAGCGAGAATGATATACGGAGGGAAACAACTTAGGGGCATATTATCAAGAACAGCGTTAAAATGAACGCCGGTTTAGCGGCAGAAAACAGTCGCTAAAGCGGCGATAATGGGCTTGTTAATATGCCCTGGAGAATTCGAATAGAAGCCCATGATCACACCAGAACATTGACTTCTATTGGAATTCTCAAGGGCATATTATCAATATTATCGCCGTTTTAGCAGCAGTTTTCTGCTGCTAAACCAGCAACAATTTGTTCTTGATATTAGGCCCCTTAATTAGTCTTGCAATTAAAGTTAAAGGCTTCCTACCCAGCCAAAGATTAACAGCCTCATTGCAGGTAATTTAGCTGCAGGAAAAAGATGGAGCTGATTTGTCTAGGCTTTGTGCTGATGCCAAGGCACCAAAAGTGATGCAAACTGACACCAAAAACTATTTGGTTTGCACTGGGAGGTTGTAAAAAAGTAAGGAATAGGGGCGTAAAAAAACTTTAGGGCCCTCCTCCTTGCATACAACATGGAGGGCCCCCCTCCAGACTCCTTCAGGAGCTTTCGGGCCAGGGTACTGTGATGAGGGGGGCCTCGTGGATCTCGCCCCCACCACCTGCAATGCGGGGGCTGCAGGGGCCCTTGTTAAGCCACTGGTAAGGAAACAACACTTTGCTTTTCTTTGTAGCAAGGGGGAGTTCCCTGTGGTACTTATATGGGTGTTCCCATGGAACAACCTGTAGGTTTTGGTGCAAAGCTCTATCTGCTATTCATGGTAGGAAGAGCTTTGCTGCTGAGAGAAAAGTTCCAAAGTTAGTCTAACCGCAGGACTTTGTACCTGAAGAGATACTTCCTGAACAAAACCTAAGGCAGACATAATCTGCACACCCTTGCAGTGTGGTGCAAGGGTGTTGCTGTTTGGTGTGAGGCAGGCTCAAACAGCACCAGGTCAGAGGTAGTAATAAAAAGTGTCATATCTTTGTAGATACGGCTTATTCCTGCTCTTCCCCTTTCACACAAGGCAGCAAATGTGGCTGTGGCTCTACAATGCGTAACATATTTGTAAACCTGCCCCAATATTTGCATCCAGGACCCAGTTCAGGGCAGGGCAGGAGGAATCCATGTTTTAAACAACATAATCACCACTTATCGCTCTCAGCACCCAATGGCTCTCTAGTCTGGGATGAAAGTGTTAACGTGCCCTCCTGCTTTGGTTTGTCTTATTCCTTTTAGACATGGTGCAGTGCTAACCTAACTCTAGCTTCACCTAGATGTCCAGATACAATTTTTCCAATAATAAGGCATGGAACAAGGGGTCAAAGGCAGTCTTTAAATGGGCAGACAAGTAACGGAGAACTCAACACTCAATGGATGTGTGGAGAAGTGTGGCTCACTGGTCAGAGGAGGCAGACCTGGAAGCAGAGGTCAGCCCGGGACCAGCGTTCAATTCCTGGCTCGGCAGGGTCTGAGTCCTAAAATGTCCATGGACTCGACAATTCTCGCTCCGGTGCCTACTCGATTCACGGGTTCACACTCTGCGACTCTGGGCAATAGCTTGCTTAATCTCCACAACGGCCCCTCGCTGCGGGATGCCTGGCTTTCACCTTGCGGATACCCTGCTGGAAACCGGTTGGTGATTTGCGCTATATAAATTCCTGTACATTTACATCAAACATGTTGAGGGGGCCACGCTCAGGCCAAAAGCTTGCTGTTTAATCAGAATTTGTTGATGCCAAGTAGCCCTGTCTTCTCAGTCTTCCAAAGGTGACTTTGATAATACTTCACCCTCGATGTTTAGAAGTATAGTGAGTTATGGAGGAAAGAACGTTTGCTTTTGCTCATCAACATCAAATACTTTCTGCAGCTAAGAATAGCTATAAAAGTGTACATCACTGAAAACAGTTAACGTTGAGTATACAATGAGAAAGAACACAAACAACCATAAAACTACATTAAAACGATGCTCAATCGCCACCCATAGACTAAATACATAAGATTCAAATCACAAGAACAATAAAGTGAACCTTACAAGTTATTATGGGGCTTATTTACTAGCTCTTTGAGCCACCGTTATGTCACTTTTTCCCTTATTAAAAGTGACGCACTGGCGGCGCAAAGGGCTTGTAAATAAACCATCATTGCACAGTGGGTGTAATTATCCAGTGCAACACAGGCTCAAACTACTCAGCTGTTGTAGAAGGCTAAGGCTTCCTTATGCGGCCTAAGTCTAGTAGTACATAGAATTAGTAACAAAAAGCGTTTCCATGCACAACAATATAG
The DNA here is from genome assembly GCF_964263255.1 of Lissotriton vulgaris. Classification (NCBI taxonomy): domain Eukaryota; kingdom Metazoa; phylum Chordata; class Amphibia; order Caudata; family Salamandridae; genus Lissotriton; species Lissotriton vulgaris. The sequence continues at coordinate 167,649,332 of NC_141688.1, read as the reverse complement.
CTCACAAGAAACTGTAATGTGAATTGTGCTTTGTGAGGAGGCATTATTGCAGGGCAATACCGAATCCTGAAATTCCAATCAACCTTTCAGATGAAAGCTACTAACATTTTAAAAATATAAAAGTGAAATCTAGTAAGATAAAACCTATACTTAGTTTTAAAAATGCCTACCAAATAACATTCACATCCCAGGGACTGTTAGGCTACAATTGATACAGGAACATAACTTATCAAAATCCTCGTGATGAAGTGTGGATTGCCTCTGGAAGAATTAGTCTCTCACCTACTTCTTTGTCTTGCAAGTTCAGAGCATACTATATAAAAAAAAGAAAAATAATTAGCCAAGTAAGCATAACAATAAATGAGTTTATATAACAAACAGAGTAATGGAACAGTTAATAATAAAAGACTGACTAATCATCTAGATTAAGAGGCAAAGGGGACATCTAAGGTTGTTTTTCTACATCGTCTGAACTATTTTTAGAAGCAGGGTTAAAAGAGGCAGATAGGTATAAATAAGTTATTAAATGGAGACATAAAAGATCCCTTTTAATTGCAAGGGATATGGGGGGGATTTAGTTAGTATCCAGCTGGTGATGAAAACAGACTGCATTCCACCAGTATTTAAAATTGACTTTATCAGCTTGCTTCCAATTAGAAGTTATTAAATGGAAAGCAATAGCAAACAGTAAATCTAAAAGCTTTAAACTCAGAGGAGACTGAGGCCATTAGGGCAATAGAGCACCTAAAAAGATGTGAGTGTAAGAAAACAGGAGTGAAACTTACATTTTTGTATTAATTTGAGACCAAACAAGTTTCCAGAATTGATGAATTGGGGTACATTCAGACAACATGTGTTTTAAATCAGAATTCGGACATGGGCAGGACCAACAAGTTGAGGGTTTGTTTGATGTCAAAGAGGCCAAATGCACTGGGGATGATAATACTCAATGATACATGAAAAAAAGGTTTTGTGTAGTGTTTGAAGCTCTTGGGGTTTTATGAATTTTAGACCATATTTTATCCCAATTAGGAGTTGGCCATTCTTGTGAAAAATCTTTTTGCCAGGCTAATTCAACTTTCGTTTTGTATCTGTCCGGAGGAGTTTGCAATGATTTATATATATTGGAGGCTGAGGGAGAATTGTCTAAGACTTGAGATACATTTTTATACAAACTAGGAACATATTGTGATTTAGGAAGATATTTAAGATATTGGATCAGTGAAGAATGAAGGATATTATATTGTGATCTAGAGGAGGAAGATAGAGAAAATTGAACTTGGAGATCAGAAAAAAAGGAGATGATTATTAGTTAAAAGCTGTAATATCTAACTTAAACCTCTAGAATGGCGAGATTTCCAGTACATAGAACAATTATGAATACATAATAATTTATTTTACCAAATGGGTTGCTGATGTAGGGAGTTATAAGAGGGATATGATGAGAAAAGTGCAGGGATCAAAAGTTTACGGGAATGGGAAATGGTAGGAGAACGAAGAAAAGCAGTGTTGGCAGTAAAGTTTAAAATTTCTTGAAAATAAAAAAGGAGCAATAAAAAAGTTTTCTATTTTTAACCGAAGGGGGAGATTTAAGGGAAGATCTGTAGATAACCATCTAGCCATTTGTTTTAATGAAAAAGCAGAGTGATAAGTTTTAAAATCGGAAAAACCTAAGACCACCATTAGGTCTGTTTTTCAAAGTTATACGATACGAGAGCGCTTGCCTTTCCACAAGAATTTTACTAATGTTGAATCAATTTTTTTAAAGTAATATTCAGGAATGTAAATAGGGATCATGGAGAGGGTATATAAGATAAGAGGAGATAGCATCATCTTAATTGAATCTAAACGACCCCACCAGGATTGAAAAGGGGGTGCCAACGAGTCATGGAATCATTCCATTTTTTAATAATATATTTAAAATTTAATTTCAACGCCTCAGTTGTCAAAGGAGCAAACCATAAACTGAGATATTTAATTTTTAGAGGCTTCCAAGAAAACCCGAATGATCACAAAGATGTTTCAGGCACAGGACATTTAAAGGTAAAACTTCATATTTGTCTACATTAAGGCGATAACCTGAAACGCCAGAGAAGGAGGACACCTATTGAAGAAAAGGAGGAAGGGAAGAGCCTGGATTGAAACAATATAAAAGAATCTCATCTGTATAAACTGACATTTTACCTTGTTGGGGGCCAAAACGAAATCCAATAATATGGTGATCTTGTCTAATTTTAGTTAAAAAGGGTTCCAAAGCAATACCAAATAGTAGAGGGGACAGGGGGCAGCCTTTTCGTACCCCTCTATGCAATGAAAGATAATCAGAGGGCATACCATTGACAAAAACTGATGCTTGGGGACCAGAGTACAATAAAGAAATTAAAGTAATTAATTTAGAAGAAAACCCGGCCCATTTAAGGCAAGGAACATAACATCCCAGCCAATTCTATTGAATGCCTTTTCAGCGTCCAAGGAGATTGCGGCAAGAGGATGATCCAAAAAAGAGGTTTTACTCAAATCATAAGGTGTCAGCAGCAAGCCGTACCTTCATGAAACTTGATTGTCCTGGGCCAATAAGATCAGGAAGAATAGGATCCATATGGAGGGCCAAAATCTTTTGCAAAGTTTATATAATCTTGCCCGCAACTTTACAAATCCGGACATCGCACCGAACGTCTTGCTCCATGAATAATTAATTGAGATAGAAAGACACTACTTTGCAATAGAGTGAGGCTAAACTTTATCATTTTGGGAGACTATTTCCTTCTTGTTCTTGACAGGCACGATTTTGATAGGAACACCAATTTAAGCTACCGGGCGCTCCTTTGAGCAAGATTTATCGGAAAGTGCGAACAAAGGATTATAAATAAAGCCTTGAAGAAGTCTCGTGGAGACGAAACGTGCCGCGTCGGCTATGATCATGTATCATGTTTTTAAAAATTGGATGAAAATATCATCCATCAAAATAAAGAAAGAAGAAAGTTGTTTGATAAAAAGAAGTCTCCACCAAATTGATTGGGTTTTGGGAGCTTATTCGCTATGATTGTGATTGATATTATACTTCGTTCTCATAGATTGCACTATATCACTCTTGATACTTTAAATATATTGGTATGTGCTGAGCATTTTTGTTTCTTTATATAATCTGTATTGACCAAGGAAATTAGACGTTAGTTCTCACAAAGGGAATGATCCTTATCCTCTTTAGGAATCAATCAAATCAGCGCTTCTTGAACAGTACCTCAAGAGGAACCATTGTTGAGGAAAGATTGAAATAAAAGCAAAAGATTTGGCAAAAGTATGTTTGCATAAGAATTATAAAATTCAATTGTAAAACCATCTGGACCAGGAGCTTTCCCTCGACACAATATCGAAACAGCATGGACAATATCTTCTAAAGTAATATCAGCATCTAAAGGTTCAAAATCAATGTGGCTGGATGGAGGGTGAGGCATGGATTGGAAGTAAAGAAGGTCAGACTGATCTGGTAGGTTCTCAGGAGTGTACAAAATCTTATAAAAGGAGACAACTTAGTTAAAAATATCCTTACCTTTGAAGATAGGGGTGCCAGCGGGACCTTGCAATGATTTTGTTTGTTTATTTCTAACTTTTAAATAGTTTGCTAATAGTTCCCCATTTTATTCCGACCTCCATAATACCGGGAACTGCTTTTCAATCGAAAGTTAGAGGCAGCATCAGTAGAGAGCTTGCTAAAGGTAAGTTTAGCATCAATAAGATTTTGCAGGGAAGATTTATCATTTGAGTCCAAGACCTTGGTTCCAGGACATCACTCTCCCCGGCAGCTGCGTGGTGCTCAGCGTCGCCTTCAAGCCAGCCTCCACGCAGGGTTCGAGGCTGCCCTGGACCCTGTTCTGGGAGCAGTGTTTTACTTGTTTTTTACCGCTCTCTCTGCCCTGTCTGTTTTTATTTCCTTGCTTCGCTCTGACCACTGTGTTCTTTTTTCACTGTATTCTAACCTCATTCACTGTATCTTTTAACCCGTTCTTGCCACCACTTCCTCCCCGCTGTACGACAGTCTTTTTTTCCCGCCGTTGCCATCCAACATCTACCCTCCACCCTGCTCCTACCTCCCAGCTGCTCCTCCCTCCCCTACATATGTAGATTGCTGAGGAGGAGCGTGTATGAGTCCAAGACCTTGGTCCCAGGACATCAATCTCCCCGGCAGATCCGTGGTGCTCAGCGCCGTCTTCAAGCCAGCCTCCACGCAGGGTTCGAGGCTGCCCTCGACCCTGTTCTGATAGCAGTGTTTTTGTGGTTTTTTACCGCTCTCTCTGCCATGTCTGGTTTTATTTCCCTGCTTCACTCTGACCACTGTGTTCTTTTTTCACTGTATTCTACCCTCATGTACTGTATGTTTTAACCCTTTCTTGCCACCACTTCCTCCCCGCTGTACCACAGTCTTTTTTCCCGCCGTTGCCATCAAATATCTACCGTCCGCCCTGCTCCCGCCTCCCAGCTGCTCCTCCCTCCCCTACATATGCAGATCGCTGAGGGGGAGCGAGCATGAGTCCAAGACCTTGGTCCCAGGATATCACTCTCCCCGGCATTACATATGCAGATCGCTGAGGGGGAGCGAGCATGAGTCCAAGACCTTGGTCCCAGGACATCACTCTCCCCGGCATCTCCCTGGTGCTCAGCGTCACCTTCAAGCCAGCCTCCACGCAGGGTTCGAGGCTGCCCTCGACCCTGATCTGGTAGCAGTGTTTTAGTTGTTTTTTACCGCTCTCTCTGCCATGTTTGTTTTTATTCCCTCGCTTCGCTCTGACCACTGTGTTCTTTTTTCACTGTATTCTACCCTCATGTACTGTATTTTTTAACGCGTTCTTGCCCACTTCCGCCCGCTGTACCACAGTCTTTTTTCCCGCCGATGCCATCCAACATCTACCCTCCGCCCTGCTCCCACCTCCCAGCTGCTCCTCCCTCCCCTACATATGAAGATCGCTGAGGGGGAGAGAGCAAGAGTCCAAGACCTTGGTCCCAGGATATCACTCTCCCTGGCAGCTCCATGGTGCTCAGCGTCGCCTTCAAGCCAGCCCCACGCAGGGTTCGAGGCTGCCCTCGACCCTGTTCTGGTAGCAGTGTTTTAGTTGTTTTATACCACTCTCGCTGCCCTGTCTGTTTTTATTTCCTCACTTCGCTCTGACCACTGTGTTCTTTTTTTCACTGTATTTTACCCTCACTTACTGTATTTTTTAACTTTTTCTTTCCCCCAGTTCCGCCCGCTGTACCACAGTCTTTTTTCCCGTCGTTGCCACCCAACATCTACCTTCCGACCCCTTTGTGCCCACACCTCGCTCTGCCCTCTGCTCCTGCCGCTGCTTCCCTTTGGCCCCTCGCTCACCCATAGGCCATCCCGCTCCTGCCTCCCAGCTGCTCCTCCCTCCAACCTACCCATATATGGAGGCCGCTGCGCGGCCGAGCCGCTGGCGCGCCAAAGGCACGCCTAAGGCAAGCCCGTCTGCGCCCGTCCGTGCCTGGACCGCGCTTAGCCCCAGAACCCCTGGCCCCCGCAAACACCACATCACCCAACAACACTACGATGCCAGCACTCAACCCCGGACGAGAACACACCTGCTACCAGGCCATCCCGAAGCGCATCCAAGGACGCTTCTCCTACCGGAACTGCAGCTTCACCTGCCCTCAGCCCGCAAAACCACCAACCGAAGGACCCAACCACTGCAGATGCATACTCCTCAACACCCGCTCCGCCCACAAACACGCCGTCAAACTATGGGACCTTCTCAACTCTACCTCCCCAGACATCGCCTTCCAAGTTTCATGCTAACGGAGACCTGGCTGAACCCTACCTCAACTCCCGACATCGCCATAGCCATCCCAGAAGGCTACAAGAGCAGACGCAGGGACAGCACCAACGGCGTAGGAGGAGGAATTGTCATCGTCCACAGGAACACCATCAGAGTCTCGACCAACACCGACGACAACCTCAGCACCGCTAAACACATGTACTTCCAGATTCACACCGACCCCAACACCATCCTCAGAGGAACCCTCGTCTACAGACCCCCCGGACCCCGACCACAGTTCAGTGACTCCATCGCCAACTTCATCAGCACACACGCCCACGCCTCCACATATTACATCCACTGCGGGGACCTGAACTTCCACCTCGAAAGCGACACCAACTCCACCACCATGCTCGACAACCTTGGACTACGACTGCTCATGACAGCACCAACCCACGCCGCTGGCCACATGCTGGAACCCATCTTCACCGCAAGCTCCCATGTATCCTTCAACCACACCAGCTAACCCCACTGGACTGACCACCACTGCATCCATTTCACCTTCAAGAAACCCATCACGCACCATCGCACCCAACAGATTCCTCGACGCCGCTGGAGCAAGGTCAAAGAAGACCACCTAACCACCACCCTTGCCCAGAGCCCACCCACCGACTCCATCGACCCCAACACCGCTGCCCGCAACCTCAGTGAATGGATCAACAACTGCGCTGACACCCTCACCCTGCTCAAATCTCCCTCCAGCAGCCACACCAATGAGAGAGCCACCTGGTTCACTAAAGACCTCCCTGTCTCCAAATGAACATGCCGAAAACTGGAGAAGAACTGGCTCCACGAACGAACACCGGACAACTACGCAGCCCACAAGAACTCCACCCACAGACACCATCAACTTATCAGAGCCGCCAAGAGGGCTTCATTCAAAGACCGCCTGGATAACAATGCACACAACAGCAAAGAGCTCTTCAACATCGTGAGGGAACTCTCCAACCCCAGCTCCAACACCAACAACATCCCACCTCTGCAAGACTTGTGCAATGCGCTGGCCACCTTCTTCCACCAAAAGATCGCCAATATCCATGACACCTTCAAAGCAAAACCACCACAACAACCAGCACCCCCATGTCCACCACCGGAACCAACCGCCTGCTCTCATGGACCAGCATCAACGCTGAGGACAGCAGCGAGACCATGAACACCATCCACTCCAGATCACCGCTAGACCCATGCCTCACCACTTCTACCACAAAGCCAGCACAGCCATCACACCCCATCTCCGGAAAGTAATCAATATCTCCTTTGAGACAGAAATCTTCCCAGAAAGCTGGAAGCACGCATTACTCAAGAAACCCTAGGCGGACCCCAAGTACCTCAGGAACTTCCGATCCATCTCCCTGCTCCCATTCCTGGCAAAGGTCACCGAGAAAATTGTCAACAAACAGCTGACCCGCTTCCTCGAGGAGAACAGCATCCTGGACTCGCCCCAGTCCAGGTTCCGCAGCAACCACAGCACCGAAACCGCCCTCCTTGCTGCCACTGATGACATCAGAACCCTGCTGGACAACGGAGAACGATTCAGAAAAGGGGGTGGTGATGAACAGAGTGTCTGAATTAAGCAGACCACTCTTACCCAGTCCAAAGATCAGGGCTTGATCCATCACCGTTTTTTAGCTCACTGCACCATCCCAGCTCAGAACCTGGCTACATGCAAATTAGTCTGACCCTGGCCCAGTGCATCATGGGAACAGGGCAGACCAAACTACCAAGCCAATTCTTATACTGGGAAGGAAGCAAGCTACCGGGGACCGGTTTTCGGCAACGGAGAAACAGCTGCCCACATCCTCCAGGACCTGTCAGCCGCCTTCGACATGGTCTGCCACCGCACACTACGAACACGCCTACATGATGCGGGGATCCAAGAGAAGGCCCTGGACTGGACCACATCCTTCCTTTCTGGAAGGATGTGGTCCAGTCCAGGGCCTCCCCCCCTTCCGCTCCATTGCCACTGTAATCATCTGCGGTGTACCCCAGGGCTCCTCCCTGAGCCCGACACTGTTCAACATCTACATGGCACCCCTCACCCATGTAGCCAGACAGCACGACCTCAACATCATCTCCTACGCCGACGATACCCAGCTGATCATCTCCCTCACCAAAGATCCCTACACCGCCAAAACCAACCTCCACGAAGGAATGAAGGCTGTCACCGAATAGATGTGGAACAGTAAGCTGAAGTTGAACTTGGACAAGACGGAGGTCCTCATCCTCTGCTCCACCCCTTCAGCCTGGGACAACTCCTGGTGGCCGACAACCCTAGGATCAGCTAGATACACACTGACCACGCATGCAACCTGGGGGTCATCCTTGACTCTACCCTCTCCATGACTAAACAGGTCAACGCCGTCTCCTCATCCTGCTTCAACACCCTCCGAATGCTCTGCAGGATCTTTAGGTGGATCCTCACTGAGACGAGAAGAACAGTCACGAAGGCCCTCATCACCAGCAGGCTGGACTACAGAAACGCCCACTACGAAGGAACGTCGGCCAAGATCCTGAGACGATTGCAATGCATCCAGAACGCCTCGACGCGTCTTATCCTCGACATCCCTCGCCTCAACCACATCACACTCCACCTGAGAGACCTTCACTGGCTCCCCGTCAACAAGAGAATAACCTTCAAACTCCTCATCCACGCACACAGAGCCCTTCACAAGACCGGTCCAGCATACCTCAACAGACGACTTAACTTCTACCCCCCCACCAGCCAGCTCTGCTCCACCAGCCTCGCCCTCGCCACTGTCCCCCACATCTGGAAAATGATCGCCGGCTGCAGATCTGGAACACCCTCCTCACCAACCTACGGCAGACCCAAGACCCACCGACCTTCAGAAGACTCCTCAAGACCTGGCTCTTCGACCACTAGCAACACCCCCCTACTCCCCCTCAACCCCCTTCAGTGCCCTTGAGACCCTCACAGGTATGTAGCACGCTCTACAAATGTCTTGATTGATTGAGTGATAATATGTATACTCTAATTGTTTAATTTTATTGAGTAATTGAGAGTATTGGGTTTCTATGGATTTCTTCTTTTGTGAAACAAAATTAATGATAAAACCTCTGGCAGCGGTTTTAAAAGAGTCACAAACCATAACAAAAGGGGAGTCAGGAGTACTATTAATAGCAAAGAACTTGGAGGTGAAGGAGGTAAACTTTTGGAACAAGGAGAATGGATTTATTAAAACGTCCTGGAAGAGGAGAAAAAGGTATAAGGGGCCATGGTTTGAAATTTAAATAGAATCAATTTCAGAGTGAATGCCATGGTGGACCAGGGATTTACTCAGGGAAAGATAATCAATAGGGTATTGGGATTGATGTAGGGCTGAATATAAGCTGTATTCTCTAAGGTTAGGATGGCAAAGTCTCCAAATGTCCACCAAAGCTTTATGATGAATAGTTGAAGTAAACTGTGAATGCATTTTGGATGGAAAAAACTTAATTCTATCTAGTATGGGGTCAATGACTTGGTTACAATCATGACCAAATAGAATATAATTATCATTATAAGCAAGTAATTTGTCAGAAACATTAGTCCAAAAAACCTTATCAACCGTAGTAGGGGCATATACATTAAAAAAGGTTAGAGGAATCTATAAGTAGTTTAACAATAACCCATCAACCGTCAGCATCAATTTCTTGATGAACAATTGAAGCATGCAATTTTTTGTGACATAAAATCAAAATTCCATTTCTTTTACCTAAAGCTGGAGAGTTAAACATGTGTCCCACCCAGCATCTTTTCAGTTTTGAAGCTTCATTTTGAGAAATATGAGACTCTTGTAGTAAAGCAAGACCATTTTTTAACTTGCCTAGGTGAGATAACACCCATTGCATTTGATAGGGTTACTTAGTTCATTAATTTTCCAAGTTGTAACCCGAAATGTAATTCAATGGGAAAAATGTGAACAAGTTTCATGCTTACAAGAACAAGAATTGAAAATGTTAGAAAGAGATATAGAGAATAAAGACAAGAGAAATCAAGCAATTGTTGTCGAAAGCAAATCAAAGGAAAAGAGAGGGATATATAAAGATAAAATATCAACAACAAAAAAGTAACAAAGAGGGCATATAAAATGTAAAAGGAAAAAGGAGAAGCTAGAGAACAAAGAGACAGTACAAGTCATAGGGGGGAACATGGCGGCTAGCTAGCAAGCTGGCTGAGAGTCGCTCTTCAACACCCGCACCATAATGGATTAACTACGCAACTGGCCTTACCGCATGCCTACACACCTACCTATCCTCTTTCTGTCCTCTCTCGGGGTCGCTCTTGCTAGGGTCCGATAGGAAGTGGATGGCGGTGGTGGTGGTGGCAAGCGCTCATGGCAGCCGTTTTTGGTAGACATATCGGGCAGTGGGTTCTGCTCAGAGTTTTCCTTGTTCTACAGTTTTCGGGGGTTGCGGCCGAAAGCGTGTTGGCCCAGCAATCTTAAGGGCGGCGGGGGCACTTGGAGAAACTCGAGCTGTGCTCTGCAACTATCCCTGACTCAGTGAGGTCAGTTTTGGTTCCGGGCTCATTCAGGGCAGCATCAGCACATGCGGTCTCCGGGGAGAACTGCAGAGAGCCAAGAGAGCTGAGTGGGAGAGCTGACAGCGCAAACAAAGCTGTTTAATGAGGTAAATCAGAGACATGGCATAAGCACAGGGTGCATGAATACCATCTCCCTGCCTCTAATGAACGCAAAACTTACGGATAAAAGGGGTGAGTTAGAGAGTTAGCCTGCAAGACTACTTAAGGGAAAAGACCCAGTGGAAGAAATGGTGGAAAATACAGATAGAGAAGGGATACCGGGAAGAAGATATCAACTACCATCTAATAACTTTCTTGGTAAGGCAGTGGTTTGAAAGTTGGAGTCACAAGTAGGACAACCATTAGCCCTCCCGTTAGGCAAAAATAAGAGTAGAAACCCCCCTACTAAGACAGGGAAGAGCATGCCTGTGAGAGAAAGGAAGAAGAGACCAGTCCCACTATCCCCTAGAGTGACCTTTTCACTAAGGTCTTACTTCAAGTTAAACTCACAGGTTAATCTACAGTGTAACATGGAACCTCCTACGGAGGCAGAGGCAGAGGTTGTGTTAACAAGTTCAAGTTCAAGTTCAGTAATTTGTATAGCGCACTACTTACCCAGAGGGTCTCAAGGCGCTTGGGGAGGGAGGGTGCATTATTTATCGAATAGCCAGGTTTTAAGCTGCTTTCTGAAGGAAAGGTGGTTCTGTGTAAGGCGGAGGTGAGTGGGGAGAGAGTTACGGGTTTTGGCTGCTAAGTAGGAGAAGGATCTTCCTCCCATGGTGACTCTATTGATGCGCGGAATTGCGGCAAGGGCTTGATTGGATGAACGTAGTTGGCGGGTGGGTGTGTAGAAGGACAGTCGTTTGTTGAGACATTCGGGTCCTAGGTCGTAGAGGGCCTTGTGTGGTTGGGTGAGGAGACTGAACTTTATTCTCTTGTTGACGGGAAGCCAGTGGAGATCTTTCAGGTGATCGGAAATGTGAGCTTGATGGGGGATGTCCAGTATGAGTCTGGCTGAGGCGTTTTGGATGCTTTGGAGTTTTTTCTGTAATTTGGCTGTGGTTCCGGCATAAAGGGTGTTACCATAATCTAGTCGGCTAGTGACTAGTGCGTGGGTGACTGTCTTTCTTGTTTCAGCGGGGATCCAGGGGAAGAAAATTTTTTGAGCATGCATAGGATGTTGAAGCATGATGATGAAACGGCGTTGACTTGTTTGGTCATCGAGAGGGAGGAGTCTAGGATGACGCCCAGGTTCCGTGCGTGATCTGTAGGTATGGGTGCTGTGCCCAATGCTGGTGGCCACCATGAGTCGTCCCATGCAGAGGGGGACGATCCTAAGATGAGGACTTCCGTTTTGTCCGAGTTTAGTTTTAAACGGCTGTTCTTCATCCATTCGGATACTTCTTTCATTCCTTCGTGTAGATTGGTTTTGGCGGTGTTGGGGTCTTTGGTGAGGGAGAGGATTAGTTGGGTGTCGTCAGTGTAGGAGATGATGTTGAGGTTGTGTTGTCGCGGGATGGTTGCGAGGGGACTCATGTACACGTTGAAGAGGGTGGGCCTGAGTGATGATCCTTGTGGTACGCCACAGATGACTACCGTTGCCTCTGATTTGAATGGGGGGAGTCGGACTCTCTGAGTTCTTCCTGCGAGGAACGAGATGATCCAGTCCAACGCTTTTCCTTGAATTCCGACGTTGCTGAGGCGTTGTATGAGGGTGTTATGACAGACTGTGTCGAAGGCGGTGGAGAGGTCAAGTTGGATGAGGGCGACTGTTTCTCCGTTGTCCAGTAGCGTTCGGATGTCACCTGTAGCAGCGATGAGGGCGGTTTCGGTGCTGTGTTTGGCTCGAAACCCGGACTGTGAGGGGTCGAGTGAATTGTTGGATTCAAGGAAGGCGGCGAGCTGACTATTCACGGCTTTCTCGATGACTTTGGCAGGGAAGGGGAGGAGCGAGATGGGGCGGTAGTTCTTTAGTTCGGAGGGGTCCGCTGTGGGTTTCTTCAGAAGGGCGCTGAGTTCGGCATGTTTCCAGCTTTCTGGGAAGGTGGCGGAGTTGAAGGAGCAGTTGATGACATCGCGGAGATGGGGTGCGATGATGGAGTCTGCTTTGTTGAAAATGTGGTGGGGGCATGGGTCAGTTGGTAAACATGAGTGGATGGAGTTCATCAGGCGGATGGTGTCTTCAGTAGTGATTGGGTTCCAGGCGCAAAGGTTGTGAGAGTATAGTTTTGGTTCAGAGGTGGTTGGAGTGTGTTGTTCTTCGGACAAGTTTTCAAAGCTGTTGTGAATGTCGGTGATTTTAGTTGTGGAAAAAAGAGGATAAAGAGTTGCAGAGGTCTTGGGAGGGAGTGATGTTGTTGGTGCCGGCGGTGGGGTTGGTAAATTCTTTGACGATGTTGAATAGTTCCTTGCTGTTGTGGGCATTGTTGTCGAGTCAATCCTTGGATGCTGATTTCTTGGTGGATCGGATCAATTGGTGGTGTTTGCGGATGGCGTCCTTGAAGGTGGTCAGGTTGTTAGTGTTTGGGTTTTTTCTCCAGGTTTCTCGAGGGTACGACATAGCTTCTTGGATTTCTTAAGGTCATCGTTGAACCAGGGGGCCTTTTTGTTATCTTGTTTGATCTGGTGGTTTTTCAAGGGTGCTAATTCGTCCGCGCTGTGGGTGATCCATTGTGTGAGTTTGGTGGCAGCTTGGTTTGGGTCCGATGGTATGGCGGGGGGGTTTTGGTTAAGCGATGTCAAGAGTTGGTCGGTGGTGATTTTGTTCCAGTTTCTTCGAGGAATAGGTTGTGGTGGGATGCGGGTCGTGATCTTTTTGTAGCTGAAGTGAACGCAGCTGTGGTCCGTCCAATGGAGAGCTGTGGTGTGATCGAAGGAGATGTGTTTGCTGGAGGTGAAGATAGGGTCGAGCGTGTGTCCGGCTAAGTGGGTGGGGGTGTCAACAAGTTGTTTGAGTCCGAGATTGGCCAGGTTGTCCAGAAGGATGGTGGTGTTGCTGTCGTTATTCTTTTCCAGGTGGAAGTTGAGGTCTCCCAGGAGAATGTAGTTCTCGGAGGTGAGGGCATGTGGGCTGATGAAGTCAGTGATGTCCTCGATGAATTGTGTGCGGGATCCTGGTGGTCTGTAGATGAGGGTGCCTCTAAGTGTGGTCCTGGGGTCGGTGTGGATCTGGAAGTGAAGGTGTTCGGCGGTCGCGAGGTTATCGTCAGAGCTAGTCGTGATTCGGATGGTGTTCTTTTGGACGATGGCAATGCCTTCTCCTGTTTGGTTGGTGCGGTCTTTTCGGATGATCTTGTAAGTGTCCGGGATGGCTATGGCAATGTCGGGTGCTGATGAGGCGTTCATTCAAGTTTCTGTGAGGAATGCGACGTCCGGCGATGTGGTGTCGAGTAGGTCCCAGAGTTCAGTGGCGTGTTTGTGGACCGAGCGGGTGTTCAGCAGGATGCACTTCAGGTGGTTAGAATCGGAGCTGTGTTTGGAGGAGGAGGAATTGGTGTCGTTCCTGATGCAGGCGAACTTGCAGGAATGGCAGGCGAATGGTCCGTGGGTGTGTCCCGGGGTAGCAATGCAGCATTGTGGGGTGCGTCCGGGGTTAAGGGCATGGAGAGTAGCGGCGTCATACGTTAAGCGAGTGGAGAGGGTATTGCGAGGACCAGGGGGTCTGACGCTGGGCGCGGTCCAGGCACGGATGGGCGTAGACGGGCTTACCTTTGGCGCACCTTCGGCGCGACAGCTGCGCGTGAATGCTGCGCGTAGAAGCATCTGTCATATGTGGATAGTGGGTGGGGAGGGGCGAGGGAGGGTCAGCTGGGAGGCAGGAGCAAGGCGGAGAGGACGGGGCTCCGAGTCACAATAAGAACAAGATGGCAGCAAATTGAAACCGTGAACTGGAAGGGGCACACAGAGTAATTGAGGATCTGTAAACACTCTCTAAAGAAAGTGCTACAAATTTAAATGCAAAAAAGCGAGCAATGCTTAATTAGGATCAAGGCTATGAGACTAAACAATGAGCCTGCGCATATGAATCTACAATTAATATGAAACAATCAATTAAGCTTCTACCAGTATAGTGCTATGGCAAGCAGAAGCTAGCGGACACGATTGCAAAGAGCAAAGCAATGAATGCAGCCAAGGATACCACTGAGGAGCAGGGAGCGTGGGGAGCGACCGCTTCTGGAAGCACCAGGACGGTCACTATCAAAACATTTCAATGCCCCACTTAGCTAGTATATCAGCCATCTCGGTCAAAAACAGGTTTTTTCCCCTGAGTGATTCCCGCACCTCTTCTAATTCAGAATCCAGGGTGCTAAAAAGCTAGAAAGGACCAACCAGACCTTTGATATCGCAGGCCTAGAAGCTGTGAAGGGCCTACTGAGCCAGCTCTCCCAAGAAATTATAGACCGCTTCGCTACCTCAAAAGCCAACCAGAAAAAAATCCAGGATACCTGCAGCAATCTGGAGGAGAACCTATCAGTATTAATGACATGCACAGAGGACTTGGAAACTACAGTTCTAGAACAAGGGAAAGATATACAAAATCACTCTCAGGAACTGGATAGGCTCAAGTTAAGGGAAAAGGATTTATTGGACAGATTAGAAAGGATGGAAATTAATTCAAGGCGGAACAACATCCGGATTCTTGATATAAAAAAAGGTGCAAAGTTGGAAAATGTTAAAGCCTTTGTGGTAGAGATTTGAATCCTTCCCTCAAGTCACCTCTTCCTCAGTTTGGGATACGGAAATCCAGGGAGTGCATCAGGACCCTTTCAGGCTTAATCCTGGTCGTAAGAGGCTCAGGAAAATCCTGGTGTACATACAATCGTATTCCCTCAAAGAAAAACTTTTAGGGGCAGCTCTAAAATTGAAAACTATTCAGGTTCAGGATTTCTCGTTTAAAATAGTGTCCGATATATCTAGAGTCACAGAAGATAGAAGGTGGGAGCTGGGCAAGCGGATGGACCCCTGGAGACAACTGGGCGCTTAAGTTCAGTTAAGGTTTCCAGGAGACCTTAAACTGATGAGGGGCAATAAATTTACAACTTTCACTCCCCTGAGAACATTGACAAATTTTTGTTAAGCAGTAAGGCAAGCAATTAGATGAGCAGATTTATAAGAAATAAAACAGATTAAGGTGACTAGACGCGGATTGGTTAGTGCTCATCTTTTGGTTATAATGAAGGCGAGTGTTGGATTGCGGCTAGAATTGGCGTTAGCCAATAATTAGGCCGGCCGGGAAGGTTCCCAGGGGAGATGGGAAGGTAGGCACATGCATGGAAGGTGGTGGGGAGCATGGTGGGGTTCATGGGGATAAAAAGTAAAAAATGGTAAAATCGACCTCTTTCGATATAGCCGATATTACTGAAAGTAGAAGGACTAGAAAAACTGAAGATGTGAGATAGGACAATGGTTATAGGAAGTGAACATTTGGGCACACTATGTTGGAATGTAAATGGACTTCGAGTTAAAAGAGACAGCGATTGGTTTTGGAATACTTGAAAAACACCTCTACTAACATTCTTATGATCCAGGACACTCATCTTCTGAAGTCTGAGTGCTTAGCATTATTTAATAAACAGAAATGGGTAAATAAGGTGATAGCTACAGATCAGCAATGTTGTTCTAAATGAGTTGCAATAGTTATCAAAGAAAACTCCGGAAAAGAACTGGGTAAAACGCAGGTGGATTCCAAAGGGCGCTGGGTGGTTGCAGATAAAAACCGGTGCTAGCACCTATACGCTGGCTAGCTATTATGGTCCAAATGAGGAAAAGGTTAGTTTCTTGAACAGCCTTTGCTCTTCACTGCTTGAGTTTGATGCCCCATTGATAATTGGGGGGGGATTTTAATTTATTCTTAAATAATAAGTTAGATAGATCCTCACCCCGTACTCAAATTAATTTGCCTCGAGTTAGAGCTTGCCTTTCTGCTATGCTAGATAGTCTAAATCTATGTGATGTATGGTGAAAGAGACAGGGAGATGTAAGGGACTGTTCCTTTTTTAGCAAAAAAGAATGGCCACTACTCTAGGATCAATGATGTCTTTATGTATCTTTCAGAGGTAGATGATATGGTTAAGAAAATTGAATAGTTGCCCATTCATATATCGGATCATGGGGTAATAGAACTAAGTAGGGAACTCCCCCCTACTCCCTCAGTCAAGAGGTGGACATTGAATAGAAGATTGTTCTCACAAACTGGAGATATGGAGAAAAGCAAACTAGACTCTGCTGCCTTTTTTAACCAAAACCTAGAGTCTAAGCCCATTCATCTGGTTTGGGACTCTTTCAAAGCCTGGCTGAGAGGGATGCTGAAGGGGCGGCAGCAGGCTGGGTCAGTTTGTAGAAAGAAAAGATAGCCTTATTGGAGGGGCGGCTGAGAAAGACCGAAAAAGTCACAAGTTTGGTCACGCTCAGGGGGAGGAAAAAGATAAACTGATAGGTGAAGTAGACAACGTGCAACGTGAATACAGGCTGGCAATGGAAGGAATAATGGTACAGAAGTGAGAAGCGAGTAGAATGAGAGAGTTCGGTCAGGATGAGGATTGTGGGAAACCTCTAGCAATAAAGAGTAGAATGGACAGGTCTCAAAACTTCATCAGATGGATTAGAATAGAACGTGGCGGTCAGCCTCCTGATCAGTTTTCGGATAACAAGGGTAAGATCAAACAGGAGTTTTGTAAATTCTTTCAGGATATGCATAAGGAGGATCTAGAGGTAGATAAGCCAGCCCTAGACCAATGGCTTGCTCAAAAACAGCTTCCAAAGTTGAGTTCTGAAAGTTTAAAGCTACTCAATCAAAATATAACAGGGACCGAAATTGTGGAAGCTCTCAAGAAAATCAAGGAAGGCGCAGCTGCAGGTCCAGATTTGATCCCTAATGAGATCTATACCATACTAATTGATGAAGTTATCCCCATATGGTTAAAATTATTTATCGCCATTTTGAGAGGGTCTTCTCCATTTACTTGATGCGTGGAAAGATGCAGTCATTACACTGATTTTAAAACCTGGAAAAGATCCTACACAATGTCAATCCTACCGCCCGATATCTCTGTTGAACTGAGATTATAAAACCTTTACTGGAATTATGAACGCAAGGTTAAGTAAAATTGCAGGGGCTTTAATATATGAAGATCAGAAGGGTTTCCTCCCCGGTCGTCACATGAAGGATCTTGTTATTTCCTTAATGGGCTCAATGGATTTATCAATGGTGGGTAGAGCCCCCTAACAATTATCACGCCCAATGCTGCAAAAGCCAACGATCTCATTGATTGGTGTTCTCTCTCTAGGTATTATAGGCTTTTGGGTGTGACTGCACCTTTAGAGAACTTTTGGAAAAACTCAATAGTGAACTGCGAGTCCAAATCTTAGTAAACGGAAACCTCTCAGCGCCTTGATATCAATAGGGCGTGGTACTAGACAAGGCTGTCAGTTGTCCCCTATTCTCTATGATTTATATATAGAGCCTTTCTCTCAAAGTTTAAGGCTAAACAAAGAAATATACCCTTTCTTGATGAATGTTTTTTAAGGAAACTAGCACTGTACGCTGATGATTTGATACTTTTTATGTCTAATGTTAATCAAGCTCTACCAAGTTTATTCAGGGAAATGCAGTTCTTTGGAAAAATGTCAGGGTATGAAATTAATAGCAATAAGACCGAGATTATTCGGAAATGCAGGGTTTCAGGGTCTCAAAGAAGTTAAGGTATTTAGGAATAACCATCACACAAGAGCTGACTGAACTCCCTAAAACAAATATAGCTTGAGTATCTAAGGAGGTTGATTTCCTTTTGAATAGATGGCAGAATCTTCCACTTACACATTATGGTACGGCAAACCTGGTCAAGATGTGTGTTTTGCCGAGGTTCATTTATCTTTATTAATAATATCCCCCTGAATTTTGAAAAACCCTTTCTAAATGAAATTCAGGGAAGGATCTCTACTTTCATCTGGGCTGGTAAAGGGATCAGATTATCCTGGAAAAAGCTTAGGCGAAAGCTGGCACAGAGAGGCCTGTGCTTACCAGACCTACAATTATACTTTTGGGCATAAAAACTGAAAAACAGTATGATGTTCCTATAAAGGCCAGATGACGACCAGATTGGTCGCATGTTCAAGTCCATGCTGCACGAAAGTCCAGCTGAGGGTTTTATGTATAAGTTCGGCGCCCCTAAATTTTTTTAACACCTTGCATGCTCATGACGAGCTGGGCTCGTCATGATCCACGGTGCTCGTGTTCTCATGATGAGCTGAGCTCGTCATGACTGTTAGAAAGCTTGCACGCTGGGCAAATTCCCCTGATGTGCGAGCGTTCTAATGAAGCGGGTGTGGTCATGACGAGCTGAGCTCGTCATGAGCACACGACCACCGTGGCTCATGACTAGCTGAGCTCATCACGCGCCCCCACACCACCCCCGGCACAGCGGGGGAATATGCCCGCATGGAAGAGGTTAAAAAGTCTGTCTGAAGGTTCTGCACGCTGCTGCCAAATTGTGGTTTGACTGCGGTAGTACTTTAGGTATTTCCTAATTTAGCGAGTGGGCCCCAGTGTGGGATTCTCTAGCCACTCTGGAATGCCTGAATGATGCTTTATTTCAACCCTTGAAAGAGGCGGGGTTCAGCAATGGGGCAACATAGTCGAAGGAAACAGCTGCCTGCTCCTGGAACACATGGAAGAACATAACAAAGGACAGGCTCTCCAGATTTAAATATTACCAAATTTCAACCTGGTGTGAGAACCAGCACTGGCAACTTCTAGGAGACAATGCAATGGAGGATGATCTCCAAGATCCAAACCCAAGAAAAAAGGAGATCGCTCTCTGCTAAAGTTATCTCCTCCATTCAAAATGGACGTCTATTCAAAAAGTATCCGGAATACTGGGCATCCAATCTACTACTACTGTATGGCCAAATTGAAGGAGGAGTCACCATCCTGGACACCTGGCAGGGTTCAATCATGTCCCCAATTTATAAGTAAGGGGACAAGAACTTAGCAAAGAGTTATAGGCTTGTGGCCTTATTTGACATAGATGTGAAATATTAGGCTGGCCTCCTTCTTGAGGACCTCACTGCCTGGGCCGAAGATCATTCAATTATACAAATCAATCAAACAGGCTTCTGCAAGGGCATGGGGACAACTATTAACATTCTTGCATTATCCCTACTGATAAACAGGGCTAGGAAAGCAACACCTCCTCTATTCATGTGCCTCATCGACCATTCGTCAGCGTTTGACAGAATCAATAGACGCAAACTGTGGCACAAACTCAAGGAAATGAAAATACCATCTGCTCTCCTAAACCAGTTAATACTCCTTTAGACAAATACATGGGTCCAAGTAAAGGTAGGGGCTGGAAAGTACTTGTCCAGGAAAATTTCAGCAACCATGGGGCTTAAACAGGGGTGCGTATTGGCACCCACGCTCTCCAACTTATTTATGTCTGACCTTTCGCCAGAACTGGATATTTGTTATTCTCATCCACCTAAGCTGGGTGGGCTTTAATTTTCCAACCTCTTGTACGCAGATGATCTTGTACTGGTCAGCCAGACCCCCATTAGTCTCCAACGCCTATTGGACACAACTAGTCATTATTCAATATCTAACGGATTAACCATTACCATGACAAAACGAAGGTGATGAGGATACATCTAAAGAAGGAAACCTCCAAATTCTGCTGCCATATGGCAGACGATCCAATCAATGTAGTTGACCGATACAAGCATCTAGGTGGGATCATGGACAATAAGGGGACTTTGAATTTACAAAAGGAAGCAATTAAAAGAAGAGGCAACTCAATCGTGGTGGCCATAAAATCGAACAAACATAAAACGGTCGGCCCTAGCCCCATCCCACTGCTACAAGTCTGGCAAGCGAAGGTCATGCCGGCAATCTCTTATGGGATAGCCAGAAACCGGTCCTAGGATGGTAAATTCCGGTCCAGGGAAGTCATGTCTTGGCAGTTCAGGCTGGACTGTTCCCATGAGGCACAGGGTCAAGGCTGATTTGCATATGGCCATGTCTGAACTGGGGTGTTTTGGTGTGAAAAAAATTAATGGATTTAGGCCCAGATCTCTGTACTGGGGTGAATGTATGACATTGTTCTGCATACAGGCAATCACATTTTTTTTTTAAGATGTACAAGTTTTCGCACCCATGAGGCAGATGATATCCACATATTTTTCAGATGCCCAGTTTTGAAGGAATACTGGGACAATGTGGGTAATGATCTGCAGAAACACTCGGTAAACATATGGAGGTAAGCCTTGTTTTCATTTTTTTTGGCATAGTACAGCCCCTAGAGGGGGAGGCGGACATTACGGGTGAACAGCTTAAACTGATGTTTTATTTAACTCTCTTAGCAAGAAGAGAAACATGCAAAATATGGCGTCTGGCTGACCCTCCATCCGGGAGGGAATGGTGGAATTCAGTCACATATTTTAAAGATTTAGAACAAAAGGTTAATTGCCACAATAATAAAAACAAGCATGGCCTATTCTGGAAATTACTATACTCAGAGTAATTGGTATGGCTGGTAAGAACTGTCCAATGACTACACCTCATTGTGTTGCTTCTAGTGAGAGGATGCTTGTACAATGTTATGGAGGTTATATGAGGACAAAAAAAACAGAGATGACGACGTCAGCAGCGAGACTCCACCAACCCCCAACGGAATACTTGAAAGACTTTAACGTAACATGGAGAGCAACTAAGGAGCGCAACTGAAGGAATAATACACCTGTGTTTAAAGAAAGAAAAATAATAAAAAGAGAAGCAATACAATTGAGAAGGAAAGGAGGTGAAAAGAATTTACAAAACCAAACACAATATATTAAAGCATTACAAGAATATAAATGAAACAACATTGAATATGAACCTAAGACAAGGGAACAAATACACAACATGAGGCAAATATTATAATCATGCTGGTTTTGAAGTGTCCATAACATCAGCTCCATGAAGTCGAAGAAAATCTTGTAGTGCTGCAGGGTCTTCAAATGTTGTAGTCCAGTCTTTATAAGTGACCTTGAAAAGGCAGGTATGTAGGAGACCAACTCTGGCATTAATAGCACGTAGTTGAAGATGAAGATCAAGAAACCTCTTCCGACGATCTGCCGTGACTTTAGCAACATCTTGAGAAAGAAAAAGATGACCTTCTCAAAAAAAATTGTTTTTTAGATTTGACGGCTGACTGAACTTGAAGGAGATCTGTGTATTGCATGATGACACCATGTGGTTTAACAGAGGTTTTAGGAACGAGTTTGTGGGGCCTTTGAATATTAAGGGAAGGAGTATTTGGTAAGTTCAAACGCTTAGGTAAAAATGATTGAAAAAAATCAGTTGGATTGGAGCCCTCAACATTTTCAGGGAGATCATAAAGTGTGAGCTTATTATTCCTGCGATATCAGTTTTCCAAATCCTCCATTTGTTTTTTAAGTAGGGATATTTCAGATTCCAAAGAGGAAATGCGTGAACAAGAAGCTTGGAGGGATTCTATTGTTTGTTCCACAATGAGCACACGAGAATCCAGCGAAGACCATTAGTCATGAAGAAACTTCAGAGTTTTATTAGTGTCCTCTAGAAAAGGTTTCAGTGCCCGAACCTCTGCAAGAATTAAATCCATGGAGGCAGAGGAAGAGTTTACAGGAGAAGGGGTGTCTTTTTTGGATGTTTAGTACATATTGCAGGTAATTTACTTGCAAGTTGCTTTTAGCAATGGTCCCTGAAGTCTGATCGGGTTTGTGAGGCAAGGGGTTATCAATTTCATTTAAATTAGAATTAAAGTCTGAGTCTGAAAGCGCAACAACTGTAGCAGAAGCAGAGAACGTAGCGTTTCGCAATCTCCCCCTAAAATTATGAAGGAGTTTTGTGAAGAATAAACCAAACTCTTGATGGACAAGATCCAAAGGTTTGTAAATTGAGAGACCCTCCTCCTGGTAAAATAATGTAGTCACTGAAGCCAGGAAACCGCAAGGTCAAAGGAGGTGATGATATTTAAAAATATATGATCACTTCATAAAAAAAGCAGAAGAGCTCTAGGGGAGCTCAAAATGGTGGTTATTCGTCGAGAAGACAAACCAAAATTCATTAAAAACATGAGGCACAATGAAGGCATTATTGCTTCAATTGAGAAAAAATCTCAGAGTGTGCTTACAAAAATAATTGCCAACAGAGTTTTAAGAGAAAATAACTGACTCAAAAAGAATCATCTTGAAAAACGTTGGGTGCTGTGAGGAAAACAAGAAACAAAATGTCGGTCATAATCATAGGGACCAAATTGCGCCTTCAGAAGTTGCAAAAAACAGTAAAGTGGCATTTAAAGGTGTCAATAGGATCACCACTGTGTGTAGTTAAGGTAGCCAGCCTGAATTATCAAAAATAGAAAGTGTTTCTCTTCATCTAGAAACACGGTGTTTGAAAAGAAAGAAAACAAAACGGCAGCTGTTATTAAGCAGGGCCGAATTATATTATCAAAAATGGCAAAAAAGCGATGTGGGCGGCATTTAAATGAATCAGGAGGCTCACCGCATTGACCAAAGATGAGGCCTGACATCCAATATTCGAAATGTGAAGTTTTTTCCCTCAGAGCGAGAGACATGGGGTGTCAGCGTACGGAGCTCTGAAGCTACGTGGCCATCTTGAATGGCGCACAAGCCACGTCCCCTGATCGTGCATTTATAATCTCTGGGTTATAAAAGAGTTCCTGCAGTGCCAAATCTACTGGGCTATTTTCAACATAGTTAATCTAGGGGTTTGCTGTGGTGTTGTCTAAAGAAAGATAATGCACCTATAATTCCCTCATGTCACCTGCTTCCGGATTGCCTTGGATTCCCGATCAAAGGAGTAAAGGGCCCAGTTTTATCCCATATACCATGGGATCCAGCCCCGCCTCAGAATAATACAGAAAGGGACAGCTACAAGCCTACTCTAGAATTTGTTTTCAACCTGCTGAAGTTGGTTAATATCTTTGGATCACCAAACCTCAGCTCAATAGACCTCCAAGAAAACGTATTTACTTATACATATTTGCAAACTCTTTCACAGGTTTATGACCCAGTCTGCATGAAAAGCTGGAGCTCAACTCTATGTCTTTCTAGCATTGTATTACACTGGAGGTCTCACAAATAAAAGTAGAAGGATCACTATTCTAATAAATTAATTAGTCATAATCATAGGTTAGGTTCCTAAAGTCACCTTTCATTGTATGTCTAACAATCCATGAAAACAGAAACCAATGTATCAGAGAGAAGAAATATCAAAAAATGAAGCACAACTTGACATTGACTGTGATGGAGAGCAGGTTGAATACACCCATCAGGTTCATCCTGCTCAAATATTTTACTTTCTGACTTTAGTCCTTTAAGGCTTAATCCACAACAGAAATACATTTCTAAAGCCCCCCAGGACCTCAGTGGATGCACTAAGAGACTCCCAGGGTGTTGGGCAGAGGCTAAACAGCAAGTCTCAGTCTACATCTAGTTGCTGCTAGTTAGCTCTGCAGTCACAGGAAAAGGCCTTTTATCATTTTTTGTGTCCCTGCAACTTTAACAGGAAGTCAGCCTTATGACCCCTTGGAGTCCAGTTCATTGCCATAAATTTAACAGGGACAGGAGGTCTAATCTTCCAGGCTCATCTTGCTCTCAGACAGTAGGATCAGTCCTTTTCTGATCTTTTACAGGTCTAGGAGTGTTCTGATGTGGGTGGTTGGAAATGTCAGCTACATCCATTCCTGGTAGTCGGTAGTCGGTGGGAATGACCCCTGCATGCCCTAACCAATGGGGAAAGATTCCTGAGGCTAGCCATACCCACTATGCCAGGGACAGACTGATTTGCATATAGCCAGGTTCTGAGCTGGGATGGGGCAGTGAGATAAATAACGGTGATGGATCAAGCCCTGATCTTTGGACTGGGTAAGAGTGGTCTGCTCAATTCAGACACTCTGTTCATCACCACCCCCTTTTGTAAATCGATTTTGGCCACTATAGGTGTGGCAGGGTATACTCAGACATGAGTCCCTTTCTCACTGCTCCATCAGGATTCAAGCAAGCCGGGCCGAAGAGGCTGAAATGCCAGAAACCGGTCCCCGGTAGCTTGGCTCCTTTCTGGTAAAGAATTGGCTTGGTAGTTTAGTCTGCCCTGTTCCCATGATGCACTGGGCCAGGGACAGACTGATTTGCATATAGCCAGGTTCTGAGCTGGGATGGGGCAGTGAGATAAATAACGGTGATGGATCAAGCCCTGATCTTTGGACTGGGTAAGAGTGGTCTGCTCAATTCAGACACTCTGTTCATCACCACCCCCTTTTGTAAATCGATTTTGGCCACTATAGGTGTGGCAGGGTATACTCAGACATGAGTCCCTTTCTCACTGCTCCATCAGGATTCAAGCAAGCCGGGCCGAAGAGGCTGAAATGCCAGAAACTGGTCCCCGGTAGCTTGGCTCCTTTCTGGTAAAGAATTGGCTTGGTAGTTTAGTCTGCCCTGTTCCCATGATGCACTGGGCCAGGGACAGACTGATTTGCATATAGCCAGGTTCTGAGCTGGGATGGGGCAGTGAGATAAATAACGGTGATGGATCAAGCCCTGATCTTTGGACTGGGTAAGAGTGGTCTGCTCAATTCAGACACTCTGTTCATCACCACCCCCTTTTGTAAATCGATTTTGGCCACTATAGGTGTGGCAGGGTATACTCAGACATGAGTCCCTTTCTCACTGCTCCATCAGGATTCAAGCAAGCCGGGCCGAAGAGGCTGAAATGACAGAAACCGGTCCCCGGTAGCTTGGCTCCTTTCTGGTAAAGAATTGGCTTGGTAGTTTAGTCTGCCCTGTTCCCATGATGCACTGGGCCAGGGACAGACTGATTTGCATATAGCCAGGTTCTGAGCTGGGATGGGGCAGTGAGATAAATAACGGTGATGGATCAAGCCCTGATCTTTGGACTGGGTAAGAGTGGTCTGCTCAATTCAGACACTCTGTTCATCACCACCCCCTTTTGTAAATCGATTTTGGCCACTATAGGTGTGGCAGGGTATACTCAGACATGAGTCCCTTTCTCACTGCTCCATCAGGATTCAAGCAAGCCGGGCCGAAGAGGCTGAAATGCCAGAAACCGGTCCCCGGTAGCTTGGCTCCTTTCTGGTAAAGAATTGGCTTGGTAGTTTAGTCTGCCCTGTTCCCATGATGCACTGGGCCAGGGACAGACTGATTTGCATATAGCCAGGTTCTGAGCTGGGATGGGGCAGTGAGATAAATAACGGTGATGGATCAAGCCCTGATCTTTGGACTGGGTAAGAGTGGTCTGCTCAATTCAGACACTCTGTTCATCACCACCCCCTTTTGTAAATCGATTTTGGCCACTATAGGTGTGGCAGGGTATACTCAGACATGAGTCCCTTTCTCACTGCTCCATCTGGATTCAAGCAAGCCGGGCCGAAGAGGCTGAAATGACAGAAACCGGTCCCCGGTAGCTTGGCTCCTTTCTGGTAAAGAATTGGCTTGGTAGTTTAGTCTGCCCTGTTCCCATGATGCACTGGGCCAGGGACAGACTGATTTGCATATAGCCAGGTTCTGAGCTGGGATGGGGCAGTGAGATAAATAACGGTGATGGATCAAGCCCTGATCTTTGGACTGGGTAAGAGTGGTCTGCTCAATTCAGACACTCTGTTCATCACCACCCCCTTTTGTAAATCGATTTTGGCCACTATAGGTGTGGCAGGGTATACTCAGACATGAGTCCCTTTCTCACTGCTCCATCAGGATTCAAGCAAGCCGGGCCGAAGAGGCTGAAATGCCAGAAACCGGTCCCCGGTAGCTTGGCTCCTTTCTGGTAAAGAATTGGCTTGGTAGTTTAGTCTGCCCTGTTCCCATGATGCACTGGGCCAGGGACAGACTGATTTGCATATAGCCAGGTTCTGAGCTGGGATGGGGCAGTGAGATAAATAACGGTGATGGATCAAGCCCTGATCTTTGGACTGGGTAAGAGTGGTCTGCTCAATTCAGACACTCTGTTCATCACCACCCCCTTTTGTAAATCATACCCACTATGGGCATTTACAAAATGGCAAAAGTCTTTAGTCACACTAAAGTTAGGCTCTAAAGGATGAGGGTGTGTGTTGGGTATGCACTTTTGCAATCCTGGTGTCCTCCTACACCTAACACCACAATTCAATTAGAGGCAGTTCCTGTACCCCCAATAAACCGAAGACACAGACACCAGCTAGAACACTGCTGAGTTTTCCAGCACCCAAGCAGTGAATACACAAGATCTTTTTTTGGCATCCTATTTCGCTCCTTTGCAGTTCACCCTAAGTGGAATATATGTATAATATGTCAACCCAGAAGACCTGTCAAGCATGCTTTGAGATAGTAATGTCAAAAATGGGCCCTCTGTGATTGAAGCCTGCCTGGCTGGAGTAGCAAAAGAAAAAGGCAGCCCCAGTGCTATCTACATCTCCTTGTGACAGGCAGGCCTCTTTAAAGTTAATCAGGTTCCGGTGCCCAGCCCACAGCCCAATATGTTAAGAGCACAATAACAAACCCCCACACCCAAGGCTTTTCTCTCAAACCTAGGAGCAAGTACACACCTTATCAAGGAAAATTTCAAAAGTTGAATATTGGTTGGCAGATGTGGAAGAGCAAAATGCAGATTAGCATCCAGGAACTTCAGGCAGGGAAAAGGTAACAGTCTAAAAGTAAATTTCCGCAACATTGAGTAGACATCCAACTTCACCATTGAATTGGATTTTAAATAACTATAAAAAATTGCTGTTTATTTATTTTCTAACTATTCCCATTCCTGAGATAAAGTATTAGTATTTAATATTGCATTCCGTATTTTTTATGAAAACACCAAGCCATGTTTCAGTGAAGAATAGCCTTTGGGGAGATTTATGTATAAGGACATGGTTAACAGCAAATGCGTATATGGCCTACTTTTAAATACTGTGCACCCTGCCTTATGGGCAATAAGGCCGATTTTAGGGTGGCTTATGAATATTTATGTCAAAGATTACGACTTGTCAAAAGGGCTTGTTTAGATAAGTTGAACTGGGAGTTTAAAACAGCCAGTCTACAAATGGTAGACCAAAAGTTAGGTTTGAACAGCCACTATGGAGAATGGCTCAATGGATCCTACTGTCCACTAGTGGTACTTTACCTCCTGGCCCTAAGTACAGCATGTACATTTACTCTGGACCTATGGGCAAGTTGAATATGCCAGTTAGAAGTATTCCAAAATTACTATGTTGAAAGGATGATCCTGCGCACTTTATCATTTTTAAGCATTAGGAAAGTGCAGAATTATACTGCCAGCAAAATATAAGTCAAGGAAAAGGCAATAAATCCAGGGTGCCCAAGCAGAAAAATCAGATTTTCTACAGGGGTCATAGATAAAGAGGCAGTTAAACATGTTAAATTAATAATAATTGTGATGCTGTTTCATGAATTGGTATTACATTTGGTAAACCTTTAGAATGTTTAGCTTTCAATTGGTATGTGTGGGGCAGAAAATGTAAAGGTGTGCTGAAAATATATGCTGATGATTTTGATGCCTTACCACATATGTGCAAGCAATGCAAACCCATCCAGTTGGGACAGCGTTAAATAGGATGGGCAAAAAAGTGTTCATTTGCTGATAATGTTGGTACTGAATAATGAATGAACATGATATCTGACATATGTTTTGCAAATTAATCCCTGTTCAGGAATCTCACAATTAGGTTTAATCAGACAATAGGGGCAAAGTTAAAAAGGGGTCAGATTATTTTGGATAATGTCTTTGATGCCATATCAAGGGCGTAGTACAAAATACTTTTTGGAAGTTGAGCTTATTCTTAGGGTGAGATAAGGTCATCCCCATTTTTTTGCTGAGTTTTAGGTCTAGTTTAGGTCTAGTTTTTATACGCTGCACACTGAGCCACTGCTATCTAGTGCCCAATGTATGTTCACTGATCCATAAAATATGTAGAAAGTAGCTACTCCCTTATCATAGTATTTATCTCTCTTATGAGGCCATAGGGTATGTTGTAGAAACTGCACGCCTGCCATGGAAAGTTAAATCTAACCTGTGGACTTGAGTTCATATTGTGCTATCCATCAGTGTGACAATGGAAAACATGGCTATGGGCCACACACAGTGCGGGCAGGTGGGGGGGACAGCAGGGATTGCAGAGTACCCAGCCTCCCAGAAGTGTCCAGAAGCATCCTGCACCCCCATAGCAATAACCACAACCCGCGGCCCACTGCCAGCGCTTCAAAGCAGTTCGCAGCCCGCAGCCCACAGCAGTAGTGGTGGTGGCGCTTGGCGGTGCATAGCGGTGAGCAGTGGCTGTGCGGATAGCGGACGGTGTGTGGGTGGAGCAACTCCAGGTGCAAGAGCAGCTCCAGGAGCAATCCCACATTCACGATCACAAGGTGAGGGAGCACGCACCAATCCCCCAGAGGCAATGAATGTGACAGTGACAGCAATACTCCTGACAGTACCCAGCACCCAGACTCGGACTCATACTCAGAACCCATAACCAGGGTGTGCGGGGATATACTCAAACGTAGAACGTTCCTCAAGGCATAAGGCTCCTTGTGACTGATGGAGTGCAAACTCTTAAATGTAACCTGTTAAGATAACCCATTATAACAGGTTAAAACCTCCCTTTAAAAGATTAGCAACTTACCCCTTAGTAACGCTTGTATGCTCCAAGATAGGTTGCATAGTATTTTTTTTTTAAAATGAGGCAGGAAAAACATTATTGTTACTGTGTCTTCACAGTGATAAATCCCAAGAAGCTATTTCATTGTGGCAGGGCTAGTTGTTCCACGGAGAAAATCAGAGTACAGATTAAAACGATAAACTAATACTGTATCTTGGGAATGGGACCAGATGGAAAAATGATTAAACCACTATTTATTAATGGTTATTAAAAAAACAATTCAATGGTGGGCAGATTTTTTTAAAAATATAAAGGAAGTGTTCCCCTGTGGTCTTGGGGGCCTTGGAAGTGTTCTCATGGAATTAAGTTTGGGAACTTTTTCAAATTGTTGAGCAAAAGCTTTAGGCAGACTGTGGAAATGGTCAGCCTGGAAGTTGAGCTTCGTTTGATTAAATTCCAGTTTTGCTTCACTTGAGCACAGCTAGTACACTAAGCACGGTTAGTGTCTGTTGAGTACTGTGTAGATCCATAAAACTGTGCCTAAGGCTGCAGCAAATACATCCACTGTTGACTCCATTTAAGTTACCCACCCACTGTCCGATCTGCTTTAAACCTAAGAATACTGGACTATGTTTAACAGCTAACAGCCTGCTTCCTTTCAAGCATATTCATCGAAGAACTCTAATGTTGCTAACCATTAAAAAAAATTGGACACCATCCTTGTGTGCATAAACTTGCCATTCCTACAGAAGACTAAACATGGCAACTGCTTTCCAAAATTCAGGTGGTTTTGTTAAATGATGCCAAAGTCAGAACCACAGGAACCTTTTCTGACCCCCCTTTACATATCGTCACCTTGATGAATCTGCACAAATTGAAAAATACCAAAGGTAATCTAGACATTTTGAGCGTTTTCTGAACTTGACAAATGCTTTTTAATGGAGACTCTGATTTCACTGTAGCAAGCGCTCTGTGAGTGTGTGTGTCTATGTGTGTATGTGTGGGTGGTTGTATTAATTACTTAATTTATCTGAAGTTGATTACAAGTCAGGCAGAATTTTAAAAGAGTTTTTTTTAATATGCATTAATAAATATTAAAAGTGCTGAAAAAATTAATTAAATGTATTTTACCAAAATGCAACAAAAATTGTATTACATTATTTCTTGAGTGCAAAAACGTTATTAAAGTATTTTAGGATTAAATTAAAAAGATCTACAATTATTTTTAACAGTCAATTAAATGAATTTAAATGATTTAAATTAACTTAACATGTACTATCGGATTTACTTGTGTGGACTCACTACATTTTTTCTTCTTTTAAGAAGTAAATTGGACTCAGAAATGTGGCTGCACGCCCCTTTTCACGGATGGGGATGTGTACCTCTACACCTTTAAATACATTTTACACTCAAGTTTTCTAAATATCCCAAAGTATTATTTAAAAGGGGAAGAGTAAAGTTACATGTCTAAATTACTCATAAGCGTACCCTACCTTTGCGAATACATATATCAGTTTATGTATTATTTTTCATGGCCTTCACAGCCTACACTTGGATTCAGCAACAAGATGTGTTTAATGGGAACAAATACATACCGATTGCACACTGTAAGGTATGTAGTGTTGCGTTCTTAAATATCACAAAATAAATTACGGCCTGCACCATACAGTACTGAGTTGTCTAAAAAAAATGCCAAAAAATTCGGCCCTTCTACAATAATAGTACTTCATTGTAGAATTTGGCACTCAGGATTGTGAAGCACAGAACCACAATACCTTCTCAGGGAAGTTGGTGTGGGCTAGTAACCCCTGTCCGCAATGAAAACACTCAATAAATTAGTGTCCTGCCAGTGATTTTTCTTTTAAAAAGGAAATGTACTTTTATTTCTCATGGTGAGTACTAAACACTAAATATTAAGTATTAAATATAAACATTAAGGGGCCGATTAGGATGGCGGTGAATCTGCATCCTCGGGACCGGCGGAAGCCACCGCCGGCCTAGAGGATACGGATTCACCGCCGCGGACATTGGAAACACCCACCACCACATTAGGATGGCGGTGGGATCAGCGGCGGACGGCAAGTCCGTCCGCCACTGATCCGCAGTGTATGCACGCAAATATGTAGTGTAAAACAGAGCAAGGGTTTTTAGTCGGTGGCGCACAGCTAAAAGTAACGCAGGTCATAAATGATATAGGGGCATATTATCAAGGACAGGCGATACATTATCGCCGCTTTTACCGGCAGGAAACTGCCGATAAAGCGGCGATAATGGCCTTGATAATATGCTCTATGAATTCGAATCGAAGCCCATGTTAGATGTGAACACATCTAACATGGGCTTCGATTGGAATTCATAGAGCATATTATCAAGGCCATTATCGCCGCTTTCTTGGCAGTTTCCTGCCGATAAAAGCGGCGATAATGTATCGCCTGTCCTTGATAATATGCCCCATAATTTCCAATTCTTCGAGGTGCAAAAGGGACGAGGGGATAATTTTATACATACATAATGCCCCTGCACACTCAGATAATAAACATTGAACAATGCAAACGTTGTTAACAGTTTTGGTAGAGACAAATGTTTAGTCAAAAGAACAATTTGAACAGTATGTAGCATGATCAATCAAGCGTTGATGCAGTGTCTTTTATTGTTCAGATGCGAGAAAACCAGCCGACATGTTTCGTTGTATGTGGCACAGTCCGCCCACGACTCTTCAGGGCTTTGACGAATGGGTACAGTTTGAAAGGTTGCTCTGTCGGTGTTAATTCCGACCCGACAGGGCCCAGGACCGGTGGAAAAGATGTCTAATTCGTGCGCTGAGACTCTCAAGCGACAATCAAATAAGAGTCCGACTCAAAGCATCCAATATAAATAATTGTTCCGGTGATAGTCGAGAATGAATGGTTAGAGCAATCCGGGTGCGTCCAAAAGGCATTCCTCATGTGTGACGGATAAGCTTATCCGGCACACACAAGGAATGCCTTTTGGACGCACCCGTCCTTTTACCCGCTTTATCTAGCAATACCATTAGTGCCAACACCTCATCCGCTCCCACCCAACATAATACACATTTTTCCCATATAATGATTACACTGGACACATTGTTTATGGGTAAAGAACTGCTGCAGGTTTATTTTCATACAACAAGTATGCCATTCATGGGTTATCTTACGGGCGATCCAGGGCAGGCAGCCCCTCGCTGCCCCGCCTGCCTAATGAGCCTGCCAGCACGGTGGGTCGATGCCCGGACAGTGCAGCACATTTGTAGATCCTTATCTTATACTCCCGCCCCTTTCAGGGCGGAGCGGTATGGCACACCCCTGGTTGGTTCAGACCCCCCAACCGCCAGAAGGACTAACGGGGCGCCGTCATGGTTTTCCCAGAACCTCCTGCGGCTCCAGGTCTTTGGCTCAGGCACCCTTACTGTGCCAGGCAGAGGTACCCTTACTGGGTACAGAACGGGAATATCGTTGCAAAAATATCGACTTACCTAAATATCGCTGCAAAAATATCTACAGGAAGAAATATTGATGACAAAAATATAGTCTGACCAGAATATCGACAGACAGGTAAGTAATATCGATAACATTAATATAGTTGTAATAAATATCGTTTACAAAAACATAGTTTACAATAATATCGTTTTTTAAATAATTATAAGTAATGTAGTGTTTTTAATGAGTATTTGTAGTCAAAGTAGTATTTTTAGTAGTATTTTATTAGTTAATAATGTATTTTATGTTGAATTTAGTATTAATAGTTCCGTAGCGGGTTGTGGGTTTATAGGGGAGTAGGGTGGGAAGTAATTTAAATATAATGAAATAATAGATTAATTAATGTTTTAAATGAATATAAATAGTGCAATAAATAATAGTTAATTAATTTCAATTAGTTAATTGACTAATAATTATGTAATTAATTATGCTAATTTTTTTAATTAATTTTAGGTGTGTGTACTGGAATTTTTTAGTGAAAATGTAGTAAATTAATTACATTTTAATTGATTAATTATTTAATTAATGATTAAATACATAAAAATAAATAATTGTTATTTTATAAAAGACTAAATAAATTTAGTAATTTTTACCCCTACGCTATCCAACGCTTTCCCTACTGTTGCACCCTCTGGAGTGGGAATAGTAATTTTTACCCCTACGCTATCCAACGCTTTCCCTACTGTTGCACCCTCTGGAGTGGGAATAGTAATTTTTACCCCTACGCTATCCAACGCTTTCCCTACTGTTGCACCCCCTGGAGTGGGAATAGTAATTTTTACCTTTACGCTATCCAACGCTTTCCCTACTGTTGCACCCTTTGGAGTGGGAATAGTCATTTTTACTCCTACGCTATCCAACGCTTTCCCTACTGTTGCACCCCCTGGAGTGGGAATAGTAATTTTTCCCCCTACGCTATCCAACGCTTTCCCTACTGTTGCACCCTCTGGAGTGGGAATAGTAATTTTTACCCCTACGCTATCCAACGCTTTCCCTACTGTTGCACCCTCTGGAGTGGGAATAGTAATTTTTACTCCTACGCTATCCAACGCTTTCCCTACTGTTGCACCCTCTGGAGTGGGAATAGTAATTTTTACCCCTACGCTATCCAACGCTTTCCCTACTGTTGCACCCTCTGGAGTGGGAATAGTAATGTTTACCCCTACTCTATCCAACGCTTTCCCTACTGTTGCACCCCCTGGAGTGGGAATAGTAATTTTTACCCTTACGCTATCCAACGCTTTCCCTACTGTTGCACCCTTTGGAGTGGGAATAGTAATTTTTACTCCTACGCTATCCAACGCTTTCCCTACTGTTGCACCCCCTGGAGTGGGAATAGTAATTTTTCCCCCTACGCTATCCAACGCTTTCCCTACTGTTGCACCCTCTGGAGTGGGAATAGTAATTTTTACCCCTACGCTATCCAACGCTTTCCCTACTGTTGCACCCTCTGGAGTGGGAATAGTAATTTTTACTCCTACGCTATCCAACGCTTTCCCTACTGTTGCACTCCCTGGAGTGGGAATAGTAATTTTTACCCCTACGCTATCCAACGCTTTCCCTACTGTTGCACCCTCTGGAGTGGGAATAGTAATTTTTACCCCTACGCTATCCAATGCTTTCCCTACTGTTGCACCCTCTGGAGTGGAATACTAATTTTTACCCCTACGCTATCCAACGCTTTCCCTTCTGTTGCACCCCTTGGAGTGGGAATAGTAATTTGTACCTCTACGCTATCCAACGCTTTCCCTACTGTTGCACCCTCTGTAGTGGGAATAGTAATTTGTACACCTACGCTATCAAATGTTTTAACTAATAATATATTGTATATTTTAATTATATGTATGTATTATTGTTGTTATATAAAGTAATGTGTTAAATATATGTATATGTACACATTTATTAAGTTTATAATGAAAACGTGTAGTTAATTTGTTTTAAATAGTTAAAAAATAAAAGTGATGTAACGTATTTTGTTAATAGTACTTATATTTATTTATTTTTTAATGTAATTTTAATTAATTTAAAAAGTCGATATTTTTTACATCTATATTAATTACAACGATATTTTTGAGTCGATATTTATGTACTTACCTGTTTAAGTATAGGTTGTCGATATTTTTGTAAACAATATTTTTACAACTATATTTATGTCAGCTATATTTTTGTAATCGATATTTTAACACCCTACCCCCTTACTGTACCAGTCTGCCGCAGAGGTGCCCTTACTGTACCTGTCTGCCTCCAGATCGCCCTGTAACTCCGCCACAGCTCTGGAGGAGGCTACCGTTGATGACAGAGCCCCCCACCTCAGAGTTCCCTACTTGTATCCTGCAGCTTCAAGTGCCTCCTGTACATCAGGAGAAACATATCCATCCTAACTATGGACAGGTGCACGCCATCTTTTTTGTAATAACCTAACTCTTGCCTGTAACAGTGCATGCCTAATGAACCCCAAGCCTCTCCGTTCCATGCACCCCTGCATGGCCCTGTTGGCCCTCTGCGGGAATGCTCTACCGCAGCAAAGGACCGGGCCCCCTGCCACAGTAATATACTTTAGCCTTAGCAGGCATTCTGCTTTCTAAATCATGCCTCACCTGGTTGTCCATCACTGCGAGTAAGTGCCAAAGAGCAAGGGGTCGCCAACTCAGCTCCCTCTGTGGTGAATCCCCCTGGGCCTACCGACTCACAGGATGTCTGGATTCTCCCGTGCCCCCTACCGGTCATATGGCGCCTGCCTTTAAGGACTGACTAAGTCCTGCTTTATCCGTCCCTAGCATATTCACGAATAGGGAGATGGGGAGGCTTCCCCTGTCCACACTGAGCAGCCCCAGGGGCGGAATATAACCTGCCCTGCTGCTATCGATTATTGTAACACACTGAAGGTGCCACATGCCATATGCTCTATTACCTAGTCTTTCGTGTTTGGCACCTTGTAATCCCTGTCTCTTGTGACGGCAGCACCGGATGACCTTGGACAGTCCGCTTGGTGTGCCACAATAAACCTCAATGGTCATCGGAATCCAGAAAGCACCCCATTCCCACCTGCGCGTACCTCAACTTGATGATGACTTCACCCAGCTGTAAGGCCATAGAGCTACATCTTACCTATTAACTGGTTGTTGCCACCTGGCACTTATCTGGTTGCAGCACTGTGTTTAGTTAAGCACGCAAGCCCTCGGGGACCTCTGTCACTGAATATACAGTATATGTCACCCATTCGCTCGTTGTTGCCACTTGAAACTTGTCCGGCTGCAGCACTGTGTGTTTAGTTAAGCGCGCAATCCCCAGTTCAGTTCAATGTGTGGTGGCCACACCCAGCTTTCCCAGGCCGCTTGCTGTCAATGAGAGCTGTTGCTGGCCTTGATGGTATCTACGCGTGCGTCTCCTGCCTACCGCAAATTTTAAATTACATGAACTGGGTACCGGAAATAAATATGCACAGGTAATAGCTCCCACATGTGCGGGTGTTGTAAACAACAAGGGGATGAACAGGATGGGTTGGGGGGGCTCCTCCTGCCAGTCTTTGCTGTAGTTTGAGGTGTAGGCTGGCATGTTCTTATGGGGTCTCAAGCAAGAGCTTGAAGAGCAATGGCGCTTAGCGGGGATCTGGAATGTCCGACAAATGGAGGACCACTAATCCCCGAACTATGCCCCTACCGGCCAGTGTGTGTGTACTATCGGGTACCTAAAGCTCTATTCTATCTCAGGCAAGGAATGGCTACCCGCTGCTCTCAAACGCTCCAGATTAACCTGGTTTTCCTGGCAAGTGAAGCAAGGCGAACTTATTACTTTGTGTAGGGTATGCTCTGCCCCACCCTTGATAGACATGGTTGCTTCCTTGGTGTGGCTGATGCAGCCGGCCTACAGTACGCTAAGGGATCCTGCTCTGTGGACCGTGGCTGCTTACATGGCCGTCCTATATGCCCAAGGATAACTCAGGCAACGCTTAATTCCAAATTGGTGGCACTGTGCGGGCACTGTCTTGCATCTAGACCCGTACAAGGAGCCCAACAGGCAGGTTGGCCCTGACTAACCTCGTGCTCTGGTGCCGGATCTGTGAATATTGGGGATGCCGAATGGACAGCCATGCCCTGTCGCCAACTGGCCCGAACGTAGTGGTTACCCAACTTTAGTGCACCGCTGTACACTTGTAAGGGATGACAACGACGTTTGCAGGGAAATGCCTCCCAGTGTAGATCTGGACCTGATTCTATCTGGTGCCAGCAGAAGTTCCTCCTAAAGGCCTGAGCATTGTTTTGATGCTAAGCTTAGAGTGCTGCTGGCTGGTATCTTACCGCTTCTGACATTGCCTCCAGGTAAAATGCAAGACCATCCTACCTCTACGACACGCCCTATGAGTAGGGTGGTTCTCCACGCGGTTCCTGCATTAGAGACAGAAAACATTCATTAGAAAACCTGCCCCCCCTCGTCTACCAATCCTGGTTCTCTGCAATGAAACAGGGGCCAACAAATGGCTTACACTCTACCCAGGCCAAGCCTGTTTGGAGCCAGCAACAGCAATGCAGCGTCCTGAAACTAGGTCACTTACTCACATGCTGCATCTGCTAATGACCAATGCAGTTTGGAGTGTGTGATTTAGCGTCACTTCCTAACTCGTCCCCTTACTCTTCTTTTTTCTTCACTGTTTTAATGGTGAAGTGTCACCCCTAGTCGTTGAAACATCACATTATTACACTAGAATTTGGAGCATGTCACACATAGCATTCTGCCTTAGCAACTGTGTTGAATCAATGTAGCTAACCCGCAGTACACTCGTTGTCCTACTCACGTTGTAAAGCCCTCTTATACCTTTGGGCCAAGTCTGCGCTATGTAATAGCAAGTAACTTAATTTATATTGGATGCTTTGCAGTGCAAACGTGGCCAGAGGTCAAGGGCATCATATGCTAACTAACAGGTGGCAGAGACCCACCCTAACTCCCTTACTGACAGCTGCCACTGCTCTGTGGCGGCCCTTTCTGCAACTGCATTCGCACCGACAGACACCAACAAATCATAAAACCCCAGCTTCTTACAGCTCACACGAGGACTATAAAACGCTTCCGATATTTCAGCTGCTACAACATTGCAGTAGCTCTGCTGTTATGTCCATAATTGTGCTCTGTTACCTCCTACCGATCTATTTGCCTTCCGATATTGCTCGTTCTGGTGGGAGGATGAAATTCCTTAGTACATCTGTTCTGACATTGCTTATAAAATTGATATTTCTAGCAGCACCCACACGAATCATTTCTTTTCATTCTCACCTCCCAAAAACACATCTCATGAGTCATTAGCTTCCATCTGCGTTTCTCAACCAAATGTCTCTCGCCAGCTGCTCTTCACACAGAAGCAGAGCCGAACTATGTCGAGCGTCTTTGTGTCTCCAAACCCCCTCACCTACTATAATAGGGCTCGAAACCGTATATTGGACAAGCTTTTCTTCCCAGTCTTATGTTTTTTGCACTTTCGAACAAAAGTAGAACTTCTTCCAGTTCTGTCAGCATGTGGTACACATTTATCAATAATATGTGCACACAAAAAACAAGGATATATAAAAATACAATAAAATATTAACATTTACAGCCATCATATATCCATATCTGTCAAACTTTGCAATTGCAAGGTGAAATATATGCATGTAATGTCTTTCCTTTCACTACCCAAGTTAGGAGATAGCCACATTTTCAAACCTAACATTAAATTACTTTAACGTCCTGCGCAGAGTTGAAACTCCCTGTTTACAGCATCACTTTTCATAAGATGTCACATTATTTCAATCTAGCATTTGTTTCTACCTGCGCCTTCAACATGCTGCTCTCATCTCTCGGATGCTAAACCTACATTCTTGTTAGAGCTCTGTCCAGTGAAACTGCAGCTGATGTCTCCAGCACTCAGCAGGAAGGAGGCTGACTGAACTGAGGATGCAGGGATGGAAACCCCCGAGCATGTATCGCACGTCAAAGGCGGTTAAATTCGGAACAGACTTTGCTATATATAACATTGCGTTTTCTTCCTCTTGCTAGAAATTAGCAGGCAGGAGATTGTCAATTAGTCACAGTATCTGCAGTTAACAAAACCCTTGAAGTCAAAATTGGAAAATTGCGTTTTGTATAAATTGGTTCCGGATCAAATAAATCTAAGAAAAATATCACATTATGAGAATTGTCTTGCAAGAAAAATGTTTTGCTAGAAGATGCTTCAGCAAGACACATTTTTCAGATGTATACACCCTTTTGAAACCTTCTTGAAGTGTAGTTTTGTAAACTGTGAAAAGGTTTGTAGAAGAAAAGTATATTTCGCACCAGGGCCATCAGACAGGAGGGCTGGTTGTAATGATTTTCTGCAGCTTTCGCACCTTTTCGAGGCCACATGCTCATTTTACAACATGTGCATTGTTTATTAATGTCGGCTGACATGTCTACATCCCTAGATAGTGCAGCAAGTACCAAAATGGAGTCAGTTGAAGAAAGGCTGGGGGTAACACAAAGTGCTCTACCGGAAGCGTTGCTAATATCATTGGGTTTTAGAATTTTTCTTTCTGCTGATCAGGAGGGGCTGCAGAGGACTAGTATAGGAGATGACAACCTGCAGTCATATGGACCCCCTCACCATTTAAATGTATCATATTCAGCAATCTAGTAGTGAGACTGTGACACCTGAAAAGAAGAGGACAGACACTCCCCACCTCACTATAGGAAGAACCGAGGGACTGTCGACTTTTATTAATACTGTGGCTTGCATCCTGTAGAGGAAGTGCAGGGAAAGAGCAGCTCGTGCTTACATCAACTCCAGCTGCAGGCTGGCCTTGAGGAGGATAAGGTGGTTAATAAAGCCTTTTTTCGGTTAAAAGGAAGTTAATCGGATCATCTGTGGCTGAGACTGTGGGGGCAAAATGGTGGCTTTAGCATGAACACAAGGAGTGGGAAGGGATGCAGACGGGATCTAGTGGGAAGAAAGGTGCAGGGTTCCAGGGAAGGCACGCATTCTGTTTCAGCCCCTAAATTTGAGAAGACGTGGCGTTAATTGTGACTCTTGCACCACAAACCTACACATAAAGGCACATGAACAATGACCTGTTCAAGTTTCTTAGGATCACCTCACCCACTTCCCTGCAAAACAGTTTTTATCCAACTCATTTCATTTAACAGCCAAAGCCACCGCTTTGGTTATTGTTCTTTAACCCCTTCGCTGCTAGACCTTTCCCCGCTGCGCTAAGCCTTTTTTGGGCCATATGGGGTAGTTCTCTCCTAGGCCCCTGTAACCTTTTGACCACATAAGGTATCCATGCCAAATTTGCGTGACTTTTTTCCAATGTCATGGGGTTTCTAAAAGTTCCCACAGTTTGTGGATTCCCCTGGACGGGACTGAGAAATTAGCCAAAATACAGGTATTTTTTTTTCTTTTTTTGGACAAATTTAAAAAAAGGGCTACAGATGAAAGTGTCTGGCTTATTCCCTGTAAATGGTATTAAAAAAGGGGTTTTAGTGCTGAAATCACCATCTTTCCAGCTTTCAGGGATAGCGGACAAAATTTTCAGAAAACCAACATTTCTTACACAGTTTTGGCATTTTTCTGGGACATAGCCTATTTTTGCTATTTTTTGAGCTTTCAACTTCCTACCAGTTAATGGTAAAAATGGGTATGAAAGCAATAATGTATCCTGAAAAGCTATACAGTATAGAAAAGTAGACAAAATTCTGAATTCACCCGGGGTCATTTGTGTAGATTCTTCAAGGTTTCTTTAGAGAAACTAACCGTTGAATATAGGAAAACATTTCAAATTAGTAAAAAAAACAGCCATTTGTGTTAACGTTTTCACCTGTAACTTATTCTAATTATGACAACTGAATAAAAGCAATAAACCGGTACATCGTTGGACCTTTCTGGTTGTGGGGTTATATAGGACTTGTAGGTTCCCCAAGTACCCGACGAACCTAGAGCCAATAACTGAGCAGTGTCTTGCAATGGTTTTTTATTATGTACCGGGTATATAGAAATGAATTTGGGAAAATATATACATGGAAAAATCGGTATGAGAGACACCTATATATTTCTAAATGTAGAGTTTAGAAACCGTAGATGTTTGCACATTTCTGAAATTGAAGTGCCCATACTAGCAGGAGAACTATAGGTCATTTTTTAAAATGACTTCTTTTTTACACACTGTCTTTCATTTGGAAGGCAGAAATGCATCGAAAGTCAATAGGTAATAACAGTTGCTCTACAATTCTACGTTACCATACGTCTCCCGATAAAAATGGTACCTCACTTGTGTGGGTAGGCCTTGTGCCCGTAACAGGAAACGGCTCAAAACGGAACGTGGACACACTTTATTTTTACAGTGAAAACTGACACTTTTTTTTGCAAAATGCCTAGCTATAGATTTTGAACCCTAACTCTACCGGCACCTAGGGAAACCTAGCAAACCTATAATTATTTTTAAACTAGACACCCAGGAAAATCCAGGATGGGGTGACTTGACTGGCTCGCACCAGTTTTTTTACCCATAATCCCTTGCAAACCTAAAACATTGTAAAAAAACACATTTTCAACACATTTCTACAGTGGAAAGTTCTGGAATCTTCATGGATCCACAACATTCCACCCACCCTGCCTTATCTAAAGTCTTCCAAGAAAAATGGTACCTTACTTGTGTGGGTAAGCCTAGTGCCCGTGACAGGAATCGGCCCAAAACAAAACGTGGACGCACCTCTTTTTAACAGTGAAAACTGACCCTTTTTTTGCGACGTGCCTAGCTGTAGATTTTAAACCCTAGCTCTGCCGGCACCCAGGGAATCCTAACAAACGGAAACATTTTTAAAAACTAGACGTCCATAGGAATCCAGAGTGGGCTGACCTGACTGGTGCTCACCAGGTTCTGTTACCCAGAATCCCCCGGGTGTCTAGTTTTTAGAAATGTATGGGTTTGGTAGTTTCCCAAGATGGCCGCCGAGCCCAGGGCCA
Source organism: Lissotriton vulgaris (assembly GCF_964263255.1). Classification (NCBI taxonomy): domain Eukaryota; kingdom Metazoa; phylum Chordata; class Amphibia; order Caudata; family Salamandridae; genus Lissotriton; species Lissotriton vulgaris. Next base: position 167,607,882 of record NC_141688.1, on the reverse strand, counting down.
AAAACTCAGGTGACCCCCTTGTAAAACCACGTTGTTTTGCGATAGGTAATTTTGATGTCTCCTCAATATTTTTTGGGCTCCTGATTTTCGCGGCTACTTGACCCACTCATGCAATTGAGGTATCATTTTTATCGGGAGACCTGGGGGAACACTGGGTGATAGGAAATTTGTTGATCCACGTAGATTCTAGAACTCCCCTCACAGAAATTTGAGAAAAATGTAATTTTTCCAGCTAAATTTGAGGTTTGCTGGGCATTCTGGGTAGGAAAACGTTGGGGGATCCATGCAAGCCATACCTTTCTGGACTCCCTTGGGTGTCTAGTTTTCAGAAAAGTGTGGGTTTGGTAGTTTCCCAAGACAACTGCCGAGCCCGAGTCCAAAAACCCAGGTGACTCCCCTTGTAAAACCAGGTTGTTTTGTGATAGGTATTTTTAATGTCTACTTATTACGTTTTGGGCCCTTGCCTTTTGCAGGTACTTGACCCACCCACGCGATTGAAGTATCATTTTTATTTGAGGCCTGGGGAAACACTGGGTGGTAGGACATTTCTGGATCCACTTAGATTCCAGAACTTTCCCACACATAAATTTGAGAAAAAAGTGTTTTTGTCATCAAAAAATGTGGTTTGAAGGGGATTTTGGGTAGCCGTTGGGGGACCCAAGCAAGTCATACCTTGCTGGACTAGGCATGGGCGGAAAATCCGTTCCGCTCGCGGATTTTGCGGATTTTCGGGAAATCCGCAATCCGCGAGATTTGCGAATTTCCTGCAAAATCCGCAAATCCGCGAGCAGCGGATTTTGCTCGCACTGCTCGCACTGTTCGCGTGAGTTCGCGCCCCGCGAATAAGTGCGAAATTGCAGAAATACGTTCTAAGCAAAACTGAAAGTAACTACTTACCAGGTTCAAAAGTTCAGGCACATCATTAGTAGCCATTTCCTGTAGTGCTTCCTGAGGGGCCCCTCCAGAGTTCAGTTGCCAGTTGAAACTATTATGTGACCCTGCTCTGAACCTCAGAATAGTTACACATATGCCACAAAGGTCATGAATTACAGCTAAGGGAGACAAGCAGGAGCCAGGCTGGAAGTTAAAATCCATTAATCAGCCCCTAATTCATTATTGTCAGTTGGGGCAGGGCAGGTGTTGTAACTAATTTTGCAACAATGAAAGCACTTAGCAAGTGCAAAAGATCACTAATCAGGGCGCACTAAGGAAGCAGGTGCCAGCTAAAAAAATATTCTGTGACACATTAATCAGCCCCAAATTAATTCAGGTCACTTGAGGCAGGGAAGGTGTGCTTTGCTTTGCCGAAAATAATGTACACTGGACAACCAGAGGGTGTGGTGATGTACAGAGGGTGGCATGGGTGGGCCAGAGGGTGGCATGAGTAGTCAGAGAGTGGCAGTGGTGACAGAGAGTGGCAGTGATGAAGAAGAGTGTCCCAAACAGGTTGGACACGTAGAAACAACAAGTTCGCAAAACTTGCGACCCGACAGGTAAGTTCGCAAATTGCGAAATTGTAAAAACCCTCGCGAACTGGCAGAAACACGGGCGAACACAAAAAAAAAAAAAAAATCCGCAAATTCGCGGGAATTCGCGGATTTTGCGGATTGCGAGTTCGCAAATCCGCAAATTCGCGGATTGCCAATCCGCAAAATCCGCTCATGCCTATGCTGGACAACCCCCGGGTCTCTAGTTTTTAGAAATTTGTGGGTTTCTTAGGTTTCCCTAGATGGCAGCCAAGCCCGGGATCAAAAACTCATGTGCCTCCCTTTGCAAAACCAGGTCATTTTCGGATACATAGGGGGCAATTGAGTTTTTGGTCCCGGGGTCGGCAGCCATCTAGAGAAACCTACCAAACCCACAAATTTCTGAAAACTAGAGAGCCAGGGTAGTCCAGGGAGGTATGGCTTGCATGGGTTCCCCAACATTTTCCTTCCCAGAATCCCCTGCAAACCTCAAACTTTGATTAAAAAAATCACTTTTTTCTAACATTTCTGTGTGGGAAAGTTTTGGAATCTACATGGATCCACAAATTTCCAACCACCCAGCATACCCCGAGGTCTCTTGATAAAAATGTTGCATCACTTGCGTGGGTGGGTCAAGTACCCGCGACAGGCAAGGGCCCAAAACGTATTGAGGAGTCATCAAAATGAACTATCATAAAACAACCTTGTTTTGCACGGGGTCACCTGGGTTTTTGGCCCCGGGCTTGGCGGCAATCTTGGGAAAACAACCAAACCCACACAGTTCTAAAAACTAGACACCAAGGCGAGTCTAGGAAGATATGGATTGCATGGGTCTCCGTTCATTTTCTTAGCCAGAATCCCCTGCAAACCTCAAATTTAGCTGACAAAATCACTTTTTTCTCAAATTAATGTGTGGGAACGTTTTGAAATCTAAGCGGATCCACAAATTTCCTACCAGCCAGTTTTCACCAGGTTTCCCGATAAAAATGATACCTCACTTGTGTGAGTGGGTCAAGTACCGCAACAGGCAAGGGCCCAAAACCTATTGAGGCGACATCAAAATACAAATTACAAAACAACCTGGTTTTGAAAGGAGGGGTCAGCAAAACACACAAGATGATGGACAGAAGTTTGCACATTGGCAAAACATTCACCCCAGTCACAGATCTGGGTTTACCACCACGCCACCCCAGTTGAGACATGGCCATATGCAAATCAGTCTTGACCCTGTGCCTCATGGGAACAGTCAAGCCCGAACTGTCGAGCCATGTCTTCCCTGGACCGGAATCAAGCATCCTAGGATCGGTTTCTGGCTTTCAGGCGTCATAACCCAGGACACCTTGACTCCAGTGGCGTAATGAGCACGGGATCCACGTCTGGGCATACCCTTCCCACATAGGGCGAACAGCAAAACACACAAGATGATGGACGGAATGTTGCACATTGGCAAAACATTCACCCCCAGTCACAGATCTGGGTTTAATCCATCATTATTTTTCTCACCACACCACACCAGTTCAGACATGGTCATATGCAAATCAATCTTGACCCTGTGCCTCATGGGAACAGTCCAGCCCGAACTTCCGAGCCATGTCTTCCCTGGACCGGAATCAAGCATCATAGGACCGGTTACTGGCTATCACCCGTCATCAGCCAGGATAGCTTGACTGCAGTGGCGTTGTGAGCACGGGACCCACGTCTGGGCATATCCTTCCCACATAGGGCAAACAGCAAAACCCACAAGTTGATGAACGGAATGTTGCACATTGGCAAAACATTCACTTCCAGTCACAGACCTAGGTTTAATCCATCTTTATTTTGCTCACCACGCCACACCAGTTCAGACATGGCCATATGCAAATCAGTCTTGACCCTGTGCCTCATGGGAACAGTCCAGCCGAACATCCACGCAATATCTTTCCTGGACCAGAATCAAGGATCCTAGGACTGGTTTTTGGATATCAGGCATCATCAGCCAGGATAGCTTGACTCCAGTGGTGTAGTGAGCACGGGACCCACGTCTGGGCATACCTTTCCCACATAGAGCTTAACAACAAAACAAACAAGATGATGGACGGAATGTTGCACATTGGCAAAACATTCCTCCCCAGTCACAGATATGGGTTTAATGCAGCGTTATTTTACTCATCACGCCACCCCAGGTCAGACATGGCCTATGCAAATCAGTCTTGACCCTGTGCCTCATGGGAACAGTCCAGCCCGAACTGCCAAGCCATGTCTTCCCTGGACCGGAATCAAGCATCCTAGGAACGGTTTCTGGCTATCAGCCTTCATCAGCCTGGATAGCTTGACTCCAGTGGCGTAGTGAGCACAGGAACCACGTCTGGGCATACCCTTCTGAAATAGGGCGAACAGCAAAGCACACAAGATGATGGACGGGATGTTGCACATTGGCAAAACATTAACTCCCAGTCACAGATCTGGGTATAATCCATCATTATTTTTCTCACCACGCCACCCCAGTTCAGACAAGGCTGTCATATGGTTACTACGTTTCTATATATTGTGTTAAGTTAGCATGAGCTTATTAAATGTTTAAACGCCATGTATTCTTTCAGCTTCAGTTTGCACACGACACCTAATTGTTATTGTAGCTTTCAACCTAGACGAAAGATGTGATTTATTTGAGAATAATATGTTATTGCTCTGGTATCAGTCGTGCTTGGTACACTTGGTACAACTGTCTGCACACCGAGAACTGCACACTCTAAGAATAACCTAACACAAGGTTGCTGAAGGCCTGATCCTCGCACCACGTTAGACATAACACAAATAATGTTGCTGCCAACATTGGGCTCTACACGGGTTTAAGATAGAGTTACAGGGAATGAATCAACACACTTGATGCTTCGCATGCAGAGAGCTGGTAGCTGTTGATGTGATCTACTCCTACTGAGAATTAGAGGTATGGGCCCGCCCTGCTAGAACCCAAACGAGACCTTCTTAGATATAATATAATATACTGAATAGGGTGCGCGAAATATAGGTGATACAGAATTCTATAGATTTTTGCATCATAACATGCTATCACCTTTTGCTTATTATGGACTAGTGACTATGCTGCTAACTCTGATTTTTATAATATGTATGTTGGTATTATACAAGATACTGCGTTTGAGAACTTTGCATTGAAAAATAAACATTTCAAACTCTCAGTTTCGGTTTGTAATGATTATATAACGAAAGAGTGTTCCTCCCTCCACTTCGGCGCCTATTTAAAGTCGCTCTTACCCGCGCAGCGGGAACGCGCAGCTAGGACGCCGTCGCTTGCCGGAGTCTTGCCAGAGTCCTGCCCGTCTGCGCCCGTCAGCGTCCCGGAGGCGTCTTGGCGGCGGACGGGGCTCTGCTCACCGAGAATGAGTAATCTGGGCCCTCATTTGGTGCGGTACTCTTCTAGGGAGTTGCGCTTCTTGAATCATAGGGAGAGCTGCTGTTGTACTGTCTTTCCGGGCCGCCATAGGGGTAAGTCGCGATGTCCGGGTTGTGGCTGGCATCCGACACGGGTTCTGTCTTCAGCCCCGCCTATTGACATAGCTGGTGCAGAGTATGCCTGCATGCTGTTAAACACCAGATCAGCTCGCAGCCATGCGCAACACATCTTTGAGCTCCTCGAGACAGAGAAGCCACTCTGCCTAATGTTGACGGAGACTTGGTGGGGTGAAGCTTCTAATCCCGATGTGGCTATGGCCATTCCGCCGGATTTTGACATCTTCAGGAAGGACAGAGCAAAGGGCAGGGGTGGTGGGGTCGCATTGGTGGTAAAGAAGGGCATGCCCTGCACCATCTTGCCTACTGAGGACATCCGCGGCTCGGAATCGCTGGCTTTTTCAATCGTGCTAGCGCCGCATCAATCAGTAAAGGGACTGTTAGTCTACCGCCCCCCTGGTCCGCTTGGGACTTTTTTTGCTGACCTTGATTCGGTGCTGGTGGGTCTAGCCCTGAGAGCAGAACACTGCTTAGTGGCGGGGGACTTTAACATCCGGATGGATGATCCGTCGGACCCCGCCGCTATTAAGCTTTTGGAGGCTATGACTCCGCTGGGTCTCACCCCGCATTTGCAGAGCCCGACCCACGACAAGGGGCATACTTTAGACCAGGTCTTCTCGACCTCTCCTTTAGTGGTGAAAGACATTCTCCCGGTCTTGTGGTCGGATCACTGGCTTGCCAAATTTGTAATCAGCGGCAATGTCAGGGCACCTAACCCTGTATCACAGCAGCGGGGACGAGCCTCTAGAGCATTTAGCAGGGTGACCCCTGAGATGCTGGCTCAGGCTGCTGCGACTCACCCTTGCCCTCTGTCTGGCGAGCTAGAGAGAGACTTGGAGTCCCTGCAAGAATGGCTGACGGAGAGGCTGAATGACCTGGCCCCAGTCCTGCCCCCCCGCCCGACATCTAAGCGGGTCTCGGCCCCTTGGTTTACCCCTGCTCTGTGGGCTACGCGGCAGCAGTGCAAGGTAGCCGAAAGGGCCTGGCGGGCACATTATGACAGCAAGGACAGGTCTGCCTACAAGGCTGTGGTTAAAGCTTACCACCGAGACATCCGCCTCGAAAAGAAAGCCTATCTTGCGGGGAGAATCGAAGCAGCTTCGAACTCCAGTAAGGAGATCTTTACCATTGTTCGAGAATTCATCTCACCTCGGACTACCGCTTCGGAAGAGGGCCCCGTAGAATCTTGGGCGGCGGATCTTGCGTGTTTTTTTACAGGCAAGATCAAACTCATCCAGGACTCCTTTCTATCGAGTGGACCGGTTACATTGCCGATGCCCGAGGCGGGCACACCTCCCCCAGTTATGCAGGGCGCCTTATTGGCTGAGTTTCCATCTCTGCCAGCCTCCGCTTCCCTAGCGCTTATGGGCAATTTAAAATCTGGGTCTCCGCTTGACCCCTGCCCTGCTAAGCTCCTGGGTAAACTGGCGGAGGTGGTTAATCCGCTGGCGCACCCTCTTCTCAACCTCTCGTTGAGTCTGGGAGAGGTGCCGCCAGTGGGGAAGCAGGCAATGGTCATCCCGTTGCTTAAAAAGCCGGGACTTGACCCGAAAGCCCCAGCCAATTACAGGCCAATTTCGTTGCTGCCGGCTCTTGTAAAAATTCTGGAGAAGCACGTTCAGTCGGTGCTCTCCAATTTTCTGGAGTCCCATGAGATCTTACATGACTCCCAGTCGGGCTTCCGTTCAAATCGCAGCACCGAGACCGCGCTCCTTGAGGTTTCTGAAACCATTAAAGGGGTGTTGGATACCGGGGGCAAAGTCATGCTGGTGTTGTTGGACTTGTCAGCGGCTTTCGACACCGTCCCCCATGAGGGCCTGCTCGCAAGACTCTTTGAGATTGGTCTGCGGGGGACGGTGCTCAAATGGTTTTCTTCCTTTTTGGCCGGCCGCCGGCAAACGATCTGGACATCATCTGACACCGCTGTAATGCCGCCTTTGGGAGTCGGGGTCCCTCAGGGCTCTATATTGAGCCCGACCCTTTTTAACATCTTTATGACCCCTTTGGCGGCGGTGGCGGAGTCATTTGGTGCCCGGATCGTGTCGTATGCCGACGACACCCAGCTCCTCTTCTCTTGCGAGAGAGGGGCTGACTTTGACGGGGAGAGTATCCAGAATTGCCTTGGGGCTGTGTTCGCATGGTTCCAACTGAACAGCCTCAAGTGCAATTCCGACAAATCGGAGGTACTCTTCTTCGGGTGCGACACGGAGCCTAGCTGGCAGGCCTGGTGGCCCATCGACATGTTCCCTCCGTCCGGCTCTTCTCCCATGGCTAAAAACTTGGGGGTTAAGATGGACAAAGGGCTGACGATGAAAGCCCAGATCTTGGGGGTAACCGGCACCTGCTTCGGCCTGTTAAAAATGCTGCGGAGGTTTCTGCCTCTCTTGTCCGAGGAGCACAGGAGGCTGACGGTGCAGGCTCTGATAGGCTCCAGGTTGGATTATGCCAACATTCTTTACCTGGGCCTGCCAGAGTATCTGCTGCAAAGGCTTCAAGTTGCACAGAACGCGGCGGCCAGGGCCATCTTTGGCCTAAGTAGACGCACCAGCGCCTCTGGGTTGTTGGTGACGTTACACTGGCTACCCATCCGCAAACGGATCGCCTTTAAGGCTCTGACCTTGGCCTACAAAGCGCTCCATGCTGTGGGAGCTAAACATCTCCAAAAGAGACTGACCTTTTACCATCCGACTCGCTCGTTGAGGTCAGAATCTCGACTTTTGGCGGCTGTTCCGCGTGTGAAGAGGGCTCGCCTCGGGGGCCGCTCTTTCAGTCTGTTGGCCCCACAGATGTGGAATTCATTACCGCTCCCTTTGCGGGGGGCGTCTACTCTCCTTGATTTTAGAAGAGGTCTCAAAACCTGGCTGTTTTCCCAATAGGTCTGCCAGTAGTTCCGCTTTTTTTCTGTTTATTTTTAAACCTCTTTTAGCTGTGTTGTGTTATTCTGAAATCTGTTCTCCTTACCTAAAGCGCAGGGACACTCTTTTTGAGTAACCGTTGCGCTATACAAAAGAATAAATAACATAACATAACATAACATAACATGTGTTCCACGATACCTGAGGTACCCTAAGTTCATGTTCTGGATTGTCTAAGTCATTGGGAAGTAATTACTACCGATGAGACACTGTAGCTAGCTTGGAAAGGGGATTTCTGAAACAAAGGTGAGTTTTGGGTCACCCTAACTCACCCAGGTTCTAGATCTCTGTGCACAGTTCTGTGGGAGAACGGAAACCCTGCTACATGGCGCCTATACGTTGTTGGCCTTATATCATGACACTCGAGTAGTATATCATTCAAACCTTAACCCCTTCATTCCCGTTTCCGGAAAACTGCAGTGTCGGAAAAACCTACCTATTTTTGAAATAGGTCTTTTTTCAAGCTTGAATCTATCTAAAAACGGTTTCGTTGAATTACTACCCAGTTGTGCTACAAAGTACTCTTTGTTTTTTTCACTTTCCTGTGCTGACATGGCACAAGCCGTGGACATCCCGCAGCATAGTCGCATTGCGGTGCGTGACCATTTGCAGGCTTATAATGTCCCTATGGAAGGCTTGGCTGTTGTTCTGGTGGTGAGTGCGGAACATGCTTACCCGTACGAACTGTTTTATTCGTGGGTGACATTTCCGGCGGTGAACGCCAATTCTGGTGTTTTCCACACCTACACTGCTACGGCTGTACCGGCTGCGTATGCTCCGTACAGAGCACTGGAGGTTCCTATTGACGCTTGGCAGCATGGAGTTTGGTTTGGTGGCGCCCTACCACACGCTTTAACCGCTCCGAGGTTGGGTCCTTTATCCATTCCAGGCACTCCTTGGCCTGCTTTGGCTGGATTCACTTCTCACCCTAATCGCGCCACTTGCAACGTGGCTGATCTGCGGCAACTTCATGAAGTCGCAGTGGCAGTGATTAGAGCGCTTGTTCATTACACTAGCCGTAATGTTCAAGACGTAGCCCCTAGGGGTGCACAGCATCGTGCAGAACAGGCTGGTTTGAAAATCAATCCTGTCATGGTGAATTCCGTGATGGGCAAAAAGCCGCAGGACAAGGATGATTTTCCGTTCTGGCTTGCAGAGAAATTCGGCCAGCTAGAAGCTGTGTTTCCTAATACGAATCCCGGTGATAAGCACCGGATTCTTTATTTATTTATTTATTTAAAGGTTTTATAGAGCGCGCAGTAACCCTGGAGCATCCCGGCGCTAAACCTGAGTCTCCTGTAGTTTCAGCAGAGGAGGAAATTATGAGTGAGGAAAGAGGAGAGTCTTCAGCGATTTCCTAAATTGGAAGAGATTTGGTTCTGTCCTCAGTCTTCGTGGAAGGTTGTTCCAGTGTTTGGCCGTGTGGACCGCAAAGCGGCGGCCACCGGCTCTGGCTTTTCTAGCTCTGGGGACTGTGATGAGGTTTTCTCCGCTGGACCGGAGGGCCCTTTCCGTTTTGTAGGGGATGATAAATTCCTTAAGGAGAGGGGGACCGTTGTTATTTAGGGATTTGTGAGCAAGACAGAGAGCCTTGAAGGCAACCCTTTCTCTGATAGGGAGCCAGTGGAGAGCCTGGAGAGCTGGCTTAGCCGAAGATCTTGCGGGCGTGCCCGTGAGCAGGCGGGCTGCGGCGTTTTGGACTTTCTGCAAGGTGTTGAGGGTGGCTTCAGGAGCTCCCAGGTAGATTGCGTTGCAGTAGTCCAATCTCGCCAAGATAAGGCCCTGAATCAGGAGTTTCTTGGTGTTCGCAGGAAGCAGGGGGAAGATCTTTCTACAGGCTCTGAGTAGTCCGAAGCATATTCCTGCCGTCTTTTTTGCCTGTATTCTGAAGCTTAGGTCTTTTTCGATCCAGACGCCAAGGCTTTTGACCTCTTCCTTGGGAGCGGGAGGATCACCCAAGCAGCTGGGCCAGAGGTGAGGCGGCAGGGAGGTCTCTTTGTGGCCAAGCATCAGTATCTCAGTCTTTGAGCCGTTTAGCTTTAGTGAGGAGAGGTTCATCCAGCGGTGAACTTCAGAGAGACAACTGTGAAGGTGAGAGGGAGAGTGATGGGGGTGTGAGAGGGTTACCACCAGCTGGGTGTCGTCGGCGTAGTTGACAATTGAAACGCCGAACGGACTGACCAGTTTCTCCAGAGGGGCCATGTATACGTTGAATAACGTAGGGCTCAGGGATGAGCCCTGCGGTACTCCACAGCGGAGGGGGATAGCGGGTGAGTGGCTGTCGTTCTCCCAGACTTGGAAAGAACGGCCTGCTAGAAAGGATTTTAGCCACTTCAGAGCCGTACCCCTTACTCCGATTTCTCCCAGTCGTTAGATTAAGGTGAGATGGTCCACAGTGTCGAAGGCCGCACTGAGGTCCAGGAGGACCACTGCCACTGATCCTTCCGTGTCCAGAGTGCTACTGGCCTTCTCCACTGCTGCCAGGAGGGCGATGTCAGTGCCCTGGCCTGGACGAAACCCTGTCTGGGAGACCCCTAGTAGGTTGTTACTCTCCAGAAAAAGTGACAGTTGTTTGTTCACTAATTTTTCAGTGATCTTACTAGTTCCTGGGAGAAGGGAGATGGGTCTATAGTTAGAAAGGTCCTGTGGATCCAACAAGGGTTTTTTTAGTAGGCCCTTGACCGCTGCCGCTTTCCAGCTGGGGGGAACGATGCCCTGCGAGAGGGAAGAGTTAATCAGTGTCGTAAGGGGGGGGGATGATGGTGCTGGTCACTGTTTTCAGGAAGCGGAGGGGTGCGGGGTCGAGGGGGGACCCACTTTTGATTGAGGCCAATGTTACCAGAACCTCTTCCGTGGTGACTGGCCCAAAGGCAACCAGGGAAGGAGAGGGGCTGGTAAAGTCCCAGTCCGTGTGAGCCGGAAGGCCCGGTTCGGAGGGAGGGATGGCCGCGAGAATTTTTTTTATTTTCTCGTCAGAGAAGTTAGCAAGATTGGTACATTTGCTTTCCGCTTCTTTGGGGTCAAGAGGTTTGAGGGGGGGGTCATGAGGGTGAAGGAGTTCCTTAAGGACGGCAAAGGTTTCGTGGGCCGAGTTTGCGACGTTTTTGATTCTGCTTTCGTAGAATACGATTTTGGTGTTACGTAGCTCCTTTTTATATATATTTACGGAGGTACGGAATGAGTCTTTTTTTTCTACTGTTTTGTCCTTCCTCCATAGTCGTTCATTCTTCTTGCAAATCTTCCGCAAAAGGTTGAGTTCAGGGGTGTACCAGGGGGATGGATTGACTCTCTTGGTGCGTTTCAGAGAGCTGGTTTTTGGCAGGATGGCATCAAGAGATTGGGTGACCCAAGTGTTGAATTCGTTGTCCGCGACTATGGGGTCTTGAGAGGGGACGGGAACGTTTTCCGTAAGTTTGGCTATCCATTCGTCTGGGTCCAATTTATGCCATCGTCTAGTAAGGGTTCTGATTTTAAAGGGTTGCGGGGGCGGAATGTTGATAGCCCATACAAAGGGGACAAAGAAGTGGTCGGTCCAAGGGAGGGGGACGTGATCTTGGGTTTTCAGGTCCGGGATGTTTGTAAATATGGGGTCGAGCAGTTGCCCTCTTTCATGAGTGGCCTGTGGATTTTTTAAGTCAAGGCCGGTGGAGGTGATGTCCTGAGCAGTTCTGTCGCCTGCTTGTCGACCGGGTCCAAAAAGTGGACATTAAGGTCCCCCAGTAGGAGGTAGTTGGAGGAGGACGTACACTCAATGGAGATCTGGTCGATGAGTTTGCTTGGAAATTCCGCCAGGTGGCCTGGGGGGCGGTATACCAGCATTCCCGTTAACGAGGTAACAGGGGAAATCTGTATGGCGAAGTGACAGCTTTCACATCCCTTGATGTTGCCGTCTGAGAATCTGCAGGTGAAGGCGTCTTTATAAATTATGGCTAGTCCACCTACTTTACCCTCTGGTCTGTTCAGCGAGCACATAAGGTATCCGGGAGGGAGTGCGAGGACTATGTCGGGGCCGTTGCTGGAAGTAAGCCAAGTTTCAGTTAAGAACAGGATATCTGTGGCATGGTTACCTATTAAAAGGTTGATTTCGTCCGCATGCTTCACGAGAGACCTGCAATTGAGTAGACCTAGTTGAAGTCCACTAAGAGCCGAATCGGGGCCGGCAGGGTTGCAGAGGTTGCATCTAGTGAATAGGTTGTCGCCCGTCAAGGTGCGTGAGCAGTCCGGGTGTTTCTGGGTTTTTAAGGCTAGAAGCTTGTCCCGGGAGTATGTCAGGTTTTTCCTGGCGAAATTGGGCATAGTGGTAGGGCCTGGGGCCGGCTGGGCCCGGACGGGCCCAGACGGGCTTGCCTTTGGCGCCCCTTCGGCGCGCTGACGGCGCGCCCGCTGCGCCCGTCCGCTGCGCGTACGGTGGAAGCACATATTTTATGGCGAAAGGGAGGAGGAGGGGCGTGGCCTCCGAAGGGGGCGTGGCCTATCAGCACGCCGGTAATGGCGCTAGGTTCTGGGCGTTAGCTGATAGCCCGAGGTCAGCTGTGCTCAGAGTTTGGGACACTAAGTTTACCGAAAGATTTGGCACCTGAGCTTGTTGACTGTGAGACCTGGGGTAAGACTTTTGCAGCGGTCTATTCGAGGTGCTACGGCACCCCGTCTGTGACCAATCTGGGTGCGGTCCTTAAACGTGTTCAGGATGAACACGGACCGGAGTCGGCGGTCGAATTGGGTATGCGCCTGTGTGGCTCCTTTGATGTAGTTTGCGATCTGAGCCTTGCAAATGTCAAGGGAGATGCAGTGAACTTTCAGGTTGCTAACGCTTTAGCGTTAATTCCCGAGGCCGAGAGACCCCGTCAGTTGGCAAGGATCATTGTGGCTGCTTATAAAACGGTTGGCTGCAATGCAAAGGGGCTTAAGGCTTTTCCTGATGAAGAGGAAAAGCAGCCCCAGGTTCAGACATCGGAAACTAGTGGTCAACAAAAGTCCAAGAAACAAAATTGGCCTAAAAAGCAAAAGGGTAAGCAACAACAACAACAAACACAGGTTTCTGCTCCTGCGTCTCCGTTGCCTGCGCTGTCGGATCGTGTTTATGATTTGCGCGACCGCGCGGTGATTAAATCGCCTGAGAGGTTTCAGGCTTCTGACCAACGCTCTCCTCGTTCCTTTCAGGACTCATCGGCTCCGTCAACCGGTGGTGGAGGGGGCGGCAGGGGCCGGGGTGGCCAGCAAGGACGTGGTCAGCCCCGCCCGCGTAACGGTGGGGATCAGCAGGAAGGCTCTACACCCAAGAGACCACAGTTTGCTACGAAGAAAGTCGCCGCCCTGACAGCGCATCGTTATGCCTCAGATAGTGAGAACGCGGCTTCGGAATCTGACGTGGGCTCTGACCTTGCTGGACAGCGCGGCGGAGACTACCATAGTGAGAGAGGCCCTCCGTCCACTGTTGAAGGTGACAGCGACTGAAACTTATGTTGTGATTGAGACTGCTGATACGCATGTTGCTCCCCCTGAACGTCTTTTTGAAATTGTCCTGTTAATTGAAGGTGACATGCAGCGAACTGTAAAAGGGGTATTTTGGGAAAATCTCTCGTCTACGTATGACATTTTGCTTTCGGAGGCTGACTGGCCCCCACCTTTTGTTCTCGCAGCTCCGCGAGGGGAGGAGGTAATCCTACCCAGTTTCGCGCACACTGTACCGAGAGTAGAAGCGCTGCATTTTGCAGAAGAGTGGGCTCTGACGCTTGCGTCGGCTGTGTACCGCAATCAGTGTGGCTGGGATAAATTGTCACCAAGCCACGAGATTCCTTTGCGGTCTCAGCCTCAGCCTCAACCTCAATATCCCATACGGCGTGAAGCCAAAGCTTCAGTCGCGGCTATCCTTGAACAATTGGAAAATCAAGGTGTAATTGAAACGTGTGTGTCACCGATGAATAACCCCCTTTTTACTGTAAACAAACCGGACGGCTCATATCATTTGGTTTTGGATTATAGGCATTTAAACTCGCATTGCCGTAACTGCGCAGTACAGAATACTCATGGCTCTGCTTTAGTGAATAGTCTTGAGCGTAAACGGTTCAAAACCACGCTCGACATTTCCAATGGTTTTTATGCACATAGGTTAGACGGTCTAAGTTCCCAGTGGACCAGTTTTACATGCGGCGGTGTGCAAAAAAATTTTCGGCGTCTCCCAATGGGCTATAAGAACAGTCCTGGAGTATTCTCCGCCCGCATTGTCTCTCTTCTGGAGGGCATCGACCCGGTTCCTTGTTCGTATGTGGATGACATTTATCTCACAGACGACGATCTTTGGGAGCATCTGTGTTGAGTAAATAGCATAATTTGTAACTTTGCTGACATTGGTTACAAGTTTAACTTTTCAAAGTCGCACATTGCAGAGTACACAGTGTTGTTTCTCGGTTACGAGCTTAACAACGAGGGAAAAGGGTTAGCCCCTCACTTCCTGGAGAAATGCGCACAATTGCGCTCTCCGACAACACTGAAAAAATTACAGTCTTTGCTGGGATTTTTTAATTTCGGGAAAACTTACATTCCGGAATATGCCCAGCGTATCAAGCCTTTGTATGCTTTGATACAACCATCTTTCTCCAAATCATGCTGGCTGCCTGAGCATTCAGCCATTCTGCAGTCTTTGCAGGCTGATTTGCTCGCTTCTGAATACTTACAGACTCGTGATAACCAGACCAACCTGGTGATAAGAATTATCCCTGGGGCGGTGGGTTTCACGTACCTGACTTTTAATGAAGGAGACACAGTACCTATTGCTTACAAGTCACACTTGTACACTTCGGCTGAATTGCGTTTTTCCACTGTGGAGAAAGTTTTAACGGCTGTACAGATGGCAAGTCTTAAGGAACGTGCCCTGTCACAAGGAAAACGCATGTTGGTTGTTACCCTGTGTCCTGCCTTAGGGGCGGTTACGAAGGCCAGTGTACCTAATTCCAAAGCTTTGCACCCTCGGTGGATTCAATGGGCTGCATCCTTGACGTCACAAGATGTCACGTTTATTTTTGACGCCACTTTACGGTCGCAGGAGTATTTACAGTATGAATTTGTTCATCCTGCTCCTTTAGCAATACGGCCGTTGGAGGATTTCCATTGCATCATTTACACTGATGGTTCGGCGCAGGTTGCGCATGGCTCTAAACATGCCTACGTTTCCGCATGCGCCATTGTGGTCGGTGCCATAGTGAACGATGGGTTCAAGTCCAGTGTCGTGCACACGCAGACGCTCGGGGACTGCACCGCACAATTAGCTGAGCTTCGTGCTCTGATGCTTGCATTGGAGTGTGCAGATCCAAGTGTGACGACTTTGATCGTAAGTGACTCTTACAACTGTGTCCAGTCTTACAATGATAACTTGTTCTTTTGGATTCAGAATGAGTTTCGTGATTCCAAAGGTAGCACAATAAAACATAAAATGATCTGGGTCCGAGTGGCGGAACTTAAAGAGAAGTTGCCACTCGTGTTTGTGATTCATACTCTCGGTCATCAGCGCGTGGGGGTTCACGCTGTTGACAATTCGCTTGCTGATGCAGCAGCGAAGTCAGCGGTATCAAAATACTTAGTTGCGGCAGTCACGAGGTCCAAAAGCAAAATAGATGATGACATCTTGGCAGCAGTTGCTGCAACAGAGAAGGGAAGTAAATATCCTGCGGGTTCCCCTTCTAAATACACATACCACTTAAGTCCCGATAAGGTTCCTTATGTGAAAATCCCTGATGTTGGCAAACGTCTAGTTCCCAACTCGGATCGCAGGGCTGCTTTGATTGCAGGGGCTCATGAAGGTGTGGCGTCTGCGCATGCGGGCGTCTCAGCCACTGTAACTCAGCTACAACAAAGGTTCTGGTGGCGGGGACTGTACAAACAGACGCGCGATTATGTCCTTCAATGTGACATTTGCCAGCAGATTAAGCCTTCAACTGCTGCGCGTCCGCCTCAGACACAGTTGTACATCTCGAATAAACCGCTTGGATGCGTTTATTTAGATCACTGCGGTCCCTTTTCTTCTGATACTGCGTTCAAGTACATCTTAGTAGCAGTTGATTCATGCACACGCTTTGTGTGGGTATGGCCACATCGGAGCGCTGATTCACGTACTGTCATTAAGGATTTGCGAGTCTTTGTGGGAATTTTTGCCTGTGGTACCTTCCATTCGGATCAGTGTCCGGCTTTCGCCTCTAAGGCGTATAAGGATGCTATGGTTTCGTTGGGGGTCTAAGTCAAGTTTTCGAGTCTCTACAGGCCCGAGGGCAATAGTGTAGTTGAACGAATGAACCGCGACTTAAAGCAATCTTTGACAGCTCGAGTTATAGGCACTGGCAGAAACTGGTTAGCCCACCTCATAGGCGTGCAGCGTGCGCTTAATAATCTCTCTAGAAGGTCTCTGGGTGGGCGTACCCCGTATAAAATGCTCTTTGGTATCAAGATGTATGTCCCTGACCTCGATGGGCTAGACTGCAAGGCCCAGGCCACGGCCTTTGACGTAGATGAACATTGCAATGTTTTACAGAATCTACAAAAGACCAGAGACAGTCTTGCAAAGGAACATTTGCCCTCCACATCGGATGATGCGCTGCTGATCCCGGTAGTTGGCTGGCTACCCCAAGTTCGAGAACTGGTTCGAGAGAAGATCGATAACAAGAAAGAGTTTGGTCCCTCATATCGAGCACCGGTTCGAGTTCTTGGAGTGAAGGGCACCAGAACAGTCATTTTACCACCACTTCCTGGTCGTAAGGAAAACAGATTTATTTCTATTGACAATGTCAAGGTACACAGGGTGGCCGATTCTTCATAGCATGACACCGGATGTGTCCTGTCCTTCCATGGTGAGGCACTCTGTGCTGGCTATTACATCTGGTGCAGAACAGGAGGTGTCCCTCGAGATGCCTGCCATATCCAATCCTTTATTAAATACTGTTCCTGTTACTAATATTGATGAGCTGACCTACACCTATCCTGCTGATTTGTCAATGCCTGATTTACAGACTCGTTTGGCCCACCAGTCCAGATTCTCTTTTGACTCTGTTTCGGAACCTTCAAAGAAACCCTCAAGTATTACACGATATGCCACGTTGTTTAAAAAACATTTTTTAATTCCCCCTTGGACATACATTTGGTTGATCCTATTTTCATTTTATCTTTTTATGTCAATTGGTTTTGTGTTTTATTTTTTCCGCCTTATCTATGGTCACTACGTTAAAGAAAGAACAGGAATTCGGTACCTTAATGGAACATTGGCCCCTCTTTCCTCTTCACATTCAGCGCAAAGACTGAAACGAAACTTAAATACAGTTAACATTACTGCTTGGCCTGTCCTTGATGGTATTGTGTGGGATGCGGTTAGGTTTCAGATACATGGGCCCACTGAAGTGATTAATGTTCCAAATGTGCTTAGATTAAACATGGGAGATGTGATTAAACAAAATATACGTTCTGATGATTGGGATATTCAGGCCGTAGAAGCATTATTCTCTGATTTGAAATACTATGCAGCCTTCGATGCTGAGGATCTGTATTTAGATTCTATTAATTATGGTGATTAGTTTTGTTTTCAACATTATGGTAATCATTTTTTGCACAAGACAAATTCAAGGAGGGTTGCTGTAAATTATACACAATGAGAACATTGCCCTGCTCCATTAGGTGGCAGCTCCAATACGTTTCTGAAAAAATATACTTATTTCACTGACTTTAATCAATCGAATCCTGGGTCATTTTATTTTAAAATGACACAAAAGTACATGTCCAAAGTTAGACTTACCGATACAAAATTGCTGTATTCAAAGTCCTTTCTAGACAGGTTGGCTGTAGATGGCTACGAGTTTTGGAAAGGAACAATTGACCTTAAATCGGTTTGGGGTACCAAAGATTGGCAGGTACAAGGCAATGAGGCTTTGCACCGTGCATGTCTCATCCCGAATCACATGTTGTTTTTAAATTCGTCCATTTTCCAAACAGCATGCTTTGGATTGGCTACTTCTAAAAAATTAAATACACCGACCATCCCAGATTTGGAGGAATATTCAGGTTGGGGTAATTTTACTGAATTGTCCATTGATGAGTTGCATGCTCTATTGCACAATTCATCCTTTAACGTTTCCAGTTTGGATTCCAAGGGTTGGCTGATGTGGCATAGGAGTGCCGATTCTTGCCAACGTCGTTTTCTGGGTTTGGCTGAAGGGTTCACAGAGGTCAGACCTGATCCCCGTTTTGAAGAAGATTATACTGTCACGACTTATTCTGTGGGGAAGCTGTGTCAGAATTGGTTGCAACATTCCACATTAGCTGCGGTTAAACTACATCTGTCTCAATTAAATGATAATGTGGATTTGAACGATTTTATAATAGGCCCAGCTAAAGGTAGATCTAAACGGTGGCTTTATGCGATTTACAATGAAATTTGGAAAGTTTCTCAAATTGAGGCTGCTAAGCGCCTGAGAGCTATTGATCAAGCAAATTTAGAAAAAGTGCTTGCAGTTGTCGATAACAATATTAACAC
Source organism: Lissotriton vulgaris (assembly GCF_964263255.1). Lineage (NCBI taxonomy): Eukaryota > Metazoa > Chordata > Amphibia > Caudata > Salamandridae > Lissotriton > Lissotriton vulgaris. The sequence continues at coordinate 167,589,484 of NC_141688.1, read as the reverse complement.
GCTTTCTTCCCGAATTTACACATTGAACAATATTGTGTCTTCTGTTGTTGACATTGTACATGATGAAGTGTCCGTGTTATATCATGGTCAAAATCAATTGCGTTCTGTAATGCAGTTTGCTTGGACACTACAGACTCTGAAGTCTGGTCAAGTGCCTTGGAGTTATATGAACGTCTCATCACTATTTGCCCCATTTAATTTGACTGAAAAACAGCGCATGCTTTCAATGAGAGATGCATCATTTTCTATGTTACACATTGAAAAATTAGAATCCTTGCCCTTTTCTGTGGCTGAGGTGACTGCTGCTACATGGCTTATCCATGGTATTATTACCTCACCTTTTGCTCTGTATAAATTTACAAATTGTATGAAATATATAGCTATAGGACGATATGAACCTTTAGGCAGTGCTTTCCTTTCTTTACCATACACTTACAGATGCCTAAAGGAGGGGAATGAAGTGAATCTGAATGGTGAAGAATGTACACAGTCGCCTGACCGCTCACTAATATGCAGACACATCCAGTTGCATGGTTCTTGTAATCAGGACAAGCCTAATTTGGCCTGTGTTTTGAAGGGGACACCGGTTCCTGCAATAGTTCCCACATTCACTTTATTGTCCAACGGTAGTTATTTACTTTTGAATAACGAGATGTGTTGTGGGTTAATGGTTGGTATCGCATATGTGGTTACTGTATCAGAAAGGGTGGTTTGTTGCAAGAATGTGTTATATCCACCCACGCATGGGAATTCAGATGTTTCAATTTGGCCACGAATACCAACCTTGAGAACGGAGTTCAATGGTTTGAGCCGTATAAGAGCCCTATTGTCTCAGAAGCAAGTGGCCCTGAGCTCTGCCCGCGAAACTTATGTCCTTCACATAGCTAACACACGCACAGAGGTGTAGGCACTTTTAAATACTGATTTGCCGTTTCATTTCTCCGAGCTGGTTCATCAAATCTTCAATGCCTCCTCCACAACCGGCCTAGCACATTTTTTAAAATTGGTGTAGCAGTGGTCTCGTGACTACATTTGAAAAAGTATTTGGTATTATCCCTGCGTTCTTTCATTCTATATTCGCAAGCCTGTTTGGCAGATTTCCTGTTTTGCTGGCTTTGGCTGCAGGCGTTCTGGTGATATTTTGCTTTCTAAAACATGGATGCCCATCCTGCGCAAGGAAACGCTCAGCCCCTACTGATGCAGTTTCGCAACCGGATGCTTGATTACTATGGCTCCTTGCCGCTTGCGACTTTAAGCACGGCTTTTGGATTATCGTTCCGATTTTCCTATTTCACATGTGTCCAGCCTGTGTTTCATTGCCTGAGCTGTGATTTCGACTGGGCCATTGATTTGTGTCTCTGCTTACCGACTTCTCCTGACGTCAATTTTGATCAGCTGATGAGCCCCGTAGTTGCTCACGAGTTGGTTTGTTCTGGCGAAAGGGTTATGGCTGTGGCAGCGATGCATGGACTAATGGGTCAGTGGGACATATTCGCAGCAGCACATGACTTTCTGGCACATAGCGTTCTCGAGAACCCACTGAGTTGTCCTCTGATGTTGCTAGAGGAATCGGTGTTGGAGGAGCACGTATGTTCTTTCCCATTGCTTAATTGGATGGCTGAACTGTTTTCGGATGATGACAGTGATTTCATGTTGGAAGCTGTAGCTACCTATTTTGCATATTCATTCAACCCATGAGTGACTTTGAAGACTTTCATTATTATGGCACGTGACTTTTTAGTAATTCTGAATGGTGCCTTTTGTAATACGAACATTCGACTTTCATATGTTCTAGGCCTATGAACTGGGAGTAGGCCTTAAGTTCGACTTTTTATATTTTTGTGTGGCCACTATAGGCATTCATACATATTTTTGTTATTACAATCTTATATACATTTACATACATTTAGCTTGGCTCAATATCATTGAACTCTGCTTTCATGTTTTGCCTCTCATAGGGTATTGGCTTATATTTTCTCTTTTTTTAACGGTCCTCGGATCATTGGGGGGTGTCATATGGTTACTACGTTTCTATATATTGTGTTAAGTTAGCATGAGCTTATTAAATGTTTAAACGCCATATATTCTTTCAGCTTCAGTTTGTAAACGACACCTAATTGTTATTGTAGCTTTCAACCTAGACGAAAGATGTGATTTATTTGAGAATAATATGTTATTGCTCTGGTATCAGTCGTGCTTGGTACACTTGGTACAACTGTCTGCACACCGAGAACTGCACACTCTAAGAATAACCTAACACAAGGTTGCTAAAGGCCTGATCCTCGCACCACGTTAGACATAACACAAATAATGTTGCTGCCAACATTGGGCTCTACACGGGTTTAAGATAGAGTTACAGGGAATGAATCAACACACTTGATGCTTTGCATGCAGAGAGCTGGTAGCTGTTGATGTGATCAACTCCTACTGAGAATTAGAGGTATGGGCCCGCCCTGCTAGAACCCAAACGAGACCTTCTTAGATATAATATAATATACTGAATAGGGTGCGCGAAATATAGGTGATACAGAATTCTATAGATTTTTGCATCATAACATGCTATCACCTTTTGCTTATTATGGATTAGTGACTATGCTGCTAACTCTGATTTTTATAATATGTATGTTGGTATTATACAAGATACTGCGTTTGAGAACTTTGCATTGAAAAATAAACATTTCAAACGTGCACGTGTGTTATTTGCCTCCCAGTTTCGGTTTGTAATGATTATATAACGAAAGAGTGTTCATGTGTTCCACGATACCTGAGGTACCCTAAGTTCATGTTCTGGATTGTCTAAGTGATTGGGAAGTAATTACTACCGATGAGACACTGAAGCTAGCTTGGTAAGGGGATTTCTGAAACAAAGGTGAGTTATGGGTCACCCTGACTCACCCAGGTTCTAGATCTCTGTGCACAGTTCTGTGGGAGAACGGAAACCCTGCTACAAGGCCATATGCAAATCAGTCTTGACCCTGTGCCTCATGGGAACAATCCAACCAGAACTGCCAAGCCATGTCTTCCCTGGACCGGAATCGAGCATCCTAGGACCGGTTTCTGGCTATCAGCCGTCATCAGCCAGGATAGCTTGCCTACAGTGGCGTAGTGAGCACGGGATCCACGTCTGGGAATACCCTTTCCACATAGGGCGAACAGCAAAACACACAAGATGATGTCCCGAAAGTTGCACATTTGCAAAACATTCACCCCTAATCACAGATCTGGGTTCAATCCATTGTTATTTTCCTCTCCACGCCACCCCAGTTCAGACATTGCCATATGCAAATCAGTCTTGACCCTGTGCCTCATGGAAACAGTCCAGCCCGAACTGCCAAGCCATGTCTTTTCTGAACCACAATCAAGCATACTAGGACCGGTTTCTGGCTATCAGCCATCATCAGCCAGGATAGCTTGACTCCAGTGGCGTAGTGAGCACAGGACCCATGTCTGGGTACCTCCTTCCCACATAGGGTGAACAGCAAAACACACACGATGATGGACAGAATGTTGCACATTGGCAAAACATTCATCCCCAGTCACAGATCTGGGTTTACTCCATCGTTATTTTGCTCACCCCTCCACCCCAGTTAAGACATGGCCATATGCAAATCAGTCTTGACCCTGTGCCTCATGGGAACAGACCAGCCCGAACTGCCAAGCCATGTCTTCCCTGGATCGGAATTAAGCATCCTAGGACCAGTTTCTGCCTATCAGCCATCATCAGCCAGGATAGCTTGACTGCAGTGGCGTAGTGAGCACGGGACCCACGTCTGGGCATACGCTTCCCACATAGGGCGAACAGCAAAACACACAAGATGTTGGACGGAATGTTACACATTGGCAAAACATTCACCCCGAGTCACAGATCTGGGTTTAATCCATCGTTATTTTGCTCACCATGCTACCCCATTTTAGACATGGCCATATGCAAATCAGTCTTGTCCCTGTGCCTCATGGGAACAGTCCAGTCCGAACTGCTAAGCCATATCTTCCCTGGACCGGAATCAAGCATCCTAGGACCGGTTTCTGGCTATCAGCCATCATCAGCCAGGATAGCCTGACTGCAGTGGCGTAGTGAGCACGGGACCCACGTCTGGGCATACCCTTCCCACTTAGGGCGAACAGCAAAACACACAAGATGATGGACGGAATGTTGCACATTGGCAAAACATTCACCCCCAGTCACAGATCTGGGTTTAATCCATTGTTATTTTGCTCACCACACCACCCCAATTCAGACATAATGATATGCAAATCGGTCTTGACCCTGTGCCTCATGGGAACAGTCCAGCCCGACCTGCCCAGCCATGTCTTTCTTGGACCGGAATCAAGCATCCTAGGACCGGTTTCAGATTCATAATCCTCATCAGCCAGGCTATCTTGAATCCAGTGGTAGAGTGAGCAAGGGACCCACGTCTGGACATAGCCTTCCAACATAGGGCGAACAAAGCGATACCAAAGGGGATGATGGACGGAGTGTTTGAGCAAATCAAACACTCACCCCCTGTCAACTGATCTGGGTTTAAGTCATCACCATTCTTTGGCTCACTCCACCACCCCTGTTCAGACATGGCCATATGCAAATCAGTCTGACCCTGTGCTTAATAGAAACAGTCCAGCCCGAACTGTCAAGCCATGTCTTCCCTGGACCGGAAACAAGCATCCTGGGACAGGTTTCTGATTCATAATCCTCATCAGCCAGGCTATCTTGAATCCAGTGGTAGAGTGAGTAAGGGACTCAGGTCTGTTCCCATGAGGCACAGGGTCAAGACAGATCAGTTGACTGGGGGTGAGTGTTTGATTTGCTCAATCGCTCCGTCCATCATCACCTTTGGGATCGCTTTTCAAGGGGGGTCACCTGGGTTTTTTAGCCCCAAGCTTGGCAGCAATCTTGGGTAACTACTAAACCCACAAAATTCTCAAAATTAGACACCAAAGGGAGTCCAGCGAGGTATGGCTTGTGTGGATCCCCAACGTTTTCCTACCCAGACTATCCTGCAAACCTCAAATTTAGCTGAACAAATCTATTTTCTCTCAAATTGCTGTGTTGGAAAGTTCTGGAATATGTGGTTCCATTAATTTCCTACCACCCAGCGTTCTCCCAGGTCTCCTGATAAAAATTATACCTCACTTGCGTGGGTGGGTCAAGTACCCACAACAGGCAAGGAACCAAAACGTATTGAGAAGACATCAAAATTACCAATCACAAACCAACCTGGTTTTGCAAGGGGTGTCACCTGGGTTTTTGGCCCTGGGATCAGCTGCCATCTTGGAAACTACCAAACCCACACATTTCTGAAAACTAGGCACCTGGGGGAGTTGAGTGAGGTATGGCTTGCATGGATTGCCTAATGGTGTCCAACCCAGAATGGACTGCAAACCTCAAATTTAGCTGGAAAAAAAACACATATTCTTGGGTGGAATCACCATGCCGGCACAAATGTCTTACCCCACAGATTTCCCTTCAGTCCCCCAAGTAAAATGATACTTCACTAATCCACAAGGTAGGCACATTGCCAAAAACAAGTCTTTGCCAAGTGGGCTTTCTGCTGCCCTGAGGAGTATTCTGGAGGAAATGCTCCGATATGCCTCCAAGGGGTGCAGAAAGACTGTCTAGTTTTTTGGGAGGAGAGGAAGCATTGGGATATGCCTATTCTGGGCAACCCCACCCCATGCATAAAAAAGCCAGAGTAATCGCTTGCACCTAGTGGATTTCTGTGGGGGCAGATCAGGGGCCACTGCCTCCATCCGCCTCCGGGGGCAGAAAGACTGTGGCATTTTTGGGGGGAGATGTGGGCATTGGCATGCCCATTCTGGGATGGCCTCACCCCTGAATTAAAAAAAGTATATTTACTGAGGCCTAGTGGGCCCCAATATGCCTCCGGGGAGGGGCAGAAAGACTGGTAATTTTTTTGGGGTGGGGCATTATCATGTCCATTTTGGGCAGTCCCCACCCCTACATTATCAAAAAATATCCCTGGTGAATAGTGGGCTTTCTGTACCTCTGGGGCAGATGAGGGTTTATTGCCCCTATCTGCCCCTGGTGGGGCGAAAAGACTGGAATTTCACTGGGGGTGGCGGCATTTTCATGCCCATTGTGGGCAGCCACCACCCCAACATCAATACAAAAATCCCTAGTTTCCAGTGGGTTTTTTGCCCCGCCGGGGGGAGGGGGGGGGCGGTTGCCCCCGGTTTGCAGAAATACTGACATTTCTCTGGGAGGGGTGGGGCCATGCCCTTTTTGGGCAGCCCCCACCACAATGTCAATAAAAAAAAACTCTTTCTAGTGGGATTTCTCCCCCCCAGGGGCAGAGAGACTGTACGTTTCTGGCATGGGGTGGGGGCATTGGCATGCACATATTGGGCAGCTCCCACCCCTAATTATAATAAACAATACTAAATCCCTGGTATCGTGTGGGCTTTCTGCATCCTGTGAGGGGGGACAAAAAGACTGTTGTTTTACTGCAGGGGGGTGGGGGCATTGACATGCCCATATTGGGCAGCCCCGACCCCTATTACATAGAAAAATAAAAATCCCTGGTATTTAGTGGACTTTCTGCCTCCCTGGGGGGCATTGGGGGCTACAGCCCCCATTCGCCCCCCCAGGGGGGCAGAAAGATTGAATATGGCCCAAAAAAATTGGGGGGAGTAGAGCCCTTGTCCAGAGCCCTTGTCCTCCCTAGTGCTAGTGGGTGCCCTGACATGACTTGAGCGCCAGGAGGGGCCATAAAGACGCTGAGCCCTCGGTGGAGCGGGGGGAGACCATTAATTTAACTGGGACATGAGGAGACAGAGCGACCTGTACCTACCACGAGCTGCATAATCCACCGTTCGAGCGCAGGAGCGCTGCAGGTCACTGCCACCAACAGCGCCGCCGCTCCGGGACTACGTATCCCGGCTGCCTTTGCGGCGGCGCGTTGCCCTCACACGACTTGAGCGCCAGGAGGGGCCATAAAGACGCTGAGCCCCCAGCGTCGCGGGATGCGAGCGGGATGCCCGGACGAAGCCCGGGCAAAGGGCGGGCCCTCTACGGCCCTCCTAGGCCAGAAGAGGCCGGGCTGGGCCACCCCCCACCCATCCAGATACTACTGGAAACCTTGACTCTATCCATTTTCCTGTGTGTGTGCGGTCCCCTGCTAGTTTTATTTGCCCAAGTTACTAACCCTTAGGCACTACCTACCCCTCCCCCGTGCGATATGAGAAAGACTGCCAAACCAAGCAGGATGTCTACTTTAAGGTCAAGCACTAAGCAGAAGGCGGTTGCCCCTCAACCGGTTCCTACACTTACTGCAATCGATAAAATGTTGCAACAGACTATCGGGGTGGTGTCAACTGCTATAGCTAACACTGAAAGAAGGATTTCGCTACCACGTACAATATTTCTACATGATTTGCAAGATGTAGCCACAGACCCCCTGGTTACCACTATAGACCCCACTGTTGATTTAGATTTTAGTCTTGGTGTGACTTCCTCCTTTGCTGATCTTCCGTGTGCTCAAGCTCCAACTGAGCCACTAAGGGTCACTGAACCCCCCCAGAGTAATCTGATTAACCCTCGGGGTGGAGGAAAGTCAACTCCAAGTAATCTAGAGTTAAAAAAGAATAGTGATCCCCTGGTACATAAGAAGAAGAAAAAGGGCCAGAGTACTACACAAAATCATAATCTTGTTGCCCCAATCCCTAATCTTACACCAGGAATACCTTGCTGGGTAGTAAACACGGTAGCTGATCTTAAGGCAGACCTCGAAGATACTATTATTGCCCACATTAAACCACTCATGTCAAAAATTGCCAGGCTGACGTCCCTAATAAACAACAAAGGGATGGGCCCCATTAGGCAATCTGCAAAGGATAGTACACCATCTAAGGGGGGGTCAAAAGGGGGTACTATTAACAATACTTTGAATGTTAAGGTCAGTATAGCTAGACAACCCTTAGTCACATCAAAGGATACAATCCAAAGTAATACTTTGCCTGGGAAGAAAGTTCCCGCATCCTCGAAGCCTAGTGCACCTACCACCAACATACAGGTTTCACCAAAGCAAGGGCATGGACTGGGTGGGGTTCCATCTTTGGCAGACAACACTGAACAACACCGTGTAGAGGGAACAAATAAAGATATTGCCCAGTCAAAAAATCAAGCAGAGAAGACGAGTTTGACACGCTTCAGGACAATTAATCTCCCCCCTGTAGCCTTACCCTTTGTGGTCGTGCTAACAGGAGTACAACCGTTGAAGGAGGGAAAAAGGGAAATGCAAATCGAATTAAAGAACAAATGCGTACAATGGTTGCAGTTAAATAGGCCATTACCTCCCAACATTTCTGGAGAAATACTAGCGGTTAGACGAGGGGAATGGATAGGAAGAAACATTAAAACAATAGCAAGGGATATTATAACCATCAATTTTAGAGACATGGCTGCGGTTGACTACATATGTAGCACTCCAACATGTGCCTCTAACACACAGATGCATCCCCAACTTCTTTCATACTTTTATCCGTTAATGCACCCAAGGCAAATCCCAAGAAATAGAATTCCTACAAACAGGGCATTTCAACAAGTTCCCCAGGTAAGATTTCTGCAAAGACAATCCTCCTGGCAAGGTACCCCTAGTTTTGACCCATTCTTATCACAATACTCACACTGGAACAGGTTGTGCGCACTGGATGAGGTGGATTGACTCGATATTGAGGAAATCAATACTTCACCATTAGACTTGTGTCCAAATAAGGAAGGGAATATTCTAGTGGAAATTAGGAACTCTAGCCCCAGCCCCATCCCTGCACGAATGGCTAGTGACGCTGCGTTAGCACCAATATCAGCGACTATGCCTTTAAATAAAGTTTTGGATCCTGAAAAGAGCAATGCTCACGACCCAAAGGGCGCTTTAACAATCCTTAGCTGGAATTTAGCGGGTATCCACCGCAAACTGGCATCGCCTGAATGGAACTCTCTAGTTGAGGCGCACAAGATCTGCCTGTTCCAGGAGACCTGGAGCTTAGAACCACTCCATAGAGTTGGCTATGTAACATATTTTGTGCCTGCAGAGAGACATATAAATGGGAAGGGACGCCCTTCAGGTGGCTTGCTTACTTGGATTAGCATCTCTCTTAATTGTCGTATAAAAATCAAGCAGATTAATAGCCCAGACATTCTAGGACTCTCTTTAAATGGTCCTCGCAGGGGGTTCACATTGGACCTGTATAACATTTACGTCAGAGGTACCAAACATGGGTCTATGTCCCCCATCGTAACCACCCTTGAAGTGGAATTAAGAGAAAAAACTGAGGGTGAAAAAATTATAGTTGCAGGTGATTTTAACTGTACTTATGAGCCACTCTCCTCTGATGATATCTTGGACCTGTGTGAGGACAACACTAGAAGGGGCATTCCGCTCCTAAATATTACCCCGATTATAAGATGGTCGCATAGTGCGATCCAACTAAATGCTCTGACAGTGGAGTTTGGCTTGAGAGCTGTGAACGGCCGAACACCATCTGACCACATGGGCGCCGCCACATATAATAGAGCCAATCATACTTCCAGGATCGATTACATTTTGATAGATGTCATGCTATGGGGACTAGTCAAGGATATGGTAGTCCTGTCTACTGTGGAAAGCAATCACAATCCGCTCTCTCTCTCTTTATCAAATCCCTGGCCTAACAAATCAATTGTGAAACCTCCCAACCATGCCCACAACATTTCTGTATCCACTTGTGGGAAACGTCTAAAATGGAACCAAATTTCCACTGATGAGGCCAAACTGAAAAATATAAGAGAACTACTTGTGTCCTCACAATCGGAACTAGATACCACCAACGCAGTCTTGGCAATAGATGGGGTGACAGCAATCTTTGAAAACACTCTTAGGTCCATAGGTGAAATATTCTTGAAAAAGGGGTGTGTGAAAAGAAACATGGCATCCCGGCTGCCTATGCCGACATGCTAAATCCCTCCTAATTGAAAGTGTTAAAGGCAAAATACAATCCCAGATACAAGAAGCTAGGAAAAGGTACCGACGTATACTGGCAATAGCTAAAAAGGAGTGGGATGAGGACTTCTGGTGCACTTTGAAAGAGGCTAGTGCAAGGAAAGATTCAAGGTGTTTCTGGGATATCATTAGAACAAGAAACAGACCAGATAGTGACCTCATTACATGCAACATTACTAGCCAAGAGTGGGTTAACCACTTCTCCAAGCTATACACTCGCCAATCTGATCATAATCATAATACCCTAGATACATCCAAGAAAGATCAGGTACGGGAAGTGGTTCCAATTACGATACAAAAGGACTGGGAAGCAGACCCAATAGATCTAGACTTCTCTATAAAAGAGGTTGAATATGCCATTAGTACCATCATGCCCCAAAAGGCAACGGGGCCTGATGGCATCCCTGGGGATTTGTTGCGCTCTGACATCACGACATGGGGGAAATGTATCCATAGTCTACTGATTGCCATCTGTAGGGGCGCCCCAGTCCCTACATCCTGGAAAGCGGCGGAGGTCGTCCCAATTTTTAAAAAAGGCGCCAGGGATGACCCGTCCAATTACAGGCCTATTAGTCTGCTAGATATAAGCCAAAAGGTAGTCGGTAAGGTATTATTGACCAGAACACTGGATTGGATCAATGAAAATAATGTCCTCTCCGACTTCCAGGCAGGGTTTAGAACAGGCACTGGCACAATAGAACAAGCCTTTAGACTGATGCTAGTGTACTGGAAGGTGGTGGTCATAGGCAAAGGCAGTCTTTATCTCACATTTATCGATTTAAAGACTGACTTTGACCTTGTACCTAGGGAGACCCTCTGGAGAGTCCTTAGTGATATGGGGATACCAAACTATATTTTATCACTACTTGTAAGGCTCCATGACAACAGCTTTGCCCAGATTAGATGGGGTTCAGGGGGAGAAAAAACTACCAGCATTCCAGTAGAGAGAGGAGTTCGCCAGGGATGTGTTCTGGCTCACACTCTTTTCTCTTTGTACATCAACGGAGTGGTTGAGCACCTGCTTAAAGACCCTTCAGATGAACAATGCCTGGCGGGGGCGCGTATCCCTACTCTTCTCTTTGCTGATGATGCGCTCCTCCTGTCTAAATCCCCAATGGGTCTACAAAAACTCCTCAACAACTTCCAGATCTTTTGTGTGGAGCAGGGCCTGGTAATCAATACCGACAGAACAAAATACCTTGTAATGAATCCCCCCAAAAAACCTGTACGCCCTCCTTAGCTGAATGGCTTACCTCTGGGGGGGGTAGACGTATTTGATTACTTAGGAATCCGCTTGTCACACAACATGCAGTGGGCCCCTCACTTAGACAAAATGTTGTTAGCCCACAAGAGGGTAACTGGGGCCCTTCTGAAGGGACAACGCTCTTGTGCCATAAGACCCATAGCTCCTGTCATTGACATATACGTAGCAAAGGGAGTTAGCTCTGCTCTGTATGGGGCAGAATTATGGGGTTCATGCAAAATCAACGAACTGGCAAGCTCGGAAAGGAAGTTCTGCAGAGCAATCATGTCACTCCCACAAGGCACTCCCACAACTCCACTTATGCTTGACCTAGGTTGTCGACCTATTGAAGACCTAGCAAGGTTCAGACCTCTACTTCTATGGGCCCGGTTGTGGCGAGTCCCGGAGCTCGCAACCTATGCGAAAGGGCTTTCTGAAATAATGTCTCTGCCAGGATGGCATAAAATGAAATGGCTAAAATACATGAAATCCCTTTTGTGACACCTGGGCATAAGCGAAGCCTGGACTAACAAATCATCTCCGCCAAAGGCAGTACTTAAGAACTTGTATTGGAGTTGGATTCTGAATAAAAGGAGCACTGATCACACATTGGGCAGATTGACAGAGGACTTTTTGAGTTTTAAGGACTTACCAATTCGGGAATTCTATTTAGACATTATTGAGAAACCATTTGATAGGTCCTTATACTTTAAATTTAGAACTGGACCATTACCTCTGCATTCCTTTACATGTCGGTGGAAACAGCCAACTCCGACCACAGATCTCTGCCCTGCGTGCCCACACAGACAGGAGTCAGTGGCACACTTTATGTTTGAGTGTCAAGAATATACCAAACCAAGAAGAAAATGGCTTAAGAATTTGTGTTGTATGTTGGGGACTAGGTACCATGCTGAGGCACTCCGTATTTTAATGTCAGACTCACGCTCACTCTATGTTTGTACTCTATCCAAATTTCTATCGTGGGCCTGGTGCATTAGGAGCAAAAGGCTAAAAGAAAAAGTTGAATCTTCTTTTTAACCTAAACTTTTATGAAATGCTTCGTTTAATGGAAAAGCAAGGTTTTTAAATCCTAATGTAATTAACTTGTTGTACTTTTTTCCAATGAACTTGTGTATATCTTTTATTATGAAGCTTTTATGATCATTTTTATCGAAATAAAGCCTTTTTGACTTGACTTGACTTGAATAAAAAAAATCTCTGGTTTCTAGTGGGATTTCTCCCCCCCAGGGGCAGAGTGACTGTACATTTCTGGCATGGGGTGGGGGCATTAGCATGCACATATTGGGAAGCTCCCACCCCTAATTATAATAAACAATACTAAATCCCTGGTATCGTGTGGGCTTTCTGCATCCTGTGAGGGGGGACAGAAAGACTGTTGTTTTACTGCAGGGGGTGGGGGCATTGACATGCCCATATTGGGCAGCCCCGAACCCTATTACATAGAAAAATAAAAATCCCTGGTATTTAGTGGACTTTCTGCCTCCCTGGGGGGCATTGGGGGCTACAGCCCCCATCCGCCCCCCCAGGGGAGCAGAAAGATTGAATATGGCCCAAAAAAATAGGGGGGAGTAGAGCCCTTGTCCAGAGCCCTTGTCCCCCTCCCTAGTGCTAGTGGGTGAATACTTGCTTGGGGATCTCCTCCCATACGATGTAATTTGCCTCTATGTAGTGAACTTCGCACCTCATCAGAGCAGTTTGGCTCAGCCTGACAAATGCTGGTCAATCAGGAGAGGCTGCTGGAAGACTGGATGTTAGTTAATCAGAAAAGAAAGTTCAATAACTTATTTTATTTGATAGTTATAATACATCTTACCTTGGCAAGTTGCTGGATATATTATTTTAATATGTTGAAGTATATTTTTAGCTGGATCGTGTCCTCATTTATACTTTATTAAAGTATTCCCATGTTAGCTTATGGAGCAACTGTGCTACAGTTGGAAGAACATAATTGGCAGTTTTTCCCTCACCAAGGCATATAAAATATATTTTATAAAGCCCCTGTTTATAGTTGCAAGACCTTAGAGGTGTATGTATGTTATATGTAAAAATAAGGTTGATTAAGACGCACCTTTAAGACTTTAAAAAGCAGGGCTGCCTTTCAAATGACAACAGTCAACACAGTACTACACACTTAAGTGAATTAAATCTACTGGACTCTAAACCTAAATGCCCGACTATATACTAGGGTCTTACACTTAGACTGTCATACCAATTGGAAGTACACCTATTTACCATACCTTTTACACAGAGCATTAGCCCTGGGTCTGGGTAAGCAGAGCCCATGGCACAATCAGAGTCATCTCCCACCAGTGTCAATCAAACAATGTGGATAATCAGGGCTATGCTTTTAGAGGGAAAATAAGGGCTATGCCCTTAGGCCATTTTTACAAACCTGAGAGTTGTACTGAGTTGTACTAATGCCCCCATGCCCCCATGGTTTTGCCATGTAGCGCTTTCTCTGGCCTTTATTTTCCCACTTAGGCTTTCCTGATCGGGATCTCCCACTGACCATTCTTCCCGCCAACAGAAGCACCACCCACCCTAGGACCTACTTAGTGTAGGCCACAGTACGACTGCGCAAATGCATGCCAAAGACAAGCTAGCCTGTGCCTGCCTGCACCTGCATGGCTCCCACCACCACATCTGCTTCTCCCACCCACCGAAGATACACCATCGCTGAGTCTACACCCTTCACCCCAGATGCTGCAACAAACACTGCCATCGCGCCTACCCACAGTAGGACATTTCACCTGCACCCTCTCACTCTTCACCTGCCACTGCACAAACCCCAGACCATCAACAATCCCCACCCAAAACATACCACAGACACTGTCTGAACAAAAACACCAACTTGCATATGCCCTTCTTAACACAAGCACACTATGCAAGCCTTCCACTGAATTATGGGACCTCAATGCCACCCTCGCCCCCGACATAGCGATCCTCACTGATACCTGGCTCAACCCCACATCCACCCCAGACATTACCACAGCGATCACAGACAGATATAAATTCACTCACCAGGACTGCTTCAACGAGCCAGGAGATGGAACATACATCATCCACAAAAAGACCATACGGTGTCCCACCACCGTCGACAGCACCAGCACCCGCAATGAACATCTCAACTACAAGCTCCACACCGATGACAAGACAACCATCAGGGGCGCCCACACATACCGCCCCCAAACCTGCACTACCAGTTCAGACCTCATTGCCCCTCGAGCTTTAGACTCTAAGGACTACATCTTCATCGGAGTCCTAAATTTCCACATCGATAATCCTGATGACACAAAGTCCACATACCCCCTTGAAAGTATGAGCAACTTCGGATTGTTCCAGATTGTCCACATCCCTACACACACTGCAGGACACATGCTGGACCCAATTTTCACCTCCATCAACCACGTCAAATACAGCCATATCGCAGAACTCATATGGACCAATCAATCTATCATCCACTTCAGTATCTCCAGCCCCTGCACCATTGCCCCCAAGATGACCAATGCCCCTACCATACGTAGAATAAAAGCTCAGAGACCAGCTGGGTGAACACCCTGCCAGCAAAAACAACATCACACTCTCACAAGACCTGTGTCACAACCTCTTGCACTTCTTCCACAAGGTTACAACTATATACAAAAACTTTGAACCTCAATCCACACCTATTGAGTTCAATGACAGATATGCCACAACCGTCATTGACATGAACCACATACTGACCACCTAAAACTTCCTCTCCACCAAAGACACCACCTCCAATATGAAATCCATCTACACTGGAGCCCCTGTAAATCCATGCCCGGACCACATTTTCAACCTCAGAAACCAAAGAATCAGCCAGAAACTCACATCTTACTTAACACCTCTTTAACCACCACAATATTTCCTGACATGAATCTTTGCTATTCCAACAGACTCTCCTTTTAGCATGAGCTAAACATTTTCTAGTCATAGCAAAGCAAAAATAGAAACCAAAGAATCAGCCAGAAACTCACATCTCACTCAACACCTCTTTAACCACCGCAATATTTCCTGGCATGAATCTTTGCTATTCTAACAGACTCTCCTTTTAGCATGAGCTAAATATTTTTTAGTTATAGCAAAGAGCATATAAATCAATAAAAGAGAAAGTCATAGGTAAAAGTCTTAGGAGCACTCCATACAGTCAGCTTCAGTAAGGAAGTCTCGGAAATGCCCTCATCCACCTTGATGAGGTAATCGATCTCTTTCTGGACCATAATTGCAGCATTGGTGTCATGAATCAATATTTTCCTCCAAGGAGTGAGGAGAGCAGTGCAATACGAATAAAAGAAGGGAAGTCATTGAATAAGGGCAGAGCAAGACACCAATATCACTATTAAGTAAAGCACCTTTTTAAGAATCCAGCCCCAGCTGCCAAAAAGAGACCAACTCCAGTTCCAACTTTCCATTCCCTTGACATTGTCAAGATTGTCTAAAATGTGTTGGGTAATATTCTTTTCGATATTTGTTATTCTGATAATATATTGATCTCCAACTACCACGCATACACCACCACTTTTGGCAGTTCCGAATATATTTGCATACTCTCCAACTGAGTAGTGATGTTGCGTAGAGCTGCTACGGTAGTATTAACAAAAATATGAAGCTTACAGGCAAAATATTCTCTGGTGTTCTCACCTTGGGCAATAGAAGTACCACCCAAAGTGAAAATAGAGAAAAGGATGTATCCAATGGTGATGCCATTACTTTAATTATTGACCTCTATATCTGTCACCTCTTCGCAAAATTCCTTGGTCAATGTTCTTTTAATCCATCTTACTTTAGGCTTGGCACTTTCACAGGGTACACCCAAATGCAGAGCCATCCCAACTGCCTCATCATTTGTACCATTATGGTCATTAGAATCAGTCCCATTAGACAAAAAGAAAAAGCCTGGGTATGCATAAATAGGTCTATCATTATCCACTGCAGAGTATCGGGAATTCCACCCAAAAGAACTGGGGTCCTCTGAATTCAACAGAGGGAACTTGTTCTTATGCAACACAATTCCTGAACAGTGTATGTACTACAAAGTATCAGTACTATTGATAATTGGACAACAAGCAGGATAATAACCAGCTGCTCAGGACACTGTCAATTCCTTGTAATGCCAACCCACCAAAGTTATATTCTGTTTCTCCATATAAAATATATCACAGTACGTACTATCATCGCAGCCAAATAACCCTCCCCCAGTGGCTTTCTATAATAGAGACATGGCTTTGTGTAACCAAACCCAAACACGCCTATAACTTCTACAAAATTAGTTGGCCGAATATACGTATAATTTACAAGTGATAGAGGGCACGCAGTCCATAAGCTAGTGACAGATTGAGTGGGGTAACAAGCTGTTACCTATCCAAATAATCTCTTATGTTTCTCTTAGAATACATTGCTCTGGGCTGCTCTTCTGTTTCTTGTTGGGGAGGTAACCTTACCCTCCCTACTCAAGGGTACACTTTGATCATTTTCCAAAACCCAAGATACCCCACATAATATGATCAACAGCAAAATCACAAGGGCAACATATGTTAACTTTTGTATATGGGTCTACACCATTTTGTGCTGGGCAACAAGAAGCACTGGCTGCTCTTCCTCAGCAACCATTCTACCGAAGGGATGCATAATGAATGTTAAAACTGGGGCAACATGCAAGAGAAATATACAAGTTCCCAGTGTCCATCAGAGCCTCACTGGTACAGGCTCCTATTGTCCATCAAAAGTTGGCAATCTTGAGCACGGGCAGCGGAGCTTGCTCTGCCCTAAACTGGTATCCCACGTCAATCAGGATAGTATACCCCCAAAGTATACTTCGATTTATCCCGTCCAATGTTCAAACAGTGCACACAAAACTCTCATCAACCTGAACTACCTCGTTTGTACTATAGGAAAGTACACCCTAACTTACACAGTCCATCCCTAACTAATCTTTCTTTTCTTTTGGTGGGCCAACCCTCAGCCAAGGGTGAAAATTGTAGCTGGTTCCCCCATGCACAGAATGGTCAACAAACAGACGCTCCTGAATAACTCGTATTTCCAGAGGAACTGCTGCATTGCAAATGTCATATTTTCCTTGTCTGTTCATGTCCAGGTCAGTTTGGCATCACTAAAAGGCACAAACTGGGGCACTGTCTCACACTCAGACTCCCCAGAATCCCTGTCCTTCACCCACTGGTCATATGGCAGGAGCAAAGGAGTCCTGCGACAATGAGTTGCGTGAATCCAGTTTTTACGGCCAGTGACTTTTACTGTGGTGAGCATCGCCAACAGGACTTGTTCGGCCCATTTCAACGCAGCTCCAAACTTTTCTACCCCTGGAAGTTCTTGATGAAAAAAAAGTCACCAGGCTGAATGTTCTGGCTGGGCCTCTCTGGTGTGGATGGCAGGAAATCCCAGACCTATTGGTGAATAGAATGGAAACTTTCTCTTAACTGGCCGAGATAATCAAGCAACAATGGGTACTCAATTTCAGAAAAACGCAGAGGGCACGAAACGCCCCAGATATTTGCCAGGCATCCCAACACAACCTCATACGTGAAAATCCTGTCCTAGAATGTGCTGTTGTTCTTGTTGACAAAAGAGCTAATGGTTAAGCATCTGGCCACTTTAACCCTGTTGTCTCCTGAATTATTGCCAGTTTGAGCTTGAGAGTACCATTATACTTCTCAAGCAAACCGGCTGACTCTGGATGATTGGCAGCATGTATGTATAGGCATTTATAGGCATTTATATAGCGCACTACTTACCCGTAGGGTCCCAAGGCACTTCGACCGCTGCAAAACCCTTCCTGGCTTCCCTGAGAGATGGTCCCTTAATGGGTATCTCCAGGGTGAGACCAGGCATCCCCGGCGGTCTGGTGGGGCTGTTAGTGAAGATGAGGCAAGCTAATGCCCAGAGTTGCCGAGTGTGATCGCTGATCAGAGTGGGCACCGAGGCGAGAGAATTATCGAGTCCCCTGACCCTGGTCCAGAAACCTGCCGCGCCGGGAATCGAACCCTGGTCCCGGGCCGTCCTCTGCTCTCGGGTCTGCCGCCTCTAACCAGTTAGCCACACTACTTCACAGAATGGAACTTTTGCTTTATGTGTAAACCATCACAAATCAATGGAATCACTTTTGCTTTAAAATGACTTCCGTTATCAAACGGGGAAAGCCAAAACAAGGAAAGAACTCCTTCAGGAGTACCTTTGCAGTAGCAATGGCTGTATTATCTTTAGTGGGATAAGCCTCAACCCATTAACTAAATGCACATACAACCACCAAAACATACTTCAAATTATTGTGTCTCTATAACTCAATGTAGTCTATTTGAAGGACTTCAAAAGAAAAAGTGAGTTGTACAAAGTTACCACAGGGAGAACATAGGTATAGAGCAACACCCATCTCTGCTTCCCTGAGTTATCAATATAACATCCCTCATAATTCAATTGTGCTGTACCTTCCTGTTACACTGCTAACTCTACTACTGATCTGTAAAAGCATTTCCCCTAATCACATCATCAGTATGCTTCTGATGTACGCTACACTTCACGATTGCTAATTTCCAGAGAGAGTCAAAGCAGCCAAAAGCCTCGGTATGAGGAGTCGATGCTGAATTTTTGTGCCATGCGAAGAAAGGAACCCTCTCTCAGCCCAATGTCACCCAAAATTATGCGTGACCTCCAGTCCCTCACTCAATTTACAAGCTCAGATAAGGGCAGCAAGATCAGCAGCTTGAGCCGACTGATAAGGGACTAAGGATCTCTCTCGTACTGTACGCAGTGTGGTAATAGCATAAACCTCAGTTGTAGTGCCCTCTGGTAATTTGAAACAAGAGCCATCGACAAACAGTTCCCCTTGTTGGTCAGATAAGGGAACCTCGGTCAAGTCTACCCGTCCTTTCATCACTTCTTCCCTCCGGAAGATACAGTCATGTTTGTTCACATCATCACACTCAGAAGGGAGGGGGAGTAACATGGCTGGATTCAGAGTAGCACATCTGTTGATCGTGATATGTTTAGCAAACAATGTCAATTCATAGCCAGTAAGACGTGCACTAGGGAGGAGCTGTGTTTTTGTAATATTCAAAAATGTGTCCACAGCATGGGGAACCATAACTGTAAGGTCTGTATCAAGCACGAGTCCAGCCGATTGTCTGATTGTAGTGGCCACAGCCGTGACCGCTCTTAGACAACTCGGGAGGGCCCTCGCGACTGGATCAAGGACAGCAGAGAAATAAGCACACAGCAGTTGTCTATCCCCAAATTTTGGTGTTAGGACAGAAAGTGCACAACCAGCCCTCTCCTGGATGTACAACAGAAACGGTTTGACGTAATTAGGGGTGCCAAGTACTGGAGCCGAACAAAGGGCAGTTTTAAATTGCTCAAAAGACTGCTGACAATCAGGTGTCCAAGGCAAAGGCTCATGCATTTTTTTCATTGTTAAAGCAAGCAAAGGTTTAATTAGTAAGGAGCAGTTAGGTGTCCACTGACAACAGTAGGAAGAAATATCTCTAAAGGCATGCACATCTATCTGAGTCTGTGGAAGAGGCATTTTAACGATGGTACTGATGCGCTCAGGGGTCTACTTCCTACCCTCCTTTGACAGTATGTAACCTAAGTAGGTGATGGTCTGTTGACAAAACTGACATTTGAAAGAGGAACTTTATGTCCATGCTGAGCTAAATGTAGCAATAATTTACTGTCTTCAAAACCTTTTTCGGTATCGGAAGCAATAATGAGGTCTTCGCCATACTGCACCAATACATTACCTGTGGAAAGTGACAAGGAATCTAACTGACCTCTTAATGCCTGACTATAAATGCTTGGACTATCTGTATAGTCCTGAGGAGCTCGACAGAACCTAAAGCTCCTACCAGCTAGGGTGAACCCAAATAGATATCTGCTATCTCTGGATGAATATTAATACTGAAGAATGCATTTTTCAAATCAATGACAGACATTTTTTTTGCAGTAGAAGGAATCATTGTCAAAAGTATGGTAATATCTGGAACCACTGGAAACAGGGGAACCACTATTTCATGAACTTCGCACCAGTCAATCACAAAGCGGTAAACATCTTCATGATCATCAGAGGAACCTGAAGGTGTCCGTATAAGAATCGGAAGAATGGGACTATTACAAGTATTGGTAGACGTCTCCTCTACTACTCCTTTGAGTATCAAATCCTAAATAATTTGTAGAAGGGACGTTCTTCCACCTGGGGTATTTCATACTGGGAATATGAGGCAAAATAGCATTATCTTTCACCTGAATCAAAACTGGCGTTATATACAGCAGTACCACATCTGTATCACCCTTCACCCAGAAAGTAGATGATATGTCAGCAAATTCAGCGGGAAAAGGGAGAGACAGGCACTTTTTAGTACTCACATTTGGGCCCATCGTATGCAATTTCTTCAACAAGTCCAAACACATCAAATTCTCACCACAATTGGATGTCAACAAAAATGGAGAATCCACAGTAAAATGAGCAATAGTCAATGCAAGGGGTTGTGAAATGGGACTTACACCCTGTACTCCTGAAAAAATCTACAGAAGCATTATTATGGTCAGACAGAGCTTCCACAGGGATCAAAGATAAAGAATCAAAACTCTTTGTTGCACCTGAATCAACCAAAAATTCCTTAGTCGAGCCATGTAAATCTGTGCATAAACAGGCAAACTTGACATTGAAGCCCTCTAATTAACAGCACCTAACCTTCTATCCCTATTCTTATATTATCCCTCTGTCTTTACTGGGGTCTGTGTGCACTCTGAATCACACCCACTGTCACAGTGCTAGCTCCCGTGGGAACCTAGCAATTTAAAACAAAAGCAAAGGTGCACCACACATTTGAATTCCAAAACAAGAAGAACAATTAGATGGTCCAAATCGAACACTGATGTTCTTCAAGATTTTCTGTTTATTCCATTTTCAATAGTTTAAAAATGAGGACAAAAAATATAAATTTGATCCCAATGATACTGCTGACTCGTTTTGTACATATACAGGACTTCTTCAGGGCACTAGGATTTGAGTAGATCAAACTCATCCAGATAGAGGCCAATGAATCACAGGTTTCGTGACTTGTGGGATATTCCCCGTCAATGTTATTCAGTATGAAGAGGATGCTACTTCTTTTTCACAACTGTAGAAAGCAAAGAAGGGTGTGCCACACAATGCTAATATGAAGATCCCAACATCAAGATGCAGATCACCGCAATTATATATAAAGAAATGGGCTCACATCCAAAATGTACAATTCACAGTTAAATTCCTAGTTGTCAAGCATATACACAAGGAATACGAGGGAATGCCCACAGATTGTGTGAGCAACAGCACCAGGCTAAATAATAAGCCTAAATGATATCAGTCTAAGGGATTACCTAAGGCTGCGCAAACATCAAATGGCGTCCCAAACTGTGTTTCATCATGTAAATATTATACAGAATGCGCAAGAAAGCAGCAGCCGAGATAAGGCTATCGTGATCCTACGAAGTACCCGGAGTCGCGGCAAAGAATATATGAAAAAAGAGACGAGAGAACAATAAATAGTACCATGCAATTTCTTCAACAAGTCCAAACCCATAAAATTCTCACCACAATTGAATGTCAACAAAAATGTAGAATCCACAGTAAAAGAACCAATAGTCAATGCAAGGGGTCATGAAATGTGGCTTACAACCGGTACTCCTGAAAAAACCTACCGAAAGATTATTATGGTCTGACAGACCAGCCCCAGGGACCAAAGATAAAGAATCAGAACTCTTTGTTGCACCTGTATCCACCAAAAAGTCCTTAGTCGAGCCACGTAAATCTGTGCTGACATAAGGACCATGCTAATCTACAGGTATCGGAACTGGTCCCTCGCTCTGTCCCTGACTATCCTAGCTCTAAATACTTCACATTCAACTCCTGTTAGGGGTTGTCCCCCTGCGCAATGTGTAAAGAATACCAAAAGGAACTGGTATAATAAAGATTTTTTCAAAACAAAAGTATTCAAGCCAAAGGTCAACTTCGTTGAATGTTTTAATAATTATGTATAGCTCATTTTATCAAGAACAAGTTTCAATTCATGTCTCTGACACAAGTATCTATGCCAAATTGGATCACAATCCTACTAATGAATACATGGCACTACTATTGACCATATTACAGAAAGCATTGGACCATGATCAAATTACAGAGAAGGTCAAAAAATATTTGACACAAGAATACCCTCGGTCACCATCACTATACATGCTACCAAAAATTCATAAGGACTTACTAAAACCTCCATTCAGACCAATAGTCTCGGCGAAGGGTAGCATCCATGAGCCCATAGGGAAATGTATTGATAAACATCTACAACCTCTTGTAGTTAAAACTCCTACTTACATTCGAGACACAACGGATTTTTTGACTAAAATTGATACCATTCAAACGACTCCGGATGAAGAATTATTGCTCTGTACAGTAGATGTCAAATCTCTGTATACTTCAATTCCCCATAACCTAGGTATAGAAGCCATCGAACATGCACTATTGAAATCTGACATCATACCTAATCTACAAATATTTCTTATGGAATTACTCATGTTCACACTCTACCAGAGTTATTTCAAATGGAAAGACACATGGTACCTACAGTTAAGCGGGACCTCTATGGGCAACTGTGCAGCTCCTGTATATGCTAACCTTTTCATGCACCATTTTGAGCAACAGTACATCTTGAACCAACAACTATGGCTGCAACATGGTAAAACTTTTCTTTGTTACATAGACGACATCTTCATACTATGGTCAGGAACAGTGGATACTCTCCTCCAATTTTTACAACAACTCAACGAAACAGATGACCGCATACAATTCACATGGGCATACAATCAGCGCTCGATTAACTTTCTGGACGCGAAAGTTCTGTTGGAACATGGTAAATTTGCCATAAACCTTTATCGCAAGAAACAGATCAATGAGCATTTTACACTACATGAGTTTCCACAGATCAAGCGTAAATAACAACTTACCACTCTCCCAATTACTGAGAGTTAAACGGATTGTCTCAGAGCCCTTAGAGTGTGCTGAACAAATGAATGACATGTGTAACAGGTTCACAAATCGCGGATACCCTTTAAAATTATGGAAACCGCCAAGAATAAATGTGACACAATCAATAGACAAGAGGTCTTGTCCACCAAACCTAAACAAGACATGAAACGAATGGTAATAGTCTCCAGAGAGTCTACCATCAGTAACAGATATCGCAATATTATCCTGAAACACTGGCCTTTACTCAGCAGGGAACCAGATTTTAGAAGACTTTTTGAACAAACTCCCCTTTTTTCATACACCAGAGGACCCAACCTTAAAGATCTTCTAACATGACCAATTACAGACTCCAACACTATCAATACAAGGGCTTGATACCATGCTACAACTGTAGTAACTGTAACAACTCAATACAAGGTAACAACATTCATCATCCTATGAAAGGCACTACCATCAAATTTAAAGTAAATGCCACATGCAATACATCCAACGGCATATATTTACTTCAGTGTCCATGTGGCCTTTGTTATGTTGGCCATACAGAACAGAAAATACGAACCCGCATTCTTGAACACAAGAGTAACATCAGAACACACTATATCAAATCCACTGTAGCTGCACATTTCTTGGAGAAAAGACACAACGTTTCTCAATTGCAATTCTTAGTGCTTGAAAATGTGCTACATGTTGAAGGCACCAATAACAAGAACTGACTGCTCCAAAGAGAGACTTTTGGGATACGGCACCTGTGCACGATGCAACCTACAGGACTGAATGATAGAATGGATTTTCGTTGTTATCTATGATATAACCTTCATGTACTTTATTTATAATTGTCATTTGTTTATCTGATTATCATCATTGATTATTCTTTGGGTTTATTACTAAGGGTGGGCGTAGTTTCTCGAAGTAGCGCTACGCGAAGCTACGCAAAGTGCACTTTGCACTACGCGAACTTCACGTAGCACTACGCAAACTGCGTAGTAGCATGTTCGCACTGTGCAAGATGTGTTTTCAATGATTGCACAGTGCGGACAAGCATCCGGCACTGTGCAATCATTGAAAACTGCATCTTGCACAGTGCGAGCTGTAGTTTTCTGCTGCTCGAGTAGATTATTTTTCATTGAGAGCGGTCGCGAGCATGCGCAACCACTCACAATGAGAAACCTTACCTCCCCGCATTGAGAATCTCGCCGGGATGTCATTTTGCTTGTTCGCGGTCGCGAACATGAGGGTCAGGAACGCGAACAAGCAAAAAATGAGTGCTGCACTACGCTACGCTGCACTACGCGTGTTCGCACTGTGCTACGTGCAGCTCGCGTAGTGCGAAGTTGCGCAAACTTCGCAAACTCCACGAGCGTAGCGTAGTGCTTCGCCCAGGCCTATTTATTACTTCATTTCTTCACATTGCTATAATCTTTTTTCTTACCTCATCTTTTCCCCTTTGCTCTTTTACACCACTCCAATATGGCGGATTATTTTCACTGATTTAGTCCCCTTTCCATGTCCATGACACTCGTGTTGAACGCCAGTGTTAAACTTTATCAATGGAGCGTTTACACTTGTCCTTTCACCAACACTGAATGCCGGAACTTACTTCGGGAGGATTCGTCCTTCTGCACTCTCGTTTAGTAAGTACCTTCTCTATGGGGACATGCTAACTAGTATACACGCCGCTCGTGTATTCTTCATGCTGATTTCATATCATTCGTTCGCAGATACTTTGAGCAACGGCTACAGGAGAAATTTACACAGACTCCTTCTGTACGTTTTTTGAACCAGCATGTTCCACCTTGCTCTCACCGTATTAACGGCTACTGCACTTTTTTACTTACTATTGCTAGCATTTTGTTTTACCCGCAGTAACTTCACGGATCCCATGCACACCTTATCACATACCGCCAGCACTTGGTTGTCTCTCATACTCAGTTCACAGTATTTGCTTTTTATTCGCCCGGATAATCAGTAACATTTCACTCCATGACTTTAATGTTTCTTCTTTCTTGTTTACAGCAACTATTCACACACATTCACCTATCACGTTTCATTTCAACCTTCATCATATTCTTCACCTAAAGCTATCATGCATGTTAACCTTGATCATTGTAAATATAGCTAGGTGTATTGTTGTCAGAAGACTAAAAGGGATACTTCCGTCTCAGACCATGCAACTTTTTCATTGTTTGTTACAGAATGGTCCCCTGACTTAGGGCAGAAGTCATTCTCGAAATGCATTGGGACTGATTTAAGAATCATGTATATACTGTTTTGGATTCCTGGATCATCATAATCATGATGCTTTGGAACAAAGAGAATCTTAAGAATGACAGTCAGAATATTAAAACGTTTAACGAAGTTGACCTTTGGTTTGAATACTTTTGTTTTGAAAAAAACTTTATTAATAAAGTTCCTTTTGGTATTCTTTACGCTGTGCGCAGGGGGATAACCCCTAACAGGAGTTGCATGTCGAGTATTTAGGAACGCCAGCAGCACGCAACACTCTCTCACGGATTCATCTTACAACCACAAGTAGTGCGTGTCTCTTTCTATTTCTTCTATCCTAGCTCTTAGACATCCCTGCCACTTCATCCATATCATAAATGTCATGGTAATACTGTCCATCATAAGGGTCATCAAAGCAATTATTATCGGAACGACCCTATGAGACTGCAGCACTCTGAGCCCTATCAGCCCATCGACCTCGTCTCCGGGGTACTTGCCCTCTCGGAACCACCACATTCTGCAGAAGCACAGGACCCTTGCTATGCCAATGACCCTCTTCCTTACAATATGCACACTGATTCGGCCCCAAAGGAGTCATGGTGGACTGCCTACTACTGCGTAGAAACTGTCGAGGAGGACCATCACTTCCTTTACCAATCAAACTAAACGCTTGCTGCAACAGCATCTTCGTCTTTAAATCCTTATTCTTTTTATCTGTCTTTTCTTTCTTTTCCTGATCATGATGCTCATATTATCGTGCCATATTAAAAAAAACAAAGGAGGAAGAGGTGGTCCAGGTACTCTCAGACGCCTTTAAAGGAGTCGCAATTTCAGGAAGTAATTTAGAAACATTCTGTTGACAAACACTCAAACACCTCCCTCAATGGTCACATCCTGCCCACTGTAATCCAAAAAGGTATCATCAAACTGAGTAAAGAAATCGGATACACTTTCATCCTTTTTCTGTCTGCAAGCCATCAACTTGTCCCAACTTACCTTTTTTGGGGGATAAGAGAATGCATATGCATAATAATGCGGCCTGGCAAATCAAGCATCTTGGCTCTGTGCTTATCACCTGGTTTCCTTACCTGATCCCTTGCCTAAATCGTATCCCACCTTCCACCCAATTCAGTGACATGATCTTGAGCATGAACCTGTCAACCGGAACAAGAAGACCAAAAAACTGTTCAATGTCTGCAAGGGTCATTACAGTAGAAGAGGCTGCTTCAGTCAATTCTTTCTAATAAGCAATAGGATTTTTCCTAAGATCAGGTAAATGAGTCTTAAGGGACTGTGAGAAGTTGGCCTGATATGTAGTGTTTCCAATTCTGGAACCACTGGGTATCAGTCCAAACAAACCCCAAAGATGTCTGGTTGTAAGTCAACCTTGTTAGACAAGCTATCCTAGTGGTAGCATGGACTAAGCAGCCTTAAAGGCTTAACTTAAGAGGTCGTGTTAAGCGAGCTGTTTTACCACATACAATCCTGTAATCAAATGAAAGGACACCACACAAGTATATATTATAAAAATATATGTATTTATTTCTAAATTACTCCCCAGTACTCTTTATGAGGAAAGGGGCACAAGCGTTAAATCAAAAGCACAGTAAAACATATAAAGTTGCACAATTATGGATGAGGGCGGGTGGCCACTCAGACCATATACAAAAAAAGTGGTATAAGTAACACTTCTCGAACAATGGTTAGGCCTAGGGCCCAGAGATTCGCTGGGAGCAGTCAGGACTAGCAATGATGAAGTCGGGAGTAGCCCACAGGAGACGGGTGCAGCACGGAAAGTGCGGCGCGCACCAATGTAATGTCAGTCAGTCAGTCAAATATTCTTTATTCGATAAAATTAATATCATAAAAGACAAGGTACAATTATACAAAAAGTTACAATCTAACAAATTTCAATACAGTACATTTTTTCCATCAATGTTAAAAAATACAATACATATTAAAAAGAGAAATTTCAAATATTAAAAGTTTTAAAAAAAAGGAAAATATATACCATTTAAAAACTGTCAGTACTACTGCCTTGATAAAATGGAATACGTATTTACACAAGAGAAACATTACTCAAAACAGCTTTGGATCTGCGGAAGGCTGATGGTATTTTTCCTTATGCGAGTGGCTGCCGTCAAAAAACTGGCCACACAGAACATAATATAAGGGTTACCCAATTGCATTAGGTATATTAGAGCGGGCCTCACCTGAATAAAGCCCGCCTTCTTCAGGAGTGGTAACAAATATTTCCGTCTACATACTTCATAGTGAGTGCAAAACATGACAAAATGGAGTGTGTCTTGTAATGAGAAGCAATCACAAGTGCAGGGGTCCGCCTTGTCAGGTGCGCACCAAGTGCGGAAAACTCCTAAGGAGTAATGAATCAGGTTTAGGCGGAATCTTGTCAGCAGAAATCTGTGGTGTCGATTATTCACCACTATTAAATATGGTTCCGGTCCTGGGCAGCTGACCAGTCCATAATTTTGTCTAACAAGAGGCTTTCTCAGCTCCGTCTCCTCCCGATCTAATTTAAAAAGGTCCTCTAGGGCCTTTTTTGTTGGCAAAATATCCTTTTTGGTTATTAATTCGGGAGAATAGAACATGTCTGAGCGACCTATTTTTAACAGACCATTTTTGATATAATTCAGCCATACAATTTTATCAGACCTCTCTAGATGAAGGCAGTCTTTAATAATGGAGTGGTTTAAAGTAATTTCTTTATTAAGCCAGATTTTTAGCCAATACAGAAGGGGTGCTATTTGGATATAGTCTGAGATATATCCAATCCCCACTTCCGTATGTGTTGTAAATGTGGGCGTAGACTGGGGGACTGAAAGAAGCCCCCTCAGAAATTTATTTTCTACCAGTTGTATTTTTTTGGGTACGGTGCAACCCCATATTTGGCATCCATAGGAGGCCACTGCCAAGCATTTAGCTTTGTAGACCTTAATGATGGCTTCAACCGGTCTGCCTCCCAGTTTTTTAGCAAAGCTCATAAGGCCCGAAACACTTCTACAAAAAAGCATACTACGACTTGTATTTTGTGGAGCCCAGGTGCCCTTTTCATCGAACAGTACCCCCAAATAGGGAAAGGAAGACACCCTACAAACCACTTCATTATTACAATAGACATTTTTTAATTTCCCCTTATTTCTGCCCTTCCCTGCGATTAAAACCTGAGATTTTTTTGCATTGACCTTGAGATCAAGGTTACTCATAAAGGTGCCAAAGGCGTTCAGCAGTTTTTGGAGGCTCACCCCAGTGCGGGCCATAAGTACGGCATCATCCGCATACAGGAGAACTGGTATTACCTGCTCCCCTATACGCGGAATATCCTGTGAGACCTCCCCCAGCTCAGCCTCCAGGGCATTAATATAGAGTGTAAACAACAGAGGTGCCAAGATGCACCCCTGTCTTACCCCTCTATTAGAACTAAATGGCCTTGTACAACGTCCATCCATACCCACTCTTACTTTGGCAGATAAGTTTGTATGGAGATTTGCCATAAAGTGCACTAGGGGTGGGTCCAGACCTAGCTCAAGAAGACCCATCCAGAGCTTCGACCTATTAACTAGGTCGAATGCAGAGGATAGGTCCATAAAACCCAAATATAGATTGCCCTCTTTAGCCGTAGTATACTTGCTAACCAATAATTGCAGATTTGAACATTGGTCAATGGTTCCTCTATTTGACCTAAAACCATATTGCATATTGGAAAGGATCCCTTTTTCCGTCAGCCAATCATTTAATCTATGCAGGATCACCCTTCCGAGAACCTTAACAGAGGAATCTATCAAAGAAATTGGTCTGTAGCAGGACGGGTCCTGCCTAGATCCTTTTTTATAAACCGGGATGATGGTTGACGTTAACCATGATTGTGGGATACTATCTTTTGTAATAGAATTAAATACGTTTACTAAAATTTTAGACCACAAACTTTAAATAGGTCAGCTGGGACTCCATCTGGTCCAGGCGCCTTATTTTTGGACATTTCCTCAATGGCCTTCGTCACCTCCGCGGTTTCAAAGGTCAACCTTGAAAGGGTGTTTTCAGGGAATGAAACCTCAGAATTTTGGCAGTTTAGGGGCAGGCTATAAATCTCCTCAAAATGTGCAATCCAGGCCTCATCTGTGATGTTAAAGTCCATGGGGCCATTATCCGAGTTTGCGAAGACAGGTTGGTTGACTGTGGCCCAAAATTTACTGCTATCTCTCAGAACATCCGGTGTCAACAGTTTCTGCCATGCTTCATCCCTTAATTCCCGCTTTCTTTCGTTCATCACCAACTTGTATGCCGTCTGCATTTAGTTACTAAGTCCTTATCCCTAGGGATAGCTTTAAGTGCTTTAAGTAGGGCTGCATGTGCATCTGAGCATTTTTTATTGAACCACCTCTCACCTGGCCCAGTTTTAGATTTCCCCTTGGTAATTAGGTTGTCTTTTACGTGCAAACAGATCGCATTATAGGCATTAACAATATCACTTCCATCTGCCTCATTGTTTGAACATATTGTTATCTCTGCCCTGGTTGCAACCATCATGTCCGCTATAAAGATATCAGGTACCACTTTCGTCCATTTTAATCTTCTCCCCTGATCTCTGGTGGCAACTTCATTTTGAACTCTATGTTGTGAGTCCCTAAATGCCAGTGATTCTCCGGTTGCCAACTCCAATAGCACAGGATTGTGGTCGCTAAAAATTGAAACCTCCACATTATAGTATAACACAAAACGTAACAAATGAGATGTAACAAAAACATAATCAATAATTGTACCCCTGTCCTTACCCTTAAAAGTGGGGATCCTAATTTCACCCTGCCCGCAACTTGATTCATAAAGATTCCAGTTAGCTAGGAAGCATTCCAGATTTTCCCCTTCTTTTGTGTGTTCAAAGTGGGATAATGCGGAGAACTGAGGGCCCTCATAATCCTCACTCCCACACTGGCTCCTACAGGGGTGAATATTTAGGTCCCCCATAAACAAAATTTCAAAAGAATTTGACTTTCTACTATAACTGTTAATAAATTGGTCTAACAGATCAAAATTATTATCTGTTTCAGCAGTATTATAAAAATGTATAAATAACAGCTTAAGTGTGTTAGACCCAGCGAATTCTACTGCAAGGCAGTTCTGACTACCTGTGTCCAGTTGTTTATAAGAGCCTTTGAGGTCCAAAGAGAAAAATAACAGTAGACCACCCTTGGCTCTACCTGCGTTACCTTTCCTTGCAGGAACGGAGAAATGGCAATAACCGTCCATTGAGAAGGAGTTATCAGGGTCCCAAGTTTCTTGTAGGGATATAATGTCAAACCCTGAAATATATTCCCTCCATATCTGATCCCCCATTTTGGCTCAAACACCTGCAATGTTCCAACTTAACAACTTGCATGTGGAATGCGGTTGGATTGGCTCAGTCAGTAGTGTGCCTGAATTATCCAGTCAGTCAGTTTCTGAAAGATTTGATAGTGGGGCAAAACGATTGGTCACGGTACAACCCAGGGGGTTAGATGTCTCCATATTGGGTGGGCGTTCCTTCAATAGAGTTTTACCACTTCGGTCGTGTTGGTTATTCAATGGGATGTGTGTATTTGGTGTTTTAGACCCTCTCTCTGGGCGAGGCATGGGTGGTTGAGGCCTTCTGGGTCTATATTGAAGGGGTGGGTAAAAGTATCCAAGGGGGAGAGGGCGGATGCCTGGATGTAATAAAACGGACCCATCCCAAAAGAGCCGTTCTGCTACAGAACAGGTTTTAAAGTTGATCACTACGCAATCTCCCTTTGTCGTTTTCTCCCTTGGACCAACCCAGCCCACTCTTCTGGCTGTGATTATGTCAGAAGCAATATCCTCCTCCCCACTGCAATATTGCTGGCACCAATTTCTAGTTCTTTCCAGCAAGTCGCTTGGTCTCTCTCTCGCGTTGGTTTGTAGAGGCGGAACCCCCACCAGAACTGCTACAAATGGGGCAGCTTGGGGTGGGAGATGCAATTTAGTTAAACACTGTATGAACCCTGTGTTCATCTTTTTGTCCCCACTCGTTGTAGATCCATCTTTAGTGGCGGTCGTATCGGGTGGGTTTGCGCCTACTGACCTTACACTTGGTGGCCCATCTAACACCCTTGTGCCTGATGTTGAGCAGTAATTTTCGCTCATAGCAACGTTGGCGGCGGCTTTAGTGGAACCCCCAACAGGGAGAGGTAAGACAGCAAAATTTTGTTTTAGAAGTGCCCGCTGTTCCTGCATGACAGAATCAATGAGGTTACATTTCTTTAGCAGACCAGCCACACATGTATTAAGGACGTCGACTATGTCTTTGGCTATGTTGGTAAGTATTGGTTCCATATGTAAGTTTATAAGGCCCTCAATTCTTTTACTTAATCTGTCAACCAGGTCCTCCTCCATTGTTGCAGAAATGTTGGATAGGTGTTTGGTTTTTTGTTGACATTTTTTAGAGGGTTTGGGCCCATGGGTTTGTTTGTTAGGGGGGGCCTCTATTATGTGCTGTTCTGAAACAATTCCCTGCCCCCTGGCAGGCACCCCTGTGATATTAATTTCGCCTATATCATCCTCTGGAATGGAAAGTAAGGGGATGTGGTGCTGTGTTTCCGGTGTTACAGGCGCACATTCTTGGATGTTTTCTATTATGCCAGGCCCTTGCTGTTGTTGAGGGGTTGGTGTAAATCCAAGTTCTTTTTCTGCTTGGGCAATCTCTTTGGTAATAACTCCAACAGCTGAGGTCAGATAGGAGATAATAGTGTCTGACTTGCGTGGGATTTTGGCCTTCTGTGATTGATTAGACCCATGGCACAAATTTTTCCGCTTACCCATATCAGCGTGTTAGGGGGGTGGCCCGTCCCGTCCCCTGTCGTCCGTTGACGGCCGTAGACGGCCCGCCCTCTGCCCGGGCTCCGCCCGCGCGCGTCCCGCGAGGCGGTTGGACCTGCTCCCTCTTATGCGCCTCCGGGCGCGGGATTCTGACTCGGCAATCAGCGTCCCCGGATGTCAGGAGGGGACGCTGGGAAATGTAGTCCTGTTTGCAAGGCAGACGCTCCCCCCTCTCGGCAGCCGCGAGGTGTAGAGCGGCGGCGGGGGAGAGCGAGACTGCGTGGCCAGGTATGAGCAGGGTTTGCAGGGTTTGCAGGTTTCCTTCGGCTCCCGCCGTGCGTTAGTCCCCGCTCGCCAGCTGGACCTGCTCCCTCTTATGCGCCTCCGGGCGCGGGATACTGACTCGGCAATCAGCGTCCCCGGATGTCAGGAGGGGACGCTGGGAAATGTAGTCCTGTTTGCAAGGCAGACGCTCCCCCCTCTCGGCAGCCGCGAGGTGTAGAGCGGCGGCGGGGGAGAGCGAGACTGCGTGGCCAGGTATGAGCAGGGTTTGCAGGGTTTGCAGTTTTCCTTCGGCTCCCGCCGTGCGTTAGTCCCCGCTCGCCAGCTGGACCTGCTCCCTCTTATGCGCCTCCGGGCGCGGGATTCTGACTCGGCAATCAGCGTCCCCGGATGTCAGGAGGGGACGCTGGGAAATGTAGTCCTGTTTGCAAGGCAGACGCTCCCCCCTCTCGGCAGCCGCGAGGTGTAGAGCGGCGGCGGGGGAGAGCGAGACTGCGTGGCCAGGTATGAGCAGGGTTTGCAGGGTTTGCAGTTTTCCTTCGGCTCCCGCCGTGCGTTAGTCCCCCAGTACTCTTTATGAGGAAAGGGGCACAAGCGTTAAATCAAAAGCACAGTAAAACATATAAAGTTGCACAATTATGGATGAGGGCGGGTGGCCACTCAGACCATATACAAAAAAAGTGGTATAAGTAACACTTCTCGAACAATGGTTAGGCCTAGGGCCTAGAGATTCGCTGGGAGCAGTCAGGACTAGCAATGATGAAGTCGGGAGTAGCCCACAGGAGACGGGTGCAGCACGGAAAGTGCGCCGCGCACCAATGTAATGTCAATGGTGCGTAAAAGTTAGTTAAAGTGAATTAAAAGATACTTCCGCTGAACCTAGAGACACAGAACTTTAGACACAGACCCTAGAGGTGTGTACCAGTGTATGTACACCGGCGTTGCAATGTTACCTCACCCACAGGCCGTGGGTGCACAGGGTCGAAGTGGCGTCGGGTCCTGACACGCAGGTTCTTGGTGCTTGAAGCTGTTGCAGCTGCAGGCGCTGTGAAGCAGAAGTGTCCGGTGCGATCCAAGGGTGGATCGAAGTAGAAAAGTACCTGAAAGCAGAGGGGACAGAGTCTGGGTCACTCAGCAGTGACCAGGGTGGAACCAGGACGGAACCAGGCAATGTCGGGCGCAGTCAGGTGGTTGTCGATAGGCTTCTCTCCGCTGTCACGTGGGCTCTGGGGCATCTGCGACGTCCAGGAGCGGGTCACGATCTGTCCCACGTAGGCTCTCGCCGTCAGCACCGTCGGCTTTAAGATTGCAGCAAACAGCACTTGGCAAAAGCAATCCACGCGGAATCGGGAGATTGCTTATCACTCGAACCAGGAGGGTCAGAGTGGGGGCTCCTTTTCACAGGAGCTGGTGCAGATCTGGAGCAACCAGAAAAGCGAGTCGTATTTCAAGTTTCGTCGGCACAGGGGCCACAAGCCAGCTGGCAAGTGACCGGGCCAACGCGTCGAGCCCACACAAGCAGAAGGGCCCCACGCAGCACTCGTCGAGTGTGGAGGGGTGAGCTTTGGTGCAAGTGGAGCTCGGGGCTGGGTCTTCTCAAACCCCGGTGCACAGCTTCGAGGGTCACTCGTGGGCTGCACGGTCAGCGTCTCGTGGCCTTTTCAAGATGGCGTGCCCCACGCTTCCGGTCGCCTTCACGGGTCTCAGCTCTGCAGGGACTGTGGATCGGGCAGGTAGAAGGCAGGCAAGCTTGATCTTGTCGATCTCTGTCGCTCGAGTCCCGGCGGGAACTGCAACAAAGCAAGGGTCGAGGGCTGGATGGTGCCTGTTTGCACAGGGTGGTCACTCCTTGACCACAAGGGAGATTCTTCAGTCTTCTAACGTCGTGTAGAAAGTCGAAGGGTCCAGAATTCGTTTCTTATGTTTCTTCAGGATGATCTGAGTTGCATTGGGACTGCTCCCCCTCCTATTCGAATCTGGGGGGTTGGACATCCTGCTAGGTCCCCTCCTATGGGTGGGACCCAGGAAGGGGGTGGTTACACCCCTCTCCTTTGATCCTGGCCGCGCTGGGACAGGGGCTGGGAGGCCCCAGAACCGGTTTGGCCGGATTATGCAAGGGGCAGCCTTGTGCTCCCCAGGCAGTGTCTGGTTTCTTTGAAACCTCCCTACTCCAATCCACTATCTCCTGTCTGGGGTGGTTTGACACCGCCCTGTGACAGGAAACTCTTTGTCCAGGCCTCCTCTGCCGGGTTTCGGTCAGCAGCAGGAGGCCAGACCTGTGTCTGTGGCAGGGGCATCCATTTTGTGGATCTGAGGCTCATTTTAAATCAACCGCGTTTCAGTAAAGTAACATGTCTTCTCCCTCTAGAAGGGTGGAATGCTACCCCCGTCGCCAGAACTGGCGAGGGGGTAGTATTCCAATTCGTATGACACCTTACACGACATGTTTTGATAAAGCCAAACCAAAGTTGCTATATAACCGCGAGGATTATAAGGCGCTTAAGAGTATATGGTATGGCATTATCCCGGATCAGCTTAGGGAGTTGTTCCCGACAGCTGCAGACAGGCTCAGCTCATGCCAGAGCTCCATCTCACCTAAAACCACGCACTCTGCCTCCAGGATTGATAAGGCCTTCCATAGGAGTGGCTTACAGGCTATATATGTGTCCAGATATAGGTTTAGATATAGGTATAATATATCTAAGCAAGGGGTGATTACACCCACTTGCCCCAGCTGAGTGATCAGCCAGTTGTGTCAATTTAGATAGCCAGCCAGGGGTGGCAAAAGATATGCTGCAGCCCCTGGTAGGCCTTGGATGCACCTATGCCCTGGGCACCTATAGTGCTCTGTACAGGGGCTGATAAGGTGACCCAAGCCAATCTAGTTATGCACCTAGGGTACATGGAATCCATTTTACAGAGAGAGCAGATAGCCTGGGGCCCTGATTAGCAGGGAACCAGGCCAACTAAGTCGAAACCAGCTAAACACAGGGCAAAAAATCTGGGGTAACCATAGTCAGGTAGCCACCTTCCTACAGGGACAGAACATCACTCCGTTTCCATGGAGTATAAACCAACTGTTCTTGGAAACAGGCCATTACACCAATTCTGGTATTTCTGGGTGATATATAGGAAGGACCTCTCGCATCAGAAACTGAGGCACTTGGGTGGGACTCTTCTCATGCAACCTACCCCTGTAAGCAATCAATGTTGCCACATTCAAGAAAAAAATTGGCCAAGCTCCAAGTTTTCGATCTTTAATTTCAAATAAAATTTGAATTTTGGATCATTTTTAAAATGTTGCTGCCAGAGCCGAATTAACGCAGCAGAGGTATACTTAAGGGCGTGCTACTTTCCAGAGGGCTCCTAATCTTTCATTTCTCCCCAAATATCCTCCACACTGTAGATGGGATTACAACCCCACTGCACAGCCTTATTGGCTACTACCTTCTTCTCCTCAACCCCACCTCAGATCGAACAAATAGGCCCATACACTCCTTACATTTTGTCAAGTCTTTATCCTCGAATCCACAAACTGGTGTCTCAATACTTGCGCATGTCGGGGGATGAAGAACCATAGAAGGAGAAGAGACAGAAGTAACAGGCACATTCAGCACTGATGGTTGCGCCAGAGGAGAGAGATCAGGGGATATAGGAGTCGAAACAGTAGGTGTACTAACAGTCAGTTGCCACAGATGGCGAAGCCAAAGAGGGAGCAAAGGGTGCTGTAGCCAGAGCCGTCGAAACAACATCAGTAGATACAAAGACTGTTGGAGTAGTAGTAACCGGTTGCTGTGATAACAAGGGAACAACAGCATATGTCCTCTGCAGGGCATATGGGGGTGGAGGTCGAGTATCTAAAAATTCCTCCTGCAAAACAGGATTCATCAACTAGTAATCAAAACCTCCTATCTTCATATTCAACTCCCTTTTCTTCCCTTTCTTTATTATATGCCACAGCTTTCTGAGTCAGCATCTGCATCTTTCCTTTCCATGCATCTTTTTCCATCTTCAATCATTTCTGTCCAGCTGCTTTCTGCCATGTTATGAGAGAATCAAACATAGACTGTCTACTTCGTCTCTTAAATAACTGTTCCTGTAAAAAACCAGGGGCAGATTTACAAGCCCATTCGGACACTTTTGATTCAATTTTGTCATGCAACGGCGGTGCAAAAAAGGCTGTACATTGGAGAAGTGTGGCTCAATGGTTAGAGCGGCAGACCCTGATGCAGAGGTCTAGCCCGGGACCAGGGTTCAATTCCCCGCCTCGGAGGGTCTTGGGCTCAAAATTTTACGGACCTGATAATTCTCGCCTCAGTGCCTATTCTAATCATAGAGTCCCACTCTGCAACTCTGGGCAATAGCTTGGTTAATCTCCACAACGGCCCCCACAACGCTAAGGATACCTGGCCTCCACCCTGGGGGTGCCCAGGAGTGGACGCCTCACAGGGAAAGCCAGGACAGGTTCCACAGTGGTATTCGTACATGCGCCTTGAGACCCTTGCGGGTGAGTAGTGCGCTATACAAGTATCAATTTACATTTACAACGTGGTGCTTCTAGGGTGATGCGTCACTTTGTCGAGCCCTGCATGACATTATACCTGCGCCAGGTATAATGTGTGCAGAGTAGGCGTTCCCACGTCTGTCTCCTGGAATCCCCCAGCCCTGTCACTCACAAACCCAGACAAGGAACACACGACCCAGCAGAGGCAGGCCTGGATAGTTAGGCAAGAAAATACCTAATTTCTAAAAGTTGTATGTTCAAACACAGAAAATTAAAACAAACTTTACTAAAAGATGTATTTTATTATTCTGAGTTCAGGCATACTAAATTCAAATTTTTACCATGTTCCCTGAGTCAGTTAGGATTATAAGGATGTAATAATCTAACTGCCCATTTTGGCCTATGAGAACAGGTAGCCTTCAATAGTAAAAGACGAAAATGGCTATAATTCACTATTAGAACATGCCACACACATCAGGGCATGTCTTACCTTATACTTACAATGCACCCTGCCCTAGGGCCTACCATAGAGGTGTTTAATATGAAGCAAAGGGAATGTTTAGGGAATGGCAAGTGGGTACCCTTGGCCAAGTCGACATGGCAGTGCTAGACGGCACACAGGCCTTACAATGGCAGGCCTGAGACACACTTTACAAGCTGCTTCCGTGGGTGGCACAGCCAGTGCTGCAAGTCTACCAGCAACATTTGAATTACAAGCACGGGGCACACATGGTGCACTATACTAGGGGTTGACTGTTAAATCAAATAACCCAATCATGGAATTACCAATTAGTACATCAATTTAACATAGGGAGCACTTGCACTGAGGCACTGAATATCAGTGGCACAGTGCCCAAAGCATAAAACCACCAACATTTCATAACGAGGAGGCAATACATCAACATGGAAAGGAGACTCACGCCAATGATGCCAGGTCTAACACGTGTCCCCTCCAGCTGAAATGTGGGGAAAACTACCCTTCCCCTTTGGAGTTCTCTTCACTAAGGTAGAAAAATCGGGACAGACCATGAGCGTTCGCGTGTTTTGTACCAGGGCAGTGTTCCACCGTAAAGTTCATACCCTGTAGGGAAACGGACCACCTCAACAACTTTGCATCAGCCATCTGAAGGGCCTATGGTCGGTCTGAACCAGGAAGTGAGTCTCAACTTCTTCAGTGCCCAGACCACAGCAAATGCCTCACGCTCAATTGCTCTCCACCTCTGTTCCAGTGGAATTAACCTCCTACTGATGAAGGCTACAAATTGGTCTAGGCCCTCTTCATTAATCTGTGATAGAAGAGCCCCCACACCATGCTCTGAAGCGTCTTTCTGTATATTGAATTCTTTTGAGAAGTTGGGCACCTAAAGTATGGGTGCTGTGCACATGGCAGTCCTCAGGGCGTCAAAGGCCTTCTGACAGGTATCAGTCCAGTTCACTTTCTTGGGCTGCTTCCTGGAAGTCAGCTCAGTCAAGGGTGCAGCAATGTTGCCATACCCCTTGACAAACCTCCTGTAGTACCCCGTAAGTCCTAAAAAAGGCTCTCACCTGTGTCTGAGTCTTCGGGAGTTCCCATGCCAGGATGGTATCAATCTTGGGTTGTAGGGGCGACACCTGGTCACTTCCTACCTGGTGACCCAAGTACACCACGGAACCCTGCCCGATCTGGCACTTACTCTCCTTGATCGTGAGGCCTGCCTTGCGCATTGCCATCAACACTTCCCAGAGGTGCTGCAGATGCTCTTCCCACCTGGCGCTGAACACTGCAATATCATCCAGGTAGGGGGCACTGAAATCCTCCAGCCCAGCCAACACCTGGTTGACTAACCTCTGAAAGGTGGCAGGTGCATTCTTTATCCCAAAGGGCATAACCTGAAATTGGTAGTGCCCATCTGGTGTGGAGAATGCTGACCTCTCCTTAGCCCCATCAGTCAAGGTGATCTGTCAGTACCCAGCCGTCAAATCAAACGTGCTGAGGTACGGTGCAGCCCTAACCGATCAATGAGCTCATCAGCTCTGGGGATGGGGTGTGCATCAGTCCTGCTGACTAAATTGAGCCCTTTGTAGTCCACACAGAACCGGAGTTCAGATGTGGCACCCGACAAGGGAGCCTTTGGAACCAAGACCACTGGGCTGGCCTAAGGACTGTTTGAGGACTCAATGTGACCCCTAAAGCAAACATCTTGGAGATTTCCTCCCTAATGTAAGCCCTCACCTTGCCAGTCACTCTGTAAGCCTTGTGCTTGACAGGAGAACTCTCACCAGTGTCCACATCTTGGACGCACCACTCTGTGACACCAGGAACCAAGGAACATAGATCAGAGAATTGCCCCAACAGCTGGGGACAATCTTGCTGCTGGTCAGGGGTCAGGGGGGCAGAGAGGCTGACACCATCCACTGACCCATCATGCTCTGTTGCAGACAGGATGTCAGGAAGAGGCTCGGTCTCCTCCTCCATTCCATCATCTGTTGCTAGGAGCATGCCCACTTCGGACCTTTCTAAGTGGGGCTTTAGGCGGTTAACATGCAGGACCCGCAAGGGGTTCCTGGGAGACCGCAAGTTTACCAGATAAGTGACATCACTCTTGCGCTCCACCACCTCATATGGACCGGTCCACCTGTCCTGAAGCGCACATGGCTCCACAGGAGCCATGACCCAAACTTCCTGTCCAGGTTTAAAGCTCAATCAGAGTGGCATTCTGATTGTACCACCGCTTCATTTCCTCCTGGCTGGCTTCCAGATTTGCTTGAGCGAGATCTCTGAAGCGCTGATTCTGGATCCTGAAGGCCAGCATGTAACTATATAAATCCTGTGAAGGTTTCCTGAGAGATTGCTCCCAGCCTTCCTTGACCAAACACAAAGGTCCTCCTACACGGTGACCATACAAAAGTTCAAAGGGGCTGAACCCTAGAGACTTTTGTGTCACCTCTCGGTAGGCAAACAGAAGGCATGGCAAGAGGATGCCCACTTACGCCTCATTGGTTCCTCAAGATTGATGATGATGCCTTTGATGGTCAGGTTGAATCTTTCAACTAGTCCTTTACCTTGTGGGTAGTAAGGAGTGGTGAGCTTGTAGGTAACACCACACTCCTTCCACAGGGACTTCATATAATTAGAAATGAAGTTTGTACCATGGTAAGACACCACCTCTCGGGGGAACTCCACATGGGAGAAGATCCCCATCCGTGCACGTCCCACCACGTGAGCCGTCACTGTCCTTAGCGGAACGGCGCCCGAGTACCGGGTAGCATGGTCCACATAGACCAGGATAAACCTGTTGCCCATGGCTGTCTTGGGGTCCAGTGGCCCCACAATGTCAATCTCCACCCATTCAAAGGGGGTACTGACTACAGGGAAAGGTTAGAGAGGGACGTTGTGCCTCCTTCCACTTTTCCCAATTGCCTGGCAAGTTTTACAGGTCCTACAATGAGTATCTGAACTCTTCCGCATCTGGGGCTACTAAAAGTGGGAGACAAGCCTTTCAAAGGTCTTGTTCTGCCCCAGATGACCAGCTAAAGGAACATCATGAGCCAAACCCAGTAGGAAGGCTCTGAAGCGCTGGGGTACCACCAGCACACGGGCTGACCCAGGCTCATGAACCTTAGGCTTGCTATACAGAAGACCGTTCTCCCAGTAGATCCTATGTGATCCAGACTGTTCACCTTCTGCCTGGTTTGTGGCCTGTTGCCTCAAACCCACAAGAGAACGGCACTTCTGCTGCTCTTCACAAAATTCCTCCCTGGAGGGACCCCTTCTTGCTGCCAATGGGTCAGCACATTTAGGTTCCCCAGTTCAGAAACGTGCTCCCCTGTAGGTTCCAGGGCATCCCCCTCAAGGTCTGCCTCCTCCTGGACCGTGGAAACAATAGGGGCTGGTTTCCTGCACCCCCTACCTCTTCTCTTTAAGGCAGGTCCCTGGGCCATACTTACAGGCTCCAGGGTCTAGCTGCCATAGACCTAGTGGTCACACATGTCCACTCAGGCAGAACCAACATCTCTAAATGTGCAGTCCTCTCCACCTTAGCCCAAGGGGAGCTTTCTAAATCATTGCCTAACAAACAATCAACAGGCATGGATGGCCTCACAGCAACTTGAAGAGTTCCAGAGACCCCTCCCCACTCAAAGGGACCTTGAGCCATCTTGCAATGGCTCTCTATGTTGTCAACGGTAGCCACTGGGTAGAATGCATGAGGAACTATCTGCTCTTCAGACATCAAGTGACACCTGACAGCTGTCACACTTGCTCCTGTGTCTCTCAGAGCTTCCACTCTATGGCCATTGATAGCCACCCACTGCCTGTATTTCAGGCAGTGGGTAGCCATCAGGCATACTAAATTCGAATTTCTACCATGTTCCAAGAGTCAGTTAGGATTATAAGGATGTAATATTCTAACTGTCCATTCTGGCCTACGAGAACAGGTAGCCTTCAATAGTAAAAAAACGAAAATGGCTGTAATTCAATATTAGAACATTCTACACACATCAGGGCATGTCCTACCTTCTACTTACAATGCACCCTGCCCTTCGACCTACCATAGGGGTGTCTAATATGAAGCAAAGGAAAGGTTTAGGGACTGGCAGGTGGGTGCAATTGACCAAGTCGACATGGCAGTGCTAGACTGCACACAGGTCTTGCAATGGCAGGCCTGAGACACACTTTACAAGCTGATTCTGTGGCTGGCACAACTAGTGCTGCAAGCCCACCAGCAGCATTTGATTTACAAGCCCTGGGGACACATGGTCCACTGTACTAGGAACTGACAGATAAATCAAATAACCCAATCATGGAATAACCAATTAGTACATTAATTTAACACAGTGAGCACTTGCACTGTGGCACTGAATAGCAGTGGCACAGTGCCCAAAGCATAAAACCAGCAAAAACATATCAAAACAGAGGGGGCAATTCGTCAAGATGAAAGGAAGACTCACGCTTATGATGCCAGGTCTAACAAGAATAAAAACCAATAGCTGTTTATTCAGGTAAACTCAGAGTGGAGCCCAGTCTGGCCTGTCCCTAGGAGTGCTGCAGAGGGACTGACAACAGCAAGCATAAAGATACATCATGTACATTTCAGAACAAATGAAGGCATGCCCACAATGAAATTTTCCAAGCAGATGCAGCAAAACAGTGAAACACAGAGAATTCTGAGGCGGGCACACATTGTCTACTACTCAAGGTCGCTCTGCCCAAGGGGGGGAAGGTCTTTATCTAGAGGGAAAGGTATGAGCTAGTAAAAACAGTGTATTCATTTGTGAAGCAAAACCCAGCCTCAGGTAAATGAAACCAAACTGAGGCCTCTTCTCAGAAAAGACAGAGGATTAGTTTTGATTATAACTCAAAATGGCTCCCACATAGAAAAATGCTAACCTACATAGCAAACATGAATCTTTTCTATTCTAAGAACTCGCCCAGACTCCCTGCAATGACTGAGGTAGAATTGGAGGACTCTCCTTCTCCCACATCCCATCTAAGACCTGGAACAGCATCCCCACGCACCCCCAAACCATCACCTCACTTCCTGAATTCCGATTGTCCCTCAAGACCTTGCTGTTCCAATAAGCCTCAGGGGAATGCAATGCCTGAAAACCCTATCGGTTGATTAGATAGACTTTATAAATCCTGATAACCGCTCATGCTTATTTTATGGTATGTGGTCCTGCGCATAAAAGGAAGAGAACACACACAATTGAAGGAGGCAAGTACTGACAATGCTGTAAAGTAGAGCACACATATATACGTGAGAAAGGCTTCAAAGTATTTTTAAGCATAGTGTTTTATACTGAAGTGTACCATTAAAGACTATAGTTCAAGGATGTGTGCGCAATGCAAGGTAGCATAAAGTGCATCAGTTCATGGGATGACAGGACCGTCATATTGTTGTTGATATTGCTCTGCCTTGCTGTCTCCCTTTCACAAAATACAGCAGTGTGTCTCTCTCTCTCACTCTCTCTGTCTCTCTCTCCCTCTCTTTCTCCCTCTCTCTCTCTCTTCCCCCTTCTACCAGTCTCTGTCTCTCTCTCCCTCTCTCCCACTCTCTCTCCCTCTCTCTCTCTCTCTCCCTCTCTCTCTCTCTCCCTCCCCCTCTCTCTCTGTCTCTCCCTCTCTCTGTGTCTCTCTCTCTGTCTCTCTCTCTTCCCCCTTCTCCCTCTCTCTGTCTCTCTCTCCCACTCTCTGTCCCTCTCTCTCTCTCTCTCCCTCTCTCTCTGTCTCTGTCTGGGAGAAAGGATTTTCCACAATATCTTATATAATACTCTTTACAGGGGTTTCACTGCACGGAAGTCACTTTGTTATTGTCTATTGGAAAAGAGCAAGAGAACTAACAAAGTAA
Organism: Lissotriton vulgaris; assembly: GCF_964263255.1. Taxonomy (NCBI): domain Eukaryota; kingdom Metazoa; phylum Chordata; class Amphibia; order Caudata; family Salamandridae; genus Lissotriton; species Lissotriton vulgaris. The sequence goes on along the minus strand of NC_141688.1, from coordinate 167,546,031 downwards.
TTGAGCAGAGCTTAAATCTATTTATTTCAAGGTTCTGGCAGATACAAGAGGCTACAATATCACTCTAATAAGGAATGCAATAAATCAGCGTGGCAGCTGGAATTTTATGGTGTAACATCAGTGACACCACAGTAATTGCGTGTGCAGCAATGTTTCCTCGGAGAAATTGGAATCCTCAATTCATTGCTCCGAAAATTAGTGGGACAGGCTGAGGAGCACCGAATGTCACTTTGAAATGGCCCAGACAGAATGCTGAGTTTATATTAATGAGGGTAGCCATCAAGGCTATCTGGCAATATTCCAGGCTACCAAGGGCACCCGCAGAAACAGAACAGTAATTGTTTGTTTCTGTCCACGGCACGTTGACCTGGGCACCCTGTTAGTTCCAGGGCATCTTATGGCAGCTATCGGTGGTAGGTGTAACGTGGGTTTAACTTAGCGCAGCAATTGTCATGGTTCTAGAGTCTCTGGATATGTTCTTGAAAATATATCGTTTTGTTAGGATTGGAAACAAAATCAGCAAACCCTGCAATGTTTTTAAAAAGCCATTCAGCTGTGTCCCTCAGCGTGGTTTCCTTCCTGAATAAAACTGAGCATAGTTACAACTGATTAACATTAAATATCACCATTACTTATTACTGACATTTCCTCTTTATCATTTTAAGTTTAATGAATGGCAAATGTGTCAATCTGGGAGAGATCTCTGTTCATTTACTTGTTCAACTTTGCACAGACTTAGGACATCTTATGCTCTCACTAACACAATGTGGGGGCACGTCCGACACGGCTTAGACTTCACCAAGACTAGAAATCTTGCAGTTTGCTTATCCAAACCTATGCGGATATGAACATAGGGCCCTATGCTAAGACATCTAATTTACCAATGTCATTCCTGTGACATTTATAAACAGTAAAGCATATGTTGAAATAGTTATTCTGCAATTCCGTCGGATTCAAATTCGTAAATAAATCTATAACAGACAATTGGGATTAGTCGTAAATAGGGAATCACTAATTTCGAATATCGCACAGACTGCATTTATTGACCTCATAACCAAATACCAGGAAGTGACCTATCTGCCTCACATTGTTTGTGTAGCACTTGGAAGACTCACTTCTCTGAGGAGTAGGAGAGGACTGGAGAGTGGTGAAATGTCCAGCAAAAGGAAACAGCTTTCTGACATTGAATCAAAGATTTTGGTTGAAGAATGTGTCTCTAATAATGACAAACGTTTGGGAAAACATCTTTGAATGTGCTGAGTCCACCCAAAAACATCTTAAAGACAATACAAGAATGTACAGTCACAAACAAATTTTCATTTATTGTCCTGATGATGACCTGACAAATTCTAATTGGTCGAAACGGCATTGACGCTGAGACATGGCTCTAATTGAAGGCAACTCATTTTTCTGTTTTGTCCAGAACTTTGACTGGGTATAATTTTTCCTCAGCCACGTTTGTTCGTTTACACATTGTATTGTTGATATTTTCATCACTGTTTGTGTAACCCGATGAGAGCCATTATTGTTATATATTTATACTTATGATTGTTTACTTTGGACAATACATTTTCGAACTAAAGAAATTGATTGTACATGGGTACATTGTGCCTTATTGGCCTGTTGACACCCCTTTTCCATTTTCTTTTTCTACAGTGTAAGTTTTGTAAAACGAATGTACGCGCCAACAGCAAGGATCGCTGCATTAGACATCGACATTCAAACAACAGTACCTTGGAAAATTAAGTCTATAGATGATACCCAGCATTGTGGAGTTAAGGCGTCAGCAGCGAGGTCAAGGCCACTACCTTGGTGGCTATGGGGGAGACGAGGTGCTGTGTCAAAGAGGAGTTGATGCATCGAGTCCAGGATAGGAGAAGTTAGGCAGTTTTGGCAGTGATGCATTGGTTTCGGAGAGGCAATGAGAAGCCGAAGAGTTTGAGAAGTCACCCTCGTCGGGTAATGGCTCTATCATAAAAAGATGCTGGTACTATGGAGTGATGGCTTTGGTGCAAGCGTTGGCTTCAGGAAGGCCAATAACTGCAGGCATCGGCAGAAATCAAAGGGCCTCAGAGCTGCGGTGGAGGTGGGGCAGTGCAGGGTGCACTTAACGAGCGGTGCCCCCGGCCTCTTTGCAGGTCGTGGCGTTACAGGCAGAGTTGCTGATGGTGTCGGAGTTGTTTTTCTCTCATTGCAGCATGAACCACACAATTCTCAGGGCTCAGGTACTGGCACCCTTTCGAACACATGAGTTCACAAAGGAGTCCAGGTGCTGATCTGTGGGTTGCAGGTGAAGTCTTTCTGTCCCTGAGACTTCAGAACAGGAGGCCAGCACACACAGGCCTTTGGATATTCTTCTTCAAGCAGATCACATCAAAGTTCCTGTCTTTGTCCTCTGCTTGGCCAAAGCAGCCAGTGCAGGCGAACCCAGCAAAGCAAAACAGCAAAGGGTCAGTACGCCTCCTTACAGCTCTCCAACTCTTCTCCTTGGCAGAGGTTTCTCTTGAGTTCAGAACTAACTATGAGTCGCCCTGGAAGGACAGGACTCACCTCAACTCCCCTTCATTCAAAGCCCCTGTCAATCCAAAACCAGGCAGTCAATACACAAACCAGCAGAGGCACATGGAATAGTTAATTAGGAAAAGGCCTACTTTCTAAAAGTGGTACAAAAGGGGGTGGTGATGGACGGAGCATCTGAATCAATCAAACAGTCACACCCAGTCAAAAGATGTGGGTTTAATCCATCACCGTTCTTTAGCCCACTCTGCCACCCCAGTTCAGACATGGCTATATGCAAATCAGTCTGGCCCTGTGCCTCATGGGAACAGTCCACCCCGAACTGCCAAGCCATGTCTTCACTGGACCGGAAACAAGTTTCCGAGGACCGGTTTCTGGCATTCCAGCCGTCTTCAGCCCAGCTTGCTTGAATCCAGTGGCAAAGTGAGCAAGGGACTCACGTCTTAGCATACCCTGCCACACTTATGGCGGCCAAAAGCGGTACAAAAGAGGGTGGTGATGGACGGAGCATCTGAATCAATCAAACACTCACACCCAGTCAAAAGATCTGTGTTTAATCCATCACCGTTCTTTAGCCCACTCTGCCACCCAGTTCAGACATGGCTATATGCAAATCAGTCTGACCCTGTGCCTCATGGGAACAGTCCAGCCTGAACTGCCAAGCCATGTCTTCCCTGGACCGGAAACAAGCTTCCGAGGACCCGTTTCTGGCATTCCAGCCGTCTTCAGCCAGGCTTGCTTGAATCCAGTGGCAAAGTGAGCAAGGGACTCACGTCTGAGCATACCCTGCCACACTTATGGCGGCCAAAAGCGGGACAAAAGGGGGTGGTGATGGACGGAGCATCTGAATCAATCAAACACTCACACCCAGTCAAAAGATCTGGGTTTAATCCATCACCGTTCTTTAGCCCACTCTGCCACCCCAGTTCAGACATGGCTATATGCAAATCAGTCTGACCCTGTGCCTCATGGGAACAGTCCAGCCCGAACTGCCAAGCCATGTCTTCCCTGGACCGGAAACAAGCTTCCGAGGACCGGTTTCTGGCATTCCAGCCGTCTTCAGCCCGGCTTGCTTGAATCCAGTGGCAAAGTGAGCAAGGGACTCACGTCTGAGCATACCCTGCCACACTTATGGCGGCCAAAAGCGGTACAAAAGGGGGTGGTGATGGACGAAGCATCTGAATCAATCAAACACTCACACCCAGTCAAAAGATCTGGGTTTAATCCATCACTGTTCTTTAGCCCACTCTGCCACCCCAGTTCAGACTTCGCTATATTCAAATCAGTCTGACCCTGTGCCTCATGGGAACAGTCCAGCCCGAACTGCCAAGCCATGTCTTCCCTGGACCGGAAACAAGCTTCAGAGGCCCGGTGTCTGGCATTCCAGCCGTCTTCAGCCCTGCTTGCTTGAATCCAGAGGCAAATTGAGCAAGGGACTCACGTCTGAGCATACCCTGCCACACTTATGGCGGCCAAAAGCGATACAAAAGGGGGTGGTGATGGTCGGAGCATCTGAATCAATCAAACACTCACACCCAGTCAAAAGATCTGGGTTTAATCCATCACTGTTCTTTAGCCCACTCTGCCACCCCAGTTCAGACTTCGCTATATGCAAATCAGTCTGACCCTGTGCCTCATGGGAACAGTCCAGCCCGAACTGCCAAGCCATGTCTTCCCTGGACCGGAAACAAGCTTCAGAGGCCCGGTTTCTGGCATTCCAGCCGTCTTCAGCCCTGCTTGCTTGAATCCAGAGGCAAAGTGAGCAAGGGACTCACATCTGAGCATACCCTGCCACACTTATGGCGGCCAAAAGCGATACAAAAGGGGGTGGTGATGGTCGGAGCATCTGAATCAATCAAACACTCACACCCAGTCAAAAGATCTGGGTTTAATCCATCACCGTTCTTTAGCCGAACTTTCTAAAAGTGGCATTTTCAAACACACAATTTATAAACCATCTCCCTAAAAAGATGTGTTAATAAATTCTGAGTTCAGAGAGCCTAAACTCCACTTTTCTATTTTGTCCCAATGGAAAGTTATAATTGTAGTTTTTGAGGCAAAATGGCCACCGTCAGGCCGTAGGGAGCAGTCACACTTTCCCCCTCTCTGATGACTACTGCTGTTGATTACTGATGATGGCTGCTACCTGGCTTCTTGGGGAATTAAGGCATGTTAATTATGGAAATGTCCGAAGATGATTTAGTTCGCTGACTGTACCCAGCGGTTTTCTACGCGTGAGACCAGACAAGCAGACTCGCAAATAAGGTCACAGACGGCAATCTTGAGTGTGGAGATAGCTAGGCAATACTGTCACCTTGGCTGGCGGAGCTTGAGGCAAGTCATGGTGCCGAAATTTCAGAAGGTGCCAAAGGAGCAGAAGGAGCAAATTGAAAAGCAGGAGAAGGAAAATGAAAAAGAGGCATCCAGCGATCCAGGTGTGCCATCGGCTAATTTGAGAGCAAAAGCTCTATCTAAAGCCCAGACCCGGAGGGCATTGGAGAAAGCCGCAGAAGAAAGAATAGTGATTGAGAGTGCCGAGTGGGGTAGGTGGGCAATGGTTGAGTGTTTTATTAATAGGGGATTGGACTACCCTAGGGGCAATTTATGGATCTACAGAGGATTTTTGGATGTAGAATTAGCCACCTGGGCTCCCCGTATTATCCTGGCCAGAGATTTTAATATTAATGGAGCGAATGCTTTGGGGCCGGGGACATATGGGAGATATCAAGGTAGGAAAACTTTCTTTGAGGTTAACAAGGGTAGTGCGGCGGTAGGCATTGTTTGGGATGCCTTCAAGGCAGGAGCTCGAGGGGTGACCCTTAGCTACAGTACCTTCAAACGGAAACAAGAGCAGCTAAGGAATACAGAATTAATCAAGGCAGCTCTGGATGCTGAGGAGGAACTGTCTCAAGGTGTGTTATCAGGGGCGCTGCTTGAGCAGGTCCTTATTATGGTTGCAAAGGCAAAAACGGAGGTAGAAGAGGATGTTGCAAACAAGGCCGCTAAGATCTTTTTGGCAAATTGGGAGAGATGTCATGAGTTTAATGAGACAGTGGGATGTACACTCGCCATTCCCACCAGGCAGAAGGTAGCTACAGGGGAAGTTAGGGACATGATGGGTACACTCCATATAGATTTAGAGGGGATACGCGAAGTATTTAGGCACTTCTATGCTACTTTATTTGATGATCAACAAGGCAAAGATCCTGAGGCAATAAGCGCATACTTGCAGGATATACCGGTCACAAAGCTAATTGAGGAAGAATCTGAAAGACTAGAAGTACCCCTAGAACTATAAGAAATCAAAGCTGCCTCACTGAATCTGTCTTCCGGCAAGGCGGCAGGGACAGATCAAATTCCAATTGAATTTTATAAAGTTTTCTCGAATGTACTCAGTAAAGATATTGTAAATACAATGCTGCAGGCGCAGGCAGGAGATTCTATACCAGGATCCTGGGGAGGGGCGGATATTGTTATAATTTTAAAGAAGGGGAAACCGCCCACTGAACTCGGTTCATATAGGCCAATTACTTTAATGAATGCCAATACGAAGATTTATTCTAAGGTATTTGCAATAAGATTTGCCAGCATAATCCACACTCTGGTGAGCGACAACCAGCATGGTTTTATTCCCGGGAAGGGTACTACCCACCATACCAGCAAGGTAATTACATTATTTGTTGCCAAGGAAATCTTAGGAGACACGATGGCGGTAATGTTATTAGATTCAGAAAAGGCCTTTGATCAGGTCTCCTGGGACTATCACTGGCATATTTTAAGAAGAGCTGGGTTTAGGGAGGGATATGTGAAAGCGATGCAAGCATTATATACCGCTCCGGTAGCTTCTATTCGTGTAAATGCAGGATCTACTCTCCCATTAAAAATAAAGCGGGGAACAGGGCAGAGGTGCAATTGAATTTTATAAAGTTTTCTCGAATGTACTCAGTAAAGATATTGGGCAGAGGTGCCTGTGCTCCCCGTTAATATTTGCGATGTATATGGATCCACTGATACGCAGAATGGAGATGTATGAAAGAATTATTCCACTGACCACACATCTGGGCCAATGCAAGATACTTGCATATGCCGATGACGTGGCGGTCATAACACCAAATCCCGCAGAGGCAATAGAACAGGTTGAGATTGAGGCTTTGAAATTTGGGCAGATCTCAGGGTATGAATACCTCTAAGACACAAATAATAAAGAACCACCAGGTGGATTGCTCCAATCACTGTGTTGTGCAGTCAGGAGTATATTTAGGGGTAACCATCACTTCTGAGTTAGACACTTTAGTCGAAGTAAATATAACTCCAATAATTACTAAAGTGAGGAAGGATTTAGATAGGCTTCAGAACTTGCATCTCTCTATAATGGGTCGTACAAATATTGTGAAAATGATGATCCTCCCTAAGTTTCTATATATCTTTAGGGCAATTCCGCTACTGTTTGAAGCTAAGTGGTTTAAAATTTTAGAGCATATGATTAACAGATTTGTCTGGACCAAGGGTGAGATGAGGAGAGCGTTGAGATTTATGGCGCTCCCTAGAGATAGGGGAGGTTGGGCGCTGCCGGATCTAAAACTTTACTACTGGGCAGCTGCTCTACAGTATATGGCAGGCTTATTGGGGGTGCAGAAGCAGAAGTTCAGGATGTGTTTGGTACGTTAGCAATATATGGTTTAGTCTTGGGGGTAGAAGCAGAGAATGTATGTCTGTAGCACATGGACTCGAGTTATTTTAAAAGGACCCGATTTAAGACGATTCTTGCAGTATTTAGTACTTGGAAGGCTTTCATTAAAAAAATTGGCCTTGGGAGATATAACGTGTATACCAGAATGAGTGATAATCCTGCCTTTCCCCAGGATATCTTTTCTGACTCAGTGTTTAAAGAATGAGGGAGACAGGGGATTACGAAGATTGGTGATGTTATGGGTACGCAGGGTATTATGCAATTTTCGGAGATTCAGACAAAGTACGAATTAGAGTCAAGGCAATTTTTTAAATATTCACAAGTGAGAAGCTTCATGGCAACAAAGAGGGAAGGGACGGCAGGATTTGAAAAACACTCAATTATGGAGATTATCCAGGATCGCTCAGATTGCACGATTAAAAGGTTTTATTCTGAATTGATAGAATCTAAGCAGGATGATATGGAAAGGGGGGCGGATAGATGGGCACAAACACTAGATATAGGGAAAGAGTGCTTTTACCTTTCATTGGATATGGGGTAGAGTATTCTGTGCTGTGTCAGGCACAACACTACAAAACTTTGTACCGATTATACTATAGAATTGCACAATGGGGGGGGACAAAGGGAATTAATTGCCCAAGGTGTGGAAACATAGAGGCCGATATAGTCCACCTCTTTGCAACTTGCACTCATTTGCAAACAACACAAAAAGATATTGAGGCGTTCTTTCATAGGTCGTTAGTAAAGAGATTACTTTATCTCCTACGATAATATCCCTAGGTGTGAATAATGATGATAGACAGATGATAGATGGGTATTTTATTTTTGTTGCCATGTCAGTGCTGAGGTTATGCATAGCTTCAGCATGGCTAGACTGCCTACCTCATACCTATCACCAATGGTTAGCTAAATTACTGGCGACATATAATTTAGAGATGGCAATTTATGCAAGAAAGGGAAAAAAGGGAAGGTAATTAGGTAGGCAAATTTGGGAAACCATAACTTGGTGGAAAGAGGGAAATAGCGGTTAGTTCATTTCATATTGCCATAATTGTTTACCATAAATTTTAATGTCTGTATAACTTATGTTTTGCATTATATGTTAAGATTATTTTTTAGGAATGTGGTAAATGTAACCAGGATGTAAGTGTTTTTTTTTTCTTCTTCTTCGTTGTTTCTTTATGTTGTGCCCTGTGCAAGTAAAAGGGAAACATTTTCTATAAAAAAATATATATATAAAATAGGAAGTGAAAGAGTGAAAAACAGAATTGGCCGTATTTCATTTTCAGGACATGTAAAACACACAAGCACATGTCCTATCACTTACATTCACTGCACCTTGCCCATGGGAGTACTTTGAGCATACCTGAAGGGTGCTTTACAACTTGGCAGTTCTCAACTGCGTGTGCAGACACTACAGTGGGATGTCTCAAACACATTTACAGGGTGACTCATGTGGGTGGCACAACCCGTGATGCAAGCCCAATAGAGGCACTTGTTTTACAGGCACTGGCTGTAATCATGTGGCATGAGCACTCACTTGAAATCTCAGGATGTCTGCTGGAGTGATGAATGACACATGCTCCCAAAACCTCTTGGAATAGCTCTCAGTGCTGCGACTAGAATGCTGTCACACTGGCAGGTTTTCCACAGGGCAAGGGGAAGTGGATGAGAAAGAAGATAAGTGAAAATGACTGCTTCTTCACTCAGCCTGGTCCAGCCGGGCACCACATCTCGGGCCTCTGAGGAATCAACAGCGACGTTGTGTAATACTGACGGTACAAGCAATAAGGATCAATCAATCAATAAATAAATCAATTAATCAATCACTGCATTTATAAAGCGCCCTACATACCCGTGAGGGTCTCAAGGCGCTGGGGGAGGGTGAGGGGGCCGCTACTGATCGAAGAGCCAGGTCTTGAGGAGTTTTCTGAAAGCCAGCAGGTCCTTAGTCTGTTGTAGGCTGGTGGGGAGAGCGTTCCAGGTCTTGGTGACGAGGTAGGAGAAGGATCTGCCTCCGGCGGTGGTTTTCCGGATACGAGGAACTGTGGCAAGGGCGAGGTTGACTGAGCAGAGGTTTCGGGTGGGGGTGTCGAAGCTGAGTTGGTTTTTGAGGTATGTGGGTCTGGTGTTGTGTAGTGCTTAGTGTGCGTGGATGAGGAGTTTGAAGGTGATACTCTTGTTGAAGGGGAGCCAGTGCAGGACTTTCAGGTGGGGTGTGATGTGGCTGGGTCGGGGGACGTCATGGATCAGACGTGTCAAGGCGTTCTGGATTCGTTGAAGTCGTCTCAGGAGCTTGGTTGTTGTTCCTGAGTAGAGGGCATTCCCGTAATTGAGTCTGCTGGTGATGAGGGCCTGGGTGACGGTTTTTCTCGTGTCAGGAGGGATCCATTTGAAGATCCTGCGGAGCATGCGGAGGGTGTTGTAGCAGAACACGGAGACGGCGTTGACTTGCTTGGTCATGGAGAGGGTGGAGTCGAGGATGACCCCCAGGTTGCGTGCGTGGTCTGTGGGTTCCGGGGTTGGTATCTCAGTCCACCGGAATGATAGATGTGAATATTATATGAATTCTCTTTTAGACTGTATACGTTCTATTTTTAGATACTGGTAGGAATACTCCATGCTCTATCTTAAAAGTTTAGTCTCTTGCTCCAACAGGAGTATATCAGAGTAAAACATTCAAAGGATAAGCAAAATAAGGCAGAACTGAAACAAAGGTCATCATTCATTTTGTGCACTCATGTTCTCCAACCCCTGAAATTCTCACAGGAAAGTATAGCACACTAAGCCACAATATTGACAATAATGAAATATTGAGTATAAACACTGTTCGTTTTTTCCAAAGGGCAAGAAACGCACTTCAAATCTTTGTTAAATTTTTCCAAAAGTCTTGTAATTAGGCATTAGACAGAAACCAAGAAAATTGCCTTAAAAATCAGTGTTTGTCAATTCAGCAAGTCACTGGTTTATTTTCAACACCAAGCATGAAAGGAGAATTCAAGCGTGAGGTCAAGAAGTCACAAACAAGACGAAAAGACAAGTGGAGGAAATGCGCAACACTGGGCTTGTCTGAATAGATAAGGAATCCACTGGATAGCGGGACTGAAGACGTTGGGTTTGCCGGAAGACACTTGGAAGCTGGATCGGGAGACTGTAGCACTGCAGGAATCCAGGAATGCTGGTTGCATAAGGTAACCACACCGACCAATATGACGGTTGTCTACCACATTATATCATTTAAGTAGTGCGCCAAGCATTGATAAAACTAAACAAGCATTGGCATTAAACATTTTTGATCAAACAAGCAGTGCTACAACCAACAGAATCCTGTTGTTTTTAATGTAGAAGCATCATTTAAAACCTTGTATAAGGATAATAAACATGGGCAACCAAAGCACCTGAGGGTGGGTACAATCAGGGCCTTGTTAGAGGTCTTCACAAGACAGTACAGGTTGCAGTATCACGTCCTGAAGAAGACTCGCAGCTGAAGTATAAATCACTCTCCTTGTATTAGCCGAGTGGAAACATCGACACTCTACTCCCATACAAGACCTGCACCATCATCCCCCCAGCCCATCATCTGACGTTGTATTATTGCATATAAATTTTATATAAGAATTGTATTGTACAAATGTTACTTATTGGACAGGTCTCCTAGTACTGGTCTGCTCTACCAGTCGAGTTTTGAAATTATTTGAAATGTGTATTTCTCCAACGAGTCACTCTCACTTGCACTTACCTATCACAAGCACAACTATCACGTTTCTTTTCCAGTTTGCAACCTATTTTGAGTATCAAAATTGTGGTTTGGATTCTATATATAGAATAAACAGACTTTACTTTGATGAGAACAGTTTTATCGCTCTTGGTTTACATTTACTGTATGTGATGACATATACTCGACACTGTTGGAATTACAGATCTCACTAACCTAATCTGGATGTGCATCAACCATAACAGGAGAGAGAGGGGAACTTAGGAAGACAGAGTCTAAGGGCAACGGGATTGATCTGTTTGGTTATTACAAAGTGACCAAGTATTTGAGGACAACATCAAACTGGAATTTTTCGAGTGTGCAAGAACTTGAAAGACAGCCAAACCTCTTCCAATTTAATATTTAGGACCAGTCATCTTACTCTATTGGTTCTAGCCTTCAAAGCAGGGTTAGACTCTTATAAATTCTAATAAATCACTTTTCTTTCAAAGCCAGGTCTCTCTAGCGGAGTGGGTGAAGGAGCAGATGGACAGGAATGATAAATGGAACTCTCATACAATAGAAGGGTCCTTGGTAGCTGAGTTAACTTTGCAAAGGGTAAGAATGCCTACCAGTTGTTTCGAATGACACAACCTTACATCCTGTTCAAGAGTCTGCTTGACCCTCGATGGATTTCCGCCAGATTGTACTTAGAGCTCCTTACTGAGATTATATTGTTGGGAATGCCATGCGGGCAAGTACATAACTAAGTTGGGGTAAATCGTGTGCAATGGATGAGGAGGGATAGGCAAAGGGTAGAAAAATTCAGAAGGCTTTAAAGGGACTTCCTTGGATTGGGCACAAACTGGAGAGTATGTACCATAGTAGTTTACCTCCATGTGAAAAGTAGGCGTCCAGAAGGAATGTAGGACTCATTTTAAGGTGACTTAACTCTGTGAAAACCAGCTACTGCAGTGTCATAACACATTTCCAGTTGTAGGGAACAACATAGCATGCTTGAAAAAACACAGATTCTGGCGGTACGCCAAGGTTACTTGACTCTGCAGTTAAATGAAGATCTCAGAATGAGTGTCTCTGAAACATTGTAAAAATGACCTGGCCAGAAGGTCAAATTTGCCAGGATGCAAAAGGACATGAGCCTCTGAATCCTAATCAAAATTTCCCATCAAGAACTTGCTTTGTACTAGAGATGTGATTGACATAGAAATCATATTATGAAAAGAAATAGACCCAGCAAAATTGTCGGCTGTTTCTGCATTGCATTCTCTTCATATACTGGAACTTTCATTGAGTTGTCAAAATATTCGACTGCTTCCACTAAAAGATGTAGCTACTCCATATAAACATGCCTGAGGGTCAAGATCTGACATTCCAGAACTGAATACTATTTCTCACATGAATTCAGGACATGAAAGAGATGCTCCAGGTTGTCCCCTTCTAGGAGCTAAAAGAACAACATGTTAAGCATCAGTAACCAAAGAGAAACTTCCTGGATCTGGCTGAATCTCAGTGTCTAAGAAAATGAGCCTGGGTGAAAGTCTTCTTGAGACTGAGAAAGGCATCTGGGTTTTAAGAGTCCAAGCAAAGCCTTTATTTAGGTTCTCCAAAGTGGCAGATGTGAAAAAGTGAATTAATAATTGGGCTGGATGTTAGTCCATGACGAGTAATTAGGTCACCATCATGTTAGGTTCAGTTAAATATTTGAGTAATTTAAACTTGAGTTCAACCCCTCAGTAGTCAGGTTTAACTAAGGAAAACATGTAATGCATTTAGAAGAGTCAAAGCAGTTAAAAAGTCGATAAAACAACACAATAAAAAATACCACTACAATGTATGAAAATAGTGAAAAATTTGATGAGCAAAACAATACCAAATTGACAAAAATGCAAGGGGAACCAGAGATACACATTTTGAAATATTTAAGTGAAAATAGAATCAAGAGCAACAATTGTGGTCAATGGCTGTGGTTGTGTGGGAACTAAGCATGATTTCAGGTCAACAACAATGGAGCATGGGTCAGATACTCAAACTAGGTTTGACCAGGTCATGGGTTTTACCTTGGATATTTTTTCTGTAAGTCAAAACTACTCAACGGTGCAAGGCATCAGGCCGTAACTAAGGAGGACTCCATGATGTTGGATAAGCCATTGATTCTGGCAAGAAGTGCTCAGAGAGCGAAAATTCAAATTTAGCATGCCAGGGAATACATCTTGCGGGTCTACTATGCATTTTTGTTGTCCTTGCATTACAATGAAGATGCAAGGCAAAGAAGTGGCGAAACGACATGTATAAGCCACGCACATCTCGTGGTTTTGTCTCACTGTCTAGCCACTGCCTTGCGGTCTACAGTATCGGATATACATTATATAGGTGGGGCATGGGCGTTCCCAAGCATCCACCCATGTATTTTGATGCAAACCCAAATTTACTTAGAGCAGTAACCCTGAGTTTGCGCCAAATTGGAGTGCTGGCCCAAGAGGGGTATAAACCAGGAGAAACATAGAAAGAGGAATATGACTGTGGGGATTGTTTTTGTGCAGTAAGGTGTTTCTTCCAATACAAAAACATATTCACTGTAATGCAGGCACTCTTACGTAATGGCGCAACAGTGAGTGCATTGTTTCCAGGTTGCCTGGAGTGCACCAGCACTATGAGAGAACAAAAGTGCACCATACCTTTGCAACTATTGCATATTTCACCCTCAGTTACACACAATGCAGCGTATTGCATGAAATGTTATTAAATCTGGGTCTCAGTCTCTTTTTCACAGCATGGAATCCTCCTGCATGGGAAGGCTGCAGGCTATATCTGAAGAGGGCTCCACTGGGCTGTATACAGTTTCTCTGAGGTCCTGAGCGGGGCACACCAGTTTTTTCATCCTAGCTACATTTTTGGAAAATTAGCATTAGCTAGGTCATCTCCTCGAGGGTTTCAAGGCCAAACATTTTATAAGTCACATGTTTTCAGGAATGTTAGGAGCAGTCCAGCACACCGAAAGGTCCATGGACCTCAGGAACAGCACTTGGGGTTCACAACTCTCTCCAGCAGAGGCCCTACAGCAGGGTGCAGGTTAGGTCCAGTTGGTATTGGCCAGCTGGGATCAACTGACCTTGCACTCTTTTTCTTTGTTTTGGCTGCAAGTAGGAGTAGGTTTCAAAAAGCAGGTGAAGTCCTATTTCTGTTCTTCCACAGGTCCAGAGTATTCTTCAGAAGGTGCCCAGGCTCTAATATGTATGCCCTGGTGTTAGACTGTGGTTGGGGGTGACTCTTCTATCATCCCTAACCAAAAGGCAAAAGGGTGCACCTACTCTCAGCATTGACTATGCTATGGGGAACATTTCAGCTAATCCGCTTTGGGGAAACCAGCTAGTCCACCAGTGTGGTCATGCTAGCTCCTGTATCCTTAAGAGCCTCTACCTACATCCCGTAGATGATTGGTTATTGCTTGTCCTTCCCCATTCTGTGAGGAATGGTGGCAAGGCCTTTAAAATCCACCCCACCGACGGAGACTAAGGTGACTTCAGTCCAATCCCTGGTTTCCCCTGGGCAAAGCGCCAGTTGAAATCCTACATTTTTTATTTATTGGGAGGGCTTATTGGAACAGACCAAGTCTCGCTTCTCATGTTCTGGCTTGTGCCTGGCTGGGTAAACTCCAGTTTTTAAGTCCAAAAGTATCTCTTTCCCTTGTATACTCCCCTTTCGGTTTGGAAAAGGAACAGGACTCCCACTTTGTAGTAGACTTTTGGTACCCTTGTGAGAATTCTTTCTTTTTAATCTTACTGTCCCCTCCTTGTCCAGAGGAAGGGTAAGCCCCTCTTTTGGTGTTTACGTCCTGGGCCTTTTTAGACACTCTAAAGTGCACCCACAACTCAGCTGGCTTACCAAGCTTCCTGGGGTCAGACAACTAGTAATCAACTAGATGCTAGTGTAACTCTGAATGAAAATTTCTCAAGATGTGCTCCCTTATGATCAGACTATATCACCCATCATAAGTGGTAACTGTATTGTCTCCCAGCCTACTACTGAGTCAATCCTAGATTGTTGTGTCTCTCAGAACTTTAGTTAGTATTCTTCAGGTGTGAGCGCAAACATCTGCACAGGGGCCTCAATCTTGAGAGCAGTAGTTTGCTACCCCCTCTTTTAGAGTCAGGCATGTATCCCTCTCCAGTGTTGGTAATAACTTCTACAATAAGGCTCCCCAGTGCTGTTGACCCACTATGCACTTTCTCAATGCTCTTTCTCAGGAGGCAAAACATTTGTCAATGTTACCGCCCCAGAAAGCTAATGCACAATACCCTTAAGCAGGAGAGGTGTGGCCATCCCGTAGACATCTCACAATTGCTGCCACCTTCAACTTCCGACCTCAAGAACCCTACCCTGGACTGCTTCCCCACCAAAGATAGTCTTTTTTCCTACAGGGCAAACATCTTCTCCTCAAGTGCTATAATTGCTTGTCACTGAGCTTTACCTGGCAGATGGCCAGTTCTGAAGGGCTTGTGCTGGCATGGCGCACTTCGCACCCATCCCACGAGGGTACACTGTAAAATATATTTTGGGGCAGGTAGTCCCCTGCCCCTTCATCCTCTAGGGCTGCACACATTGGTTCATCCTATGAGGAGATATGTGCTTAGAGGTGCTGGTCCTAGTCTTTAAGAGCCCTTTCATAATGAGCCTTTTATGGCATTTTGGCTAAACTTTCATTTCCATTCTCTGCACAGGGCCTTCATTTTCACCATTGTGAGAGTTGTCATGGGTAGCTAGATCCAACTTTCAAAAGAAACAAACAAAAACAATTTGAAAAAACGAAGATTGCTTAATCAAAGATATAATGTCAATAAAATATGAAGCATCATTTTTTACTTTCAGTTGAATTTAGAGAGTTTTAATTTCCAACTTAAACTGAGTGATACTGCTAAACATATGTTCTGTATCCACCAATATAAGAAAGTGGATTTATTAGTTGTGGTGAAAGTCAAACACAATAAACAATTTCATTATTCTTGTCAATGTTTAATAATGTAATCCTTGCTTCAGTAATTTACACCTGAGCGCAACTTGTGGGAGCTTTTGACACAGAAAGGCTTAACTTTTGAAAATGCATAAAACATTCATAAGTACCCAAAAAGATAAAAAGTCAACAACATAACACAATTAAAATCCCACTCAAATTTATACAACTAGAGAAAAATGTAATTAGTAAAATGACACCAAAACAGCAACATTCCAATGGGAGGCTCTGGCGATATAAATTGTTAATGTTTTAAATTAAAATAGGGTAAAAAAATTTGCAAAGTATCAATCACTGTTACATGGTAATGGCTGGTACCTAGGCACAAGTTCTGAGAGACTGTGATGGAGTGCAAAACGGATACAGGGATCAGGTTTTTCCGATTGAAAACAATACCTCTGGGTGGTGATAGCCTTCAGTGCCCCAGGCACTGGGGCTGCCATATAGAGAAGGGGATTAATGTTGATGGATTCTGGCATCAGCATGGGTGCTCAGCATAACCTTGGGTGTTAGACAACCTTTCATGCTTTGGAGGACTCTGGCATCGATCATTTCCCCTTTAACCATGGATCCTATGTAGTTGCAGTTTGAAATTAAAAAAGGCTCGACGGATACTGTTGACGATTACCGGTGACGATTGAAGAACGTAACAGGAACTACGGCGTAGTTAGGCCCAGCGGTGATCCACTTTTGTCGGATCAGCTGGGCAAGTTGGTTCCAGTCTCCAAATCGTTCTCCAGATAAAAAGTTTGCAGAAAGTTTTAAAGCCCCAGACTTTACCAAGCTAATAAAAGGAGTACTCCTTAATACAAACTACGGTTACAGGACCTAAGGAACAGCACATGGCGGTTAAGACTCACGATATCAGCAGAAGTCACTAGCAAGGTCCAGGTCAGATCCTGTTGGAACAGCTCAGCTGGGCTATTCAGGAAAAGGAGCTTTCTGTAGCTTATTGTTTCTCTGCAGACTAGCATGATGTCAGCCAGCTGACCTTAACAGTTAACTACTTTATCATGGGTGCAAGTGGGAGCAGGTACAGCCTTTCAGGTCTCTTCACAGGACTTACTATAGGTGCCATCCATTTTCTGTCTTTTACAGACCCAGTAGTGTTCTGAAGACGGTGCCCAGGGGCTGCCACATTTCTAGCTGACACTAGTCCATGAGTGAGGGTTAATCCTGGCACAAGGGCAACCAATACCCAGGGGTAGCCCTACTCAATTGTGAAGCAGTTCCTGGGTGCCTTACTGCGAACAATCCCAAAGTGCACTACTCTACCAAAATCCATCATGGTTGTTCCTTTCTTTCCCTTTGTAGAGTTCCTTTGCCCGACCTGAAGATATGGCTAGGGAAATGAGAAGCTCCTCCTCTGTAGTCACACAATACCAGTTCTGTGGACAGCTCTTCTCCCACTGCGATAGCTACCTGACCGACTAAGGGGCAAAGGAATGGACAGGTCCAGGTGATAGTTTCATTTGCTCATGCAAATTGGTTTTTATTGGCTTCAGGTAGGTAAAAGGTTACTTTTTAAAAGTATCTTTTGGAAACTTTTTAAAACAAATGTTTTGAATTGTGCTTGTAGTAAACATGTTTGAGAAAAGTCTAAGAATGATGGTTTGCTGTAGACAGCTAACTCTGCTATGGTGAAAAAAGTGTTTGGGCCTAATCATGGTAATAACTTGATAAGTATAAAACCTTTACATGTACTGCTTTTAAATAACATGCACCCTGCCTTTAGGGAATTTAAGGCCTTCTTAGGGATGAAATATTAATATTTAAAAGGACAGTTAAGTTATGTAAAAAGAGGTTATTTCTACAGGTCGTATGGTAGTTTTAAAGCTGCACAAACAGGCTACAGTTGCAGGCCTCCAGACATCTTTTGAACTATCATTCTAGTGGTGGCACAGTTTGTGCTTTAGTTATTATTGACAATTAACTTACAGGCCCATTGTACCATATTCCATGGCTTTATAGTTTGTTATGCCATTTAGTATTATGGCCATTTTTGGCATGTTTTAGGCATCAGAGCACTTGAACTCAGGCCTGGTTAGAAGAGTCTGAGTGCACAGAGTGAAAAAAACAGCAGCATCAATCTAAAAATTGGGGGTAATCATGCAGAAAGAAGCATTATCCTACACCTGTAATTATTAATCATGCAAGGGTTTCCAGTAATAAGTAAGTTACTTGCTCAAGTCAAAGTGGCACTGGTTGAGAAACCAAGTAGATACCCAACTTTGGCTCTGTTAGAGGAAAATTGTCCCGGTCTAAAGCCAAAATAAACTACCAGGCCATCCAGAACCACCTTTAATCTCACAGAAACTCTAGAATACTTAATTAAAGGACAGACGGCAAGAATGTCACAAGACCTGGAATTGATTGCTTGGCAAAGGCCAGCATTCTAGCTCCTAAATTCGTCCCATTCCACTTTTTTTGACTGAGAATTAGCAGTCTGGTTTAAACCAGGATCCATGCTACAAACCATCAGAAATCTTTAGGTGTTTCAATCTATTCAGGTCTGAATTCTTACCAGTAATCCAGTCTTGGTCTTCCACTATCTGATGTACGGATGACTGTTTCCAAAATTCTCAATGTAAGCACACATTGGAATATGTGATAAGCCAGATTCCACCTTCTCAGGAGGAAAAAACAAATGCATAAACAGACATCCTTGATGGATGAAGACTCATGAGCGTTGTAGAAAAACAGAAGTCCAGAACCTAACGGTAAAATTCTTCAGGAGCGTCAGGATCAGGAAGAAAAAAGAGTGAGAAAACAAGCAAAGGAGCACAGCTTTGTTGCGATGCACCCTCCAACCTTAATGACACCTTAATGTAGTGAAAGTATAGGAAAAATAAAAAATACATCAAACATTACACAACAGGAAACATGAAGGATTAGGAAAATCATAAGGGAATCAAGGAAAAAGCAGCCCTAATGGAAAAGGGAAAGAAACAGAAATGAAGACCTGAACTGGACTAGCTGTGGAGCAGCTCTAAAAGGCAGCTGCAAACCCTCAGGCAGGTATTTGATATTTTCGAGCTGGAAGAGCAAGCTGAAGCACCTAGGAGCCCAGGAATGCGTGGAACGTCTACCTCAGGTAATTAAAACTCACAGCCAAAGCTGCAGGCTTCATGCAGTGTTTCCTGAGACCCGGAAACCATGAAACCACACACGATACCGCAGTTCTCGGACATGGAGATGACGGACATGCCGTGGTTACAACGGGAAACATCCTTAACATCGCGGTCAGTACACCGCAATGCTGTTACATCGCGGTCGTTACAACGACCGCGATGTAACCACGCTATGCCATTACAACGCAAGACTTTACATCGACTTGCGCTAGATGGAGTGCAAACATTAAAAATAGTGTAGTTTACTATCCCAACACCTTCCCTACTGATAAGTGGACTGGAGTTGGAATAGTAAATTACACTTTTCTAATGTTAGCACCCCATCTAGCGCAAGTCGATGTAAAGACTTGCGTTGTAAAGGCATAGCATGGTAACATCTCAGTCATTGTAACGAATGCGATGTAACAGCACGCGTTGTAATAACACGCGTTGTAACATCATACAACCGGTTGCAACAGGTTATGGCTGGATTTATCCTTGTTATTCAACTGCAATAACATTTTCTACTGCAAATTTAAAAAAAATGTGGAACAGATGACATTTTTTTTAAATAATCAACAGAGACCACCTGAAACAAATATACAATACATATTCCGATGTTGTTGGAATACACTCAGTGTGTTAAAATACCCCTCACACACCAAAAGGGCCCTTGGTGTCATGCTTCATCATCGGGGTCTTCCCGCCCCCGCTGCGGGACGAGGCAGTGCTGCGACAAGCGGCTACGCCGGAGCACCTTTTAATTGTGAGTACTATGTGAGTGATGATGGAGTGAGTGTCAGTGAGGTCAGGAGTGATAGACAGTGAAATTAAAAGATACCTGGCCTGGTGTTTAGAAAAAATTATTTAATAGGCACTGGCTGGTATCGTTAAAAGGGTGAGGCGGAGGGCAAGATCGGGTTACTAGTCTTGCTCTCCTGTGTGGGTCAACATGTTTCGGGGCGGCATGCCCCTTCGTCAGGACCGGGTTGTATAGATCCCCCTGTCACTCACTAATGCGCTCCCACAGATAGAGAGTGTTGTGTTTGATCAATGTGTATAAATAATTTAAATACACGTGAAAAAAGCTCGATCAGTAATACTGATGATGTAAGCCTGCAAGGATAAGAACACAGGATTTTAGAAAGAGCGCGGATCCCAATGCGCTTTACTAGTGAATACCTGTAAGGGATGAAAATACACATAGGGGAAGAAAACACACTTTAGGCTGTTACATGTCACGCCAAAGATTTCTTGGGAGGACCAGTTTTGCCAAGTATGGAAAGACAAAATATATAGAACTGTGGAGAAAAGCATTCATGGGCTTATTGCCTGGCAGGCCAAGGATTTCCTGGAAGGGCCAGGTGACTACACAGGGTGAAAATCGGAAGGAATACACACACATAAAAATATATATACACACACACAACAATATAAAGCATCAAAAACTAGCAGTGAGATGCTTGTTCAATTTTGATACATACTTATTGAATGAGGAGACAATGCCCCATGAGCCAAGCTGGGCGAAGGGTATAGAGGGTCCAACTGTGGGGAGGAATGGAGAAATAATGCCAGGACCTAGATTAGCTATTTACACTGAATGGATTAGGGTAGTGTATTACAGGTCAGGACTGTCGGCTATGCCGTACTTACTCAACCCCCACACCTCAGTGCTTCCTCCTTCGTCAGTGGCTTCCGTGGTAATGGTAAGCCAGGGCGGGGCGGGTCTTATATAGCATGGCAGAGGCTTGTTAACATAGCCTTAATTGATTAACTCGAAACCGATGTGCGCGTTCGGTCGAGTAGTTGGGACGTGTGACCAAAGCGGCCATTGTTAAATGTCCGAGGTCGGCTGGGCTGGGGTAGATTTTAGCAAGGATCTGTTGCATTTCTCTTACGGTAGGTAGTAGTAGGCGGAGGGTGTTAATAAAGTGGTAGGGTACACCCTAAGTCCGCTCTGATGCTTGTATCGGCGTGTACGTCGCCAAACGCGCCTGCGCGGTAAAGTGTATTCACTCCGCGCATGCGCAGTGGTGCTGCTTTGTGAGTATCTTGCCGCGCATGCGCGGGAGAGAGGTGTTCCTCCGTGCTGCTCGTATGGAGCCAGGGGAGATGCTTGGTATTGAACACACGGAGGGACGCATAAGAAGCCAGGCATGAATTATTGTTAGAGTGGAACATGTGTAATTATCATCTGTCTATGCAGGCAATGTTGAACACAGGTCAAAACACATGTTCTCAAATCGTGTTCCTCTTATTAATAGGTGGGAAAATGAAGGGGCTCTTATTAGGTTGCAGCTGTTCAGAGGGAATAACTCTTATTTTTTGCACACAGTTTAAGAAAAAATAAAATAAAAATTCGAGATTATCATACATATTTACACGTCATGTCGGCCAGCACCACCTTGCAGGTTACTGTGATTGCTGGTCGGACACGATGGTGTTAGGTTTTACATTGTTACTGTATTCAAGTCCCGAACTGTGAACAGGCATTGGTTTAATCATGCCTTAAATTGCGACCAAGGAATATCATCGTTTAATCCTGTGAGATGCGTGCCCAAGCGATAGACCCAACGTTGCTCTTTCGCAAGAAGGTCCTTATCACTCCCGTAGGCTTCTATAACTGTCCATTGCAGGTCATCTACACTGTGACCCATTGTGGCATAGTGGGTGGCCATTCTTGTGGTAGTTTTTTTGCAACGTACGTTGCTGCGATGTTCGCCCATTCGTATCTTGACCGGTCGTGTGGTCATGCCAATGTACTCTTTCTTACACGGGCAAGTGATCAAATAGACCAAGTTCCGGCTGTTGCAGTTCGTAAAAGAACGTTGTTCCCATGTGGATTTGTTGGAAAAAGTTATATTGCGACTTTTTCTTGTGTATTGACAAGATGTGCACGAGCCACATGGGTGGTGCCCTCCAATGGTTGAAATAGCAGAGGGTCTCTCGTTGGTGAGTAGTTTGGGTCTCGTGTGGACCAGCAGATCCTTCAGGTTTTTGCCACGCCTGTGTGCAAACATTGGTTTTGGGAAATCTAGTTTCCCACAATTTAAAACTTTCCAGTGTCTGTTCACAATTTTTGTGATCTGGTTCGAATTGGTGTTGTACGTTGTGACACAAATCGGGCGTTGGTCTTGTTCTTTTTCTGCTGTAGTTTCCAATAGGGCATCTCGGTTGTTGTTCCGTGCTCTCTTAAAACCCTTGTTGACTACCTTGCTAGGATAGTTCCTGTTACTAAGCTTAGTTTTCAAATCAGCTGATTGGGTTTTAAAGTCTTGGATAGCGCTGCAATTACGCCTAAGGCGAAGGAACTGGCCGTAGGGTAAATTGTCGCGTAGATGTCGTGGATGGAAGCTACTATATAGCAACAGACTGTTTTTAGCCGTGGGCTTGAAATGAGTACAAGTCTCTAGTTTGCCATTAGAGGGGTAGATATTCAAATCAAGAAAAACTAAGTTTTCATTAGAGGCTGTGTGGGTGAACTTGAGGAACCGATCTTGTTGGTTCAGCCAAGTCATGAATTGAACCACAGAGTCTTGATCACCCCTCCAGATGACTAACACGTCATCTATGTATCTTTTCCATGTGACCACATGGTTCTTGTAGGGGTTCTGGTCGTTCAGGATTCTGGTGGCTTCGAGGTGGTGCACATAGAGCCCTGCTAGGCTCGGCGCACAGGTGCTGCCCATACTCGTGCCGTGTTTTTGTAGGTAGTATGTGTTTTCATACATGAAGAAATTCTTTTTTAGGGTCATGGAGATGCATTCTAGGACCACTTGCCTCGGGGTGTGGTATGCCCATGGGGTTGAGAACAGGACTTCCTCAATAATTTCTAGAGTCTCTTGGTGGGGGAGGCTCGTATACAGACTCTCTACATCTAGTCCCAAAAGGAGGTCGTGTTCGGGGTCAAAAGGTATCTCTTTTACCAACTGTAGGACTGCTTTCGTGTCTTTTAGATAGGTACTTGTCTTCTGTACTATTGGTCTAAGGAAAGCATCCGCAAATTTTGATAAGGGTTCAAGGATTGATTGGATTCCCGATACTATGGGGCGCCCAGGTGGATATGGGGCGTCCTTATGAATCTTGGGGATGGTGTAGAAATAAGGAGTTTTTGGATTCTTTTGAATCAGAAAATCGCTCTCTTGTTTTGTGAGCCAGTCGTGTGCCATTGCTTCCTCAATCATTATGAGGATACAGATCCTGACTTCTTCAGTCGGGTCTTCCCTCAGTATTTGATAATTGCGTCTGTCCTCAAGTAGTTTTCTACACTCCCTATCATAGTTGGTATATGTTTGTATCACCGTCGCTCCGCCCTTGTCGGCAGGCTTAATTACAATAGTTTCATCATTTGCCAGTTCATGCAGGGCCGTTCTCTCAGCTGTGGAGGTGTTGTTAAAGACATCCCCACCGTCAGTGGTTAGCTTCTCCAGATCTGCCATAACTGCCTTTTCGAAGGTTAACAGTTCAACCGGTAACATAGAGTCTAGAGGTGTGAAAGAGGATTTGTTTTTCAGGCCTGTATCTGTTTGGACATTCGTTTCATTGTTAGAGTCCTGAAAAAAAGCTGTTAGCTTAAGTTTTCGCGTAAACTCTTTCATCTCTTGACAGAGTTTGAATTTATCCATTTTATGGGTAGGGACGAAGCCCAAGCCCTTACTTAGGACATTCTCCTGAGCTTCCGTTAGTAGGTGGTCAGACAAGTTTACTACTAAGTTCCTCGACTGGTTGACGCTGTTTGACTCCGGGTTGATACCCCTAGGGGTTGGGCTGGCTGTTGATTCCAGTGTACCTGTGTACCTTTCCGGTTGCGGCCCTTTCTTGTTCCTTGGCGCTGGCCTAAAAAAGGCGGTTGGCCATAGTGGTTAAAAGGGGGCATCTGTTGGTCCCACGGTGGGAATTGATTCCCCATGAAGACAGGCCCTGGTGGGTATTGCATGAAACCGGGAGGTCCTTGCATGAAGGGAGGTGGTCCTTGATATGGGCCCCAACCTCTCCCACCTCGTGGGTAGCCTCTGCCAGAGAATTGTGTTCCTCCTCGTGTGCTCTGGTTGCTGTTCCTACTGGAGTTTGATCCGTTGGAACTAGTATCCGACATGTCAGTGTCCTGGTCATTGTTCTGATTTTTGGATACATGATCTTTTTTAATGTACGGGTAAATACGTTCATGCGTAAAGTTCTCTGTATCTTTTTTGTGTTTTTTATACTTATTCTTTTTGAGGGTGCACTCAAATTCTGTCATTTCTTGATTTAGTTCCTCCAGTCTTTTTTTCAGAGCGGCTGGGGATAGGTAACTTTTTATCTTCACTTCTAACTGGGTTATCTCAATCTTGAGTTCTTGTGTTAGTTTGGTTGCAGTTTTTACTATAAGGACTAGCCAGTCCCTAGTGCACTTCCAGCTTATAAGAGACCAATCCCTCTTAAATTCTAGATCATGCGTGAAGATAAATGGTTCATTTTTCACTATTAGGCCGGGAGGGGCCGTTTTTGATTTCAAATATTCGGACATGAGAAGGCCGTGCAGGGCTGTCTTTATTTGTGTTCTCCTCAGGGCTGCCAACTCGTCCCAGTCACCTTCGTTGATGCCCGGTTCAGTGTTGCTCAGCCCTTCGAATGGGCGTAGGTTTGCTAGGATCCTATCAACCTCCTCATCGTCAAATGCGAGGCCTCCAGCTTCCTCCATCGAGGCTGGTAAGAAGTATGTATATTAGGTGTGTGTGCGTGGAAGGTTGAGACTATGTGTGTAGGGAAGGGGTGAAAAGGAAAGGAAAAGTAGAAAGAACCGAGTTGGCTGTTCTACTAAAGGCCAGAAGTTCTGGTAGGCTCTAAATGGAGCGGTAAAACTCCCACAGCTGCGCGCTGTCTCAAAACTCAAAAATATCAAAAAAGGGAGTGAAGAGGTGGTGCAACAGGGCACCGCGGTGGGCTAATCCTCCTCTTATGAACGCTTAAATAATCAACAGAGACCACCTGAAACAAATATACAATACATATTCCGATGTTGTTGGAATACACTCAGTGTGTTAAAATACCCCTCACACACCAAAAGGGCCCTTGGTGTCATGCTTCATCATCGGGGTCTTCCCGCCCCCGCTGCGGGACGGGGCAGTGCTGCGACAAGCGGCTACGCCGGAGCACCTTTTAATTGTGAGTACTATGTGAGTGATGATGGAGTGAGTGTCAGTGAGGTCAGGAGTGATAGACAGTGAAATTAAAAGATACCTGGCCTGGTGTTTAGAAAAAATTATTTAATAGGCACTGGCTGGTATCGTTAAAAGGGTGAGGCGGAGGGCAAGATCGGGTTACTAGTCTTGCTCTCCTGTGTGGGTCAACATGTTTCGGGGCGGCATGCCCCTTCGTCAGGACCGGGTTGTATAGATCCCCCTGTCACTCACTAATGCGCTCCCACAGATAGAGAGTGTTGTGTTTGATCAATGTGTATAAATAATTTAAATACACGTGAAAAAAGCTCGATCAGTAATACTGATGATGTAAGCCTGCAAGGATAAGAACACAGGATTTTAGAAAGAGCGCGGATCCCAATGCGCTTTACTAGTGAATACCTGTAAGGGATGAAAATACACATAGGGGAAGAAAACACACTTTAGGCTGTTACATGTCACGCCAAAGATTTCTTGGGAGGACCAGTTTTGCCAAGTATGGAAAGACAAAATATATAGAACTGTGGAGAAAAGCATTCATGGGCTTATTGCCTGGCAGGCCAAGGATTTCCTGGAAGGGCCAGGTGACTACACAGGGTGAAAATGGGAAGGAATACACACACATAAAAATATATATACACACACACAACAATATAAAGCATCAAAAACTAGCAGTGAGATGCTTGTTCAATTTTGATACATACTTATTGAATGAGGAGACAATGCCCCATGAGCCAAGCTGGGCGAAGGGTATAGAGGGTCCAACTGTGGGGAGAAATGGAGAAATAATGCCAGGACCTAGATTAGCTATTTACACTGAATGGATTAGGGTAGTGTATTACAGGTCAGGACTGTCGGCTATGCCGTACTTACTCAACCCCCACACCTCAGTGCTTCCTCCTTCGTCAGTGGCTTCCGTGGTAATGGTAAGCCAGGGCGGGGCGGGTCTTATATAGCATGGCAGAGGCTTGTTAACATAGCCTTAATTGATTAACTCGAAACCGATGTGCGCGTTCGGTCGAGTAGTTGGGACGTGTGACCAAAGCGGCCATTGTTAAATGTCCGAGGTCGGCTGGGCTGGGGTAGATTTTAGCAAGGATCTGTTGCATTTCTCTTACGGTAGGTAGTAGTAGGCGGAGGGTGTTAATAAAGTGGTAGGGTACACCCTAAGTCCGCTCTGATGCTTGTATCGGCGTGTACGTCGCCAAACGCGCCTGCGCGGTAAAGTGTATTCACTCCGCGCATGCGCAGTGGTGCTGCTTTGTGAGTATCTTGCCGCGCATGCGCGGGAGAGAGGTGTTCCTCCGTGCTGCTCGTATGGAGCCAGGGGAGATGCTTGGTATTGAACACACGGAGGGACGCATAAGAAGCCAGGCATGAATTATTGTTAGAGTGGAACATGTGTAATTATCATCTGTCTATGCAGGCAATGTTGAACACAGGTCAAAACACATGTTCTCAAATCGTGTTCCTCTTATTAATAGGTGGGAAAATGAAGGGGCTCTTATTAGGTTGCAGCTGTTCAGAGGGAATAACTCTTATTTTTTGCACACAGTTTAAGAAAAAATAAAATAAAAATTCGAGATTATCATACATATTTACACGTCATGTCGGCCAGCACCACCTTGCAGGTTACTGTGATTGCTGGTCGGACACGATGGTGTTAGGTTTTACATTGTTACTGTATTCAAGTCCCGAACTGTGAACAGGCATTGGTTTAATCATGCCTTAAATTGCGACCAAGGAATATCATTGTTTAATCCTGTGAGATGCGTGCCCAAGCGATAGACCCAACGTTGCTCTTTCGCAAGAAGGTCCTTATCACTCCCGTAGGCTTCTATAACTGTCCATTGCAGGTCATCTACACTGTGACCCATTGTGGCATAGTGGGTGGCCATTCTTGTGGTAGTTTTTTTGCAACGTACGTTGCTGCGATGTTCGCCCATTCGTATCTTGACCGGTCGTGTGGTCATGCCAATGTACTCTTTCTTACACGGGCAAGTGATCAAATAGACCAAGTTCCGGCTGTTGCAGTTCGTAAAAGAACGTTGTTCCCATGTGGATTTGTTGGAAAAAGTTATATTGCGACTTTTTCTTGTGTATTGACAAGATGTGCACGAGCCACATGGGTGGTGCCCTCCAATGGTTGAAATAGCAGAGGGTCTCTCGTTGGTGAGTAGTTTGGGTCTCGTGTGGACCAGCAGATCCTTCAGGTTTTTGCCACGCCTGTGTGCAAACATTGGTTTTGGGAAATCTAGTTTCCCGCAATTTAAAACTTTCCAGTGTCTGTTCACAATTTTTGTGATCTGGTTCGAATTGGTGTTGTACGTTGTGACACAAATCGGGCGTTGGTCTTGTTCTTTTTCTGCTGTAGTTTCCAATAGGGCATCTCGGTTGTTGTTCCGTGCTCTCTTAAAACCCTTGTTGACTACCTTGCTAGGATAGTTCCTGTTACTAAGCTTAGTTTTCAAATCAGCTGATTGGGTTTTAAAGTCTTGGATAGCGCTGCAATTACGCCTAAGGCGAAGGAACTGGCCGTAGGGTAAATTGTCGCGTAGATGTCGTGGATGGAAGCTACTATATAGCAACAGACTGTTTTTAGCCGTGGGCTTGAAATGAGTACAAGTCTCTAGTTTGCCATTAGAGGGGTAGATATTCAAATCAAGAAAAACTAAGTTTTCATTAGAGGCTGTGTGGGTGAACTTGAGGAACCGATCTTGTTGGTTCAGCCAAGTCATGAATTGAACCACAGAGTCTTGATCACCCCTCCAGATGACTAACACGTCATCTATGTATCTTTTCCATGTGACCACATGGTTCTTGTAGGGGTTCTGGTCGTTCAGGATTCTGGTGGCTTCGAGGTGGTGCACATAGAGCCCTGCTAGGCTCGGCGCACAGGTGCTGCCCATACTCGTGCCGTGTTTTTGTAGGTAGTATGTGTTTTCATACATGAAGAAATTCTTTTTTAGGGTCATGGAGATGCATTCTAGGACCACTTGCCTCGGGGTGTGGTATGCCCATGGGGTTGAGAACAGGACTTCCTCAATAATTTCTAGAGTCTCTTGGTGGGGGAGGCTCGTATACAGACTCTCTACATCTAGTCCCAAAAGGAGGTCGTGTTCGGGGTCAAAAGGTATCTCTTTTACCAACTGTAGGACTGCTTTCGTGTCTTTTAGATAGGTACTTGTCTTCTGTACTATTGGTCTAAGGAAAGCATCCGCAAATTTTGATAAGGGTTCAAGGATTGATTGGATTCCCGATACTATGGGGCGCCCAGGTGGATATGGGTAGTCAACAAGGGTTTTAAGAGAGCACGGAACAACAACCGAGATGCCCTATTGGAAACTACAGCAGAAAAAGAACAAGACCAACGCCCGATTTGTGTCACAACGTACAACACCAATTCGAACCAGATCACAAAAATTGTGAACAGACACTGGAAAGTTTTAAATTGCGGGAAACTAGATTTCCCAAAACCAATGTTTGCACACAGGCGTGGCAAAAACCTGAAGGATCTGCTGGTCCACACGAGACCCAAACTACTCACCAACGAGAGACCCTCTGCTATTTCAACCATTGGAGGGCACCACCCATGTGGCTCGTGCACATCTTGTCAATACACAAGAAAAAGTCGCAATATAACTTTTTCCAACAAATCCACATGGGAACAACGTTCTTTTACGAACTGCAACAGCCGGAACTTGGTCTATTTGATCACTTGCCCGTGTAAGAAAGAGTACATTGGCATGACCACACGACCGGTCAAGATACGAATGGGCGAACATCGCAGCAACGTACGTTGCAAAAAAATACCACAAGAATGGCCACCCACTATGCCACAATGGGTCACAGTGTAGATGACCTGCAATGGACAGTTATAGAAGCCTACGGGAGTGATAAGGACCTTCTTGCGAAAGAGCAACGTTGGGTCTATCGCTTGGGCACGCATCTCACAGGATTAAACGATGATATTCCTTGGTCGCAATTTAAGGCATGATTAAACCAATGCCTGTTCACAGTTCGGGACTTGAATACAGTAACAATGTAAAACCTAACACCATCGTGTCCGACCAGCAATCACAGTAACCTGCAAGGTGGTGCTGGCCGACATGACGTGTAAATATGTATGATAATCTCGAATTTTTATTTTATTTTTTCTTAAACTGTGTGCAAAAAATAAGAGTTATTCCCTCTGAACAGCTGCAACCTAATAAGAGCCCCTTCATTTTCCCACCTATTAATAAGAGGAACACGATTTGAGAACATGTGTTTTGACCTGTGTTCAACATTGCCTGCATAGACAGATGATAATTACACATGTTCCACTCTAACAATAATTCATGCCTGGCTTCTTATGCGTCCCTCCGTGTGTTCAATACCAAGCATCTCCCCTGGCTCCATACGAGCAGCACGGAGGAACACCTCTCTCCCGCGCATGCGCGGCAAGATACTCACAAAGCAGCACCACTGCGCATGCGCGGAGTGAATACACTTTACCGCGCAGGCGCGTTTGGCGACGTACACGCCGATACAAGCATCAGAGCGGACTTAGGGTGTACCCTACCACTTTATTAACACCCTCCGCCTACTACTACCTACCGTAAGAGAAATGCAACAGATCCTTGCTAAAATCTACCCCAGCCCAGCCGACCTCGGACATTTAACAATGGCCGCTTTGGTCACACGTCCCAACTACTCGACCGAACGCGCACATCGGTTTCGAGTTAATCAATTAAGGCTATGTTAACAAGCCTCTGCCATGCTATATAAGACCCGCCCCGCCCTGGCTTACCATTACCACGGAAGCCACTGACGAAGGAGGAAGCACTGAGGTGTGGGGGTTGAGTAAGTACGGCATAGCCGACAGTCCTGACCTGTAATACACTACCCTAATCCATTCAGTGTAAATAGCTAATCTAGGTCCTGGCATTATTTCTCCATTTCTCCCCACAGTTGGACCCTCTATACCCTTCGCCCAGCTTGGCTCATGGGGCATTTTCTCCTCATTCAATAAGTATGTATCAAAATTGAACAAGCATCTCACTGCTAGTTTTTGATGCTTTATATTGTTGTGTGTGTGTATATATATTTTTATGTGTGTGTATTCCTTCCCATTTTCACCCTGTGTAGTCACCTGGCCCTTCCAGGAAATCCTTGGCCTGCCAGGCAATAAGCCCATGAATGCTTTTCTCCACAGTTCTATATATTTTGTCTTTCCATACTTGGCAAAACTGGTCCTCCCAAGAAATCTTTGGCGTGACATGTAACAGCCTAAAGTGTGTTTTCTTCCCCTATGTGTATTTTCATCCCTTACAGGTATTCACTAGTAAAGCGCATTGGGATCCGCGCTCTTTCTAAAATCCTGTGTTCTTATCCTTGCAGGCTTACATCATCAGTATTACTGATCGAGCTTTTTTCACGTGTATTTAAATTATTTATACACATTGATCAAACACAACACTCTCTATCTGTGGGAGCGCATTAGTGAGTGACAGGGGGATCTATACAACCCGGTCCTGACGAAGGGGCATGCCGCCCCGAAACATGTTGACCCACACAGGAGAGCAAGACTAGTAACCCGATCTTGCCCTCCGCCTCACCCTTTTAACGATACCAGCCAGTGCCTATTAAATAATTTTTTCTAAACACCAGGCCAGGTATCTTTTAATTTCACTGTCTATCACTCCTGACCTCACTGACACTCACTCCATCATCACTCACATAGTACTCACAATTAAAAGGTGCTCCGGCGTAGCCGCTTGTCGCAGCACTGCCCCGTCCCGCAGCGGGGGCGGGAAGACCCCGATGATGAAGCATGACACCAAGGGCCCTTTTGGTGTGTGAGGGGTATTTTAACACACTGAGTGTATTCCAACAACATCGGAATATGTATTGTATATTTGTTTCAGGTGGTCTCTGTTGATTATTTAAGCGTTCATAAGAGGAGGATTAGCCCACCGCGGTGCCCTGTTGCACCACCTCTTCACTCCCTTTTTTGATATTTTTGAGTTTTGAGACAGCGCGCAGCTGTGGGAGTTTTACCGCTCCATTTAGAGCCTACCAGAACTTCTGGCCTTTAGTAGAACAGCCAACTCGGTTCTTTCTACTTTTCCTTTCCTTTTCACCCCTTCCCTACACACATAGTCTCAACCTTCCACGCACACACACCTAATATACATACTTCTTACCAGCCTCGATGGAGGAAGCTGGAGGCCTCGCATTTGACGATGAGGAGGTTGATAGGATCCTAGCAAACCTACGCCCATTCGAAGGGCTGAGCAACACTGAACCGGGCATCAACGAAGGTGACTGGGACGAGTTGGCAGCCCTGAGGAGAACACAAATAAAGACAGCCCTGCACGGCCTTCTCATGTCCGAATATTTGAAATCAAAAACGGCCCCTCCCGGCCTAATAGTGAAAAATGAACCATTTATCTTCACGCATGATCTAGAATTTAAGAGGGATTGGTCTCTTATAAGCTGGAAGTGCACTAGGGACTGGCTAGTCCTTATAGTAAAAACTGCAACCAAACTAACACAAGAACTCAAGATTGAGATAACCCAGTTAGAAGTGAAGATAAAAAGTTACCTATCCCCAGCCGCTCTGAAAAAAAGACTGGAGGAACTAAATCAAGAAATGACAGAATTTGAGTGCACCCTCAAAAAGAATAAGTATAAAAAACACAAAAAAGATACAGAGAACTTTACGCATGAACGTATTTACCCGTACATTAAAAAAGATCATGTATCCAAAAATCAGAACAATGACCAGGACACTGACATGTCGGATACTAGTTCCAACGGATCAAACTCCAGTAGGAACAGCAACCAGAGCACACGAGGAGGAACACAATTCTCTGGCAGAGGCTACCCACGAGGTGGGAGAGGTTGGGGCCCATATCAAGGACCACCTCCCTTCATGCAAGGACCTCCCGGTTTCATGCAATACCCACCAGGGCCTGTCTTCATGGGGAATCAATTCCCACCGTGGGACCAACAGATGCCCCCTTTTAACCACTATGGCCAACCGCCTTTTTTAGGCCAGCGCCAAGGAACAAGAAAGGGCCGCAACCGGAAAGGTACACAGGTACACTGGAATCAACAGCCAGCCCAACCCCTAGGGGTATCAACCCGGAGTCAAACAGCGTCAACCAGTCGAGGAACTTAGTAGTAAACTTGTCTGACCACCTACTAACGGAAGCTCAGGAGAATGTCCTAAGTAAGGGCTTGGGCTTCGTCCCTACCCATAAAATGGATAAATTCAAACTCTGTCAAGAGATGAAAGAGTTTACGCGAAAACTTAAGCTAAAAGCTTTTTTTCAGGACTCTAACAATGAAACGAATGTCCAAACAGATACAGGCCTGAAAAACAAATCCTCTTTCACACCTCTAGACTCTATGTTACCGGTTGAACTGTTAACCTTCGAAAAGGCAGTTATGGCAGATCTGGAGAAGCTAACCACTGACGGTGGGGATGTCTTTAACAACACCTCCACAGCTGAGAGAACGGCCCTGCATGAACTGGCAAATGATGAAACTATTGTAATTAAGCCTGCCGACAAGGGCGGAGCGACGGTGATACAAACATATACCAACTATGATAGGGAGTGTAGAAAACTACTTGAGGACAGACGCAATTATCAAATACTGAGGGAAGACCCGACTGAAGAAGTCAGGATCTGTATCCTCATAATGATTGAGGAAGCAATGGCACACGACTGGCTCACAAAACAAGAGAGCGATTTTCTGATTCAAAAGAATCCAAAAACTCCTTATTTCTACACCATCCCCAAGATTCATAAGGACGCCCCATATCCACCTGGGCGCCCCATAGTATCGGGAATCCAATCAATCCTTGAACCCTTATCAAAATTTGCGGATGCTTTCCTTAGACCAATAGTACAGAAGACAAGTACCTATCTAAAAGACACGAAAGCAGTCCTACAGTTGGTAAAAGAGATACCTTTTGACCCCGAACACGACCTCCTTTTGGGACTAGATGTAGAGAGTCTGTATACGAGCCTCCCCCACCAAGAGACTCTAGAAATTATTGAGGAAGTCCTGTTCTCAACCCATGGGCATACCACACCCGAGGCAAGTGGTCCTAGAATGCATCTCCATGACCCTAAAAAAGAATTTCTTCATGTATGAAAACACATACTACCTACAAAAACACGGCACGAGTATGGGCAGCACCTGTGCGCCGAGCCTAGCAGGGCTCTATGTGCACCACCTCGAAGCCACCAGAATCCTGAACGACCAGAACCCCTACAAGAACCATGTGGTCACATGGAAAAGATACATAGATGACGTGTTAGGTCATCTGGAGGGGTGATCAAGACTCTGTGGTTCAATTCATGACTTGGCTGAACCAACAAGATCGGTTCCTCAAGTTCACCCACACAGCCTCTAATGAAAACTTAGTTTTTCTTGATTTGAATATCTACCCCTCTAATGGCAAACTAGAGACTTGTACTCATTTCAAGCCCACGGCTAAAAACAGTCTGTTGCTATATAGTAGCTTCCATCCACGACATCTACGCGACAATTTACCCTACGGCCAGTTCCTTCGCCTTAGGCGTAATTTGCAGCGCTATCCAAGACTTTAAAACCCAATCAGCTGATTTGAAAACTAAGCTTAGTAACAGGAACTATCCTAGCAAGGTAGTCAACAAGGGTTTTAAGAGAGCACGGAACAACAACCGAGATGCCCTATTGGAAACTACAGCAGAAAAAGAACAAGACCAACGCCCGATTTGTGTCACAACGTACAACACCAATTCGAACCAGATCACAAAAATTGTGAACAGACACTGGAAAGTTTTAAATTGCGGGAAACTAGATTTCCCAAAACCAATGTTTGCACACAGGCGTGGCAAAAACCTGAAGGATCTGCTGGTCCACACGAGACCCAAACTACTCACCAACGAGAGACCCTCTGCTATTTCAACCATTGGAGGGCACCACCCATGTGGCTCGTGCACATCTTGTCAATACACAAGAAAAAGTCGCAATATAACTTTTCCAACAAATCCACATGGGAACAACGTTCTTTTACGAACTGCAACAGCCGGAACTTGGTCTATTTGATCACTTGCCCGTGTAAGAAAGAGTACATTGGCATGACCACACGACCGGTCAAGATACGAATGGGCGAACATCGCAGCAACGTAC